>NW_024870911.1:18307500-19507500 GCF_019054845.1 Dipodomys spectabilis | reverse complement strand
CCCCTCCACAAATTATACCTACATCAAATACAGTGAAAACAGGGGTTATAATGTGAGGGAGGGACATACAAACCAACAAAGAAATAATTTATAAATGCATTAGAAACAATCGTATGAAAGAATAAAAACATTTGAATACATGTCTTAGGGTTCATTTCCCTAACATCACCTTATCTGACCTTTTCTACTTGACTCAGACATATACTAGATATTGCAAATAAGGGAAACCATGGAACCTATGTTTCTTTGGGCTTGGCTTACTTCACTTAATATAATTTTTTCTAAGCCTTTCCATTTCCTAACAAATGGGGCAATGTCATTCTTTCTGATGGAGGAATAGAATTCCATTGTGTATATATGGCACATTTTCTTGATCCATTCATCTACTGAGGGGCATCTGGGTTGGTTCAATATCTTAGCTATAGTAAATAATGCTGCAATAAACATAGTTGTGCTGGTAGCTTTAGTGTCATTTTGTTTGTAAACATTGGGTAAATGTCCAAAAGTGGGATTGCTGGGTCACAGGGGAGCTCTATGTGGAGGTTTTTGAGGAACCTCCATACTACTTTCCAAAGTGGTTGAACAAGTTTACACTCCCACCAACAATGCAGTAAGGTTCCCTTCTGTCCACATCCCCTCCAGCAACTGTTGTTATTAGAGTTCTTGATTATAGCCATTCTAACTGGGGGGAGGTGGTATCTCAATGTTGTTTTGATTTGCATTTCTTTTATGGCTAGGGAGGTTGAGCATTTCTTCATGTGTCTATTGGCCATCCTTCTTTCCTCTTCAGAGAAGTTTCTCTTTAAGTCTTTAGCCCACTTATTTATTGGGCAGTTGTTTTGTTGTTGGGGGATTTAATTTTTTGAGTTCCAAGTATATTTTAGATATGAGACCATTGTCCGATGTATTGCTAGTGAATATCTTCTCCCAATCCGTGGGCTTTCTATTGATCTTGCTAGCTATGTCCTTTGCCAAGCAGAAGCTCTGCAACTTCATGCAATCCCATTTGTCCAATCTTTCTTTGATTTGTTGTGTTTCTGACTCTCTATTAAGAAAATTTGGTAGCATAAAGTTTTGAGAAGAATTCCCTTATAATGTTCTGAATCTTGGTTGTTTCTGTGGTGATGTTTCCATTCTCATCTCTAAGTTTATTTATTTGGGTGTGTTCTCTTCTTTTTCTAATAAGATTTGCTAAGGGTCTGTCAATTTTGTTAACATTTTCAAAGAATCAAGTCTTTGTTTTGTTGATTCTTTCTATGGTTTTTTTTTGGATTCTAATTCATTTAATTATGATTTAATTTTAATTAATTCTTTCCATTGCTTGATGGGGGTTTATCTTGCTGCTCTTTTTCAAGGAAGCTCAGATGTCTCATTAAACTGTGGATTTCAGATCTTTCCAATTTGTTGATGTAGGAACTCAGAGTTATAAACTTGCCTCTGAGTACTGCCTTTGCTGTGTCCCAGAGGAGCTGGTAATTTGTGTGTTCATTTTTGTTGAATATCATGAACATTTGAATTTCCTTTCTAATCTCTTCTATGACCCACTCGTGATTCAGAAGTGTGTTGTTCAGCTTCCATATGTTACAGGACTTTCTTTGGTGGCTTTTGGTGTTGAGTTCTAATTTTATTCCCTTGTGGTCTGAGAGAATGCAAGCTATAACTTCAATGTTTCTGAATTTGGACAAGTTTGCTTTGTGGCCTAAAATGTGGTCTATTTTGGAAAATGTTCCATATGCTGCTGAGAAAAATGTGTATTCTGATGCTGCTGGGTGAAATATTTGGCAGATGTCTGCTAAATCTAGTTGACTTATCCAGTTGTTTGGATCTGTGGTTTCTCTGTTGAGTTTTTGCCTAGTTGATCTATCTAGTGGGGAAAGTGTGTGTTAAAGTCCCCAACAATTAATTAGTCCCCAAAGACAATTAATGTCTTTGGATCTATGTGGGATTTGAGGGAAAGTAGTGTTTCTTGGATAAATTTGCATGCTCCATTGTTTGGCGAATAGATATTTAGAATAGTAATATCCTCCTGAAGGAGAGATCCCTTAATTAGTATGTAATGACCTTCTTAATCTCTTCTCACTAATTTTAATTTGAAATTTATTTTATTTGATATTAGGATTGCAACTCCTGCCTGTTTTGGGGGGCTGTTTGCTTGGTAGAGTTTGTTCAGGCCTTTCACATTCAAAATGTGTTTGTTTTATGGGAAAAATGTGACTCCTGAAGGCAGCAGATAGAAGGATCTTGCTTTTTAATCCAACTAGACAGTCTATGTGGCTTATTTGGAGAGTTAAGTCCATTAATGTTGAGAGATAGGACTGAGAGGTGTTTGGGAGTTCCTGCCATTTTATCCACCTTCTTGGGGGCTGTGGCAATGGGGTTCTTCCTATGGTTCTTGGATTCTCGTTTGGGTGTGGTTTCATGAGTACATTATTTATCAAGCATTGTTGCCTCCTCCTGTGTTTCCCCTTCCCATCCCTTCCCATTTGCTCCTTTCCCCCCTCCCCTGGTAAAAGTTTTAAATTTTGTTTTTCAACATAACGACTTATACATCTAATTGTGCCATCATTATTTACTTTATTGTGAAAATACCATATAGAAGGCTTACAATTACATAGGCAAGATAATGAGTACATTTCTTATAAAGCATTGTTGCCTCCTCCTTTGTTTCCCCTTCCCAACCGCCAGCATTATTTTTAATGGCGAAAAGCTAAAACCATTTCATCTAAATAGAGGAATGAGACAAGGATGTCCAGTTTCTCCATTTCTTTTCAATTTAGCGTTAGAATACCTTAAGAAGAACAATAAGACAAGATGCAAACATAAAGGAGATCCAAATAGGGAAAGCTGAAGTAAAACTCTCCCTCTTTGCAGATGAATGATCTTATATTTAAAGATCCCCATGGACTCCACTCCCAAGTTACTCAAGCTGATTCAAAACAATGGCAAAGTAGCAGGACACAAAATTAACCCACAAACGTCAATGGGTTTCCTGTATGCCAACAATGAGAAGAGCTCAGCAAATATCAGGAAAGCCAACTCCTTTTGTAATAGCCCCACATAAAATAAAATAACTAGGAGTTAAGTAAAGAAGTGAAGAACCATTACAATGAAAACTTAAAACTTGAAAAAGGAAATCAAAGCAGAACTTAGGACGTGGAAAAACCTCCCATGCTCCTAGATTGGAATGATCAACATCGTGAAAATGGCAATACTTCCAAAGCCTATATACAAATTAAATATGATACCTATCAATATTTCAACCTCATTCTTCAGTGAAATAGAAGAAACAATCCAAAAATTCATGTGAAACAATAAAAATCCCCAAATAACAAAAACAATTCTTAGCAGAAAGAATAGTGCTGGAGGACTATCAATACCAAATTTCAAACTCTACTACAAAGCCATAGTAATCAAAACAGCTTGGTACTGCCACGAACAGACCTGAGGACCAATGGAATACACCTGAAGACCCAGAAATGAAAACACAGACCTATAGCCACCTAATCTTTGATAAGGAAGCTAAAAAAAGAATAGAACCGAAGAAAGACAACCTCTTCAGTAAATGGTGCTGGCAATATTGGTTAAACACCTGAAGAAAACTAAAGCTAGATCCTTATATATCACCCTGCACCAGAATCAACTACAAATGGATCAAAGTCCTTGAAATAAAAGCATACACCCTGAAAACATTACAGGAAGTAATAGGAGAAACTCTAGGTCTCCTTGGTACAGGCCGAAATTTTCTTAATAAAGATCCAGAAACACAACAAATCAGAGAAAGGTTGGAAAATGGGATTGCGTGAAACTGCAGAGCCTCTGCATGGGAAAGGACATAGCTAGCAAGATCAATAAGAAGCTCATGAATTGGGACAAGATCTTTACTAGCTATTCAATGGAGAAGTGTCTCTTATCTAGAATATACCTAGAACTCAAAAAATTAAATCCCCCAACAACAAATCCTCAATGAAACAACTGTCCGATTAATAAGTGGGCTAAAGACTTAAAGAGAGACTTCTCTGAAGGGGAAATAAGAATGTCCAATAGATACATGAAAAAAATGCTTAACTTTTCTAGCCATACAACATTGAGGTTCCACCTCACTCCAGATAGAATGGCTATAATCAAGAAATCTAATAACAACAGATGCTGGAGGGGATGTGGTTAAAAGGGAACCCTACTGCATTGTTGGTGGGAGTGTACACTTATTCAACCACTTTAGAAAGCAGCATGGAGGTTTCTCCAAAGACTATACACAGAGCTCCCCTATGACCCAACAATCCCACTTTTAGGCATTTACCCAAATGATCACAAACAAGGCCATACTAAAGCTACCAGCACAACTATGTTTATAGCAGCATTATTCACCGTAGCTAAGATATTGAACCAACCCTGATGCCCCTCAGTATATGAATGGATCAAGAAAATGTGATACACACACACACACACACACACACACACACATACAATGGAATTCTATGCCTCCATGAGAAAGAATGACTGTGACTTATTTGTTAGGAAATGGAAAGATTTGGTAAAAATTATATGAAGTGAAGTAAGCCAGGCCCAAAGAAACATAGGTCCCATGTTTTCCCTTATTTGCAATAGCTAGTACATGAGTAAGACAAGTAGAAAAGATCAATAGTTATGTACATATGACCATATTAGCTGATGCTAAGTGAAATGAACCCCAAGATAGGGACACAAGACTTTTTACCTTTGTTGCTGTTCTTTTTATTTACTTATAGTGTACTATGATTTTTTTTGTTTCTGTGTATGTTCTTCCCCCATCAAACAACCCCTATAATCACTGCTTTTGATTTCAGTGGCCTGCATCTGTGTATACATTTTTCTAATTTGGAGAGGGGAAGGAAAATAACAAAATGCTGAAATAAGGATACAGGATGATACATTGTAACAAAGAGATGTACAAAACAGTATGTTGAAAAGGAACTTTACAAATTTGTGGTTGGTGAGGGGTGGGAGAGCGGAAGGCGGAGTTATGGAGGTGAGGAAGAAAAGGATGGTAGGGGGAAAACTAAGGGGGTATAACAAAAAACAAACTTACTTCACTTAATATAATTTTTTCCAAGTCTTTCCATTTCCTAACAAATAAGGCAATGTCATTCTTTCTGATGGAAGCATAGAATTCCATTGTGTATATATACCACATTTTCTTGATCCATTCATCTACTGAGGGGCATCTGGGTTGGTTCCATATCTTAGCTATGGTAAATAATGCTGCAATAAACATAGTCGTGCTGGTAGCTTTAGTGTGGTCTTGTTTGTGAACATTTGGGTAAAGGCCCAAAAGTGGAATTGCTGGGTCATAGGGGAGTTCTATGTGGAGTATTTTGAGGAACCACCATACTACTTTCCAAAGTGGTTGAACAAGTTTACGCTCCCACCAACAATGCAGTAAGGTTTCCTTTTGTCCACATCCCCTCCAGCATCTGTTAAATGAATTAAGCCAGGCCCAAAGAAATATAGGTCCCATGGTTTCCCTTATTTGCAATAACTGGTATATGTCTGAGACAAACAGAAACTGTTAGACAAGTTGATGTTAGGTGAAATGAACCCCAAGATAAGGATTCAAATGTTTTTTTCCTTCTTGAGATTGTTTCCAACATATTTATAAGATGATTTCTTTGTTGCTTTGTATGTACCTCCCCCATGGTATAAGTCCTGCTTTCACTGTATTCGATGTTGATATAATTTGTGGAGGGGAAGGGAAAAAACAAATTGTTTAAATAGGGATACAGGTGGACCCATTACAACAACGAGATGTACAAGACATTATGTTGAAAAACAAATTTTACAACTTTGCCGGAGTGGGAGGTGGAGGGGGGTTGGGGTGGTGATGGTGGGGGTGGGGGAAGAGGATGAGAAGGGATGGGAAGGGGAAACAAAGGAGGAGGCAACAATGCTTGATAAGAAATGTACTCACTATCTTGCGCATGTAATTGTAACCCCTCTATATGGTATTTTCACAATAATAAATTCAAAAAAAACATAAAACAAAAACAAAAAACAAACTAACAAACAAAAAAGTCAATGTGTGTGAAAGACCAACTATAAGCTTTTGCTTTCTGTAAAAATCTTAGTTTCCCCTTTTTTTTCTCTCCACAGAACCCCAGGCCAATTTTATTTGCTAAAAAAAAAAAAAAAAAAAGAAAAGAAAAGAAAAGAAAAAGGAAAAGAAAATGAGAATATATAAAGAGATACTGTGGGATAGATGTGGGAAGGAATGTTTAACAATATTTAAACAATGTTAACCTCTCTGGGGAGAGGTATTTTAGGACTCACGTATGATTGTTCATTCTGGGAAGATGAGTGCAACTGCTCTCAGGACTAAAGTCAATTTTACCTGGAGGCTTGCATCTGCAAGTAGAACAGATAGCGATCAGAACCTTATTGTTGGCCTAGACCAGACTTACCAACCTGCAACTATGCTGATATATTGTTTCTTATGTTTCTCTTTGCAAGTGAAAATTCTGTTTCTGTTGGAACATATTCCAAAATAGAAAGCGGTTTGAAGTGAAGTCTTCCTAGGATAACTGATGGGTTATTTTGTGAAATTTTGAGATTGCTTCAGGACCCAGTAATATTTGATATTCTAGCTTCATTCTGTTTTGCTCTCCAATATTCACATCATTTTAATTACAAAACTTTATATTCCAAATGCGTGTTAGTCACTATGTTAGGAAATTTACATACACAATATAAGTTATATCTCCCAGGCAATCTATAAAGATGGGGAAATAGAATCTTTTTTGGGAGGGAGTCTGGTGGTAGGGCCTGAATTCTGGGCCTGGGCGCTGTCCCTCAACTCTTCATCTCAAGGCTAGCGCTCTTCCACTTGAGCCAAAGCCCCACTTCTGGCTTTTTTCTTTTTGCTTATGTGGTGCTGTGGAATCAAACCCAGGGCTTCATGCATGCAAGGCAAGCGCTCTACCACTGAGCCACCTTCCCAGCCCCCTGGAAATAGAATCTTATAATGATAAACATACCTTGTGAGTATGGGCTGTAAGAAAATGTTCAGAATTCAATTCAAATGTTTGAAGTTCAGGGAAATCAAGATATTTTTTTCCCCAGATGTAATTTATCAGCCACTTATTGAAATCTTATTGCTTCCTACACTGTGGAAAGGCACTGGCTCTCATCCTATTTTGGAAGAAGCTATATCACATCATGTCAAATTATAAGGCATATTACCATAGAATTGGACCATTGGTAAACTCTGTAATCTCTGCCAGTTTACTCATTGTCCGCAAGAAAATGTATCCAAATATATCAGGTATAAAAGCATGCTCTATTATTCTGAAATTTAAAACATATTCGCTTGGATTTCATTTTAATTTAATGTTATTTCAAAATTGCTAGTCTGAACTAAGAGATGCTAAAGAGTGAGGCCTCTTTCTTCATTCATGCACATAAATTTCATGCTCTTGTTTATTTTCTCTTTCATGGGAAGTTATTCTCTTTAGTCTTTTTGGCTGACTATGTAGACATCTGTGGCTTTTACTACACTTCTTTTGGCCAGAGAAGTAGTCATTATTTGCCCTCATCCAACAAGTCACCTTACCCTGTGTATCTCCCTCATCTTCAATCAGTTTACCTTCTTTCAAATAAAGAGTGCTTGAGAAAAATATTAAGTTCTCTGTTTTTTGGTTAGTACACTAATTTTCTCTTGTTTCATCATCCATTGAAGATACTGACTTTTCTACAGCACTTCCTTTGTTCTGTTTCTTTCTTTTTTTAATGTGAAAATACTGTACAGAGGGGTTACAATTACATGAGCAAAGTAATGAGTACATTTCTTATCAAGCATTGTTGCCTCCTCCTTTGTTTCCCCTTCCCATCCCTTCCCCTCTCCCCAGCTCCCCACCCCCTGCCAAAGTTGTAAAGTTCGTTATTTGACATAACGTCTTGTACATCTCATTATTGCAATGGGTCTACTTGTATCCCTATTTAAACAATTTGTTTTTTCTCTTACCCTCCACAAATTATACCAACATCAAATACAGTGAAAGCAGAGGTTATTTCTTTAGATCAACATTGAATCTGCTCTGTATGAGGACAAATATCCTTAACAAATACACTAGAAGAGAGGCGAAAGTTCAAAACATGTCCAACCTGACTTATGCAAGCTGTTTTTCAGATCTGCTGCTCTAACAACAATTGTTTTTAGAGGAGACACGGTGCAGTACATGCTCTGTGTTTATAACTTCTGATAGCTTTGGAAGAAGCAGAGCAAATATCAGGGAGACTAATCCTGGGACCTCTTAATTGTCAGAAGAACTTGGTAAAACGGAGGTTCATCTTACATCTTATTTTGGTAAGTGAGATATCTATTTCAGTGAGTGAGATATCGCAGGTACTGGAAACCTGGTCTGTTGTCTTCCATTCCAGGACCATTTCCTTTCCAGCCTCATTCCTGGAAGGTTTCATGATCATCTTCTGGAATGAATCATCATTCTGGAATGAATCCTAAGCAAAAGCCAGGGAAAGTTGCATTCCTAATGACATTCAATTCATTTTGTATGTAATCCCCTTATTTCTTATGTATTTGAATGGAGAAGGAAGCCAGTGTAACAACCTTGTAGACATTGTTATTTGCAGAGTGCAACGCAAAGTGTGTGTGTATATGTGTGTATTCTGTGTGTGTGCGTGTGTGTAAAAATGAGTGATTGTCTAGTTTCTTGCAATTTGTAATTTGTAATCTAAGACACATATTAAAATCAAGCAACTGTTATATGCTGGAAATAATTGACTATAATTGCTAGAGGTGCTGATTATTAAAGGAATTCAAACACCTGGAAGACCAAGGAGCAGGACAGGTTAAAGAAGAATAATCTAAGCATTTTTTGTTAGAAGTGTTGCATATATCTAATGTTCACAACATACTTGCTTCCCTGATTGCTTGGGGTTATGGGATTTCATTATTATTTCGGGGCAGCAGTGTCTGTGAATAGGAACTCAGGTGGATTTGATCTTCTGTGCTTCTGACTATCTTTCTTATCAGTGTCATTGGACACAGAGGAAACCCCCAAATCTTTTGTGCCCCAGCAAGAATATAAATAGATGGATAAAGAATGAAAAAAGTTTGTAAGTAGCATGCAGATATTTACACATAGAATGCAGATATTTATACAATGCCTATAGATTTGCAGATGAAATGGGAAGGAAAAATATATGTCTAACCCTATGTCAACGATTTTATTCTGAGAAAGAAAGAGAGAGAAAGAGAGAATGAGTCATTACAGACTTTTTTCCTTGTTTCAGCTGTTCCTGAACATGTCTCCACTGCTACCAGATCATAATCACAGCTGGACTTAACACAACCACTTCTGCTTCTTCTGACTTCTTACAAGAGAACTGTAGTATACATGAATAGTCCCTTCTTTATGACACTTCTTCTACTTATATCTTTTCAATTTCGCATTGCCACAGTATACACAGTGGAATAAACCCTGGTTTATTCCTGTTGCTCTCTATTGCTTTGCATGCAAATTCAAGTTAATATGTAAATTTCCAATGAGCATCCTGCTTTTAATATTCTTTTCATTAGAAAACGATTGTTAGTCCAAATAATTGGAAAGAAGAAAACTTTCACGTGGAACATGTACAATTTCATGTCTCTTTACATAGAAGTTCTGTGTCCCTTAGAGATTATTCTACATGTCAAGATGGCTTGATGACATGTCCTTTCAAAGCCAACATCATTTTTTGATACTCAGGATATGCTGGGAGTTTACAAATTTATTCAGCATCAAAGTCTATTTTTCAATTCTAGTGCATTTCTCCTTGTCGCCAAGATGACCCCAGTTTTCACCCTCTAGACTTTCACACTTCCTTGGTGCCCTCTGAAGACTTCTGCACTTGTTCATAATTATTTATGAAACTAAGGTATCAGTGTCCCCACTCCCACTTGTCCTTTCTGAGTCCTTTACCCATTTCTGGTAGGGTGAAATCACCTCTGTTTTGTTCTCTGATTTACATTATTTGGGGGCCAAAAGTTTCCAGGGCTTTAACTCAGAACCTAGAAACTGTCTCTGAGCTTTATGGTTCAAGACTAGGTCTTTACCAATTGAGCCACTTATTGGTTAATTGGAGATAAGAGTCTCATGGAGTTTTCTGTCCAGTGAGCTTGGAACCCCAATCCTCATATCTGTTTCCTCAGTCGCTAGGATTACAGGCATGAGCCCACTCTTTCATTTTATACTTTTAAACCTGCTTATGTGGTCATATGTTATACAGTTTTTACATTACATTAGTTATTTGATGATTCCCATGGACTAATGGATAAAATTAATCCATGAAGTTAGATGGATAGTAGAGAGAGTATGTTAGTAATCTTAAAATGGAGGATGGGGTGGGGAACATGCCTTATGGGTACATGGATACAGACAGCTGAAGTAGAAAAACTCCCCACTTATTTCTCATATTTTAAAACATGTTCAAAGCTAACTGATATCTAGCCTTTGTAAAGGAGACTACATTTCTTGTCCATGCAGAACACATTCATTTCCATGATCTGTGTAATCATCAGGTATCTCACAGAGTTATTAGGAATTTGACATGAAGGCTAAAAATGTGAATGTTTCTAGTGACTGAGCAATCAATCATCATGCAAATCCAGTTGTCTCAAACCTTTGTCAGCTGATAGATTGCTAACTTTTTAATAAAAGATGATGGGACTTATACAACTTAAAGGTACTATGAAGAATTGAGCAATATTATGAAAACAATATTGTATTTAATTCTACCAAATAATTTGTTTGAAATTTTTTAAATCAATGCTCAAAAATGCAAAGAGAAAATAGAAATAGCTCAGGCTCTGGTGCCTCACACATCTAATCCTAGTTATTTTAGAGGTTGAGATTTGAGGATTACAGTCTGCATCCAACCTGGGCAGACTGATAAAAACTCTTATCTGAAAGAAAAAAGCAAAAAGACCAAACTCGAGGCTTATGTGGAAGAGTATCAGGTGCCTAGCTCTTTATTAGTATGTCTAGGTGTTCTGAGAAACTGTCTTTAGGAAACAACCAGGTGAGGCTATACCTGTAGTGGGCGATAAAGTGGCAGTCCTCCATAGCTTGGAGAGGGGCTGGTTGCTTCTTGGTAGTTTTAAAATATCCTCATTTGGTACCTAAACAAAGTTGTGATTAGATTTGGGGTTTTTGTTTCACATCATTGCTGTCACTGATGGATGCTGCTGCTTCCTGAGATTATTGGGTCCCACAAAGAGAATGCACTAGTGAGGCTGAAGATAAAATATTCTCCCCAAAATACAGGAGGTTGCCAGGCTATGACAGGATTGTGTCCAGATAATAAGAGCAGCTTTTTTCTTTCACATTTAAGTCGCTAAAAAATAAAATGAAATTGAAAGTTTGGTTTGAAGTACACCATGAGAGAATCGAATGGAATGTTTGTATCTTGTATTGATGAGCGCATCAATGTGAGAGAATTTCCTAGTCCATATTATTACACTGTAAACCATGTCTCATTTTAAAATGGTGAAACTTGGATAATTTATTTTAAAAAAAGTTGCTATCATAAATGCAATGATGCAAGAGACAAAGGTGAAGTTTCTGTTACTTAATTATGTAAAATTTAGTTAAACACACTAGAAATCCATAATAATTACAATTTCTGAGTATGGGTAGGATTATTTATTGATGTATTTATGTTTGTATGTATTTATTTATATAGTGCTGTTCCTGGGGCATGAACACAGGGACTGACCTCTCTTCCTTAACTTTATTTACTCAACGCTAGCAGTCTACAACTTGGGCCATAGGTCCATTTCAAACTTTTTTCCCTGTGGTTACTTGGAGATAAAAGTCTCATGGACATTCCTTCCTGGGTTAGCTTTGAACCACAATGCTTAGATTTAGATTTCAGCCTCCTACGCAGCTAGGATTACAAGAATATGCTAATGGCACTCAGATTACTATTTGAATGAAGATGAACTGATTAGAGATATGGGAGCTTTCTTAGGAAACAGAAATCTAGTAGTTGAAATAACTTGAACATGGTTCTGGGAACCTAGAAAAGCAGAGGCCATCTCCAGCATGAAGAATGTTGCACAGGAATTTCAAAAATACTGGTTAGGCCAGGTGCAGGTGGCTCATGCCTGCAATCCTAGATACTCAGAGGCTGAGATCTGAGGATCATGGTTCAAGGCCAGCCCGGGCATAAAAGTCCATGAGACTCTTATCTCCAATAAACCACTTAGAAAACTGGAAGTGGCTCTGTGGCTCAAGTAGTAGAGCACCAGCCTTGAGATGAAGAGCTGAGGGACAGCATCCAAGCCAAGGTTCAAGCCCCACAACTGACAAAAAAAATACTGGTTAGACTGTATGAAAATAATTATTGTCAAGAGCATTTACCAAGAATAACAATGGAGCTTCTGCTTTTTTTGGTCAAAATCGGAACTAATAACGATTGATGCCACTAATTTTAGTGAAATCCGACAGCATATAGAATTCAAAAATAAGCCACAGAAGATAAATCATTTTTATTAAAAATGAATATTTGGGTATACAGGGGGTATGATAGAATTCCTGCATTATGAGCACTAGAGTGATGATCTAAACATTTTACAAATAAAAAGAGAACCAAAACCAAAGATGAAGAAAGAATTCAGTATGTAACAATAAACAGAAACCTATATAGCTTCAAGGTTTGCAGACAGGAGGAAAAAAGAAAGATTAAGGTTTTTCTGTAGCATAACCCAGAAGAATCTCACTCTCTTCTAAATAAGAAAAAGTTATTTTATTATTTAGTTTACAGATTGAGTTCATTTTGGTGAATAAGGTACCAAAGATTGATCAGAGATGAACAAGTTTCCATAACAATTGTATGACATTTGAGGCATCCAAGTATTTTAATGCAATTTCACTTCCATGTCTTACTCCACTGCTGCTCAAGGATATGTTTGTCAGTGCAAATTGCTCTTTTTCTTTTCTTTCATTTTTCAAATGTTTATTTTGGGTTGTGGGTAGATTCAGTGATAGGGTGCTTGCCTAACAAGTCAAGGCCTTGGTTTCAAATTCTATCCTGAAACATAAATTGATAAACCATAAACAGAACCTATTTTAACTCCTGAAGTAAATGACTTAAGAGGAAAAGCTAAAGGAGAGATGTTGACAGTTCTTCAGGGAAAGTAGTTTGTCCTGCTCATGCATGGATACACATCCTTCATCCCATGTGCATTTTTGCCAATCTGTCATTGATTGTTTATGCTTAACAGTCCTTAAGCTGACAGTATCTGCAGGGTAGTTGACAGACTTGAGGCTAAAACTAGAAAAAAGAACACTACAAACAGAAGAAGAAAGGCAAAAGAATACTCACCAGTACTAGAGATGCGGTAGCGATTGTGCAATTTTCACAAAGGCAAGAGGAAAATAAGCTATAGTGGTTAGTAGTTCCTGCCTATAATCAGAATACAAAGGAGGCTGAATCCTGGAGGATTGCATTTGAAGGCAGTAGGGGAAGATAGACCCATGATATCTTAGTTAATTAACTGACAAAAAGAAAGGAGGTATGACTGCAATAGGAGAGTTCCAGTCTGAGCATGCAAGCCAACCACCCTGAGGCCCCTGAGTTCAGTCTTCAATCTGGTGGGTGGAGGGAAGGGAGATAGACCATATCTAGTACTATGACAAGAGAGGGGAATGTGATCAACATTTTAGTTGGTTATACTACAGAGGCTTTAGACCTGAGTGGACACATTAAGAGAAACCAGATGTATAGTCAATATAAAACACTTAGAAATCTAAAATATGTCTAGTCTTGCTACCCTTAAATTATACCTTCGATTATTTTCTTAAATATATTCAGCTGGCACAATAATGTGCTTGAGTGTCAACCTTCGCACAGAAGAAAGATGCGACAGAATGAGGAAATCCTCAGAGCGAATGAAGTCGCCTCGCGTAATCAGAACCAGAATGGAAAAGGCAGATAATGACACAGCAGGAGCATGTTCTCTAGTCTCTCTCCAGACACCGATGACAAACCTTCCAACAGCAGATACATTGATTTGTAGTCGTCTCAAACATCTGTTCAAGTAAGAATCCTTACTTCTATATTGCCAAAGACCAGAAGTAGAAATTCTCACTAGAACCAGGGTTGTGAGGACTTCATGGTAGTAAATGAAAGCCAAGCAGTCGTGTGAAGGTTGCTTCAGAAGACAGCAAGGTGCTGACCCTGGCATCCTCCATCAGGACACTTAATGCACAGCGCACACAATCAGTGGCTGCCAATCCTGAATCTGGCTTATTTAATTCCAGGAAGTCTGGGGAAGAGAGTAACCAAGCAGAATGAACAGCACAGCAGATTGCCCTTTGTAAATATCAGAAGTTCCAATGCTTGCCAGGTTCTTAGTCTATGACCTGTGTTTTAATGCAACTGTTTATCACATGAAGTACTTTTCAGATGACAACTTCTCTTCAAGGATTCTTCTTCCTTGTGAGAAACAGAGCTTGCATAGTCTCCAGCATTTCTGGTAACTTGGAGAAGCCCATGACCAACTAGCCTAATACAACAAACCTTTATTTTTTTTTAAGGTTTAGATGTGACAAACTTATAGCACATATGTAAGTACAGGCACATAGCCCACATCATCTTGAATAGAATCAGAGTAGAGCAGGTAATTCCAAGCCTTGAGTTCTGAGTCATTCAGGCTGTGCATTCTTCATATAATGGCCTCCCTCCTGTATCTGCTGTGAGATCAGAAGAATTCATAGTGAGTGAAATCAACACTGATACAAAGAACCAATTCAATTCTCACTAAATGTGAACTTTTTTTTATAAAGTCCAAGACTAAAGAGCAAAGAGGATATGAAATTAACTGATATGCATAAATTAATGAGCCCACTGTATCCTTGTTTCATCAGGTATTAAGGGGGGGGAGCACAATGAAGGATATTGGAAGCATGCCCTAGAAACAAAGGACAGCACTTTATGACAACTGCTCTTTCAGAAAATCGTGCCTTGAAAAGTACAGGATTAAAGAAGGGAAAGAAGACAAGTAGGCAACCTGTCATGTGTGAGGATGAAAAGTTTCCTAAAAACGGAGGAGATGCGAGGACAGTAAACTCTGAGGATGTAAATGGAGATGCAGTTTTTAATCAGTTGGCCCAAAGTAGCATGTCTAAAATCCCAATCCAACCCCCCCACAAAAAAAAACAAAAAATAATCACAAACTTGAATATATATGGCTGGTTCTTGAAAGTCCCCATTCATATAGTGGACTACATATGATGCAATCCAATGAAAGGAGACTGAGCATTTGTACACTATAATTTTCCAGGGCTCTGTGCACTACTTTGTCTGGCTAATCACTGGACCAACCTATGTGCAGCTATTATGGTAAGTGTTGTGGGCTATTAAATAAACTCAAGGGCAAGTCTGTGTGAATGTCAATTTATGTGCCAGACTTAAGACAAAAGTAGAGTTGTGGCTCAAGAGGTAGGGCAATAACTTTGAGCAAAAGAAGCTCAGGCTCTGACTGCAAGCCCAGAACTGGTACTGTGTGCATGTGCACACACACAGACACACACACACAGACACACACACACACACACACACACACACAAGGGGGAGGAGCGGGAGCAAAATCCAAGTGTAAGAAGAGAATGAGGGCTGGGAAGGTGGCTCAGTGGTAGAGCGCTTGCCTTGCATGCATGAGGCCCTGGGTTCAATTCCTCAGCATCACATAAAAAGAAAAAGCTGGAAGTGGTGCTGTGGCTCAAGTGGTAGAGTGCTAACCTTAAGCTGAAGAATTGAGTGACAGTACCCAGGCCCTGAGTTCAGGCCCCACAACTGACAAAAAAAGAAGAGAATGAACATGTACAAAAATTTGTTGTATTTATTGAACCAGTTTATTCACTGGACAATTCAGATTGAGCATTACTGGTGTAAGAAACAATTAACAAAAACACTAATGGACCAAGCAAGAAAACATTACATTTCATGTATAACTGTCATATTACAGTACATTCAAAAACTAAGAATGTAAAGACAGAAAGGGGAAGGAAAATTTCAATGACTCATATGTGAGATGAAATATTCTCATATTGAATATCAATGGAGAACTGGGTAGGTATTCAGATGGAAGGCAATTTTCTATCATGTACATGGTCCTACATTCAATTCTAGTCATTAGCAACAAACAGGAACTAAGAGAAAAAATAATTAATACAGAAAGAAGAAGTAAAGAAGAAACCTTGAAATGGGATTGCTCTTTCAGAGAAGGGGATCCAAAAGGCAACATATATAAATACACATATGTACATATATATACATATGAACATATATATATATATATATATATATATATACCCATCTCTGTATATACGTACATATGCATGCACCCCCAGATATATACATATATTCATATGTATATATCTTTTTTGGATGTGTTCTTATTTTTTATTTCCTTTTGTCTTGTTCTTTCATTTATCTGTCTTTACGAGTAGAAGAGGAGGCTCAACATGGAGGGACTAATGATGAAAAGGTAAAATTTAAAGAGACACCAACTCAATTAAGAAAGGCCTAAAGACTAAAAGAGAGAATTCTCAGAAGAAGAAATGAAAATGACCAATAGACTCATGAAGAAACATTGAACATCTCCGGAAATAAAAGAAATGCAAAACAACATTGAGATTCCTCCTGATCCCAGTAAGAAAGGTTATTATTAAGAAAATTAATGATATCAAATATTAGCAGGGATATGGCCTAAAGGGAACTCTATTACATTGTTGGTGGGAATGTAAACCTGTTCACCCACTCCAGACAGCACTATGGAGGTTCCTTAAAAAGACTTAAAAGAGAACTTCCCTATAACTCATCAATTCTACTCCTGGGCATTTGTCTAGTATAACACAAACAAAGCCACGTGAGAATTACCAGGACAACTATGTTCATTGCACCATTGTTTACTATAACCAAGAAATGAAAACAATCTAGATGCTCCTCAGTGGACTAATAGATCAAGAAAATGTGGGAGACATTCACAGTGGAATTCCTCTCACCCATCAGAATGAATGATGTTATACCATTTGTAAGAGAATGGAAGGAATTTTCAAATAATTATAGTAAGCTAAGTAAGCTAGACCCAAAGAATTATAGAATGCATGTTTTCCTTCATTTGTGGTAGCCAGAATGTGTCTATACATCTACAAGTAAACACAATAGCTAGTATAAAAAAGCAAATATACTTGTACATGATAAATTATACAGGTCTCTAGGCATTCACACACAGGGAGTCCAAAGCAGGATATTCTTAAGAGAGGATCAGAAAGGCACAATAGCTATGTGCATCTGATCATATAAAATAATATTTATTGAAACGAACTTCTGGAAATGGAAACAAGAGGGACTTTTCTTCATTTGTTCTGGTTTTCATTTCCTACTTTTTTTTTTTTTTTTTGCTGGTCCTGGGGCTTGAACTCAGGACCTAGGTGCTGTCCTTAGCTTCTTCTGCCAAGGCTAGTGCTACACCACTTGAGCCACAGTGCCACTTCCTTCCTTTTCTGATTAGTTAATTGGAGATGAGATTCTCATGGTCTTTCCTATACTGTATGGCTTTGAATCACAATCCTCAGTTGTCAGCCTCCTAAGTAGCTAGGATTACAGGCATGAGACACTGACACCTGCCTTTTTCCTTCTGTCTTGTTTGTTCATTTATTCATCTGTGGGAGGCTAAGGAAAAGGGCACAGGAGGGTGGGACCAAAGGTGAACAAATGCAACAGCAGTACTCACTAGACTGTATGTTAAAAATAAACTATTCAGCATGTGGGTAAGGATGAAAGGAAAAACCTGGGAGAGAGGGAGAGAAGGGGTGACATTGTCCAAAAAGAAATGTACTCCTTTATGTGACTTGTATAACTGCAACCCTTCTGCACTTCACTTTTACAGTAACAGTAAAAAATGCATGAAGAAAGTACAGAGGCAAAGGTACTGTAAACTCATGCCCAATGATCAATACCTTCGTGCATTCGAAGGAAAGCAGGAGAAACAGTGAACACAGAAGTCTTGTGGTCTCCCAGGAGTCCCTGCTGCTCTTTGGTAGGTCTCAGCACTTCACTGACACACAGGTTAAACCACTTGTCTTTAGTGGTCACAAACTCAAGTTATTAAATAAAAACAAAAAGAAAAAAAACCTAACTTGCTATTGCATCCCAGTGTTAGAACCAACCAGATCCCCAAGCTGCAGTGCTAACCTATCTCTAGAAAACATGGAGTTGTAGGGAATCCACAACATTCAGAAAACATGTCCTCAGTTGTCTCTCTCTTTAAATATTTCAGTGATTTTCATGTTTACAAAAATAATATCTTTTGTTCCAAACACGGTTTGGAGGGACTCTGTTATTATCTTGAAATAACAATTGAAAATTGGCTTCTCCTTTTATTGACAATTCTCAGTGAGAGCACTAGCCGGAATTGGTGGTGTATCAGTGGAGAATGCAGAAGTATTTGGATAGAAAGTGGCCTTCCCTTTCTCCCTGGCCTTTTTTTTTTTAAACCACAGGACTCAAATGTTTTTTTTCTTTCTTGCGATTGTTTCTAATGTATTTATAGGATGATTTCTTTGTTGCTTTCTATGTCCCTCCCCTATGGTATAACCCCTGTTCACTGTATTTGATGTTGGTATAATTTGTGGAGGGGAAGGGAAAAAAAACAATTGTTTAAATAGGGATACAGGTGGACCCATTGCAAGATGGGATGTACAAGACATTATGTTGAAAAACGAACTTTACAACTTCGGCCAGGGTGGGCAGTGGGGATGGTGGGGGAATGTTGGGGGTGGGGAAGATGGGAAGGGATGGTAGGGGAAAAACAAAGGGAAGGCAACAATGTTTGATAAGAAATGTACTCATTACCTTGTTCATGTCATTGTAACCCCTCTGTACGGTATTTTCACAATAAAAATAAATAAAATAAAAAGAGGAAAAAAAACTTAACAAAGGAATCACAAGCACTGTGTTAGGAATCTCCGCCACCTTGTGGTTGAGTTCCTGCATTACAAGAGAATTCTCCCTTTTACAACTCTCTTTTACTTTTGCCTGACTCAGAGTCATGAAAATCTGGAAATCTCACAAAAGTACAGCCTCAAAATTGATGCTGACCCTATGTCCAATGACTCTCTTAGATGCATTTGCATGCTCAGTAACCCAGATACTGACTATCTGTTCCTCTCTGAACTCTGGGTCTTATTCTTTGCCTTTCCATAAACTGCTGAGATGATACAGCTTGGGCTAACAGCACACTTTGAGCTGCTCAGAGTTTTTTTTTTTTTGAGTCTCTTCAATGACCCGCTTTAAGGAGTGTCTTCTCTGCTCCCACCGTACTTTTTGCGTCTTGGATCTTTTTTTTCTGAGATCTAGGGTTTATATTTATATGTTTATTGGTATTTGTTCACATATCAAATGTTTCCTGTTTAACTCACTGTGAGGTTTCTGTCTCCTGACTGATAGACATTTCTTCTTTCTTTAGCAAGGCAATAATTCCCTCACCTGTTTGGTGAGCGGCAGTGCCCACGTGAGTGGTACTCAATGGCCTCACAGAAAGTAGGTGACCCAAGAATACCCTTCAACTCCTGTCAGTTTGGTAGAGAGATCCTGAGAAAGTGGTTAACTGAGGTCCTCAACTGATTTTAATGTCTTGTTGCTTTCTTCAGTGGTTTTTGCTTGTTTTCTTGTAGCATTGGAGGGTGGGGTAAAACTTAACACATTTAATCTAGTCACTCTACCATGGAGCCACAGTCCTAGCTCAGGGGTGTGTGTGTGTGTGTGTGTGTGTGTGTGTGTGTGTGTGTGTGTGTGTGTGTGTGTGTACATGTGCACACACGCCAGTCTTAGGGCTTGAACTCAGGGTCTAACCACTGTCTTAAGCTTTTTTTGGCTCAAGGTTAACACACTACCACTTGGACTACCACACAGCTCCAATTCCAGCTTTTTCATTTCTTTCTTTTTGATAGTTAATTGGAGATGACAGTCTTTGGACTTTTCTGCTTAGGGTGGCTTTGAACATGATCCTTAGATCTCAGCCTCCTGAAGAGCTAGAGTTTCAGGTGTGAGCTATTGGCACCTGGCTTCAATATACTATTCTAAAAAGTATTTAAGGAATAAAATGTTGTTATGCTTTACTCATTACTGTTTTTCAGTGACAGATGTTAATGCTTTGTCACTATTTTGGATTCAATAAACTGAATCAACAAATGCAGCAATTGATAAATGTTCTTTCCCTTCTTAGTCTTAGATTTTTATATTCTTATCCAAGAATCTCTTAAATGCAGTGAGGTCAGGTCAGATTTGACTTTTTATAGAGTTTCTGGAATTCCTCTGCTTGAGGCCACGTGAGCTGCTCCATAGGTCTGGAAGGGACGTCCCAGATGGATGAAGGACAGACTGGCCTGGAAACTCTGGTCCCTGGACTTTGATGCGTTGTCCCAAGAATTCTCATCAAAAAGTATTGGGCCGGGCGTTGGTGGCTCACGCCTGTAATCCTAGCTACTCAGGAGGCTGAGATCTGAGGATCGCGGTTCAAAGCCAGCCCGGGCAGGAGAGACCGTGAGACTCCTATCTCCAATAAACCACCAGAAAACCGGAAGTGGCGCTGTAGCTCAAGTGGTAGAGCGCTCGCCTTGAGCTGAAGAGCTGAGGGACAGCGCCCAGGCCCAGAGTTCAAGCCGCATGACCGACAGAAAAACAAACAAAAAAAACCCAAAAAAGTATTGGGGCTGAAAATATCATGGGGTAACTTTGGAAGGAGCAGTTTATAGATCACAGAGATTGGTCTGTGACAGCTCCAATGTGTAAGTGGAGAGGACAACAATGGAGCTCCAAGTTACATGGGGAGAAATACCTGAAGGAGAAATTGTTTCCTGGAACATAGTTAAACAGGACAGTCAGGTGCCGGTGGCTAATTCTAGCTACTCAGGAGGCTGAGATCTGAGGACCGTGGCTCAAAGCCAGCCCAGGCAGGAAAGTTCGTGAGACTCTTACCTGCAATAAACCACTCAGAAAACCAGTAGTGGCACTGTGGCTCAAGTGGTAGAGCACTAGCCTTGAGCTAAAGAGCTGAGGGACTGCACCCAGGCCCAGAGTTCAAGCCCCACAACTGGCCAAAAAAAAGAAAGAAAGAAATCCCATGACATCTTTGAAATGAAGTGTGTATCATCAGAGCCCACAAACGAAAGCCATAACCTTTACAGAGGTTTCCGGCAGTGCTCTTGATTCTTTTCTCTTCACTGGGCATCACCTGGTAGTAGTTATCAGGGTTCCAAGTGGCAATTCTGGATTGGTACACTCAACATATATAATGTCAGTTCCCAAGTCCTCTTCTTAGAACCTTGCTTTTATTGTTTATTTATTTACTTTTTTGGGTCCAGTCATGGGGCCTGAACTGTGGGCCTGGGCGCTGTCCCTCAGCTTTCAGCTCAAGGCTAGCGCTCTACCACTTGAGCCACAGCGCCACTTCCAGCTTTTTTCTTTTTGCTTATGTGGTGCTGAGGAATCGAACCCAGGGCCTCATGCATGCAAGGCAAGCGCTCTACCACGGAGCCACCTTCCCAGCCCAGAACCTTGCTTTTAATTTAATTTAATTTAATTTTTTTTGCCAGTAACAGGACTTGAACTCTGAGCCTGGGTCCTGAACCTGAGCTCTTCGTCTCAAGGCTAGTGCTCTGCCACTTCTAACATCCCCATAGTTAGTTAGAGATAAGAGTCTTATGGACATTCTTGCCCAGGCTGGCTTTGAACCGCGATCCTCAGATCTCAGCCTCCTGAGTAGCTAGGGTTACAGTTGTGAGCCTCTGGCGCCTGCCTCAGCGCCTTGCTTTTTCCTGGTACTGGAGTTTTCTTGTGTATCATTCCTAATCTTCAACTCAGTACCATGAAGTTTTTGGTACTCCTTGTATTGCTGGGAGTTTCTACCATCCTAGTTTCTGGTCGTAAGTAAAAGTTCTCACTGGAAGTTTTGAGGTAGAATATAACAAAAAACAATAGCATGTCTGGGGCTCTGTTCTTAGCAGTTGCCAGGATACTGTCACTTCTTGACCCATTGTTGTGTACTTGATTCCATCTCTGGGTGACTATTGAGATGACCTAACCCAGGAGACTTAAGTTATCTAATTCAGTCAGGTAGTTTCTCCATTGTCAACTTGGCTCTCTAGTGCTAACTACTGTTAGTAAAATCGGATTAAGTAAGGAATCAATGGTTTATTGCAGGAAGTGAAAGAGAACCACATTTCCCTCATGTGGGCATCTGCTTTAGCCTCAATATGGCCATGCAGGACAAATGCTTTCCATGTGTGAACATCTCCAGTATTAGTCATCTTCTGTCTTCTCTCTAAAAATGACCATGTTTCATCTTCTGTTTCTTTTTGTCTTCTAGAGAATGAGACACCAGCTCTTCCATCTGACACCTCAGGTACTGGAAATCTGCTCTTCCATTCTTCTCCTTCTTTCCATCTCCATCTCCCATCCCTGTGAGCTTCTGTTGCATCTTCTAAGTCATAAGGATTTCTAAGCAAAAGCCAAGGAAAGCTACATTCCTGGTGATCAAGTTCATTTTGAATGCAGATAATTGCATTTCTTATATACCTATATAGAAAGGAATCCACCGACAGAGTTTTTAATTCCAAAGATATTATTCACTGTTCCTCACCTAATGGTACAACCATGAGTCTAGCAGTGGCTGGAGTGCTTTGATGAATGTGTATGTGTCCTCATTTATTAGAAGGACTAGATATGTGGCTGTCTTTCAAAGTGGAGGAATTTTCACTTTTTTGAATGAAGGAATAATTGATACTTCCTGTAGGTGTTGTTTAATGAGGAGATTCAACCCCCTGGAAAGGTAGGGTCCAGGACTATACTACAATGTTAAAGAAGGATATTTTGAGCTGAGGTGCCTGTGGTTTATCCCTAAAATCCCAGCTACTCAAGAGGCTGAGATCTGAGGATTGAGTTTCCAAGCCAGCCCAGGCAGGAAATTTCTGAAACTGCTATCTCCAATTAACCGCCAAAAGTTAGAATTGGAGATGTGGCTCCAATGATAGAGAGTTAGACTTGAGCATAAAAGCTAAAGGACAAGAGTTCAGGCTCTGAGTTCTAGCCTAGGATCCACTAAAACCAAAAAAGAAAAGAGAGCAAACAAGAAAGAAAGAAAGAAAAGGAAGAAAAGGAAGAAAAGAAAAGGAAGACAAGAAGGTGTCTAAGATTTGCTGTTAGCAATGGTGCATATGATGAAGGTCCACAGCAATGTTTATTTCCTATCTGTGAGTTGACTGTTAAGGTTGTGGACTATGGGATTTCCTTATTGCTTCTGAGCAGCTGTGTCTGTTAATAACAGCCCAGATAGATATGATATTCCTGGACCAAAATGCTTTTCTGTCTCCTCTGTGGCATGGTACAAGGAGGGACCCCCCAAATTTTTAGTGTTACAGCAAGGATAGGGGATTTGGGATGAGGAATCTAGGAAGTTTGTGGGAAGAATGAAGGTGTGACCACATTGGGAAAAAATCAGATTTGATACCCCACTGTCATTTCAATTTTTTTCCTTCTATAATTAGTACTCAATGGGTTTTATTATTTACTTTCATAGTAATCAAACTTCAATTATGTTTACTACACACCACACTTTCTTTCTTCTGTCCTACCTTATGGAAGTTCAGTTTGATGTAATCCCATATGCCAAGCCTTGTTCTTATTTCCATGGCCAATAGAATCTTATAGAGTGCGCATGCTCATCTCTGTACCTTTCCATGTTTCCCAGTGTTTTGCTCTAGAAGTTTTGATGATAGAGGTCTTAGATTTTGTGTTGATTTATTTTAAAGTGAGAGAGTGAAATTGATCTAGTTGTATTGTTCTTCATGTGTACATGCATTCTATAGAGGAAATCATCTTTTATCCAACATATGGGCTTGGCACCTTTTTATCAGTAGGATCATCACTGTGTAGGTTTATTTCTCAGAATTCTATTCTTTACAATGCTGTGGGTGATATCTAACATTGGTCTGTACATGATACAAAATAAGATTAGTAAGTTGATTAAACAGTATATGAGAGAATAAAAATAACCCATAGCCGTATGTCACAGTCTTTGTTATAGGTCCATGGTTTCTCAGGTGTATTTTACTAATTCTGAATTCTGTGTTATTATTAAGAGGTCTCTTTTTATTCTGGCTATTGAGCCAATCATTAGAATGCCTTAAAGGTTGGAGGCATGGTTCTGTTGGGAGAGTGCTAGTCAACCTGTGAGAGCATCAGCTATGCAATTCCTGTCCCATTCTTGGACAAAGGGGAAAAATGAAACAGCCTGGAGTTGATGGCACATGCCTGCTATCCGAGCTACAGAGAAGGCTGAGACTTGAGGATAGTGATTTGAAGCCAGGAAGGGCAGAATTGCCCAACACATGCTTAACTCAATTCATCACTAAAAAACAAAAGCTGGAAGTGGAGCTGTGACACAAGTTGTATAGCGCTCGCCTTGAGCAAAAGAGCTTCAGAACAATGCCCAAGCTCTGAGTCCAACCTCCATGATCTGTACCAAAAATAGAATAGAATAGAACACATCGAAATCACTGATAATTCTAGTCTAGAAGAATTTCAAAACAACAAAGAAAGAAAGAAGGATACCTCTAAGAGTACAGAGACTTTCATCATACTTGGGTCTAAGACACCAGATCACAGGGAATGGCTTCATAAAAATGTTCATTACCAGAAATTTGTTGAGAATGGGTGGTTATATTATGACATTTTTACATATGCGTACAACATACCCTGATCAGACTTGCCCAGTTTTTCTCTCTCCCTCAATTCTCCCTCCCCTTCATAAAACAATTTGAATCAGGTTCATTTATTTTCATATGCACATATAAAGTCACTTGACCATATTAATCTTCATTCACTCACTTTATTGGCTATTTCCTGTTCTCCGGGTAACAATCCTACATATGGCCTGTTTTAAGTTTCTGCGAGGCAGTTTTTTATGACTATATTGCTTGTCCAAATGGTTCTAACCATGGCAAGTCACACATGCATATCTGAGAGCTTAGACAGATTGACCTAATCTAGACGAGATTGGGCGCGTTCAGGGTGGTATGGCCTTAGACAGATTGACCTAATCTATTGCCTTCTGTTTCTTGGTCACCTCTAGCAGCTTTGTTCAATAGTTCTTATCTTTCTCTTCTTAACATTATACCTATAAATTACACAAGAATGTAAGTATGGGTTATCTCCAGCTTACTTTATTCCTGGTTATTTTGGAGAGGGAGTCTTATGAACTTTATTAACTGAGATGACTTCTGCTAAGATTGGAAGAATGAGCCACTGGCACCAAGTAATTTCATATTTTTCTTAGTGTACATAAATTTTACCCAATAAAGAGTTTGATTCTGTTATTTTCCATATATATTGATTATACTATTATAATAGTCACCCCTGCTATTTTCTTTTGATTCTTACTCCTTTGTATTTCTCCTTCTCTTTTCATGCCTTTTTGTGGGGGTTTTGTGTGTTTGTTTGTTTGTTTTTAACTTAACTTCCACAGATGAGCAAAAAATTGCAGTTCTTTATTTTGTAAGATGGCTCATCACACTTAAGAAAATTAAGGAAGTTAAGATTTAAGAAAATAACAATATACAAAGAAGCAATGTGGGATATATGTGGGAATGTTTAACCAGACCCCCTAAGCTGAAAGATTTCTCAGGACACCATGCATGCGTCTCCATTCTGGGAAGACGTGTGCAGCAGCTCTCAGGACTGAAGTCTGTTTCCCTGCTGACTTGCACTTGGCAATTGGAGTATAGATGCCTGTCAGAAGCTGACTGTTTGCATGAACAAGACTTGCCAACCTCCAACTATGCTAATATGTTTTTTCCTTGTTTCTCTTTGAAAGTAAAAATTCTGTTTCTTTGGACAGTATCCAAAATAGAAAACGGTTTGAAGTGAAGTTTTCTTGGGAAAAATGATTTGAATATTATTTTGTGAAATTTTGAGATTGTTTCAGGATCCAGGGATATTTTATATTCTAGCTTCATTTCTTTTACTCTTCAATTTTCTGGTAACTTTAATTATAAAACCTTATATTCCAGGACTGGGGATGCGGCTTAGTGGTAGAGTGCATGCTTAACATGCATGAAGTTCGATTCCTCAGTACCACATAAACAGAAAAAGCCAGAAGTGGCACTGTGGCTCAAGTGGTAGAGCATAAGCCTTGAGCACAGAGATGCTCAGGGACTGTGCTCAGGCCCTGAGTTCAAGCCCCAGGATTGGCAAAATAAACAATCAAAAAGTCCCTTATATTCCAAATGCATGTTGGTCACTATGTTATGGAATGTATGTATATACTTTATATCTCACAAGCAGTATATACAGCAAACAATATAAAGCTAGGAAAATTGAATCTTATAATGATGAACATATTTTGCATGTAAAGGCAATAATAAAAAACTGACCAGAGGGGCTGGGAAGGTGGCTCAGTGGTAGAGCGCTTGCCTTGCATGCATGAGGCCCTGGGTTTGATTCCTCAGCACCACATGAGCAGAAAAAACCAGAAGTGGTGCTGTGGCACAAGTGGTAGAGCGCTAGCCTTGAGCTGAAGAGCTGAGGGACAGTGCCCAGGCCCAGAGTTCAGGCCCCACAACTGACAATAAATATATAGATAAACTCTCCAGAATTCCATTCAGATGTTTGAAGTTCAGGGGAATCAAGATGTTTCTTTCTCAGATGTACTCAATATCTTACTTATATAACTGTAATCCCTCTGTGCATCACCCTTACAATAAAAATTTTAAAAAAGATATGTCTTCCCAAGATGTAATTTCCTGGCCACTTATTGAAATCTCACTGGTTTCTCTTGCACACACTGTGGAAAATCAGTGGCTCTCTTGCTATTTTGGAAGAAGCCAGACCATGTTGTGCCAAACTATGAGAAATAACACTAATGAAGTGGACCCTCATAAACTCTTTAATCTCCCAGTTATTGTCCACCATCAGATGTGCATCCAAATATATTAGATAAAAACATCATGCTTTATAATTTTAAAAATTAAAACTTATCTTCCTGTGGATTTCATTTGGATTTAATGTCATTTGAGAGTTGCTAGTCTAAGTTAAGATTCTAAAGTGGATGGCCTCTTTCTTCATTCTTGTGTAGAAGATTCATGCTCTTGATTATTTTATCCTAATGTTATCTTTATAAGGAAAGATCTCGTCAAATTTTTGTTTGCCTGGGCATGGAGACGTTTGCTGCTTTTACCACACTCCTTTCAGCCAGAACAGAACTCACCATTTGCTCTCACAAGTCACCTTACCCTCTGCATCTCCCTCTTCTTCAGTTAGTTTATCTGTCAAATGAAGAGTCTGGCAAACACATTTCTTTCACTCATTTTTTGGGTGGGAAGGGTACACTAATCTTCTATTGTTCAACCATCCCTTGAAGATATTGAACTTGAAGCAGCACTTCTTTTTGTAAAATTTTGATGCAGCACTTCTTATGTTTTGGTTCTTTAGATCAGAGTTGAATCTACTCTGTATGAGAACAAATATCCTTAACAAATACAATAGAGGGAAGGCAACATGTCCAACCTAACTTACACAAGCTGTTTTTCAGATTTGCTGCTATAACAATATTAGTGTTTATAGGAGACATGGTGTTGCACATGTTTTGTGTTTATGACTTCTGATACCTTTGGAAGAAGCAGTGCAAATGTCAGGGAGACTAGTCCTGGGAATCATTAGTTGTCAGAAGAGCTTATTACAATGGAAGTTCATCTTCCATCTTATTTTGGTTCCTATTTTTTATTTTTTATTGTGAAAAAACTGTACAGAAGAGTTACAATTACATGGGCAAGATAATGAGTACATTTCTTATCAAGCATTTTTGCCTCCTCTTTGTTTCCCCTTCTTATCCCTTCCCATATTCCCCCCCCCCCCCACCCAATCCCCTCTACCCCCCCACCAAAGTTGTAAAGTTGGTGTTTTGGTCCCTCTATTTAAAAAATGAGACACCTTGAGTACTGGAAAGCTGCTCTGTTCTTCTTCTCCTCCCTTCTATGCTCATTTTCTTTCCTGCCTCCCTCTCAGATCTCATGCCCATCTTCTATGTTAGAAGAATCATAAGCCAAAGGGAAAGAATGTTGCATTCCTGATTATATTCAAGTTTAATTTGTATGTAATCTCATTTCTTGCATAAGAACAGAAAAGGAAGCCCAAGATACAGAACTATCAAATATTTAGATATTATTTGTTGAGCCCAATGTACAAAATCATGACTCCCAACATTGGGACTCAGTGTGTGTATGTGTGTACTTAAAAATGAGTATTTATCTGGCTTTTTGCAATTTTTTAGTAGTGATCTCTGTCACAAGTAAAAACCAGAGCAATTGTTATATGCTGAAAATAAAAGACCATACTCTAAAGGTTTTGCTGAAGAAGGAATCTAGTCACCTAGAAGATCAAAGTGCAGGACAGCAAGCCTTGTCTGGTAAAAAAGAAGAATCTAAGAGTTTCTATTAGAAGTATTATAGCTGTGTAATGCTCATAACAATGCTTGCTTCCCTAATTACTTGGGACTGTGGGATTCCCTTATTGCAATATTTGTGAGTAGGAACTCAGGTGGATTTGATCTTCTTTGCTTATGAATCTTCCCTATCAGTGTCATTGGACATGGAGGGAAACCCCAAATCTTTGTGTCCCAGCAAGACTATGAGTAGAAGGAGGAAGAATGGAAACACTTTGTAAGTAGAATGCAGGTGTGGCTACATTGCCTACAGGATTACAATAATGAAATGGGAAGGAAGAATACATATCTAATCCTTGATGAATACATTCCATTCTGAGAGAGAGACAGAGACAGAGAGAGAAACAGAGTAAAACAGAGAGAGAGCATGTTACACTCTTGTCCTCTTTTCACCTGCTTTTGCAGAAGTCTCTACTGCTGACACCTCCATGAACACAGCTGTAACTAATACCTAACTACTTCTGCTTCTGACTTGTTACAAGAGAATAGCATTGTACATGAGTGGGTACTTTCGTTAGATCATTTGTATTTATAACTTTTCATTCTCCATTGCCATAATAACCTTCATGGAATAAACCATGGTTTTCTTCCCATTGCTCTCTAATTCTTGGCCTCAGATTCAACTGATTATATAAATTTCAAAGGAGCCAAGAGGTTGCATATTTTCTATGATCAACTTTAAGGGCATCTTGCTTGTGATATTTCTTTTCATTAGAGAAAATTTATTGTTACTAGAAATTATTATCAAGAATCAAACATTCACGGGGAACATGGATAATTTCCTTTCTCTTTACAGGAAAGTTCTGTGTCCTTTCGAGATTATTCTACATGTTATGGTGACTTTAATATGTATCCTTTTAAAGCTAAGTTTTTATGTGATACTCAGAATTTGGTTGGGAATTTGCAAATTCATTAAGCATCAAGGTCCATTTTTTAATTCTGGTCCATCTTTCCTTAATCCCCTAGATGACCCAATGGGTCAGCTTTCACCTCCAGACTTTCAAACTTTTCTGGTATACAACAATACATCCCAATATCAGCATGCAGTGTTTCCACTCCTACTTGTCTTTTCAGAGTCTTTACCTACTATTTCTGGTAGAATAAAGTAATCTCATTGCCAATTCCTCTTAATGTTTATTTTGAGCTGTGGTATAGTTCAGTGATAGAGTGCTTGATTAACAAGTCCAAGGCCCTGCTTTAAATCTTCATCACCAAAAATAAATAGGGAAGAACAAACAATAAATATTTTACCTCCTAAAGTAAGTGAGCTAGGAGGAAAAGCTAAAAGAGAGAAGTTGACGGTTTCTCAGGGAAACAAGTGTGTCCTGCTCATGCATGGACACACGTCCTTCATTCTGAGTGCATCTTTGGAAATCTGTCATTGATTGTGTCTGCTCAGCCATCTTATAGCTAAGAGTATCTAGAAGGAACTAGACAGAGTTGAGGCCAAAAAGAGAAAAAAATGACCATTATAAACAGGAGAAGAAGAAACACAAAAGAATGCTCACCAGTACCAGAGATGGGGTGCCATTGTGGAATTCTCACAAGGCCAAGAAGAAAATAAGATATAGTGGCCAGTGGCTCATGCCCATAATCACAACTACTTAAGAGGGGGAGACCTGGAGGAGTGTACTTGAAGCCAGAAGGGGAAGAAAAGCCCATATTTTAGTGAATTAACAGCAAAAACAAGAGGTACAGGTGAAATTGGAGAGCTCTAGTTATGAGCATACAAAGTAAGTAAGCCTGGGCTCTCTCAGTTCAATCTTCAATCTGGTGGAGGGAGGGAAGGAAGATAGACCATAGCCAGTCCTATGACAAGAAACAAGAATAGGATCAACAATCTACTAGTCATAGTACAAAGGTTTTAGTCCTGGGTAGATACATTAAGGGAAATCAAACATATAGCAAATGTAAAACACTTAAGAAACCCAATATGTGCTTATTCTTGCTTTCCGTTATTATATCTTTGATTATTTTCTTAAATGTATTCAGCTGGCACAATAATGCACTTGAGTGTCAACATTAGCACAGAAAAAAGATGTGACAGAATGAGGAAATCCTCAGAGTGAACGATGTCTACAGCACATAATCAGAACAAGAATGGAAAAGGTAGAGAACCACACAACAGGATTTGTTCTCTATTCTCATTCTAGACACTGATGACAAACTTTCCAACGGTAAATACATTTATTTCTAGGGCTTCCAAACTTCTATCAAGTAAGAATCTTTACTTCTGTATTGCCAGAGACTAGAAAAGTAGAAATTCTCACTAGAACCAGGTTTGTAAGGACTTCCTGGTAATAAATGAAAACCACGCAGCCTTATGAAGGTTGCTTCAGAAGACAGCAAGGTGCTGACCCTAGGATTCTCCATCAGGACACTTAATCCACAGAACATACAACCAGGGGCTGCTAATCCGGAATCTGGCTTACTTAATGCCAGGAAGTTTGAGGAAGAGACAACCAAGCAGAATGAACAGCAAAATAGATTTCCCTTTGTAAACATCAGAAGTTCCAATCCTTGCCAGATTCTTATTCTATGACCTGTGCTTTAATTCAATTATATTAAGTACTTTTCGGACAACAACAACTCTTCCAGGTTTCCTCTTCCTTGTGGGAAAGAGAGCTTGCATAATCCTCAGCATTTCTGGCAAGTTGGATAAACCTATGTGTACCCAACACAATATCTGATGTATCCTTTTTAAAGTTTGGAAGTGACAAACTTACAGCACATGTGTGAGCACACCTCACAGCCCACATCTTCTTGGAAAAAATCAGAGTAAACAATGACAAGGCCTGTGTCCTGAGTCAGTAAAACTGTGCTTCCCTCCTATATCTGTAGTGAGGTCAGAAGAATTCCAATGAGTGAGATCAACACTGATATAAAGAACCAATTCTGTTCTCACTAGATTTGTGCCTCTCATATAAAAGTTCAAGAACAAACAGCAAAGAGGATATTAACTCTATGCATGAATAAATGAGCACCCTGCATCATTGGTTTAGCAGGTATTGGGGGTGTGCACAATGAGAGATAATGGAAGAATGCCCTAGAAGCAAAGGATGACAACACTTTATGACACCTACTCTTTCAGAAAATCAGTGCCTTGAAAAGTACAGGAATAAAGAAGGGAGAGAAAGGAAGCAGACAATGTGGCATGTCTGAGGATGAAAAGTCTCCTAAAAACAAATACAGGGGAGATGCAAGGAGAGTAAAATTGGAGGAAGAAAATGGTGATGCAACTTTAGATCAGCTGACCCAAAGTAACATATATAACCCCCACTCAAAAAAATACAACCAAACAAAGCACACACGGTTAAATAGAGATGTTGGTTCATGAAAGGCCCATGCATATTTGATGACCTCTGATGGAATCCAAGGAAAGGACACTGAGCATTTGTACACTATGGGTTTTCCAGGGTTCTGTACAGTACTTTGTTTGGTTAAACATATGTGCAGCTACTTCTCCATTGTCATAACTGATGTGGGTATTAAATTAACTCAAGGGGAAGTCTGTATGCATGTTCAATTCAAGTGCCAGACCTAAGGCTAGGTCCTTGAGGGCAGGGGTAAGTGCCTAGATTTAATATTACTTAGAGTTAATACTACTTGGATGTGCCTAGAGTTAATATTACTTAGAGTTAATACTACTTGGATGTTTTAACAGTTCTGTGGCCACCATGTATTACTTCTCCCTGGCCACAAGTCTCCAGATAAGGTTGGTTCCTACCCAATCATCCAGGATTATACCTCCTTTGAGCACATTGTATTTTGTATCTTTCAATGCTTGTTATTTTTAATTGAACAGAGTTCCTTTTAAGAGTTTCCATTGATTAGATAATGTGTCTTAGAAAATCCCATAGTAATCTCACACTATATATGCAACCAATTAAACTTGTATAAAACATTATAAGTTATTCTTGTACAGTGGTGAAGTCAGGTAATGCAGTCATGTAGCTTGAGGGTGTAAACCCATCTGTCTTTCGGTGTTAGAGATGTAGAATTTAGAAATCCAAATAGCAGCAATATTATGTACAACAACCAGGAACATCGTTTTATCCTTTCTCCACAAAACCACAGCCACAAAGCTTTTCATCTCTTAGAGAGAAAAACTGAACCAGAAAATTCTCTTCTCTAAATAAATTTACAAAAAGCTGATTTGCACAATATGTGATATGTTCAAACCCCAGGTAAAGGACTTTTTCATATTTATATATCATATCATGACTAATCCACTGTGAGAGCACATCTTCCAACCAATCCTTCCAAGAGGACAGTGGTGGCTATAAAAGTTTGAACTTTCTTTTCTCAGTGAGGAGGGACACACACAGTAGGAGATTTCCATGGGTTTTCTTAGTAAGAAGCTGTTAGAAAAGACTTAACATAGGAAGTTTATGTCACTTGAGTGCTTACTGGGTGTATAAAAAAGACTAGTATTTGTGATTGAGTAAATGTGAGGAATAAGGAAAGTAAGGTAGAGGGAAGGAAGGATAGAGTGAAGGCAGGTACAGTGGACAAGGGTTAAAGTGCTATACTGCCAAGCTCATAATGTAGCAACAGTCACATTGTTATCACGGAGAACAGGGGTTGCTATTTTGTGAGGGATATTGATTTGTTTTTCTGTTTTCTGTTTATTTTTTTCTCTAGGAGTTGGGGGTTTTTGATTTGGCTAGTTGTTATTATTCATCTATCTTATTGTCATAAATAGGTGACCTTCTCTGATAGTGGCATTTTGTGAGATTGCTAGTCCAATACAAAGCTTTCTCCTTAGTTATAGGAGAAAATCAAATAATATTAAGTAGTTGCACAAAGGGGTTTTCAATTCCAGAAGATATGTTATAAGTACAATGAATCAAGACGAGTGTCTTCCCTTCCATTGTTTTCTCCCTTCTTTACTTTTCTTTACTCTTACTTAAACCAGAAAGCAAGATGGTAGAAATTCCATGCAATGCCCAGAGTGCCATGAGCTTCATGGTGCTCAATTGAAGATTAGAAATTGACACAAAAACTGTGGTGCCAGGAGAAGGCAAGATGCTGACACTAAGATTCCAGAACTAGTATTACATATGCAGGGTGTGCCAATCAGGAGTTTCCAGGTGAGAATTTGGCTAGCTACAGGAAAGATAGGGCCACAACAAATACTGGAGACTCAAGAGCCTCACTACCAAGTATTCAAATAGATCATGATTTCAAATTCTTCATTCTTGGTTTTAATTCAAGGATTTCCTATATGACATATGTTTCACGTTACAGCTTCTCTGTCTCTTTTTCTTAGTGGCATGTAATTCCATGTTTAGAATCTGTTCATACATGTTGGAGACTTGCAGGACCAGTAGCTCTCTTGTATGCACTTCTCCTTCCAAAGACATTACTATTTACAATCTTGTAATATGCTCAGTGCCATAACTTTCCCAAGCAGATATTCAGTATGGAGCAGCAATTTCCACAGACAGACCGTTCAGGGTAAGCCTATGCATGATTCAAAGCTGGTTGTCTTCCATTCTGGATAGAGGGAGAGACTCAGTTGGTCTCACATAGAGAGATTCCAAAAGTGCTATTAAGAATCACATCTGAATTCATTGTGGTTAAGGGATTCTTATATAAAAATGCAAAATCATTGAAACAATGAGTTGTACAAGTCCTTATGTCCAAAAACGAACTTTACAATTTGGTGGTGGTTTGGGAGGATCGGGTAAGGGGGTAGGAGGGATGGGAAAGGAAGGTAAGGGGAAATAAAGGAGGAGGTAACAATGCTTGATAAGAAATGTACTCATTATCTTGCCCATGTAATTGTAACCCCTCTGTACGGTATTTTCACAATTAAAAAACCCCTAGTGCTGCCAAAAGTAAATAAATAAATAAAAATACAAAAATCATAAAGAGTAATAAGTGAATGAACATTTATTAATTGTTTTCTTCATTAAATCAGTTTATCTGATGTGGGGATTCTGGGTCAAAAGCTGTGCTATGTTGACCATATGGTGGATAGGGAATTGGTTTTAACTGGTACCATCTTATGTTCATGGTGGAAAGAGAAGTCCCATCGCCCAGGTGATGGGAGTGCCTGCATTCCTAGAGGCAGGGGTGTAGACTTGGACAATAGGTTACTGGACCTGTCGTTGTGGGCCTTGAACTTGGAAGACTCTGGAGTTTCCTATGACCCTGCCCCCTGACTCTGCCACTGTTTAGGCCCTGATCGACTCAGGTGCCATGATACCATGCCTCATTTGCTGTGTCTCCTGTCTCCTGGATCTCCTCTGGTCAACATGATGTCCTCCCAATTCAGTTCTCCATTGGAGTTGATTTGGTTTGCTGGTGTTGTTTTTCTGCTCTTTCGTTCTTCTCTGGGTCTCATGGCTCAGGTTACTAACAGTGTTAGTATGTGTGCAGGGCTACAGGTCTTCCTGACAAGAGATTCCCTGCAGATACCAGCTTTCAACCTCTCAAAATGTGGTTTCTTTATTTCTCATGGCTGGATTAACCTTACAGCATATTCATTCATTAAATATTGTTGAATGTTATTGATTGCATGTTGGGAACAATGAAAACCAGTTCGTTAGCAAAGCACACACATTTCCCAATTCAAATTTACCTTTCCAAACAACGAGCATTAAAAAGTCAAGAAAGAAATGGCTTCAAAAGGATGGAAGGATATAACAGGCCATATGGATATCAGGAGGACTTTGGATGTAGATCAGTGTTATAGCATCTGCCTAGACTGTGCAAGGCTCTGTGTTCTATCTCCCCCTACACAAAAAGAAAAAGGGAACAGAAAGAGAAATAACATAAAAAAGCAGAAACCGGAGCATTGTCAGTGCTGACATGGGATTGTAATTTCAGGAAAGGTGGCCAGGAAGACATTAGTAAAAAGTTAGCATTTGAGCAGACCAAATTGAGCTGGAAACTCACCGTGTGTATTGTTCTCCTAGTGCATTGTAAGGAAAGTTAACAACACTAGTGGCCTGTGATCTTTTAGGTGTTGCTGCAGTACCTTGTCAGGTCCAGCACTGTACCAACCTATGTGAAAGCACATATCCTTTGGAGCAGTAGCAAACTCACATGAAGTCAGGATGAGTAGAAAGTCTGGATGCATATGACATCTTAGTCCCGGACCTACTACCTCCAGAGCAGTGCAGAGAGAGTGTGTACAGTTAGTCTGTCTAATCAGATACTTAGATGCCTAGTATCATATGATCATAATCCACTACTTCCCAACCCAAATGCTAACAGCACACTTTGATATGCTCAGGGCTTGCTTCTCCAATGACCAGCTTTAAGGAGTGTCCTCTCTATGCCCATGCTTCTTGGATCTTTCCCCTGAGGCCTAGAGTTTATACTTATGCATTTATCAGGCTTTGTGCATCCTACACATCTAAATGGCATGTTTAACCCAGCATGGTTTCTTTATTCTGACTGGCCCCATTTGAATGACTGGAATAGGAGAAAGGCATGGCTGAAGGGGGAAAAGTTTAGGGCCAAGTCAACTCTACACGGAATAATCACTGAATAGAAGATTAAACAGGTGATGGACAAAACAACAGGGTTTGCTCTCACTCTCTTTGTAGGCTCTTGTGACCAACTTCCTCAACAATAGAGATAGGTTAAATATGCACTTTTGTTGAGGTAAGAATCCTTATATGTTTACTTAGAGCCATACACCAGGAAAGCAGAAACATTCTCAGAACCAAGCATGTAAATATTTCGTGGCGGAAATTGAAAGTCAAGCAACATTATCAAGACTGCTTTAGACCAAGGCAATATACTCACCCCAGGATTCCACCTCATGACACTTAATACACAGAGCAAACAGAAAAGAATGCCAGACCACAGTTTTGTTTAGTGAATGCCAGTAAGTGTGGGGAAGAATGTGACCAAACAGAAACATCAGCACTGCTCAGGGCCATTTATACAAGTCAGGACATCAAATGCTTGTCAAGTTCCTGATTCCATGAGACAAGGTTGATTTCTTCTATTTCCTATCTTAAGTACTATTTAGATACAACTTCATCTCCAGGTGTCCTCCTGTTTGTGTAAAACAGTCATGCATATTAACTAGCATTTCTAGCTAGATAGAGAAGCCCATGACCCTCCATGCTACTGACCACTGTGCTACTTTTAGGCCTTACAAACCTACAGCCCATTATACCTCACTTCTCCTCCTAGGAAAAACTCAGTGTAGAGCAGTGATTTCCAGGGCCTGTCCTGAGTCAGCCAGGCTATGATTTCTTAACATCAGGCTTTCCTCCTGTACATGTAGAGAATTCCATGATCTCAGAGTGACTGAAAAATATATTGATCTAAAGAGGCAAGAATTGCAGGTGGGTGCCAGTGTCTCATGCCTGTAACCCTAGCTACTCAGGAGGCTGAGATCTGAGGGTCATGGTTTACAGCAGCTCAGGCAGGAAAGTCCTTGAGACTCTTATCTGCAATTAACCACCTGAAAACTGGAAGTCAGGCTGTGGCTCAAGTGGTAGAGCATTTGCTTTGAACTGAGGAACTCAGGACAGTGCCCAGGCCCAGAGTTCAAGCCCCATGACTGACAAAAACAAAAAAACAAAAACTTAACTGATATCCATGAATCAGTGTTAATTATGTATCAATTCATTCAGTAACTATTTATGGGGAGTGCAAAGAAGGATATTTGAAGAATGACAGTGAGCAAAACACAGACAAACTGCATGCACAGAAATACAAAGTTTAAGAAATATCAGTATACAGAAAATTTTAAAAATGCAGGGGAATGAAGGAATCATACATATGGTTGAAGGCCTTCTCAGAAATTATACAGAAGGCATAAAAGAAGAGAATGGTTTGAGGAAGACAATAGGGATAGAGTTTCAGATAAGGTGACACAAAGTGACATTGCTTAAAAATGACAGCTGAGTAGGTAGAAGAAGATGACACTGTTCTATGTATTTGTGTATACAGTGCATTGCAAGAAAAGGAACCTGAGTGTTTGTGCGCTTGTCCTTGGTGGTACTAGGCTGAAGAGAAAAGAATACAAAGGAAATAGTCTGTGTTCTTATTACACCCTACTTTTCAACCCAACCAGGGCCCCAGCAGAAGCACCTAAATGCTCTGAAATGCATTGGTAGTTGGGAATTTTGTACATTCTAAACGTTTCTCCTCAGTTTTCTTCCCAAGGAAACAGATGATATCTCACCTGCAACTGCTTAAATGTAATCCACCAAACACACACATAAATAGCAGAAGGAGTCCTTTTATGTTTAGCCACTAGAGAGGAAACATTAGATGCCAATTAGAATTGCAAAATATTTTTTTTGTCCATTGGAAGAAGAGATAAAATTGTTTACAATTAGCACAGTAATAAACATGAGTTCTGTGCTATGTGGGGATGTGAGGTAACTGGGACTGGCTCCTATCATGCACAAGGACCCTCCTTATCCTTGTCTGGCGAATCTCGACCCTCAGACTTGCCTCGAACCCCTTTTGTAGCCAATGTTGTCCTTACCAATGTAATCCTGTTAAAACAACCTTTACAGAGGAGGGAAAAGGATAACTAACTGGGAGGTGGGTCTGCCATTAAAACAAAAAAGAGGGAATCTGTAGAGGACATGGGCAGCAAAGATGGCGCTGAGAGGGAGTTGAGTGGGCAGAGCCCGATTTCCTTTATGATCAGTGTGTAACCAGCCCATGGAAGCTTAGATGCATGATAGGGTGTGACCTTGACAGTGATTGGTTCTTCTTTCTCCCCTGCCATGCCACCCGCTTTTTTGGCTTTAAAAAGGGCTGCTCTCTGTTAATAAATGAGTTTCTTCCTGCTAAAAAAGTTGTTTACAATTAAACTGGGTAATCTGTTTTGTGATTTTTCTTTTAATTATGTATAGATCCCAATCCTGTGTAACACCTCTTTCCCATCTTCCTTTGGGAAGGTGGGTGACTGCCCCTCACCTCAAGATAATTCCCAGTGTGACCAGGATAAGGTTTGTATCTTTCAATGCTTATTACTTGGAGCTAACCAGAAATGTTTCCCAGTACATATTTATTATAGATTGCCTCCTAGAAAAGAATAAAAAGGTATGTTTGTGTGAGGAGTTTTTATATGGTTGGCTAAGTCCTTTATTGTAAGCACATGAGTTTGAGACCTGAACTCTCTCCACATTTCTGATGTTAAACATATAACATTTGGAGATTGGAATCACAGAAATCTTCCATACAGTAAACAAGAAAATCACATTTTTCTTTCATCAAAGACTTATGAGACAACAAGCTTTTCATCTCTCCACAGGTACAATGGAGCTAATCAATTCCTTTTTTCTGACTAAACTTTCTAAAGCGTTATTTGCATTAAATGTCCAAGTATAGAGTGCTTTATTATCCAAGTGTTGATGAAGAAGCAAACATAACTTTAGAACAGAGAAAACAAATTAGCTGTTTGTGGGTTTTTCACACTGCCATATTGATTTGAAAATTCCTTTCCTTCTCCATTTTCTTATTTTCCTCCAGGTTGGGGCTGTTGGTTTTTCTTTTTTCTCTTTCTGCTAATGGGCTGAACTTGCCTCCATTTCTTAATCTGCTTGCTACTCATGGCTTGCACTCTCCCAGTTGAGTAAGGTCTCTAGCCTGCCTTATTGCTAGTTAATTGGAGACAAAATGTGGCAGACCATTCTGCATTTTTTGGCTTTTTCCTATAGATCTCCTGCTCCAAATCCAAGCACCATAGGGAAAGGGTAGATTTTCAATTTTTAAGATGGCTTGTTATTCTACTTTGATCCTAGTTACTGAATGACCCTGTCTGAGGATGCTTTTTCTGTGAGCTTGCTGGGTGCCACTCAGAATCCTGCCCTTGGTTATTTGATAGCAGCTGTTCAGCACTAACCACTCTGAGATGATTGTACCAGAGCTGTAACAGAGCTGCCTTCTTCTCTTTCATTTCTACTCATCAAATTCCAGAAAAAGAAGTCCCTTGTATATTATGTGATAGAAGGATTTGATGGAATGAATCTGGACATTAAAACCTTGTAAGTATTGACTTAGTGTTTTTATGTAAAGCAATGACAGGGTCCTAGTATTATAGTATTATGTCTACAACCATACCAAGAGAATGTAAAGTCCAATTACAAAACAACCCCCAGAGACTCGCTTAAATGTAAGTCAGTGTCTTGAATTGATTGTCCAAACAGTGGGAAATCCCAGAAATTCATAATAAAGAAAAATATGCATCATGATGCACAGAATTATTATTTAATTGAAAGATAATCTGATTAATCTGACTGGAGGCAAGAAGCTACATTGTCAGGCTGAGGGGGTTGATGGATCATTTCAAATGAAAGCATTGCTGGTTGAGTCCTGCAGAACAAATCTTGAAGATGAAAACTTTTTCATTCTCACTCTCATATTTATGGCTTTATCCATGGCAACATATTTATAAAATCATCTGAAAATGAAAAAAAAATGTGAAGAGCTTGGTATTAAGCCTGAAGATTGTGTTCTCAGAGTCTTGGAATCTGAATGTATACTGGCAACAAGTAAATGCTAGTAAATTTAAAGGAGTCACACTGAATGCTAAGCGGATATGAATGTAGCATTGGAAAATGGACCTCAGTGCGGATGAAGTTTCATCTCCTTAAAGCTGTCCTGAATATCTTATAAAGGATTTTGCCTGCTGAAGCCTTATTTTCAAACCATTTATAGTTTCTGAATATTTCTCAAAGATACCATTTGTTTTCAATTGAAAATAAAATGTTTACATGCTTCAAGGAGATATTTTGATCTACTAATAATTTCTACTAAGGATAAAATTTTCTAATGCTATTATTACACCATGGATACAGTTAAAATTGACAACCAAGAAACTTCAACATTTTGGCTCCTTTGAAACATGTATATTACCTTGAATCAGAACACAAAGGTTTAAGGGAGTATTAATTAAGAGTATTCCTGCTACTCTTTCTGCTACCTCCACTGCTGAGGTAAGGAAAAAAGCCCTGTCATTACTTTACATACATGCACACAATCAAAAGACTCACTTACATGAAATCTTCTTACCTGTAAATTTTGAGAAAAGAGCATTAAGTGTTTCAAAGTCAGGTATCTTCACAGGAAAACCTCCAGCGGAGCCCGCATTAGCAGGCTCATCTGCAGGACAGTTGAAATGAAGAGAAAACTGTCAGGTGGCACATCCTCTCTCCTTCAGGTAATAACTGTATACCACCAAGTATTAGACATATTATTTTGTTCCAGAATCATCTCTGAATTCCTGTTTTAACGTGGTTCACATCTTCATTCTTCCTATAAACTTCCATCCTTCCCCATTCATTTTATCATTTGTATTTGTTGAGAGACAAATATATTGAAGTTCTCTCCATGTGCATTGACATTGACTGAGAAAACAAGCAAGTTCTTTGTCCCAGATATGAGCACACAGTTCAAGTCTACCTTTTGTCTTACCCAGAGAAAACTGTTCCCCAGAAGCAATAGGGGAACTTACGTTCTAAAATCTTGGTTGTCAAGTCTGAGATAGGAAGTAAATATTAGCTTAGGCATTTGCCTCACTAGTAGCAGATTTGAGCCTTTGGCTAAAGAAGGAGGAACAATACCTACAGATCTGATAACTCTGAGTGAGAGATTTTTATAATTTGTAACAGTGTGTAAGAAAGGAGAGATTGTCTGGCTTCAAAATGAATTTCATCATTAGGAATGCATCTTTTCCAGGCTTTTCTTAGATGTCTTTATAAAATAGATTATTTACAGGAAGCTGACAGGAAGGCAGCTGGGAAAAATATGAATGGCAAAGCAGGTTTCCAATACGTATGGCATCAGACATAGTCTCTGTTAATTCTTTCTCCGGAAGATCAAAAAAGAAAGAAAGAAAAATCATTTCAGTTGGTAGATAGAATGTGAGCAGTAATGATAATCCATTCTTGGAAAAAAGTCCTCCTGAGTGGTCAGACTGAAGATAAATGATGCCTGGACAACACAGAAAAATCCTCTTTTGCATCTTGAAATAAGCCATTGATTATCTTCGATGCATTATTGCTACTCTTCATTTGTCTACCCTTAACTCCATCCTATCTGTTCTGAGCATTAGTTTCCTAGTGTTTTATATCGCTGAACTTTGATTTTAGCTTTGTAAGGAATTGCACTCTTTGAGATCTCCACGTGATATTTTAGTGCACATATTTTAGTGTTTTTATTTGTTTATACTTACATACTATCTGATACATTTACTTATTAGTTTGCAAAGTAAATCTAGTTTCCACATGTAGGGAAAAGAGGCTGAAGAGGAAAAGAGAGGGAAAATTCAGATAAGAATTCAATCTATATTCTATAACATTAAGCAAATTAAGAGGAAGGGTAGATAGAGGAACGTGAGGGGAAAATGTTGGAAAAAAGTGACATTAAGCTATATTGTCTTCATTTTTTTCTTAAATGGCAATTCATATGCACAACTACTTAAAGAGAATACTAAAAAATAAACCACCTTATACTAACAATAATTGGCACTAGACTATGAGGTTCACAACAGAGAAAACATCTGATTGAATTAAGAAAACAGAATCCAGTGTCATGAAAAGTGAATATTCAAATGGAAATGGAACTAGGTTCTGAACAACAGGTCAGGAAAGTACAGCTTCATGAAAATCCCTGAACGTACTGCCCCAGACAATACATATTTGCACACAAAGTTTAACTTGGTTAAATCTTATACTAACCAGCAAAAACCAGCATGGTAGCAACTCCTAGTAATACAAGGAGAGATAAGAACTTCATGGTGCTGAGCTGAAGTTTGGAATTACACCGAAGACAACTCTGGTCCCAGGAGAAAGAAAGGTGTTGAAACCAGGACTCAGAAACCCATTATATATTTTGAGTCCACCAATCAGGAATTTCCAAATAAGTATCTGGCTAGGTAGTTCCTGGGGAAGTTGGGGCCCAGTGAACAGAGAAAGATTAAATCCAGAAGTCATTTGGAAAGGTCATGATTTCTGATCCCTGATTGTGATGATACAGGTTTCAACTCAAGGATTTTTTCATAAATATAAATAATGTGTTCCAAGCCACAACTTCCTCCTACCTGCCTCTTACTCTGGACTTTTAGCTTTTTTATTATAATCTCTTTTGTCAACTTGGAGAGTACAAGGACTAGTCTGTTGATATTTGAACTGCTCCTATCTAAAATTATAGGATCTTATAACTTTGCTAGGCCTGTATCTGTTTAAAGAGAACATTTGAAGTAGAGTAGCAACCTCAAAAATATTTCTAGTCTATGTATGAGTCAAGCAGAAAGGGTCAGATAAGGTGATGTTAGGAAAATGAACACTAAGATATGTATTTAATTTTTTTTTCTTTCATGCATTTGTTCCTAATGCATTTATAAGATTATTTCTTTGTTGCTTTGTATGTCCCTCCCCCACAGTATAACCCCTGCTTTCACTGTATTTGATGTCAGTACAATTTGTGGAGGGGAAGGGAAAAACAAGTCTTTTAAATAAAGATACAGGTGGACCTGTTGCAACAATGAGAAGTACAAGTTGTCATGGCGAAAACGAATTTTACAACTTTGGTGGGGGGCTGGGGAGGATTAGGTGTGGGGGCAGGGGGAGGCTGGGAAGGGATGGGAAGGGTAAACAAAGTAGGAGGCTGCAATGCTTGATAAGAAATGTACTCATTATCTTGCCCATGTAATTGTAATCCCTCTGTACAGTATGTTCACAATAAAAAACATTAAAAAAGTATTTCTAGTATAGACTGTGCATTGTTCAAACTGTGACTTGGATACAGCACATGTATGGAGGTTCATTTGACCTCAGGAAAATACATTCTAACACTATTGTAAAAGAAAAAATTCAAATCTAACCTATCTTCATTTAAGCAATTCTAGTTTAAATGTGAAAAATCCAGACAGGCATTGATGGCTTCTACCTGGAATTCTTGCTACTCAGGAGCCAGCGGGGCAAGAAAATCTGTGAGAGTCTTATCTCCACTGAAATACCAAAAAGCCAAATTAGAGTTATGGCTCCAGATTTGAAACTATAGCCTTTAGGAAAAGAAACCCAGGAACATTACCTAGGCCCAGAGTTCAAGTGCCAGAACTGGTACAAAAGCAAAATCCAAGAGCCAGAAGAGAATGAACACATGGCGCTGTGGCTCAAGTGGTAGAGCACTACCCTTGAGCAGAAGAGCTGAGGGACTGCGCCCAGGCCCAGGGTTCAAGGCCCACAACCTACCAAAAAAAAAAAAAAAAAAACAGAATGAACATATTTTTTAAAAGTTTCTGCATTTCTTGAACCAGTTTGTTCAGTTGACAATACTGATGGAGAATTATTCTGTTTCAGAAACAATAAAAGAATACCAGTAGTGGGCAGAACAATAAAAGTTTACATTCTACCCTGTGACCACCACCAACAACAGTAATAAAAGGTTACAATCCATAAATACTGTCCAAATACAGTACATTCAAAATGCAAGGAATTTGTGAAGTAAAATATTCTCAAGTTGACTATCAATGGAGATTTGTGCGAAGACCAATGGGAGAGCACTTTCTTAGCATGTACATGGTCTCAATACTCAATTCTCATCATTACCAAAATACAAAATCTAAGAGAAAAAAGAGATAATACAGGAAAGAAGAAACCTTAGGATGAGATTGCAAGTTCAGATAAGGGAGCCAAAAGGGATACAATGAAAGCAACACTTATACTTTATTATGTAATTATATATAAAATATAAATATATGAAAATATATTTTTTGTGTTTCTTGATGCTTTTGATTTCTTTTGGGGAGTGGAAGAGGAGGCACAGATATGGAGAGACTAATGGTGAAAGAGTAACATTTACGGAGACAGCAATGCAATTAATCAATGGACTAAAAACTTAAAGAGAGACTTGTCCAAACAAGAAAAAAGAATGGTCAATAGACACATGAAGAAATGATTAATATCTCTGGCCATAAAGGAAATGTGAATCAAAACAACACTGAGATTCCACCTCATCCCAGTTAGAATGGCCATTATCAAGAAAACTAATAATACCCATTGCTGTCGAGGACGTGGCCAAAAGGGAACTCTATTAAACTGTTGGTGGGAATATAAACTTGTTCCACCACTCTGGAAATCACTATGGAGTTTCCTCAAAAGACTAAACATACAGCTTCCCTATAACCCACCAATTTCTATCCTGGGCATTCATCCAGTAGAACACAAACCAGTCCACATGAGATCTACTAGCACAACCATGTTCATTGCAACATTGTTTATGACAGCCAAGAGGTGGTAGCCACCCAGATGCCCCTCAGTGGAAAAATAAATCAAGAAAATGTGGGCTGTATACACAGTGGAATTCCACTCATCCATCAGAATGAATGGTATTGTACCATTTGTAAGTAATGGAAATATTTGTAAAAAATATATTAAGGGAAGTTAATTAAGTAGAACCAGGGAAACATAGGTTGTATGCTTTCCTTCATTTGTGGTAGCCAGAATGTACCTATACATGTACAAACATACTGGATATTAAAGAACAAATACACTGAGACATCATAAATTATAAAAGTCTTAAGCATTCGCACACAAGACACCAAAGAAGCATATTCTTAGAGAGAATCACAAAGGCACAAGAGCTATGTTTATCTGATCATATAAAGTAATATTCATTCAAATGAATTCTAGGAAATGGAAAGAAGTTTCTGGTTTTTTTTTTTTAACTTTTTTTTATTTGCTGGTCCTGGGGCTTGTACTCAGGGCCTGGATGCTGTCCCTGGACATCTTCTGCTTAAGCCTAGTGCTCTACTATTTGTGCCATAACAGCACTTCGGGCCTTACCTGAGAAGTGTACTGGAGATGAGAATCTCATGGACTTGTTGTCCTGGCTGGCTTTGAACTGATATCCTCAGATCTCAGTAGCTAGGATTAAAATATTTGACACTGACACTTGGTTTTTCCTTTTGTCTTGTTTGTTCATTTATTTGTCTTTGGGAGAGTAAGGAAGGGGGCACAGAAATGGTGGGAGAAATGGTGAACAAGTCACCAGCAGTACTCATTGGACAGTATGTTGAAAATGAACTATGTAACATGTGGGTGAGGATGGAAAGGACAAACTGGGAGACAACAAGGGAAGGCTGACATTGTCTGAAAAGAAATGTACTCCTTTATCTGACTTATATAACTGCAACCCCTCTGTACATTCAACAGCTATAAAAACGTATCAAGAAAATAAAGAGGGAAAGGAAGTGCCTGATGATTGATGGCCTAGTGCATTCTAAGGAAAGGAGAAGACACTGGGATCACATAAGCATTGTGGCATTGTAGATGTCTCTGTTGCTAGATCTCAGTGCTTCACAGACACATGCATCAAACTACTTTCTTTTGTGATAATGAACTCAAGCTATTAAATAACATCAACAAGGAAATGAAACCTAACTTGATATCACATCCCAGTATTAGAACAACCAGATCCCCAGGCTGCAATGCTGAATTTCTCTAGCGAAAACATGGCAAGGTAGGGAATTCTCTCCATTTGAAAGGTATGTCTTCAGTTGTCTCATTTAAAGACTTAAATGATTTTCATGTTGACAAAACAATGTCTTTTTGCCAAACCCACATTGAAAGGACTCTGCTGTCATCTTGAAATAACACTGAAAATTGTTTTCTCCTGGAATCTCAATGTGCTCTCACTGAGATCACTTGCCAGAATTTTTGTTGTGTCAGGTGGAGAAAGTAGAGGTATATAGCTAGATCATGGCTTTCATGTCTCTCTTCCTTTTATTTAAAATAACATAGTACTCAGCACAAGAACTATTTAGCTAGGAGCTTGTGCCACTGTATGATTCAGATGCCACATTACAACAGAGCTGTAGCTTAACTATTTACCTGCAACTTTTGCCTGAGTCAGCATCAAGAAAATGAAAAATTCAGGAGTAGGGCTGGGAAGGTGGCTCAGTGGTAGAGCGCTTGCCTTGCATGCCTGAGGTCCTGGGTTTGCTTCCTCAGCACCACACAAGCAAAAAGAAAAAAGCCAGAAGAGGCGCTGTGGCTCAAGTGGTAGAGCACTAGCCTTGAGCTGAAGAGCTGAGGGACAGCGCCCAGGCCCAGAGTTCAGGCCCCACGACCCGACCCCCCACCCCCCAAAAAAAAGAAAGGAAGAAAAATTCAGGAGTAAAGCCTCAAAATTGTTGCTGCTTCTGTGCTGTGTCCCTCTTAGATATATCTGCATTCTCAGTAACCCAGACACTGACTGTCTTCTCTGTCTGAATGCTGAAAAACTGCTGAGAAGGTCTTAGAAATATTCTGTACAATCAAAAAGAGAAGTCTGTTTTCTCTTTTATCACATAGTTAAGAGCCAAGAAGCTCTCATCTCTCCAGAGGGACAACTGAACTAGACAATTCTCCTTCTTCCTAAATATTCCAAAGGGTTGATTTGCATAATTTTACTGAATTACAGTGTGCTTTAGTACCCAATTTGTGATGAAGAAGCAAACATAACTTCAGCACCAGAAAAAGTTTACTTGCTGTTTTGTGGTTTTTCAAATTGCCATGTTATTTGAATGTTCCTTTCCTTCTCTGGAGAGTGGCAATGTTTGTCTTTCTTTTTTCTTGTTGTTTTATTTCCACTAATGTGTGGACTTCTCCTCCAATTCTTATTTTGCTTGCTATTCATGGGTTGCACTCCCACTTTAGTGAGGTCTCCAGCCTGGCTTATTGCTAGTTAATTGGAGACAGAATGTGGCATACTGTTCTGTCTTTGTTGGCTTTTATCTCTTGGCATGATCCTATAGATCTTAAACTCCCAAACAAAGCACCATAGGGAAGAGGTAGATTTGTGTGTATGTGTGTGTGTCAGTCATGGGGTTTGAACTCATGGGGATTGAGCTCTGTCTCTCAGCTCTTCAGCTCAAGGCTGGCACTCTACCACTTGAGCTACAGCACCACTTCCGGTTTTCTAGTGGTTTATTGGAGATAAGAGTCTCACAGTCTTTACTGCCTGGGCTGTCTTTGAACCGTGATCTCAGATCTCAGCCTCCTGAGTAGCTTGGATTACAGTCTTGAGCCACCAGTGCCAGGCTATGTTTTCTTAAAAACATGGCTTGTTAATCTAATTTTGTCCTGGATACTAAGTTACCTTGTTTAAGGATGATATTTTGTGAGCTTGCTAGTGCCACTCAGAATCCTGCCCTTGGTTATTTGATAGCAGCAATTCAGCACTAGCCACTCTAAACACTGACTGATCACACCAGAGCTTTCTTCTACTCTTTCATTTCTAATCATCAGATTATATCATGTGATTAAACAGTTTGATGAAATTAACCATGACATTGAAACCTTGTAGGTGTTGATTTAATGTGCTTATGTAAAGAAATTTCAGGGCTCTGGTATTATGTCTAAAGCCACACCAAGTAAACATAAAGTCCAATTACCAGAAAACACAAAAAGATGTTAAATAAAAATCAGTGTGTTGAATGGATTGTCTAAACAATGGGAGCTCCCAGTAATTCACAATAATGAAAAAAAGAATGATGATTCCCACATTATTATGTATATGAAAGATGATTATAGTGATTGGAGATGAGGAAGATACAGTACCAGGGTCGGTCGGGTGTTTGATGGAGTCAAAACAAATGAACGGATGCTCTGATCCAGTCCTGAGGAACAAATACTGAAAATGAAAATGTTTTCATTCTCACTCCCATATTTATATCCAATTTCAGTTATATACCCATTTGAAGAAAATCTAAAAATGAAAAAAATATCAAGAGTTTGGTAATAAGGATACAGACGGTGTCCTTAGAGTCTCTTGGAAATTGAATGGAGAAGAACAGGTACAAAAATCTACTAAATTCAGAGGAGTCACCTTCAAAGCAACGGGGACATGGATGTAGCATTGGAAACTGGACCTCAGTGTTGATGTTTCAGCTTCCCCAAATTGTCCTGCATATTTCACAAAGGAGTCTACCTGCAGAGGCCTCGTTATCAAACCGTTTCTAGTTTTGGAATTGTTCCCAACAATAACCGTGTTTTCAAGATTTAAAAACGTAGCATGTTTGCATGCTTAGATGGAGATATTTTGTTCTTTTTTTTTTTTTTTTTTTAATTTTATTTTATTTTATTTGAGAACATACTGTACAGAGGGGTTACAATTACATGGGCAGGATAATGCATACATTTCTTACCAAGCATTGCAGCCTCCTCCTTTGTTTACCCTTCACCTCCCTTCCCAGCCTCCCCCCTCCCTCCCACCCAATCATACCCCCCCACACCCCCCCCCCCACCGACATTGTAAAGCTGGTTTTGACATGACATTTTGTACTTCTCATTGTTGCAACAGGTCCACCTGAATCCTTAAACGACTTGTTTGTCCCCATCTCCTCCACATGTTATACTGACATCAAATATAGTGAAAGAGGGGGTTACACTGTGGGGGAGGGACATACAAAGCAACAAAGAAATAATCTTATAAATGCGTTAGTAATTTGTACTAAGGAAAAACTTTCTCTCCTTCCCTTATTATAGCAAGGATGCAGTTAAAATGGATAACCAAAACAGTTCTTCTTCTTGGCCTCTTTTGAAATTTCTATATTAACTTGAATCGGAGCTCAAAGAATTAGCCATGGGAAGAAAATCAAATTTATTCCTTTTATTCTTTCATCTTCATAGAATTTGCAAGGAAAGGAAAAATGGAGAGGATCTAAGTATAAAGAGTGTCACAAGAAAAGAACCACTTAGATGAAATATTCTTACTTGGTAGGACCCAGGAACTGACCAGCGGGGATTGTGCTAGGTGAAGCTGACAATGGAGAGTCATCTACTGCAGAATCATTTCCAGTCCAGCCTTCTGCAATGGACTCATCTGTAGCAGAGCCATCTGAAGAACATTTGACAGGAAGAGCACACTGTCAGGTGACACATCCTGTCTCCCTCAGGTACTAACTTGTGTCCCACCCAGTACTGGACACCATCTCTGCATTTCTGTTGTTAACTGGCTCACATTTTCCTTCTCCCTATACACTTCCATCATTCCCCATTCCTTTTGTCACCTATATGCTTTTAGAGACAAATCTATTGAATTCGCCCTCTCTGTGCAGTGACAGTAACCGAGAAGACAGCCAAGTTCTTTCTCCCAGGCATGAGCAAACAGCTCAAATCCACCTGTTTTCTTATCCACAGAAAACTGTTGCCCAGAAGCAATAGGAGAACCTACAGTCTACAACCTTGGTTATCAACTCAGAAATTGGAAGTGAACATTAGACATACGTACCATGTATAGCAGCACATCCTGCCCCCTTCCCATCTTCTATAATCATGATTATGGAAGGCTGTTCTGTACCTAATACCTTCCTCAGTAAACAACATCTATAGGATTTATTGCCTCTTACTTCAGGCCAGTTAAAGTTGCCTTATTTTTAACATTGGCCACATACACGATTCTGCAAATTATGAAAAGCTACGTATACAATAAAAAACAACAACAATACTCGGAGCGGGGCACCAGTTGCTCATGCTTCTAATTCTATCTATTCAGGTGGCTGAGACCTAAGAGTCAAGGGTCAAAGTCAGTCCCCTTCAGAAAAGTTCCATGAGACTCTTATGTCCAATTCGTTGTCCAAAAAGGACGTAAGTAGAGCTGTGGTTCAAGTGTTAAGAGTTCTTGATCACAAAATCTCAGGGATAGCACTCAGACCCAGAGTTCAAGTCCCTGGAGTGATCACAAAATCTCAGGGATATCATTCATGCCTAGAGTTGATGCCCCAGAGTGGCAAAATTGGTAAAAATAAAACAAAAAACTCCACTCAATCCCCTGTGTGTAGACTCATAGCTTTGAGCATTTCATTAAGGAAGGAGGAATTATAACTACAGATCTGATAACTCTATGTGAGAGGCTTCCTTTCCTATCACAATATGTAAGAAAGGAGGAGATGATCTGCCTTCACAATGAGCTGGATCATCATGAGCAAAACCTTTCCTAGAGGTCTTCATAATGTCGAATATGTACATGGGAGCTGACAGGAATGAGGCTGTTAAGGAAATTGTCCTAGAAGGGAGGAGAAGAACAGCACAGCAGGCTTCCAGTACCTATAGTGACAGATGAAGTCCCTATTGACTCATTCCTTGAAACATAAAAATTAAATGAAACAGCATTTGAGAGTAGTAATGGTCACATTCTGGAGTACTGAGTGGTCACACTGAAGACAAATGACACCTGGCAGGACAACATTGTCCTCTTGGACTTTTTCTAATAAGCTGCTGATTACCTCCTAAACACTTTCACCTCTTAAACACCTTTTACTCTTCTTCATGTGTCTGCCGTTTCCCCTCAACCCCATCCCATCCTTTTTGAGTACCTGCCTCTTGGTATTTTATGTTACTGAACATTGCTTTTGGCTTACTAAGGAAACGCATACTTTGAGATCTTGTGAATCTACCATATTTTTGTTTGACTATACATGCATACCATCCAGCATGCTTACTTCTGAGTTTGCAATATAAATTTAGCTTCTACATACAATGCATGGATGGGAAGGAGAAGAGGAGGAAAATGCAGACAATAATTGAATGTATACTCTATAAAACTGAGAAATGTAAGAAAAAGAATGAGTAGGAAAAGGCCAAGTGAGAATGTTGAAAGAAGTGACATTAATAAAGATATATTGTATACACTGCTTTTTAAAATGGTATCTTATTTGCATACCTACTTAAAGATAATAAAAAACAAACACACCTTATACTAATGATAATTGTTGCTAGACTGTCATGTTCACAGTAGAGAAAATATCTCACTGAATTAGGAAAGCAAAATCTGGCATCATGATAGGTTAATATTGAAACAGAGATGAAACTAGGTTATGAACAACTGGTCAGGAAGATACAGCATGATGAAAACCTCTAAAGTCACTTCCCAAGACAGTCTATATTTGCACACATATGCTGCAAACTAACTCAGTTAAATCTTGTACTTACCAGCAGAAACTAAGATGGTACAAACCCCTAGTAATACAAAGAGTGCCAAGAAATTCATGGTGCTGAGTTGAAGATTTACAATCATACACAGAAAACTCCACTACTAGGAGAAAAAAAGGTGCATACACTAGGACTGTATCTGTATCTCTATATATCTATCTATCCACCTATCTATCTATGTTTCCAATATGTCATTCTAATCAGGAATTTCCAGTTAAGTATCTGGCTAGGTAATTTCTGGAGAAATTTGGGGCCAATGAACAAGGAAATTCAAGATTAAAGTCAGAAGTCATTAAGAAAGGTCATGACTTCTGATCCTTGATTCTGATGACACAGATTTCAATTCAAGGATGTTTTATGATGTGTGTTCTAGGCAACAACTTCCTCCTACCAACCTCTTACTCTGGGACTTTTGGCTTCATTGTTATCTCTTTTGTGAAATTAGAGAGTCCAAGGACCAGTCTTGTTGATATTTGAACTTCTCTTTCTGAAATTATAATCTTTAAAGATACCTATTCTGTATTTGAGGTAGAGCAATCTCCAGAGCCTTTCTTGGCCAGGCTGTGCACTCTTGAAACTGTGACTTGCATCCTGGACATGTGTGGAGGAGGTTCATCAAATCTAACCACTCTGCAATCTGGTTTTAAAAAGAAAAATCTAGCCAGGTACTGATGGGTCCTGCCTGGAATCCTATCTACTCAGGAGCCAGTGGGTAAGAAATACTAGAGACTCTAATCTCCACTAAACTACCAAAAAGCCAAAAGCCATTCTGGTTTAAAAATGCAAAATCCAGCCAGGCACTGATAGCTCCTGCCTGGAATCCTATCCACTCAGGAGCCAGTGGGTAAGAAAGTACTAGAGACTCTTATCTCCACTAAACTACCAAAAAGGCAAAAGTGGAGTTATGGCTCATGAGAAGAGCAATAGCCTTGAGGTCAGAGACATCATCCAGGCTCTGAGTTCAGGCCCCAGAACTGGCACACACCCATGAAAAGCAAAATCCATGAGTAAAAAGAGAATGGCCATTTATTAAAAATATGACTACATTCATTGAACTAGTTTATTCACTCAATAATACTGATGGAGCATTATTCTGTGTCAGAAACAATTTAAAAAAACAGAAATGAGCAGAGTAATAAAACTTTACATTCCATATATATACTGTCAAAATATAATGTATCCAAAAGTCAGGAAAATAAAGATAGACATCAGAAGGAAGACTTGAATAACTCACATGTGAGGTAAATATTCTCATATTGACTATCAATGGAAAATTGGGTGGGTAGATCAATGGGAGAGCACTTTCTTAGCATGTGCATGGTCCTGTATTCATTACCATAAAAACAGAATCTAAGAGAAAAAAGAATTAATACAGGAAAGAAGAAACCTAGGAATAGGATTGCAATTTCAGATGAGGGGGCCTAAAAGGAAATAATGGAAAGACAGCATATGCCGGAGTCCAGCCACAGCAGGAAGAGGGGCTCCCAAGGGGCAAGGGATTGATGAAGGAGACAGAGAGAAGGCTGAAGGAACAACTCTGTTTATTTTAGTAAGAGCCTCAGCTATACACACGTTTTATATTTGTCAAATGCTTGCATCACATTGTTCTAGGATGCACTGTGCCAACAAGTACAGACAATATGTATACTTTCTCAATCTATTTCAAACAATCTTCGTTTACCATACGCCCTCAGCTAAGCTTCCAGGCGCAAAGCTGAGAAAACCACTTTCTCAAATAAGAGAGCAAGTAGTACTTGCAGCCCAGAGAGTTGGAGTCAATGGCCAGGAACCTTTGCTCACATGTTGCCAGCTCCTGGCACTTCGGAGTCTGCAACAAGCATGTGTATCTGTGTGTGTGTGTGTGTTAAATTTTTAACAATAAGTCTGCTTTGCCAATTGTCAGATATTAATGAAAGCCATTTGTTTTCTTTCAGTGATGTCCTTGCATTGCCCATTTTAAGCAAGAAGAGTCAAGTTTGCCTCCTGATAATGAGAATGAAATTCTACCTTTTCAGTATGTGCTTTGTGCTGCCACGTCTCCAGCTGTGAAACTCCATGATGAGACTCTGACCATAACCAAGATATGGAAGCAGCCCAGATATACCTCAGTGGATGAATGGATCAAGAAAATGTGGGAGATATACACAATGGAATTCCACTCATCCATCAGAATGAATAATATTGTACTATTTGTAAGGAATGGAAAGATTTGGGAAAAAATATATTAAGTTAAGTAGACCCAGAGAAACATAGACTGCATGCTTTCCTTCATTTGTGGTAACCAGAATGTACCTATACATGTACAAACAAACATATTGAATGCTAAAAACAAATACACTGGGACATGATAAATTGTATAGACCTCTAGGCATTCACACACAGTGAGATCATAGGAGGATATTCTTAGGAGAGGATCACAAAGGCACAATGGCTTTGTGCATCTGGCCATATGAAATAATATTTATTGAATAGTAGGGTACCAGAATCAAATACAGTGACAACACGGGATAGACCATAGGGGGAAGAACATACAAAGGAACAAAAAATCACATAGCACATTAAAAACAACAACAGGGCTGAGAAGGTGGCTCAGTGGTAGAGTGCTTGCCCTGAATGCATGAGGCCCTGAGTTCAATTTTTCAGCAGCACATAAGCAGAAAAAGCTAGAAGTGGATCTATGGCTCAAGTAGTAGAGTGCTAGCCTGGAGCTGAAGAGCCGAGGGACAGTGCTCAGGCCCAGAGCTCAGGCCCCACAACCAATAAAAAAAATAACCCTCTGTAAATGCTGCAGCTGTATATGTATATGTATATGTATATGTATATGTATATGTATATATATATGTATATGTATATGTATATGTATATGTATATGTTTTCTGTTTAACCTGCGATGTGGTTTCCCTCTCCTGACTGGTCCATAACAGATACATGTTTCTTCTTTTCTCTAGCAAGACAATCATAGCCTCTGTGTCTGGGGGGTGTCAGTGTCCATATAAGTAGCACTCAGTGGCCTTGCAGGGAGCAGCTGACTCAAAGAATACCCTTCAACTTATGTCAGACAGTGAGACTCTGAGAAAGTAGTTAACTGAGTCCTTAACTGATTTTAATGCTTTTTTATTTTTCTTTACTTCTGTGGTTTTGTTCATTTCTTGTAGCATTCAGGAGTGAGGAGATGCTGAACCCATCCCAATCTAGTTAAACACTGTACCGTGGAGCCACAGTAGTAGTTCAGATGTATGTGCGTGAGTGCGCATGCTTGCGCATACACATGAATGCATGCATGCGTGCTAGTCTTGGGGCATGAACTTGGGGTCTAGGCACTGTTCCTGAGCATTTTTTTGCCCAAGGCTAGCGATCTATCACTTGAACTACAGCTCTACTTCCAGCTTCTTTCTTTTCTTTTCTCTTCTCTTCTCTTCTTTCTTCCTTTCTTTCTTTCTTTCTTTCTTTCTTTCTTTCTTTCTTTCTTTCTTCCTTTCTTCCTTCCTTCCTTCCTTCCTTCCTTCCTTCCTTCCTTCCTTCCTTCCTTCCTTCCTTCCTTCCTTTCTTCCTTTCTTTCTTTCTTTCTTTCTTTCTTTCTTTCTTTCTTTCGTTCTTTCTTTCTTCCTTTCTTTCTTCCTTCCTTTCTTTCTGTCTTCCTTTCTTTCTTTCTTTCTTTGTGGTTAATTGGAGATAAGAGTCTTATGGACTTTCTTATCCTGATTAGCTCAATCTTCAGATCTCAGCCCCTTGCATACTAAGATTACAGGCACGAGCCACTGTTGCCAGGCCTTACCTCAGCTTTTTTCTTTTTTCCTTTCTTGTTTTTTTATCGTAAAAATACTATACAGAGGGGTTACAATTACATGGGCAAGATAGTGAGTACATTTCTTATCAAAGATTGTAGCCTCCTCAGCTTTTTAAAGTAGCCACTGTGATAAAGGCTCACCAAGACAAGACTCCTTTCATTGTCTCATTACCTTGAGCCAAGATTTCATATGACAAGGAAACTTGCTTACTTTTAGAGGCCCAAGACCACTCTCTCCCCACATGCCTTTCTTTCTCTTCCCAAAGTGACAAACCATCAATTTCTGGCAGGTGTGCCTCTTGGTGCTATCTTTGAGAATTTTTTAGTAAAAAGGGAAATAGACTTTCAGTGCTGTTACAAAATGACAGAGGTCCTTTTAATGTAGGAAAAAAAATATGGTTTGCATCAACAAGAATACCACTTATTTATTATATTTCAAGTTGACAATATTTAATGTTCTTTAATTAAAAAAATTATCTTTAAGTAGTTGTACAAAGGAGACACCATTTAACAAAGCAGTTTATGAATCTAATGCATCTTGGTAAGTGTCACCCATTTCAACATCTCACCCCTTTTCTACCCTACCTCGTCCCTTTTCTTAATTTTGTGATATGTACAATGAATTCTTGAGTGCATTCTTCCTTCCTTCCCCCATTCATTCATCTGACCCTCTCCTCTTGCTCCCATTCTCCTTTGCAAGTACCTATTCTGGTCTTGATTTTGTCAGCCATTGCCCTAGTATTTCTAAAACATTATATTATTTCAGCTCTCCTTACAGTTTTTTACACTTCAGTGAATTCATGTGTAACCATTTTCATACCACCCAATGTGCTTACTTATATATTTATAGGTACATTCTATCTATCACAAATGAAAGAAACCATGCAACCTTTGTTTGGGTCTGGTTTAATTCACTTGATATAGTTTTTTCCCAAGTCTTTCCCTTTCCTTATGAATGATACAATATCATTCTTTCTGATGGATAATTCCATTGTGTCTATATGCCATATTTTCTTGATCTGTTCATCCACTGAGGGGCATCTGGGCTGATTCTATACCTTGGCTATGGTGAATAGTGTAAGCATTATGCCCACCATTGGTCCTCAGCTCCACTCAGACCTGAGCTTCTCCCAGCCCTGGAGTTCCTGCCTTAGAGCTGGCCCCTTCCTCTCTCTGCCCAGACCCCCACCTGAGTTCCCATCTATCTCACTTCCTAACCATCCTGCTACCTGGATAGTGAAGGGTGCCATGTGCTCCCTTTTGGGAGAAATATGGCTCCTCTAATAAACCTTATAATAGTCTTTCTCCTGTTCTTGCCTGCCTCTGCCTGGATCCCTGGAATGGATGTGAGGGATCCTTCATTTGTGGTGGCCTGTATGGGATAGGCTCCCCAGTGGATTTGCTCCTCTTTCCACTTTGGATGGGAGTACCAGCTGCCCCAAGACCTATCCTGAGGTCCTACACTCCTGTTGCCAGAGGACCACCAAGGTAACTTTCTCCTGACCAAGAGTTCTACCTGCTGCTCATCCAACACTGGCTAATTAAGTCCTATCCCCAGGTGAGTGACCAGTTCATTGGAGTTCTGGGTTTCCAATTTCTGTATTTCTGAAGGAAGGCCAGCTGGGCCATGAGCTAACTGAGCCCACCCCCGCAGTTTGACTGAAATCTTGGGCAAGTGCCCGAAACTCACGCTAGGGCCTACCCAGGCCATGGGCCCCTCTGGAGAAAATGTGAGAACTTTCTCACTGGCAAGCTGCCTACTATGACAAGCCAAATAGCACTACAGAGGACGCGCTGTGGCAGCACTTAGCTCTTAGGTCACCCTTACCATGGAAAAGACATGACTAAATTTCTTTACATTAAAGCCAACTGGGCTTTGGGGGGCTGCTGAGCCCCCATCAGAGCCAAATTTTGCTCTAAATTGAAAACTCCACTTCTGTTAGCACTAGGGCAGCTAAACTCTCTCTCTCTCTCTCTCTCTCTCTCTCTCTCTCTCTCTCTCTCTCTCTCTCTCTCTCTCTCTTCCTCCCTTTCCTCCCTCCCTCCCCTTAAACTCTGCCACTTGCTGTTTAGGGCTAAAATTAGCTTCTGGTAACCTCCCCCTTTGTCCAACTAAAGGTGTTCAAAGGTCCATTGATAGATATGCTAAATGCCTTGGTAAAGCCCTGGAAAAATGTAACCATGTTTTGTTGAAAAAAAAAAACTTTACAGTTTTGGCTGGGGGTGGGGTATGGGAAGAGATGGTAAGGGGAAAAAAAGGAGGGGGCAACAATGCTTGATAAGAAATGTACTCATTACTTTGCCCATGTAATTGTAACCCCTCTGTACAGTATTTTCACAATAAAAAAAAAGGATGAGTTTAAGTTTAAACTCCCAAAAAGGTCAACAAGTTTGGATATTACCAAAAGTGTAAAAGAATTATCACATTGTTTTAAGCAAAATCTTTAGATAAAAGGTTGTCTGTTCTTGTTGAATATGGAGATTATTAAATTCTGCTAAATCTTCTCTCTAGCATTAAGCATGTGGTGGATGCGCCATCTTGGTTGGCATTGTGGTAATTCAGCTGCTGCTTCATGCCAACTCAATTTCATGCCGACTCAACTGATTCTGTGACCCTCTGCCCCCTGACCTGACCAGCAGTGCCATTATGCTATGCCACCTGCCTGTTCATGTCTTGTCTCCTGTTTATTAAAAGTTTCTTGTTGTTAGCAAAGTTTTGTATTTTAAACTGACCACATGGTTCCATCTTAATTAGACAAAGTAATACTGCTAAAATTCCAAAAACTTTAAACAGGGGATTTTAAAATCTAAGCACATTCTATAATCTGTGCACAAACTTGTCTTACAATTTACTTTTGTTCCTCTCAAAGGATGAGAAAGCAGCTACCCCATGTGACATTTCAGGTACTGGAAACCTGCTCTGTATTCTTCTCCTTCCTTCTAGTACCATTTCCTTTCCAGCCTACTTCCTGTCAGCTCCCATGTGCATCTTCTATATAATATATAATTCTACGCAAAAGCCAGGGAATGTTGCAGTCCTGATTACATTCAAATCCGTTTTGTGTGCAATCTCCTCATGTTTCTTAACAGAAAAAGAAGCCTTGTATATAGCATTATCAATTATAAATATTACTCCCCTTTGCTGAGCCAAATACACCAAGTCCTGACACAACATTGGGGCTCCAAGTGTGTGTGTGTGTGTGTGTGCACGCAAGTGCACATATGCATGTGCATGTGCATGCATGTGTATGTGGGCACATGTGTGTATGTGAGTTTTAAAAAGAGTAGTTGCCTAGCATTTCATAATTTTCAGTACTAAATCTATAGCACATGTTTAAACCAGAGCAACTGTTATAGGCTTTGAATAAGAGACTATTGCTAACCACAACTTGAGGCAGCACAGTGTTGAAGAAATTTAGAAAATGCAGGGACAGATGAGAGAGAGAGAAAAATTGTGGGGACCAGGGGTCCCAAGGTTCACCTGCACTTGGGGCTCAAATCCCCACAAGCAAGCATATTTATTTGAATCCACACAGAGAAGGTTACCATGAATACATGCAAAAAATACATCATCTATATTAATATTACAATCAGAAACAAAACAGAGTTTGAGAGAGACACTGGTTCCTTTGTTGTTTTAAGACAGGAGACTGCAGCCCAGACAAAGTCCAGACATGTAATACACCTTAGCTAGCCTTTGAGATAACCAGGACCCAAAACTAGTGCCTGGCCTTTCCAACACTAAGGAAGCTATGTGGGGCGGGGGGCAATATTCCAGTTTCCTAACCCTCTCCAGAGCTGTCTGTTTTAACCCTTCCATAGCCAGCTCTCAGTGTTCCTAGTGCTGTTTAGGCAGAGTTCCAACCACTCTACCCTTTTCCAAGTTTCACAGCTCAGATTCAGAGTTCCCTACAAGAGATGCTTCTTATTGAAGGAATTCAACCACCAGAAGACCAAGGTGCAGGACAGGAATCCAGGGCTGGTAAAGAAAGAGCGGTCTAAGGTTTTCTGCTAGAAGTGTTGCATATGTCTACTGCTTCCTTGCTTGCTTGGGACTGTGGGGTTCCCTTATCCTCTCTGGGCAGCAGTATCTGCTGATAGGAACACAATTGGATTTTATCTTCTGTGCTTCGGCAGGGGACAAAGCATCTATCTTCTCTATCAATGCCATTGTACAAGAAGGGAATCCCCAAATCCTTTGTGTCTCAGCAAGGATAAGAGCAGAGGGATGAAGAATGAAAAGGTTTATAGGTAGAATGACTAAATTGTCTGCAGGATGGCAATGATGAAATGGGAAGGAGGAATAAATGTCTAATCCTATGTAAACACATTTCCTTGAAAGAGAGAGATAGAGAGTTTCCTTTCAGCTGCTCCTACAGATGTCTCCATGCTGCCAGTTTTATAATCACAACCATATCTAACATCTAACCACTGCTGCTTCTGACCTGTTACAAGAGAACAGTATTCTACATGAGTGGTACCTTCTATATGTCACTTCTGGTACCTACAGCTTTTCAATTCCCCATTTCCATAGGAAACTCAAAGGACTAAATCCTGGTTTTCTTCCCATTGCTCTCTATTGCTTTGCATGCAGGTTCATGTTCATATGTAAATTTCAAAGGAGCCTAAAGGTTGCATAATTTCAATGTCAGCTGCATCCTGCTCATAATATTTATTTCCATTGAGAAAATGTATTCTTACTAGGAATAACTGGAAAGAAAGAAACTTTGACAAGAAATATGTATAATTTCATTGCTCTTTACGTGGAAGTTCTGTTTCCCTTAAGGAATATTGTACATGTTCAGATGGTTTCATAATGGATTCTTCCAAAGCCACCCTCTTTTATGTGGATATGGCTGGGAATTTGCAAATTCCTTCAGAGTCAAGGTCCATTTTTGAATACTGGTGCATTTTTCTTTAGTCCCCAAGGTGACCCCATGGGTCAGCTTTCACCGTCCAGACTTCAGACTTTGCTGGAATACACTGATGACTGCTGTACTTATTCACAATTATTTTCAACAATAAGCCCTGATATCAGCATTCAGCATCCCAACTCACTATTATCCTTTCTCAGTATTTTACACACTTCTGGTAGGATGAAATCGCCTTCTTTTTGTTGTCTGCTTTACATTTGTTTGTCTGTGCCAATTTTGGGGCTTGAACTCAGAGCCTAGCCACTGTCCCCAAGGTTTATAGCTCAAGGCTAAGGCTCTACCACTTGAGCCACAGCTCCTCTTCTGGTGTTTTGGTGGTTAATGGAGGTAAGAATCTCATGAATTTTTCTGCCCAGGCAGGCTTGGAATTCACAAATACTCAGATCTCAGTTTCCTATTACACAGACCAGATAAAGCTGAACAAGTAATGGGTGATGAAGTGGCAGTCCCTCCTTATCTTGCAGAGGGACCTGGCTGCTTCTTGGTAGTTTTAAAATATCCTTCCTTGGTGTCTAAACCAAGTTGTGATTAGATGTTGGGTTTTTGTTTCACATCATTACTGTCACTGCCTGATCTGCATGATCATTAGATTACTCAGTCCCACAATGACAATAGACTTGGATCTCATTTAAAAATGGTGAAACCTGGATAACATGCAAAAAAGAGATAGTTTTATGAACCCAATGGTGTGTTAGACAAAAGTTGAAGTTTCAGTTACTTAGATTGTGTAAAATTTAGTTAAACATACTATAACCCCTTAATAATTACCTTTTTTTGTTCTTGTTGGTTATGGGGCCTGTACTCTGTTCTTGGGCCTTGTCCCTCAGCTCTTTGGCCCAAGGTTAGAGCTCTACCACTTGTGCCAGAGCACCACTTTCAGTGTTTCTGCTCATGTGGTACTGAGAAATCAATGACAGAGACTCATGCATGTAAGGCAAGCACTCTACTACTGAGTCACCGTCCCAGCTCTTAATTACCATTTTGAATGATGGGTTTATTTATTTATTTATTTAGTGCCAATGCTGGGCTTGAACTTAGGGCCTGGGGGCAGGGGGTCTCTGTTCCTCAATTTTATTTACTCAATGCTAGTGATGAACAATGTGATCCACAGCTCCACTTCTATTTTTTGGTGGTGATTACTTGGAGATAAGACTCTCACAGACCTTTCTGTCTAGGCTGGCTTTGAACGACAATTCTAAGATTTCAGCCTCAAGGGTAGCTATGATTATAGGTGTGAGCCACCAGTATTCAGAGGAGTATTTATTGGAATGAAGATGAGCTGATTAGAAATGAGGGAGCTCTCTTAGATAACAAGGAAGCTGTTAGATAATATCATGTGAACATGGTGCTGAGTCACCAGAGCAGGACCATGTGCAGAGAACCAGGCAGAGGCCATCTCCAGTGTGAAAAATTTTGCATGAAAATTTCAAAATACATGTTAGACTGCATGAAAATAATTGTTGCCAAGAATATCAGAACAAGCATACAAAAATGGTTTCATTGGGGGTTTTTTTGGTCAAAATTTGAACTAATGTTTATTGATACAACTGATTTCAGTGATGTCTTAAAGTATACAAAAATTTGAAAATAACCAACAGAATATTAAGAAATGTTTTAAATGAAAATTTGAATGAGGTAGTATGATGGAATGCCTTCCTAGTGTGTACTAAGATAGTGATCTAAACTTATTACCAGAAAAAGCTAAATGAAACAAAACCAAAATCTGAGAAAGAATTCAGTATGTAAACATAAACAGAAGCCTATATAGCTTTGAAGTTTGCAGAGATCAGGAAAAAGGATCAAATGAACACGTTTTTTCTGTAGTATAACACACACAAAAAATATCACCTGCTTCTAAAGAAGAAAATTATTTCATTATTTAGTTTACTGACTGACTACACTTTGTTGAGCATGACACAAATGATTGATCAGAGATGAATAATATCCCAGAAGAATTGGACAATGTTTAGTCCCCGAAATACTTTAATGTGATTTCACTTCTGTCTCTTACTGCCCTGGTGCTCTAAGAAACATTTCTCATTGCAAATTCCTCTTTTGTTTTTACATTTTTAAAATGTGTATTTGGGGCTGTGGGTAGAGTTCAGTGATACAGTGCTTGCCTAAATGCAAAGGCCCTGCAAAGGTTTTATTTCCTAAAGTATATGAGTTAGGAGGAAAAGCTAAAGGAGAGATATTCGTCAGGGAAAGAACTTTGTCCTGATTCTGCATAGACATAGATCCTTCATCCTGAATGCAACTCTGTCAGTCTGTCATTAATTGTTTCCACTGAGAGTATACACAGGGAAGATGACTAACTTGAGGATGGAAAAATAATCATTAAACAAAGGAGAAGAAGCTGGGTGCTGGTGAATCACACCTGTAATCCTAGCTGTCAGGAGGCTGAGATCAAAGGATCATGGTTCAAAGCCAGCCTAGACAGAAAAGTTCTTGAGATCCTTATCCCCAATAAACTACTTAGAAAAAGCTAGAAGTGGAACTCTCTGGGTCAAATGGAAGAGCACAATCCTTTAGCAGAAGAAGCTCAGGGACTCACGAGTCCATGAGTTCAAGCTCCAGGACCAGGAAATGAAAAAGAAAGACAAAAAAATGATCACCAGTACCAGAGATGGGGTAGCCATTTTTATGGAATTTTCTCAAGGACCAGAAGAAAAGAAGATATGCTAGCCAGTGTCTCATAGTCACTGGCTCCTATAGTCACAACTACTTAGGAGGATGAGACCTGGAGAATTGTTTGAAGCCAATAGGGGAAGAAAAGCCCATGATATTTTAATTAATTAAACAGCAAAAAGAAAGGAGGTGTGGTTCCAATAGCTGAGATCCAGTTTTGAGGATGCAAACCAAACCAAGTAAGCCTGAGGTTCCTAAGTTCAATCTTCAGTCTGGTGGAGGGAAGTAAGGAAAATATATCATAACCAGTAATATGATAGGGAAAAGGGGAATTATTCAACACTCTTGATGATCATATTACAAAGACCTTACTCCTGAGTGGACACATAAGGAAAATCAGACATAAAACAAAAGTAAAATACTTAAAAATCTAATCATGCTCATTGTTGCTTATCTTAATTTATACTTTGATTATTTTCTTAAATATATTCTGAAGGGCAAAAAATAATACAGTTGAGTGTGAAAGCACAGAAGAAAGATGTGACAGACTGAGGAAATCCTCAGAGTGACTGAAGTCCACCTCGCAATCAGAACAAGAATGGAAAAGGCAGGTCAAGAGCCACACAACAGGACTTGTTCTCTATTCTCATTCTAGACACTGCTGAAAAACTTTCCAATATAGATATATTTGTTTGTAGGGCTTTCAAACTTCTGTTCAAGTAAGAATCCTTGCTTCTGTACTTCCTGAGATTGGAAAAGAAGAAATTCTCACTAGAATCAGAGTTGTAAGAACCCCAATGATAGTAAAGGAAACCAAACAGCCTGTGAAGGTTGCTTCAGAAGACAGCAAGGTGCTGACTCCAAGATTCTCCATCAGAACACTTAATCCACAGAGCATAAATTGAGGAACTGCCAAACCCAAATCTTTCTTAATTCCAGGAAGTTTGGGGAAGAGCAACCAAGCAGAATGAGCAGCACACAGATTGCCATTTGTAAACATCGGAAGTTCCAATACTTGCCAGATTCTTATTCTATGACCTGTGCTTTAATTCAACTGTTTATCATATTAACTACTTTTCAGACAACAACTTCTATTCCAAGTTTTCTCTTCCTTGTAGGGAGCAGAGCTTGCATAGTTACCATGTTCTTACAGCACATGTGGAAGCAGTTACACAACCTACATCTCCTTGGAAAGAATTAGAATAGATCAGGCAATTCCAGGCTTGTGTCCTGAGTCAGCCAGACTGTTCATTCTCCATATCAGGGCCTCCCTCCTCTACCTAAAGAGAGGTAAGATGAATTCATAGTGAGTGAGATCAACAATGATATCAAGAACCAAGTCTGACCGTTTCTGCTTGTCTTAGACATATACTAGTTATTGCAAATAAGGGAAACCATGGGATGGTCAGATAAGTTGATGTTAGACAAAATAAACCCCAAGATAAGGACTCAAATGATTTTTCTTTCTTGCTATTGCTTCTAATGTATGTACAAGAGGATATCTTTGTTGCTTTGTATGTCCTTTCCCCACGGTATAACCCCTGTTTTCACTGTATTGATGTTGGTATAATTTGTGGAGGAGAAGGGAAAAAAACAAATTGTTTAAATATGGATACAGGTGGACCCATTGCAACAATGAGGTGTACAAGACATTATGTCAAAAAAGAACTTTACAACTTTGTAGTTGGGGGCCAAGGTGGGGAAAGATAGGAAGGGATGGTAAGAGGAAACAAAGGAGAAGACAACAAAGCTTGATAAGGTATGTACTCATTACCTTGCTCATGTTATTGTTTTTTAATTTAATTTTATTTTATTTGAGAACATACTGTACAGAGGGGTTACAATAACATTGGCAGGATAATACATACATTTCTTACCAAGCATTGCAGCCTCCTCCTTTGTTTATCCTTCACCTCCCTTCCCAACCTCCCCCCTCCCCCCCCACCCAATCCTTCCCCCCCTCCCCCACACCGACATTGTAAAGCTCTTTTTTGACATGACATTTTGTACTTCTCATTGTTGCAACAGGTCCACCTGAATCCTTAAACGACTTGTTTGTCCCCATCTCCTCCACAAGTTATACTGACATCAAATATAGTGAAAGCGGGGGTTACACTGTGGGGGAGGGACATACAAAGCAACAAAGAAATAATCTTATAAATGTGTTAGAAACACATGCATGAAAGAAAAAAAAACATTAAAATACATATTTAAGGGTTCGTTTTCCTAACATCACATTATCTTATCTTTTCCGCTTGACTTATACATATACTAGATATTGCAAATAAGGGAAACCATGGGACCTATGTTTCTTTGGGCCTGGCTTACTTCACTTAATATAATTTTTTCCAAGTTTTTCCATTTCCTAACAAATGGGGAAATGTCATTCTTTCTGATGGAGGCATAGAATTCCATTTGTGTATATATACCACATTTTCTTGATCCATTCATCTACTGAGGGGCATCTGGGTTGGTTCCATATCTTAGCTATGGTAAATAATGCTGCTATAAGCATAGTTGTGCTGGTAGCTTTAGTGTGGTCTTGTTTGTAAACATTTGGGTAAATGCCCAAAAGTGGGATTGCTGGGTCATAGGGGAGTTCTATGTGAAGTCTTTTGAGGAACCTCCATACTGCTTTCCAAAGTGGTTGAACAAGTTTACATTCCCACCAACAATGAAGTAAGGTTCCTTTCTGTCCACATCTCCTCCAGCATCTGTTGTTAGACTTCTTGATTTTTGCCGTTCTAACTGGAGTGAGGTGATATCTCAATGTTGTTTTGATTTGCATTTCTTTTATGGCTAGGGATGTTGAACATTTCTTCATGTGTCTATTGGCCATCCTTCTTTCTTCTTCAGAGAAGCTTCTCTTTAAGTCTTTCGCCCACTTATTTATTGGGCAGTAGTTTCTTTGAGGATTTGTTGTTGGGGGGTTTAATTTTTTGAGTTCCAAGTATATTTTAGATAGGAGACCCTTGTCCGTTGTATGGCTAGTAAAGATCTTCTCCCAATCCGTGGGCTTTCTATTGATCTTGCTAGCTATGTCATTTGCCCTGCAGAAGCTCTGCAACTTTATGCAATCCCATTTGTCCAACCTTTCTTTGATTTGTTGTGTTTCCGGGTCTCTATTCAGAAAATTTCGGCCTGTTGCTCATGTTATTGTAACCCCTCTGTACAGCATTTTCACAATTAAAAAAAGAAAAAAAGAACCAAGCCTTATCTCACTAGATTTGCATCTCTCGAAGAAAAGTTCAAGAGCAATGAGATAAATGGATATGAAATTTACTGATACTCATGAATTAATGAGCCCATTGTACCATTGGTTCAGCAGGTATGGAGGGGGCATACACAATGAAACAATGTCCTAGAAGAAAAATATAACACTTATTGCCATCTACTCTTTGAGTAAATCCGTGTATAAAAAGTAACAAAATAAAGAAGGAAAAGGAAGGAATCAAGCAATGTGTCATGTTTGAGGATGAACAGACTCCTAAAAATTAATGCATGGGGGCTGAGAATATGGCTTAGTGGTAAAGTGCTTGCCTAGCATTCATGAAGCCCTAGGTTCAATTCCTCAGTACCACATTAAACAGAAAAGGCCAGAGGTTTTGCTGTGGCTCAAGTGGTAGAGTGCTAGCCTTGAGCAAAAGAAGCTCAGGGATAGTGCCCAGGCCCTGAGTTCAAGCCCAAGACTGATGAAAAATAAACATTAAAAACCAACTAATACATGAGAGATGCGAGGACAGTAAAGTTGGAGGAAGAAAATGGTGACGCAATTTTAGATCAGTTGACCCAAAGTGGCATATTTTAAAAAGCCCTAGAAAAAGACAAAAAAATAAAGCACAAGCATACTTGAACAGAGATGCTTGGTTCGTAAAAGGTCCTGTGCATATGGGATGACCTTGGATGCAATCCAGTGAAAGGAAACTGAGTACTCGCACATATGATTTTCCCAGGGGTCTCTTCAGAACTTTGTTGGACCAATCACTGCACCAATATATGTGCACGTTCATTCCACTGTGGTAGCTGATGTGGGCTATTAAATAACTTCAATTGGAAGTCTATATGCATGTTCAGTTCATGTGCCAGACCTAAGGATAGGAAGTCAAGGGAAGGAAGAACGGCTTAGAGTTAATCCTACTAATCAATTACCTGAATGTTTTAACCTTCATGTGATCATCATCCGTTATGTCTTTCTAACTACAAGTCTCCAGACAAGGCTGGCATCTATTCACTTTTGGACCTTTCAATGCTTGTTACATTTTTTTGTGAAAGAAATGTTTATTTTTTATTTTCAAGGTTTTCTATTGAGGGATTACAGTTGCATCAATAAGGTCATTCTCCTACTTTCCCTCCCTCCAACTCGCCCCAAATTTGTACAGATCATTTCCAACATTTTTTCTTGTGTATATCACTGTTGCATTGATTCCCTCTTCATCCTTTGTCTTACCATTCTGTTGTTCCTCTTCCCTTTCCTAACTCAAATAAATGTATATACAATACCAGGGTGCCAAAATCAAATACAGTGACAGCAGGGGATATACCATAGGGTGGAAGAACATACAAAAGAAACCAAAAATCACATGGTACATGAAAAACAACAAAGACAGGCCTCCTTTGTCTCTGCTGCTCTTTGATAGGTCTCATCATTTCAGGGACACACACATTAAGCCACTTGTCTTTTGTAACAATAAACTCATTATTAAATAAGAACAAAAACAAAAGAAACACCTAACTTGATATTGCATCCCAGTGTTAGAACCAACCAGAACCCCAAGCTGCAATGCTGAATTTCTCTCTGGAAAACATGGAGTCAGAGGGAATTCTTGACGTTCAGAAAACTTGTCCTCACTTCTCTCTTCCTTTAAATATTTAAGTGATTTTAATGTTCACAAAATGGTATCTTTTGTGTCAAACCCACATTGGAGGGACTCTGTTATTATCTTGAAATAACAATTGAAAATTGGTTTCTCAGAAGTGACGCTGTGGCTCAAGTGGTAGAGCACTCACCTTGAACTGAAGAGTGCAGGGACAGCGCCCAAGCTCAGAGATCAAGTCCCACCACCCACAAAAACAAAAAAAGAAAAAAGAAAAGAAAATTGGGTTCTCCTTTTGTTGACAATTCTCACTCACAGCACTTCCCAGAATTGTTGGTGTGTCAGGTAGATAAAGCCGAGGTATTTGGATAGAAAGTGCCCTTCCCTTTCTCTTTTCCATATATTTATATTTATTTATTTGTAAAGATACTGTACAGAGGGGTCACAGTTACATGAGCAAGATAATGAGTCCATTTCCTATTGAGGATTGTTACACCCTCCTTTACATTTTCCCTACCATCCCTTTCCTCCCCAACTCCCTAAGCCTTCCCACCCATCTTCCTCCCCCGGCCAAAGTTGTAAAGTTCATTTTCAACTTACTGCCTTGTACATCTCATTGTTACAATGGGTCATCCTGTATCCTTATTTCAGCATTCCCTTCCCAAATTAGAAAAATGTATATACAAGATGCTGGGCACCAGACCCAAATACAGTGACAACAGGGGTTATACTATGGGAGAAGAATATACAAAAGAAACCAAAAAAATCACATAATACATTATAAATACATTAAGAAAACAGCAACAAAGATAAAACTTCTTGTGTCCCTATCTTGGGGTTCATTTCGCTTAGCCTCAGGTTGTATGGTCATATGTACATAGCTTTTGACCTCTTCTGCTTTTCCTAGACATAAGTGTTGTAAGCCAGACTCAAAGAAACAGGTCTCATTGTCTCTTTCTTCCTTTTTTTTTTTTAAAAAAAACCACAACTAACTACTAATCACAAGCACTGTTTAGCTAGGAACTTGCACCACCTTATGATGGAGATGCAATATTACAACAGAGACTTTTCCCTTTACCATTTCATAATGAACATCTGAAAATCTCAGAAAAGCACACCCTCAAAATTGATACTGGCCCTGTGCTCAGAGCTTCCCTTAGATGCATCTGGATGTTCAGTGACTCGGCTACTGAGTGTCTGTCTCCATCTGAACTCTGGATCTCGATCTTTGCTTCTCTATCAACTGCTGAGAAGAGCCAGCTGAGGATTACAGCAAACTTCGAGCTACCCAGGGTTTACTTCTCAATGCCCTGCTTTAAGGAGTATCTTCTCAGCTCTCATCAAACTTTTTGGATCTTTTTCTTTGGGGATCTTTTCTTCTGATATCTAGAGTTTATAGTTATATATTTATTAGGCTTTGTTTATAATACATATCAAACTTCTCCTGTTTAACCCACTGTACAATTTCTGTCTCCTGACAGGTCCATAATTGATACGTGTTTTTTCATTCTTTAGCAAGACAATCATTTTCTCAGTGTCTGGTGGGTGTCAATGCCCTTGTGAGTGACACTCAGTGGCCTCACAGGAAGCAGGTGACTCAAAGAATACCCTTCACCTCATGTCAGTTTGATAGTGAGATCCTGAGATCCCAACATGGTGAAACGTGGTATTCTTGGAGCATTAAACTCAACATTCTAGTGTCTTGCAGACCTAAAGCACTTTGTACTCAGTATTCAACTTGATGCAAGCATGATTTGAGATTCAGATCTATGATTAACATCCATGGAATACCTTTCTACAGGCAAGAGAGAGATGGTTAAGACATTTCACAGGCCATAGAATTGATATAATAATATTTTACAATATGATCAACATAACCAAGAGTAACAATCATAATATAATATATTAATTGTGGTTTTATAATATATCTTATATTACATATACTAATTTATAATATGCTATATAATTATGTAATATCATATATTATAGATAGTTTATATATATACCATATATATAATACATATTGTTCATATATTTGACAACCAAATATCACTATGTTGCTCTAATTGACATTTAACATATTTTCCTGAGCCTGGGTTACCTTGCTGAACTGACATGGAAGAAAAATGAAGGAAAATATTTTTTTGTGAATTATACATAAGTCTCAGCAAGAATAATAATCTTCAAAGCTTTATTTCATTTTAATTTTCACCAGCTTTACTTCAACAGCATGGATACTAAGAAACAAAGGCCTACCAACAAAATTAGTTCACATCTGTAAACTTCAGTCTTCTGAACCTTGATCAGATTCAGATGTCAAGCATCTCTGCCCCTTTATCTCCAATATTTCCACCCTTCCCAAAAATCCCCGTACCTTACAGAAGATTTAAAAAAATTGCTGTCTCCTTCCCTATGATTGTGTGACCAATTCACTGTAATAAACTCCAATAGGAAAATCAACAGAAAGTGCTGACATCAAAGTTTATTATCATGTACAAAGTCTTCACATGAAGGAAACAATCCTTCAGTATCTGAACACCTTCACATCTAATTTATCCTGTTTATGAGGGAGAGGAGTAACATGCATACTCATCATGATATGGGCATGAAGTCAGGAACCACTGCTCAATGTTTTCATGTTTCTGCCATCATTGGGGAAAGATGATGAAACCAAAAAATGAATTGAGAAAAACTTTTATTAGAGTACCAGAACACATTAAATATGCATAGAAGGTGTTTTCAATGTGAGCAATGCCTGCAGGAATTTGAGCAGCTTTGGTTATGTGCAAACTTCAATGGAAGGGAGATTATTTAAGAGTTAAAGAGGAAAAAATGGTGGGGAAATTTGAATTTCCCCAGTCGGGACAATTCTTTCTTTCTATGGGATTTTTATATGTGTCTTAACATCAGTTATATGAAGGAACTGACCAGTTCTGCAAGGATAATGATATGGAATTGTTCCAAAAATAAAGCCAAGGCATGTGTACAGTCAGATTACATACAGCACACCACTTCTCTCTGGATTGATCGGTAAATAGGAAGCACCATAGAAGGAACTGAAATACAACTCATGCCTCTTGCTTCCACTCACTTCTTGCTCTGCCTCTTCCCAGTCTGTATTGCTGAAGAGAAGTCTTTCTTCAGTTTCACTAATCTACCACAAGAAGTCATTCTGGCCCCAACTTGAGATGCTGCTGAAGCTGCGCAAAAATCATCTCGCCAAGACTTCCATTCCAAAATCCACAGCTCCATTCCCACCAGCACAGAATAGCTAGGACAGAATGGCCAATCTGCATTCCATAGAAATGGGAATGAGGTTCCACAAAGTATAGAAAATTGCCTAGACCAACAAAATTATTAGGTAGGATAACTGGACAACCCATGACCGGTTGGAGACTACACCTCTGCTTCCCTTTCTGGTCTTCACCCTAATCCTTTTTTACATTTAACATTTTTACACGATGTTCTCAGTCATAGCTTCCTCTTCCCTCATGTTCATTTGAGTTGGTTCTTTTAATAAGAAAATGCTCATACTGCCTCCAGGAGTTTGAGATCCACTTTCAAGAAGAGAAGGAGACAACACTATGAGGAAAGGCAATAATCTTCCTGTAGATTTCCTACCCATTGTCTCACTATAAACCCTATGTAAAATTAAAATCTGTTATGCTCCCCCAATTCCCTAAATTGGAGATTTTAAACAGAGAGTTACCCAACTTTGCTACGGATTGGTCTTGAATAAAACGTTGCCCAATATATGTTGTCTTTCAGTAATGCCAAGAGCACTAATAGACTTTAGCTTCTCATAGTTTCTCAAATAGAGTGTAAATTGAAGACAGAAAAAGAGTAACACAACAAATCTTAACCATAAATACTGGATTCGCAAACCAATCTATAACAGAAGACTGTAAAGATACATTCAGAAAAACTGGAAGAAAACAGCAGATTAGGGGCTTTTAATATATAGCCAATAATATCACATAGGAGGGTAAAGTCAGGTAAGATACAGTGGCATAAGAATGAAAGCTACCCTAACGTAACTTAATGAAGGGAAAAGCAAGAGGGAATGAAGAAATGAATTGCTGTGGTGAGTGAATACAGTGAAAAACATTCAAATAGCGATGGTAAAAGAACAAGTAATTGCTTTTTGAAAATGTAATTTCTACATCTCATTAGCTTGTTTTATTTATTTAAATTAATAATTTGTTTCAGAAGTCAAGAATAATATGTTCTCAATTATATAATAACTTAAAAGTCAGAGATAACAAGAAATATCATTTTAAAAGGAGAAACAGAGGAGAATCATTTACTTAAAGATATTGAACAGAGTGGAATCTATAGAATAAGATAATTTAATCTTGAATATTTAAAAATTCTTACTAAACTGGAACTGGTAAAAAGGTCTACAAATGATAGAAATACTTTTATGGTTATAAATATTAAATCCAGTTTTTCCTACCAGCTAAGCCCAAAAGTCTTCTACTGAGTTATATCCAGTTTTGACTACAAATAAAGTTAGGTAAAAATTTTTCAGGAAATATTACATAAGGTAGCTCAGAAATGGATGTCTTCTTAGGTAATTTTTTGTTTATGTACCTTGGCATCATCTTACATTCAAAGCCTTAGGATATTTGATAAGGAAATATTTTGCTATTGGGTCTCTATTGTTCTAGGTTTGTTTAGACTTATTCATCTGTTGGCCGTTGTCCTTCATGAAAATGAAAGGCTGACGCAAAAGATAAATTTCCAATAAAAGAGCATTGCTTGTTATGAAAGGTTCATCAACTAGTACGCCATCGCTGGGTCTATAGTCAGAACTGATTTCTTCTTCCATTTATCATAATGAAATTCTTGGTTGTCTTCATACTTATGAGTATGCTCGGTCTCATGTGTCCAGGGGTGAGTAAGATCATCTTCTGAAAAACATATTTTGGGGAAAATATTTAGGGTATTGTCAGAGGGAGGACAATTTATGCTTTGTGCTGAGAGCTGTGTTCTTCTTTCTTATTAACCACTGTATGTCCACAGCACGCTGCCACATCATTAATATTTTACGTTTTATTTTAGTAAAATTAAATTTTTATCTTAAAAATAAATATGGATTACTATTATTACCAGTATTAATTTGCTTCTTATGGATTCTCATATTTTATTCATCTTTTATTTGCTCACAAGACTTGAATTTAGGCAGATGCCTAAGAGAATTCTACTAAGAGAATTACTAATTTTCTAAGTTTAATTAAAAACCAATTGCAATCAATAAATTTCAAATCTTAGCTTTTGTGGATACAGTTTCACAGGAGACCACATTGTAATAATATTGTTAACATAATATTTATTCCCCTGACATTTATCAGTATACAGAAACTCTAAGGATTTTGGGGAGATAGAGAAGAGCAATTTTTAATTCTTTGTCTTTCATTGTATTCTAAAACTAATATCCCAATGGTGGAGAGACAGAGTAAGAGAAAATATGGTTTATCAAATGAAGCATTGGTAAATGTCTGGAAGATAATTTTCAGCATTGCAAGATTTGAGTTTTTTGATCAAAGTTAATATTTATTGCATTTAATTGGATTAAGGAAAGTGTCATGGGTTTAACATTATAGATTAACTTCAAGGATTTTGACTTGAGATTAGGAAGATTGACTTTGGAATTACCTGAAAACACACTAAACTAGCAAAATGTCAAGTGTTCCAAACACCAGCTCATAGATAGAACCTAAAAGTGCTTCCTAGTGACTCACAGACTCATTGGATCACTATGTGTATTTGAAAAGAAAGTTTCCTTGGCAATAGAGGGACATACATTTTTCTACATGTTATCTATGCTTACAAACAGTATTGTGTTTGAGTAATTGGAGAAAACGGTGTTCTTCATAAAGCCTATTGTGCATTATCAGAAAATTTTTGTTGACTTCTGACCTAGGGAAAGCAGAAAAGTTCTCTTTACATACAAGTATACCTTGAATCTTTCCAACTTGGAAGTATTTTATGCTCACAAGTCAATGATATTTTACTCGAGCCTTTATCATTTTATTTGTTTTTCATGTGTAGGCTTAAATGTGAACGTAATTCCATTGTAATCCGAAGTAGCATGTATGCAAATCTACCTCACCTCCTCATCTCCTCAGTGAAACAATAAAGATTCCTGCTTTCAAATGACATTTCATGACAATTACTTCTAAACAATAACAACAAAAATGAGTCTTGGATGGCCTAGAACCTCAACTAAGGGTTTCAGTGTTTTTAGTAGTGAGTTGAGGAGATTATGTGAAACCGAATCATCCCAGGATACAGCTTCACAGTCAGGAGAATGTGTGTGGCAATCATTGTAGAATTATGGTCCCTATATTGCTTTTTTTTTTTCTGGTTGGTGGAGGGGCTTGACCTCTGGGCCTGGACACTGTCCTTCAGCTCTTCAGCTCAAGGTGAGCACTCTACCACTTGAGCCAGAATGCCACTCCCCCTATATTTCTTTCAGTGTTGTCATTCCATTGAATTAAATGATGTTTGCAAATTATTATTCACCTTTTTTTCCTTTCAAATGTATAAATCTAAGCTGAAAAATATTTCCAAACTACTAATGTCAATAATATCAATGAATCAGATTGTTCACAAGTCTGACATTGTTTATTCTGATTGTGTCTTTCCTAGTTTTTATCATTAATATAATTCTATCACAATTCACTTTTACCAAAATTTTTTATCTAGATTTTATTTCCTTATTTTTCTTGGTCTCTCTATTTAATTTCCCCACAACTACTTCTGAAAACAACTACAGTGATGTATAAAAAATTGGTAGGACCTTATTATCCTAGCAGATGAGCAGAGTGGTTCAATAGCTATATGCATATGACCTTATAATATTATGCTAAGCAGAATAAACTCCTAGACATGGACACACAAAATTTTTCTTTGTTGTTGCTGTTCTCAATGTACTATGTGATTTATTTTCTCTTTTGTGTTTTTCCCCTATGCTTATCCCCTGTTGTTACTGCCTTTGATTTAGATACTCTGGGTATTGTATGTACCTTTGTCTGAACTAGGGAAAGGCGAGGGGAACCACAAAATGGTGAGACAAAGGACAAAGTGGGAAGCTAGGCAACAGTGATTCTCACAAGACAATATATTAGAAATGATCTGTTTGGAGGGGAATGAGGGAGGGAGGGAGGGAAGGAGGGAGGAGTAACAAGTTAGACAAAAAATGTAGTTACTACCTTACTTATGTCACTGTAACCCCTCTGTACATCACCTTCACAATTAAATTAAAATTAAAAACGATATAGAATAAAAAAAAGGTAGGTCCTTATTAAAAATTTAGCTTCTTAATGTCACAAGTTTTTATTAGTTATTTGAATAACTCACAAAAATGTTTGTTTTCAACTATATAGTAACTTACAGATCAAGTAAAAGAAGAAAGATACTTTGAAAAAGTAGAAATAAAGGGAACTAATTTATTTAGTAGTCAAGGAAGAGAATATAATTTATAGATAGATTAATCTTGAATTAGAAAATTTCAGTTTAACTGGAACAATCTGGAAGAAGTTCTCAGTAGGATTAAAAAAATTTAATGGTATTTGACATCCAATCCATGGTCTCCTTCATGCTAAGTAACAATCTACTACTGGTCTATTTCCCAGCTCTAAACACAAGGAAGTTTAGGTAGAAAGTCTTAGGAAACATTCCAAAAGGTAGGTCAGATATGAAGAGCTTCTGGAAAGATTTCTTTGCTTACAGTTTCATCATGCACTCAGATGCCTCAGGCTCTTTGAAGCAAATATCCTGTATTTGTTCTGAAACTCTATGCTTGTTTAGATATATTGGTTTTTTTTGATCATTGCCTTGGTTGCAGATCAATGGAAGCTTGACATGAAAACTACCTTCATAAACAAATAAAAGGCCCATCCACAAAATACTATGTCTGTTGTATAACTGAGACTTTGACATAGATTTATTCTTCCATTTACCACAATGAAATTCTCAGTTCTTTTCATGCTTATGGGTATGTCCAGCCTCATGTATCCAGCAGTTAGTCTGATTCACGTTTTAAACAAACTATTGGGGGCAAATACTTAAGAGAGGATCAGAAGCAAGCTATGTCAGGGACATGAACACTTACATTTTGATGCTCATATTAGACAAACTCTTTCTTATCAATGACCACATGCCTGGGGTAGGAAGACATATCGGCATAACATTATTATGGTTTTATTTTAATCTATTATTTTTAAATCTTTATCTTAAAATGACTAGAAAATACTATTTTTAATGTACTTATTTTTACTTCTTATGCTTCTTGTAATAGTATTCCTGGAGCCTATATTTGTAAGTAGCTTATAAGACTCCAATGTATCTGCCTGATCTGTATTATGAGTTTCATAAGAGTCATCCGTTATTTTTTAGAGGACACAAACATCATTTTCCCAAGAGATGGAGCCACAAAAGGTAAATTTACAACCTTACTGTGTACATTTTCATGGGAGACCACACTGTAAAAATATTAATAACACATTGTCTCTATTACTGAGATGGATAAATGTCATAGTGACTTCGATGAGATTAAGGAGATGGGTAAGTGTAATCTAAAATTATTTCTGAGTCATTCAGTGATAAACCTATTATCTCAATGATGGAATTGTTTACAATGGTAGTTATACAATGGTAGTTCATTCCAATAATAGGGAAAAATGTATCTTTGATAAAGCCTATTTATCCATTAATTAGAAATTATTTGTTGATCTCTGACATATAGACAGGAGTAAAATTCTTTTTATATATTAGGATATTTAGGATCTTCCTAACATATTCAAAAGTCAATAGTCTATTACTGAAACCTTTAGTTTTATTGTAGCCTACACACCTAAGATAGAATCTGAGCAAAATCAGATTTCGATAATCAGTAGAAGAAGCTCAAATCTTCCTCACCTCTTCACTCCCTTTAAGATAACAAATAATAAAGACTTTTGCAGTTACATGACAATAATAAATATTCTCTAAGAAGCTAGATTTTGTTATTGTTGAGAACTGTTCTCACTATCTAGTCTGGAATGGCCTAGAATCTCTAAGTGAGAGGATCGATGTTTTCAGTGGAGAGTTGAGGAGATGATTTGAAATCAGACCATAACATGACATATCCTGCCCATTTATCACCGAGTGTTGGTAGTATTTGGTGAAACAAGTCTAGGATGATCACCATGCCCAGCTGTCCAAGAAATTTAGGTGTACTTCTTTCCTGTTTCGAAATTCAGGAGATTTGTGTAGATTTGTCACCAAATCTCCCAAAATAATCATGAAAACTTCAAATTTTCATTTTGTGATTTTTTTAGGAAAAGAAAAATTTGTTCTTTTCTGGCAGCACCTCAGGGAATAAGGCATGTAATCAAAGAACATACTACTAGTAAAAGAATGATCAATACTGCTTTTCTCATTGGCAATTAAAGTTTGACTCTTTATCTCCCATTCTTCACAACAGGAAGTGCCTCATGAGGTGATCGTTAAACCTTTTCCATTTGTGGTGACTGTAAGTTTATCTTTGGATTTTCTTAAGTATACACAGAGTATTTCCATTTACAGTACTAGAGTATGAGCAAATGAGCAAACCATATAACTGCTGGGTATCTGTGTCCATTGGGTTGATTTAAAAATGGACTTCCGTAACGATTTTGATATATAAAGTGTAATCTCATTAGGTGATTCTCCGATATAAATTATATGTATGTTTACTGCAGCATCAAAATAGCCAAAGCATGAGGGGGAACCTTGAAGGCCACTGGAGGAAATTGGTATCTGAAGATCAGCTAAACTGGAGGTGAAGAATAGGGAGAATCTGTGTATGGCCTTCTTGTGTAAGATCCAGGGAGGCAAGCACAGAACCAACTCAGATCCAGAGTGTGTCTTGGCAACATGCTGAAATGTGTTATATGGGAACATTGAACTTGTCTTTGAACATTGGATTCTAGATTGAAGTTGATGGAACGATAGCTTGAGATTGAGATCCATGACTGAGATCCATGCAATACATTTCCACAGGCAGCACAAAGACAGTTCAGACGTCACAGGTCAAGAGGCATTCTATACAGTCACTGAGGATTTTTTTCTTTTTTCTTTTTTTCATTGTGAAAATACCATACAGAGGGTTACAATTACGTGAGCAAGGTAATGAGTACATTTCTTATCAAGCATTGTTGCCTCCTCCTTTGTTTCCCCTTATCATTCCTTCCCATTTCCCACCACACACACCACCAAAGTTGTAGAGTTCCTTTTTCAATAGAACATCTCATACATCTCATTATTGCAAAGGTCCACCTGTATCCCTATTTAAACAATTTGTTTTTTCCCTTCTTCTCCACAAATTATACCAACATCAAATACAGTGAAAACAGGGGTTATACCGTGGGGGAAGGACATACTAAGCAACAAAGAAATAGTTTATAAATATGTTAGAAACAATAGCAAGAAAGAAAAACCATTTGAGTCCTTATGTTGAGGTTCATTTTGCCTAACATCAACTTATCTGAACTTTTCTGCTTGTCTCAGATACACACTAGTTATTGCAAATAAGGGAAATCATGGGGCCTATGGTTCTTTGGGCCTGGCTTACTTCACTTAATATAATTTTTTCCAAGTCTTTCCATTTCCTAACAAATGGGGCAATGTCATTCTTTCTGATAGAGGCATAGAATTCCATTGTGTATGTATACCACATTTTCTTGATCCATTCATCTACTGAGAGGCATCTGGGATGGTCCCATATCTTAGGTATGGTAAATAATGCTGCAATAAACATAGTTGTGCTGGTACCTTTAGTATTGTCTTTTTGTGATCATTTGGGTAAATGCCCAAAAGTGGGATTGCTGGTTCATAGGGGAGCTCTATGTGTAGTCTTTTGAGAAACCTCCATACTGCTTTCAAAAGTGGTTGCACAAGTTTACACTCCCACCAACAATGCAGTAAGGTTTCCTTCTGTCCACATCCTCTCAGCATCTGTTGTTATTAGAATTCTTAATTATAATGATTCTCACTAGGGCCAGGTGGTATCTCATGTTGTTTTGATTTGCATTTCTTTTATGGCTAGAGACGTTGAGCAATTCTTCATGTGTCTATTGGCCATCCTTCTTTCCTCTTCAGAGAAGTTTCTCTTTGAGTCTTTAGCCCACTTATTTATTGGGCAGTTGTTTCTTTAAGTATTTGTTGTTGGGGGATTTAATTTTTTGAGTTCCAAGCATATTTTAGATATGAGACCCTTGTCTGTTGTATGGCTAGTGAAGATCTTCTCCCAATCTGTGGGCTTTCTATTGATCTTGTTAGCTATGCCCTTTGCCATGCAGAAGCTCTGCAATTTCATGCAATCCCATTTGTCCAAACTTTCTTTGATTTGTTGTGTTTCTGGGTGTCTATTAAGAAAATTTCGACCTGTACCAAGGAGACCTAGGGTTTCTCCTATTCCATCCTGTAATGTTTTCAGAGTGTCTTCTTTGACCCCGAGGTCTTTGATCCATTTGGAGTTGATTCTGATGCAGGGTGAAATATAAGGATGTAGCTTTAGTTTTCTACATGTAGTTAATCAATTTTGCCAGCACCATTTACTGAAGAGACTGTCTTTCTTCCATTCTATTGTTTTAGCTCCCTTATCACAGATTAGATGGCTATAGGTCTGTAGGTTCATTTCTGGGTTTTCAATTCTATTCCATTGGTCCTGAGGTCTGTTCTTGTGCCAGTACCAAGCTGTTTTGATTACTATGGCTTTGTAGAAGAATTTGAAATTTAGTATTGATATTCCTCCAGCACTGTTCTTTCTGTTAAGAATCATTTTTGCTATTCGGGGGTCTTTTATTATTTAGGAATTTTTGGATTGCCTCTTCTATTTCCTTGAAGAATGAGGTTGGAATATTGATAGGTATCGCATTGAATTTGTAGATATCCTTGGGAAGTATTTGCCATTTTCAGGATGTTTATCCTTCCAATCCTGTCTCTGTCTTTGTCTGTCCATCTCTTTTCCTCCCTTCCTCCTACCCTCCATCCCTCTGTCTCTCTGTCTCTCTCTCTCTCACTCTCTTGCTCTCCACTCTGTCTTTTCTCATTTCTTTGGCTCTGTGATCCCCTTGTGCTGTCCTGTGTTGTGAATGGCAACAATGGTGAATTATTTATCATTTATTTTCCAGGGCAAGTCTTCAATGTGAATTTCTTTAAAATGTGAAAAAGCTTGACCTTTAAATACATCACAGAAACACAGAGCTAGAGACCTTCAAGACATATTTCCTTCTTTGTGCCTTTATTCATCTTTCATTTTTCAAAATTTTTTTTATTGTGAAGATACTGTACAGAGGGGTTACAGTTACACAAATCAGGTAATGAGTACATTTCCTGTGGAGCATAGTTACTCCTCCTTTGTTCTCCCCCCTACCATATCTTTCCTCCCCACCTCCCCAATTCCTCCCTCCCTCCCTAAAAGTTGTAAAGTTTGTTTTCAATATAGTGTGTTGTACGTCCCATTGTTACAATGGGTCAACTTGTATGCTTATTTCAGCATTTTGTTATTTCCCTTCCCTTCTTTAAATTAGAAAATTGCTTATACAGAGACAGAGTGACAGAGTGAGACAGAGACAGAGAGAGACACGGTGGAGACCAGAGTTTCATGTTCACCACTCAACCTTGAGTTCCTGTAAACGAGCTTATTAAGTTTAGTACAGGGAAGGTCACCATGGGTATGTGCTGAAAATAAGGCATATATACTGTTATTACAATCATCAAGACCAACCAGAGTTTGTGTGACTAACTGGCTTCCTTATTGTTTTAAGAGTGAAGACTGCCACCTCAGCACAATTCAAACATCCTACCTTAACTTTCAAGGTTCAGCTCTCAGCTCTTCTAGCACTAGTTAAGGAGGCAGCATTCCAGCCTCTTAACTCTCTCAGCCCTCTCCAGGGCTATCTGTTTTAACATTTCCATGGCCAGTTCTCCGTGATCCAAGTACTGTCGAGGTAGTGTTCCAATTTCTCAAACCTTTTCCAGATTTCAAGTTCAGCTTCAGAGTTCTGTACACACTAGGATGAACCTCAATGTCAATGTTACTGGAATTATGAGATGACTTGGACAAGCAGAGCTTTGACATTCACCAGAATTGTAGTGTCTAGTGTACTATGAGAACAAAAGTGTATTTCAAGTGATATATATATATATATATATATATGTATATATATATATATATATATATATATGTATTCAATGGAATTCTATGCCTCCAGCAAAAAGAATAGCACTGCCCATTTGTTAGGAAATGGAAAGACTTGGAAAAAATCATATTAAGTGAAGTAAGCCAGGCCCAAAGAAACATAGTTCCCATGGTTTCCCTTATTTTCAATAACTAGTACATGTCTAGGACAAGCAGAAATGGTCAAAAGCTATGTACATATGACCATATAAGATGATGCTTAGTGAAATGAACCCCAAGATAGGGATACAAGAGGTTTTATCTTTCTTGCTAATGTTTTTAATGTATTTATAATGTACCATGTGATTTTTTTGTTTCTTTTGTATGTTCTTCCCCCATGGTATAAGCCCTGTTTTCACTGTATTTGATTCAGGTGCCCTGCAACTTGTATATACATTTTTTTCTAATTTGGAGAGGGGAAAGAAAATAACAAAATACTGAAATAAGGATTCAGGTTGACACATTTTAACAATGAGATGTATAAGACATTATGTTGAAAATGAACTTTATAACTTCAGAGGGGAAGTGGGAGGAGTTGGGAAGGTGGGAAGGGAAGGGAAAAACAAAGGAGGAGGTAACAATGCTTTGATAGGGAATGCACTCTTTTTCTTACTCTTGTAACTATAACCCCTCTGTACAGTATTTTTACAATAAAAATATATACAAAAAAGAAAATGGATTTCAAGAAACAAACTTAAGACCAGAGAACCATGACTTTGCATACATGTGCACACACAAATGTGTGTTTAATATATAGGCTCTATACAAGCATATAGACAGATCTTTAGATAAACAGACAGATCTATAAATCTATATGTGCCTCTATATAGCTACATCTATGAACATAAAACACACATAGGAACAATTATATGAGTATGGTTTGCAGGTGTTTACACATGCAAGTGTGTGCACATATAAAATATATGTGTGTGTTTTATATATAATATATATTATCTTGGTGAATGTTGTAAGGAGGACAGTGTAGATCTTCACATTTATGTAGAAGTACTCAACTCAGAGTATCATCATTCATATACGATTTCACTTGTGATTTGATCTACTCCTTATCATTTGTCTGCTTGTATTAACATTTCACATCCATTCACCTTCTAATTTCTATTTGTGTGTGTGTGTGTGTGTGTGTGTGTGTGCGCGCGCGCGCGCGCGAGCGCATGTATGTGCATGCACATAAATGCATTAAAGTTTCTGGTTATGTAACCCTTGCTAGCCTAAAAATCACTATGTAGCTCAGGTTGGCCTTGAAATGATGTGTGCCCAAGCCTAGGTTTAACATGATGGACTTGTTTGATGAACCAGAGGATAAGTATACCACTGATAAATTATGCATGTATGATTCTCAAAGAAACATTTCCTCTTTCAGATACCAAGATTCTCGTTTAATTGGTACTTGATGCGAGTTCTGAAATACAGCTCTCATGAAGTGAATAATCAACCTCAACCAAATGAAGCCTCTTGAATCCTGACCAGGTTCAGCAGTCAAGCATCTTACACATCTTCATCTACTTTTTCCTTTCCTTAAATTCCTTCCCATATCCTTACAGAGGAGAAGGAAATTATCCTCCTCTCCCCTTGTGTCATGTAATAAAATCTCTGGAATAAACTGCAACAGACAAAAAGCAAAAGATGATCATATAGAAATTTATTATCCTGCGCATGGGCATCACGTGAAGGAAAGTGAGTACCCCAATACTCTGAATATCCTAAAATTTTACCTTCTTTGTAAGGAAGAAGAAAGCATGTACATAATCAGTAAAGGGTGCTTTTCTAAGGAGATGAGATTAGGGACCACTACTCAATGTTTCCAAGTTCTGGACATCATCAGAGAAAATGCAGAGATGAGACAGAGTTATGAATTGGGACAAAGTTTTATTAGAGGACATCCACAGATTCAAGGGGTGTGCGTAGGCATTTCCAATGTGAGTCATATCTACAAAGATTTATACATCTTGTATTATGGGAAAATCTCAATGGAAGGAATAAAATTTAAGAATCAGTGTAGTAAAATGGAGAATTCCCAGAATGGAGGAGTTGAGTAGTGAGAGAGTACGCACCACCAATTTTTCTCCTTCTACGGGGTTTTTGTATGGTTCTTGCCATCAGATACATGATGTGACGTGCCAGTTCTGCAAGGATAATCATATGAAGTTCTTCCTACGGTGACACCAAGATATATACAGTCCTGCCTAGGCATATGGGCCTCCTATTAGTTCTAACAAAGTCTTCTTTTGCTCTGTTGACTCAATGTTACCACGAAGCAGTGGCTGGACATGTTATAGCTTTTCTTCTGGGCAAGATGTGTGTGTGTGTGTGTGTGTGTGTGTGTGTGCTCTCTCATGTGCATTTACATGTGGGTGTGGGTGTGTTTCTGTATATCTATGTGCTTATTCAGATTCATGAAGAAGAGCTCAAAAATCTTCAATACTGTCCAAGCCACTCTAAAGTACAAAACCTTAATCTAGGCTCAATTGTTCTTCTTGGAGGTCCATATTCTGGTGGCTTATACTTATTTCTCATATCATCCTCTTACATGTCCATTTTCTCTTCTGACATATCTATCTTGTAGAATAAATACTTCCAAGTTTCCTTAGTCTGCTGGTCAGCCGATGCAATTAAGTTCTATCTGCTTAAAGTCAATAATTGTAAAAAATTATATACATATAACATGTGTATATATTCATGTGCATATATTTATACATATGTGTTTTATATATGTATTATATATATTATGCATGTGCATATGTATAGATGTATCTATCATTATGAGCAAATTATTAAATATTACCAAAGTCAATACAATAAAAATGTGAATATAAATTAACTAAAACTGGTTCCCCAAGAATGAATAAGACACAAGTTACAATGGCAAATGTATTGTTATATGATGTATACAGCAATTATGATGATGTGAGTCAGAGAATGAATACATTTCCTTTCATACAGTGTCTTCCCTTCCTTGACTCAGACCCATTCCCTCCCTCATATGTCATCCATGAGTTGTACAGTTCACTTTCCTCACAGTATCAGTGAGCTTTACCACTTTATCACCCCTTTTCCCTCAAGTTCTGGGCCTTTGCTCCACCTTCCCAAGATATACACATGAATAAACCAAAACCAATGCCAAGTTTAAATAATGTAAGCAATTGAGTTTGCATGACACTTCCCAGCACTTCCTTCTATAACATATATTATAATAGCTAGAACATTAGAGCACTGATAGAGTGTATGTCCATAAGTTACAGCTTAATTAATGCTTGGAAGTTTGATTTTTAGAGTAGGGAATTTTTTATCAAGCTTTGATGAAAATATATTGTAAACAATAGAAAAAGTTGCCAGCAAAGAGTAATTTTTACTTATGCCTAAAAGGTATATAAATTGACCAGCCACTAGCATTCAAATAATAAATGTATGACACATAGTCAAAGACAGTTTACTTTACTTGAATGTATTTTAGAAAGAAAGGGTACTACATTTCGTGGAATCCTTTTGTTTACCACAGCAACCTTGATCATCCTACTTTCCTAACTTCCAGACTATTGTCCAGAGTGGTTGTATTAGTTCACATTCCCACCAATAATGCAACCAGGGTTCCTTTTCCCACACAATCCTAACAATCTTTGTTACTGTTCGAATTCACAATGGTAGTCAATCTAACTGGAGTCAGATGAGATCTTAGAGTTGGTTGAATTTGCATTTCCTTTTTGGTCAGGATGCTGAGCACTTCCTCATGTGTTTCTTTGTGGTTCCAACTTTTCTGAGAAGTCTTGCCTTAGCTCCCTTGCCCATTAGGTGACTGGGTTTATTAGCTTTAGGAGGGGTTAGTTTCTTGAGTTCTTTGTATATTTTGGATATTAGGCCTTTATGTGATATATTGCTGATAAAGATCTTCTCCAAGTCTGTTGGCTTTCTTTTTTGGGGGGGAGGGGTCTGGTCGTGGGGCCTAAACTCTGGGCCTAGGCCCTGTCCCTCAGCTCTTCAGCTGAAGGCTAGCGCTCTACCACTTGAGCCACAGTGCCACTTCTGGCTTTTTTCTATTCGCTTATGTGGTGCTGAGGAATCGAACCCAGGGCCTCATGCAGGCAAGGCAAACGCTCTACCAGTGAGCCAACTTCCCAGCCCTGTTGGCTTTCTTTCTAATTTAGTGTCTATGTCCTTTGCTATGCAAAGTTATCTTCTGAACTACTATACTCTTCCCAAAATACAATAATCACACTAGGCCCCTGTAACTCAGCACTCAAAATCATTGTAGACCTCAATATATGATTTTGAGGCAATGTAGGATTTTTGAGGGAAAATAAGTCCTGTTGAAGGCAACTCAGAAATGAGGTATTTAGAAACATACAAATACTATCTTTGCTTCAAAGAGAGACAATGGTTCAAATGTTTTTTTTTTCTTTCTTACAATTGTTTCTAACATATTTATAAGATGATTTCTTTGTTGCTTTGTATGTCTCTCCCCACGATATAACCCCTGCTTTCATTGTTTGATGTTGGTATAATTTTATTGAAAAATGAACTTCACAACTTTGGCCAGGTGGGGTGCCGGGGATGGCGGGGGCGGGGGAGATGGGAAGGGATGTTAAGGGAAAACAAAGGAGGAGGCAACAATGCTTGATAAGAAATGTACTCATTACCTTGCCCATGTAATTGTAACCCTTCTGTATGGTATTTCCACAATAAAAAATTTAAAAGAAGAGACAATGGGATTCCTTCCTTCCTGAGAGATGTATTTCTCAGCCCAAGAATTAACAGTTGCTTGGCAGGATGCATGCCTTCCTGAGAGAAATGTTTCCCCAAGTAACCAAAGGGAGGACTCAAAACAAACAACCAGAATAGTAGACAAGAGCCAGGGACTTAGAAAGTGTAACAACACCAAGAGTGATTGAGGGCACAATCCATGGGCTTTCTATTGATCTTGCTAGCTATGTCCTTTGCTATGCAGAAGCTCTGCAATTTCATGCAATCCCATTTGTACAACCTTTCTTTGAATTGTTCTGTTTCCGGGTTGCTATTAAGAAAATTTCTGCCTGCGCCAAGGAGACCTAGGGTTTCTCCTATTCCATCCTGTAATGTTTTCAGAGTGTCTGCTTTGATCCATTTGGAGTTGATTCTGGTGCTGGGTGATATATAAGGATCTAGCTTTAGTTTTCTACAAGTAGTTAACCAATTTTGCCAGCACTATTTACTGAAGAGGCTGTCTTTCTTCCATTCTATTTTTTTAGCTCCCTTATCACAGATTAGATGGCTATAGGTCTGTAGGTTCATTTCTGGGTTTTCAATTCTATTCCATTGTTCCTGAGGTCTGTTCTTGTGCCAGTACCAAGCTGTTTTGATTACTATGGTTTGAAATTTGGTATTGATATTCCTCCAGCACTGTTCTTTCTGTTGAGGAGCGTTTTTGCTATTCGGAGTCTTTTATTGTTCCATATGAATTTTTGGATTGCCTTTTCTATTTCCTTGAAGAATGAGGTTGGAATTTTGATAGGTATCCCATTGAATTTGTAGATAGCCTTGGGAAGTATTGCCATTTTCACGATGTTAATCTTTCCAATCCAAGATCTAGAACCAACTCAGATGCCCCTCAGTACATGAATGGATCAAAAAAATGTGGTATATATACACAATGGAATTCTACGCCTCCATCAGAAAGAGTGACATTGCCCCATTTGTTAGGAAATGGAAAGACTTGGAAAAAATTATATTAAGTGAAGTAAGCCAAGCCCAAAGAAACATAGGTCGCATGATTTCCCTTATTTGCAATATATAGTATATGTATGAGTCAAGCAGAAAAGATCAGATAAGGTGATGTTAGGAAAATGAACCCTTATATATGTATTTTAAATGTTTTTTTTATTCTTTCATGCATTGTTTCTAACGCAATTATAAGATTATTTCTTTGTAGCTTTGTATGTCCCTCCCCCACAGTATAACCCCTGCTTTCACTGTATTTGATGTTGGTATAATATGTGGAGAGGAAGGGGAAAAACAAGTCCTTTAAATAAGGATACAGGTGGACCTGTTGCAACAATGAGAAGTACAAGTTGTCATGTCGAAAACGAACTTTACAACTGGGGGGGGGGGAGGATTGGGTGTGGCGGGGAGGGAGGATGGGAAGGGATGGGAAGGGTAAACACAGGAGGAGGCTACAATGCTTGATAAGAAATGTACTCACTGTCTTGCCCATGTAATTGTAACCCCTCTGTACAGTATTTTCACAATAAAAAACAAGAAAAAAAAAGGAAGAAAGAGACAATGGGACCTGTTTCTTTGAGTCTGGCTTACTACACTTATGTCTAGGACTAGCAGAAAAGGTCAAAAGCTATGTACATATCACCATATAACCTGAGGCTAAGCGAAATGAACCCCAAGATAGGGACACAAGAAGTTTTATCTTTCTTGGTGTTTTCTTAATGTATTTATAATGTATTATGTGATTTTTTTTGTTTCTTTTGTATGTTTTTCCTCCATGGTACAACCCCTGTTGTCACTGTATTTGAGTCTGGTGCCCAGCATCTTGTATATATATTTTTCTAATTTGGGAAGGGAATGCTGAAATAAGGATACAGGATGTCCCATTGATATATACAAGGCAGTAGTTGAAAATGAACTTTACAACTTTGGCGGAGGGAGGAAGAGGGGAGGGAAGGGTTAGGGAGTTGGGGAGGAGAGGGATGGAGGGAAATGTAAAGGAGGGTGTAACAATCCTCAATAGGAAATGGACTTATTACCTTGCTCATGTAACTGTAACCCCTCTGTACAGTATCTTTACAAATAAATAAATATAAATATATGGAAAAGAGAAAGGGAAGGGCACTTTCTATCCAAATACCTCTGCTTTATCTACTTGACACACCAACAATTCTGGGAAGTGCTGTGAGTGAGAATTGTCAACAAAAGGAGAACCCAATTTTCTTTTCTCTTTTTTTTGTTTTTGTGGGTGGTGGGACTTGATCTCTGAGCTTGGGCGCTGTCCCTGCACTCTTCAGTTCAAGGTGAGTGCTCTACCCCTTGAGCCACAGCGTCACTTCTGAGAAACCAATTTTCAATTGTTATTTCAAGATAATAACAGAGTCCCTCCAATGTGGGTTTGACACAAAAGATACCATTTTGTGAACATTGAAATCATTTAAATATTTAAAAGGAGAGAGAAGTAAGGACATGTTTTCTGAACGTAGAGAATTCCCTCTGACTCCATGTTTTCTAGAGAGAAGTTCTGCATTGCAGCTTGGGGTTCTGGTTGGTTCTCACACTGGGATGCGATATCAAGTTAGGTGTTTATTTTTATTTTGTTTTTGTTCTTATTTAATAATGAGTTTATTGTCACAAAAGACAAGTGGCTTAATGTGTGTGTCACTGAAATGATGAGACCTATCAAAGAGCAGCAGAGACAAAGGAGGCCTGTCTTTGTTGTTTTTCATGTACCATGTGATTTTTGTTTCTTGTATGTTAATCCACCCTAGGGCATATCCCCTGTTGTCACTGTGTTTGATTTTGGCACCCTGGTATTGTATATACATTTATTTGAGTTAGGAAAGGGAAGAGGAACAACAGAATGGTAAGACAAAGGATGAGGAGGGAATCAATGCAGCAGTGATATACATAAGACAAAATGTTGGAAATGATCTGTACAAATTGGGGGTGAGTTGTGGGGAGGGAAAGTAGGAGATAATAAGGGAAAGGTTAACAAATTTGACAAGAAATGTACTCATGACCTTATTGATGCAACTGTAATCCCTCAATACAAAACCTTGAAAATAAAAAATAAACATTTCTTTCACAAAAATGTAACAAGCATTGAAAGATCCAAATTGAATAGATGCCAGCCTTGTCTGGAGACTTGTAGTTAGAAAGACATAATGGATGATGATCACATGAAGGTTAAATCATTCAGGTAATTGATTAGTAGAATTAACTCTAAGCAGTTCTCCCTGCCTTGATGTCCTATCCTTAGGTCTGGCACATGACCTGAACATGCATATGACTTCCAATTGAAGTTATTTAATAGCCCACATCAGTTACCACAGTGGAATGAACTTGCACAGTGATTGGTCCAACAAAATTCTGCAGAGACCCCTGGGAAAATCATATGTGCAAGTACTCAGTTTCCTTTCACTGGATTGCATCCAAGGTCATCACATATGCATAGGACCTTATAAGAACCAAGCATCTCTGTTCAAGTATGCTTGTGCTTTTTTGTTTGTTTGTTTGTTTTACAGGGCTTTTTAAAATATGCCACTTTGGGTCAACTGATCTAAAATTGCGTCACCATTTTCTTCCTCCAACTTTACTGTCCTTGCATCTCTCATGTATTAGTTGGTTTTTAATGTTTATTTTTCATCAGTCTTGGGCTTGAACTCAGGGCCTGGGCACTGTCCCTGAGCTTCTTTTGCTCAAGGCTAACACTCTACCACTTGAGCCACAGCAAAACCTCTGGCCTTTTCTGTTTATGTGGTACTGAGGAATAGAACCCAGAGCTTTATGCATTCTAAGCAAGCACTTTAACACTAAGCCATATTCTCAGCCCCCATGCCTTAATTTTTAAGGCGTCTGCTCATCCTCACATATGACACATTGCTTGATTCCTTCCTTTTCCTTCTTTATTTTGTTACTTTTTATACACGGATTTACTCAAAGAGTAGATGGCAATAAGTGTTATATTTTTCTTCTAGGACATTGTTTCATTGTGTATGCCCCCTCCATACCTACTGAACCAATGGTACAATGGGCTCATTAATTCATGAGTATCAGTTAATTTCATATCCTTTTATCTCTTTGCTCTTGAACTTTTATGTTGGACATGCAAATCTAGTGAAATCAGACTTGGTTCTGTTTTCTTTTTTTAATTGTGAAAATACTGTACAGAGGGGTTACAATTACATGAGCAAGGTAATGAGTACATTTCTTATCAAGCATTGTTGCCTCCTCCTTTGTTTCCCCTTCCCATCCCTTCCCATCTCCTGCCACCCTGCCCCTCTCCCCCACAAAAATTGTAAAGTTCGTTTTTTCGACATAATGTCTTGTACATCTCATTGTTGCAATGGGTCCACCTGTATCCCTATTTAAACAATTTGTTTTTTCCCTTCCCTCCACAAATTATACCAACCTCAAATACAGTGAAAACAGGAATTATACCTTGGGGGAAGGACATACAAAGCAACAAAGAAATCCTCTTGTACATATGTTAGAAACAATAGCAAGAAAGAAAAACCTTTTGAGTCCTTATCTTGGGGTTTATTTTGTCTAACATCAACTTATCTGACCATCCCAAGGTTTCCCTTATTTGCAAAAACTAGTATATGTCTAAGACAAGCAGAAACGGTCAGACTTGGTTCTTGATATCATTATTGATCTCACTCACTGTGACTTCATCTGACCACTCTTTAGGTAGAGGAGGGAGGCCCTGATATGGAGAATGAACAGTCTGACTCAGGACACAGGCCTTGAAATTGCCTGATCTATTCTGATTCTTTCCAAGGAGATGTGGGCTGTGTAACTTTGCTTACACATGTGCTGTAAGAGCATGTAATTATGCAAGCTCTGCTTCCTACAAGGAAGAGAAAACTTGGAATAGAAGTTGTTCTCTGAAAAGTAGTTAATATGATAAACAGTTGAATTAAAGCACAGGTCATAGAATAAGAATCTGGCAAGTATTGGAACTTCCGATGTTTACAAATGGCAATCTGTGCGCTGCTCATTCTGCTTGATTGCTCTTCCCCAAACTTCCTGGAATTAAGAAAGATTTGGGTTTGGCAGTTCCTCAATTTATGCTCTGTGGATTAAGTGTTCTGATGGAGAATCTTGGAGTCAGCACCTTGCTGTCTTCTGAAGCAACCTTCACAGGCTGCTTGGTTTCCTTTACTACCATTGGGGTTCTTACAACTCTGATTCTAGTGAGAATTTCTTCTTTTCCAATCTCAGGAAGTACAGAAGTAAGGATTCTTACTTGAACAGAAGTTTGAAAGCCCTACAAACAAATATATCTATATTGGAAAGTTTGTCAGCAGTGTCTAGAATGAGAATAGAGAACAAGTCCTGTTGTGTGGCTCTTGACCTACCTTTTCCATTCTTGTTCTGATTGCGAGGTGGACTTCAGTCACGCTGAGGATTTCCTCAGTCTGTCACATCTTTCTTCTGTGCTTTCACACTCAACTGCATTTTTTTGCCCTTCAGAATATATTTAAGAACATAATCAAGATATAAATTAAGATAACAACAATGAGCATGATTAGATTTCTAAGTATTTTACTTTTGTTTTATGTCTGATTTTCTTTATGTGTCCACTCAGGAGTAAGGTCTTTGTAATATGATCATCAAGAGTGTTGAATAATTCCCCTTTTCCCTATCATATTACTGGTTATGATATATTTTCCTTACTTCCCTCCACCAGACTGAAGATTGAACTTAGGAATCTCAGGCTTACTTGGTTTAGTTTGCATCCTCAAAACTGGATCTCAGCTATTGGAACCACACCTCCTTTCTTTTTGCTGTTTAATTAATTAAAATATCATGGGCTTTTCTTCCCCTATTGGCTTCAAACAATTCTCCAGGTCTCATCCTCCTAAGTAGTTGTGACTATAGGAGCCGGTGACTATGAGCCACTGGCTAGCATATCTTCTTTTCTTCTGGTCCTTGAGAAAATTCCATAAAAATGGCTACCCCATCTCTGGTACTGGTGATCATTCTTTTGTCTTTCTTTTTCATTTCCTGGTCCTGGAGCTTGAACTCATGGACTCGTGAGTCCCTGAGCTTCTTCTGCTAAAGGATTGTGCTCTTCCATTTGATCCAGAGAGTTCCACTTCTAGCTTTTTCTAAGTAGTTTATTAGGGGTAAGGATCTAAAGAACTTTTCTGTTTAGGCTGGCTTTGAACCATGATCCTTTGATTTCAGCCTCCTGACATCTAGGATTACAGGTGTGATTCACCAGCACCCAGCTTCTTCTCCTTTGTTTAATGATTATTTTTCCATCCTCAAGTTAGTCATCTTCCCTGTGTATACTCTCAGTGGAAACAATTAATGACAGACTGACAGAGTTGCATTCAGGATGAAGGATCTATGTCTATGCATAAGCAGGACAAAGTTCTTTCCCTGACGAATATCTCCCCTTTAGCTTTTCCTCCTAACTCATATACTTTAGGAAATAAAACCTTTGCAGGGCCTTTGCATTTAGTCTATCACTGTATCACTGAACTGTACCCACAGCCCCAAATACACATTTTAAAAATGTAAAAACAAAAGAGGAATTTGCAATGAGAAATGTTTCTTAGAGCACCAGAGCAGTAAGAGACAGAAGTGAAATCACATTAAAGTATTTCGGGGAGTAAACATTGTCCATTTCTTCTGGGATCTTATTCATCTCTAATCAATCATTTGTGTCATGCTCAACAAAGTGTAGTCAGTCAGTAAACTAAATAATGAAATAACTTTTCCTCTTTAGAAGCAGGTGAGATTTTTGTGTGTGTTATACTACAGAAGAAATGTGTTCATGTGGTCCTTTTTCCTGATCTCTGCAAACTTCAAAGCTATATAGGCTTCTGTTTATGTTTACATACTGAATTCTTTCTTAGATTTTGGTTTTGGTTCATTTAGCTTTTTCTGGTAATAAGTTTAGATCACTAGCTTAGTGCATACTAGGAAAGCATTTCATCACACTATCACAATCAAATTTTCATTTAAAATGTTTTTTTAGTATTCTGTTAGTTATTTTCAAAATTTTGTATACTTTAAGACATCACTGAAATCAGTTGTATCAATAAACATTAGTTCAGATTTTGACCAAAAGAAACAAACAAACCAATGAAGCCACTTTTGTATTCTCGTTCTGATATTCTTGGCAATGATTATTTTCATGCAGTCTAACATGTATTTTGAAATTGTCATGCAAAATTTTTCACACTGGAGGTGGCCTCTGCCTAGTTCTCTGCACATGGTCCTACTCTGGTGACTCAGAACCATGTTCACATGATTTTATCTAACAGCTTCCTGTTATCTAAGAGAACGCCCTCATTTCATTTTTTTGGGGGGGTCCGGTCTGGGGGCCTGAACTCTGGGGCTGGGCAGTGTCCCTCAGCTCTTCAGCTCAAGGCTAGTGCTCTACCACCTGAGACACAACACCACTTCCAGCTTTTTTCTTTTTGATTATGTGGTGCTGAGGAATCGAACCCAGGGACTCATGCTTGCAAAGCAAGCACTCTACCACTGAGCCACCTTCCCAGCCGAGCTCCCTCATTTCAAAACAGTTCATCTTCATTCCAATAAATACTCCTCTGGATACCAGTGGCTCACACCTATAATCATAGCTACCCTTGAGGTTGAAATCTTAGAATTGTGGTTCAGCCTAGACAGAAAGGTCTGTGAGAGTCTTATCTCCAAGTAACCACCACCAAAAAACAGAAGTGGAGTTGTGGCTCACATTGTAGATCACTAGCATTGAGTAAATAAAATTAAGGAACAGAGACACCCCCCCCACCAGGCTCTAAGTTCAAGCCTCAGCATTGGCACTAAATAAATAAATAAATAAACCATCATTCAAAATGGTAATTAAGAGCTGGGACAGTGACTCAGTGGTAGAGTGCTTGCTTTGCATGAATGAGTCTCTGGGATTGATTTCTCAGTACCACATAAGCAGAAAAAGCCGAAAGTGGTGCTATGGTTCAAGTGGTAGAGCGCTAGCCTTGGGCCAAAATGCTGAAGGACAGGAATCAAGCCCCGAGTACAGGCTCCATAACCAACAAGAACAAAAAAAGGTAATTATTAAGGGGATATAGTATGTTTAACTAAATTTTACACAATCTAAGTAACTGAGATTCAACTTTTGCCTAATACACCATTGGATTCATAAAACTATCTTTTTTTTTTGCATGTTATCCTGGTTTCACCATTTTTAAATGAGATCCAAGTTTGGGGCCTAATCCTATAAACTAGACAATTCTCTCATGTCTATGTGTTCCTCAGTACAAATACAAACAGTCCATTTGAGTCCCTCACAGTTTCCTTCCAGCCAACTTTTAAATTTCATCTTATTTGTAATGACTTAAATGTGAAAGAAAAAAGCCACTGTTAATATCTGGACACTATCCTGGCAAAGCCAGGCAGCCTCCAGAAATTTGGGGAGATGATTTTATCTTCAAACTAGCCCATTGTATTGTCATTGTGGGGCTGAGTAATCTAATGATCAGGCAGATCAGGCAGTGACAGTAATGATGTGAAACAAAAACCCAACATCTAATCACAACTTGGTTTAGACTCCAAGCAAGGATATTTTATTTTAATTTTTAGTGAACATACTGTACAGAGGGGTTACAATTACATGGGCAAGATAATGAGTACATTTCTTATCAAGCATTGCAGCCTCCTCCTTTGTTTACCCTTCACATTCCTTCCCAGCCTCACCCCACCCCCCCATCCAATCCCTCCCCCTCCCGTGCACCAAAGTTGTACAGTTCGTTTTTGACATGACAACTTGTACTTCTCATAGTTGCATCGGGTCCACCTGTATCCTTAAAAGACTTGTTTTTCCCCATCTCCTCCAAAAATTATACCGACATCAAATATAGTGAAAGCAGGGGTTATACTGTGGGGGAGGGACATACAAAGCTACAAAGAAATAATCTTATAAATGAGTTAGAAACAAATGCATGAAAGAAAATAACATTTAAATACATATCTAAGGGTTCATTTTCCTAACATCACATTATCTGACCTTTTCTGTTTGACTCATACATATACTAGATATTGCAAATAAGGGAAACCATGGGACCTATGTTTCTTTGGGCCTGGCTTACTTCACTTAATATAATTTTTTCCAAGTTTTTCCATTTCCTAACAAATGGGGCAATGTCATTCTTTCTGATGGAGGCATAGAATTCCATTGTGTACGTATACCACATTTTCTTGATCCATTCATCTACTGAGGGGCATCTGGGTGGTTCCATATCTTAGCTATGGTAAATAATGCTGCAATAAACATAGTAGTGCTGGTAGCTTTAATGTGGTCTTGTTTGTAAACATTTGGATAAATGCCCAAAAGTGGGATTGCTGGGTCATAGGGGAGGTCTATGTGAAGTCTTTTCAGGAACCTCCATACTGCTTTCCAAAGTGGTTGAACAAGTTTACATTCCCACCAACAATGAAGTAAGGTTCCCTTCTGTCCACATCCCCTCCAGCAACTGTTGTTGTTAGAGTTCTTGATTATAGCCATTCTAACTGGGGTGAGTTGGTATCTTAATGTTGTTTTGATTTGCATTTCTTTTATGGCTAGGGAGGTTGAGCATTTCTTCATGTGTCTATTGGCCATCCTTCTTTCTTCTTCAGAAAAATTTCTCTTCAAGTCTTTAGCCCACTTATTTATTGGGCAGTTGTTTCTTTGAGGGTTTGTTGTTGGGGGATTTAATTTTTTGAGTTCCAACTATATTTAGGTATGAGACCCTTGTCCATTGTTTGGATAGTGAAGATCTTCTCCCAATCTGTGGGCTTTCTATTGATCTCAAGCAAGGATATTTTAAAACTAACTAGAAACAGCCAGCCCCCTCTGCAAGATAAGGAGGGACTGCCACTTCATCACCCATTACTTGTTCAGCTTTATCTGGTCTGTGTAATAGCAAACTGAGATCTGAGAAACTGTGAATTCCAAGCCTGCCTGGGCAGAAAATTTCATGAGATTCTTAACTCCATTAACCACCAAAACACCAGAAGAGGAGCTGTGGCTCAAGTGGTAGAGCCTTAGCCTTGAGCTATAAACCTTGGGGACAGTGGCTAGGCTCTGAGTTCAAGCCCCAGAATTGGCACACACAAACAAATGTAAAGCAGACAACAAAAAGAAGGTGATTTCATCCTACCAGAAGTGGGTAAAAGACTGAGAAAGCATAAGAGTGGGTTGGGATGCTGCATGCTGATGTCAGGGCTTATTGTTGAAAATAATTGTGAATAAGTACAGCAGTCATCAGTGTATTCCAGCAAAGTCTGAAGTCTGGACGGTGAAAGCTGACCCATGGGGTCACCTTGGGGACTAAAGAAAAATGTACCAGTATTCAAAAATGGACCTTGACTCTGAAGGAATTTGCAAATTCCCAGCCATATCCACAACAAAGAGGGTGTCTTTGGAAGAACCCATTATGAAACCATCTCAACATGTAGAATAATCCTTAAGGGAAACAGAACTTCCATGTAAAGAGGAATGAAATTATACATGTTCCTTGTCAAAGTTTCATTCTTTCCAATTATTTCTAGTAAGAATACATTTTCTCAATGGAAAGAAATATTATGAGCAGGATGCAGCTGACATTGAAATTATGCAACCTTTTGGCTCCTTTGAAATTTACATACGAACATGAACCTGCATGCAAAGCAATAGAGAGCAATGGGAAGAAAACCAGGATTTAGTCCTTTGAGTTTCCTATGGAAATGGGGAATTGAAAAGCTGTAGGTACCAGAAGTGACATATAGAAGGTACCACTCATGTAGATTACTGTTCTCTTGTAACAGGTCAGAAGCCGCAGTGGTTAGATATTAGATACGGTTGTGATTATAGAACTGGCAGCATGGAGACATCTGTAGGAGCAGCTGAAAGGAAACTCTCTATCTCTCTCTTTCAAGGAAATGTGTTTACATAGACATATATTCTTCCTTCCCATTTCATCATTGCCATCCTGCAGACAATTTAGTCATTCTACCTATAAACCTTTTCATTCTTCATCCCTCTGCTCTTATCCTTGCTGAGACACAAAGGATTTGGGGATTCCCTTCTTGTACAATGGCATTGATAGAGAAGATAGATGCTTTGTCCCCTGCTGAAGCACAGAAGATAAAATCCAATTGTGTTCCTATCAGCAGATACTGCTGCCCAGAGAGGATAAGGGAACCCCACAGTCCCAAGCAAGCAAGAAAGCAGTAGATATATGCAACACTTCTAGCAGAAAACCTTAGACCGCTCTTTCTTTACCAGTCCTGGATTCCTGTCCTGCACCTTGGTTTTCCCAGTGGTTGAATTCCTTCAATAAGAAGCATCTCTTGTAGGGAACTCTGAATCTGAGCTGTGAAACTTGGAAAAGGGTTGAGAGGTTGGAACTCTGCCTCAACAGCTTTAGGATCATTGAGAGCTGGCCATGGTAGGGTTAAAACAGACAGCTCTGGAGAGGGTTAGGAACTGGATTCTTGCCCTCCCTCCACACACACACCTTCCTTAGTGTTGGAAAGGCTAGGCACTAGTTTTGGGTCCTGGTTACCTCAAAGGCTAGATAAGGTGTATTACATGTCTGGACTTTGTCTGGGCTGCAGTCTCCTGTCTTAAAACAACAAAGGAACCAGTGTCTCTCTCAAACTCTGTTTTGTTTCTGATTGTAATATTAATATAGATGATGTATTTTTTGTATGTATTCATGGTAACCTTCTCTGTGTGGATTCAAATAAATATGCTTGCTTGTGGGGATTTGAGCCCCAAGTGCAGGTGAACCTTGGGACCCCTGGTCCCCACAATTTTTCTCTCTTTCTCATCTGTCCCTGCATTTTCTAAATTTCTTCAACACTGTGCTGCCTCAAGTTGTGGTTATTCAAAGCCTATAACAGTTGCTCTAGTTTAAACATGTGCCATAGATTTAGTACTGAAAATTATGAAAAGCTAGGCAACTACTCTTTTTAAAACTCACATACATACATGTGCCCACATGCACACATGTTGCATGTGCACATGTGTGCGTGCACTCACACACACACACACACACACACACACACACACACACACACACACTTGGAGCCCCAATGTTGTGAGTCAGGACTTGGTGTATTTGGCTCAACAAAGGGGAGTAATATTTATAATTGATAATGCTATATACAAGGCTTCTTTTTCTGTTAAGAAACATGAGGAGATTGCACACAAAACGGATTTGAATGTAATCAGGACTGCAACATTCCCTGGCTTTTGCGTAGAATTATATATTATATAGAAGATGCACATGGGAGCTGACAGGAAGTAGGCTGGAAAGGAAATGGTACTAGAAGGAAGGAGAAGAATACAGAGCAGGTTTCCAGTACCTGAAATGTCACATGGGGTAGCTGCTTTCTCATCCTTTGAGAGGAACAAAAGTAAATTGTAAGACAAGTTTGTGCACAGATTATAGAATGTGCTTAGATTTTAAAATCCCCTGTTTAAAGTTTTTGGAATTTTAGCAGTATTACTTTGTCTAATTAAGATGGAACCATGTGGTCAGTTTAAAATACAAAACTTTGCTAACAACAAGAAACTTTTAATAAACAGGAGACAAGACATGAACAGGCAGGTGGCATAGCATAATGGCACTGCTGGTCAGGTCAGGGGGCAGAGGGTCACAGAATCAGTTGAGTCGGCATGAAATTGAGTTGGCATGAAGCAGCAGCTGAATTACCACAATGCCAACCAAGATGGCGCATCCACCACATGCTTAATGCTAGAGAGAAGATTTAGCAGAATTTAATAATCTCCATATTCAACAAGAACAGACAACCTTTTATCTAAAGATTTTGCTTAAAACAATGTGATAATTCTTTTACACTTTCGGTAATATCCAAACTTGTTGACCATTTTGGGAGTTTAAACTTAAACTCATCTTTTTTTTTTTTTTGTGAAAATACTGTAAAGAGGGGTTACAATTACATTGGCAATGTAATGAGTACATTTCTTATCAAGCATTGTTGCCTCCTCCGTTTTTTCCCCTTACCATCTCTTCCCATCCCCCCACCCCCAGCCAAAGCTGTAAAGTTTTTTTTTTTTCAACAAAACGTGGTTACATTTTTTCAGGGCTTTACCAAGGCATTTAGCATATCTATCAATGGACCTTTGAACACCTTTAGTTGGACAAAGGGGGAGGTTACCAGAAGCTAATTTTAGCCCTAAATAGCAAGTGGCAGAGTTTAAGGGGAGGGAGGGAGGAAAGGGAGGAAGAGAGACAGAGAGAGAGAGAGAGGGGGGGGGGGAGACAGAGACAGAGACAGAGAGAGAGAGAGAGAGAGAAAGAGAGAGAGAGAGAGAGAGAGAGTTTAGCTGCCCTAGTGCTAACAGAAGTGGAGTTTTCAATTTAGAGCCAAATTTGACTCTGATGGGGGCTCAGCAGCCCCCCAAAGCTCAGTTGGCTTTAATGTAAAGAAATTTAGTCATGTCTTTTCCATGGTAAGGGTGACCTAAGAGCTAAGTGCTGCCACAGCGCGTCCTCTGTAGTGCTATTTGGCTTGTCATAGTGGGCAGCTTGCCAGTGAGAAAGTTCTCACATTTTCTCCAGAGGGGCCCTTGGCCTGGGTAGGCCCTAGCGTGAGTTTCGGGCACTTGGCCAAGATTTCAGTTAGACTTCGGGGATGGGGCTCAGTTAGCTCATGGCCCAGCTGGCCTTCCTTCAGAAATACAGAAATTGGAAACCCAGATCTCCAGTGAACTGGTCACTCACCTGGGGATAGGACTTAATTAGTCAGTGTTGGATGAGCAGCAGGTAGAACTCTCGGTCAGGAGTAAGTTACCTTGGTGGTCCTCTGGCAACAGGAGTGTAGGACCTCAGGATAGGTCTTGGGGCAGCTGGTCCTCCCATCCAAAGTGGAAAGAGGAGCAAAATCCACTGGAGAGCCTATCCTGAACAGGCCACCACAAATGAAGGATCCCTCACATCCATCCCAGGGGACCAGGCAGAGGCAGGCAAGAACAGGAGAAAGACTATTATAATGTTTATTAGAGGAGCCATATTTTCCCCAAAAGGGAGCACATGGCACCCTTCACTTTCCAGGTAGCAGGGTGGTCAGGAAGTGAGGTAGATGGGAACTCAGGTGGGGGTCTGGGCAGAGAGAGGAAGGGGCCAGCTCTAAGGCAGGAACTCCAGGGCTGGGAGAAGCTCAGGTCTGAGTGGAGCTGAGGACCAATGGTGGGCATAATGCTTACACTATTCACCATAGCCAAGGTATAGAATCAGCCCAGCTGCCCCTCAGTGGATGAACAGATCAAGAAAATATGGCATATAGACACAATGGAATTATCCATCAGAAAGAATGATATTGTATCATTCATAAGGAAAGGGAAAGACTTGGGAAAAAACTATATCAAGTGAATTAAACCAGACCCAAACAAAGGTTGCATGGTTTCTTTCATTTGTGATAGATAGAATGTACCTATAAATCTATAAGTAAGCACATTGGGTGGTATGAAAATGGTTACACATGAATTCACTGAAGTGTAATAGACGCTAAGGAGAGCTGAAATAAAATAATGTTTTAGAAATACTAGGGCAATGGCTGACAAAATCAAGACCAGAATAGGTACTTGCAAAGGAGAATGGGAGCAAGTGGAGAGGGTCAGATGAATGAATGAGGATGGAAGGAAGAATGCACTCAAGAATTCATTGTACATATCACAAAATTAAGAAAAGGGACGAGGTAGGGTAGAAAAGGGGTGAGATGTTGAAATGGGTGACACTTACCAAGATGCATTAGATCCATAAACTGCTTTGTTAAATGGCGTCTCCTTTGTACAACTACTTAAAGATAATTTTTTAAATTAAAGAACATTAAATATTGTCAACTTGAAATATAACAAATAAGTGGTATTCTTGTTGATGCAAACCATATTTTTTTTCCTACATTAAAAGGACCTCTGTCATTTTGTAACAGCACTGAAAGTCTATTTCCCTTTTTACTAAAAAATTCTCAAAGATAGCACCAAGAGGCACACCTGCCAGAAATTGATGGTTTGTCACTTTGGGAAGAGAAAGAAAGGCCTGTGGGGAGAGAGTGGTCTTGGGCCTCTAGAAGTAAGCAAGTTTCCTTGTCATATGAAATCTTGGCTCAAGGTAATGAGACAATGAAAGGAGTCTTGTCTTGGTGAGCCTTTATCACAGTGGCTACTTTAAAAAGCTGAGGAGGCTACAATCCTTGATAAGAAATGTACTCACTATCTTGCCCATGTAATTGTAACCCCTCTGTACAGTATTTTTAAGATAAAAGAACAAGAAAGGAAAAAAGAAAAAAGCTGAGGTAAGGCCTGGCAACAATGGCTTGTGCCTGTAATCTTAGTATTCAAGGGGCTGAGATCTGAAGATTGAGCTAATCAGGATAACAAAGTCCATAAGACTCTTAAATCCAATTAACCAGAAAGAAAGAAAGAAAGGAAGAAAGAAAGGAAGAAAGAAAGAAAGAAAGAAAGAAAGAAGGAAAGAAAGAAGGAAAGAAAGAAGGAAAGAAAGAAAGAAAGAAGAGAAGAGAAGAGAAAAGAAAAGAAAAGAAAGAAGCTGGAAGTAGAGCTGTAGTTCAAGTGATAGATCGCTAGCCTTGGGCAAAAAATGCTCAGGAAAAGTGCCTAGACCCCACGTTCATGTCCCAAGACTAGCACGCATGCATGCATGCGTATGCGCGTATGCACACGCGCGCGCGCACGCGCACACACACACACACACAGACATACACACACACCTGAACTACTACTGTGGCTCCACGGTGCAGTGTTTAACTAGAATGGGATGGGTTCTGCATCTCCTCACTCCTGAATGCTACAAGAAATGAACAAAACCACAGAAGTAAAGAAAAATAAAAAAGCATTAAAATCAGTTAAGGACTCAGTTAACTACTTTCTCAGAGTCTCACTGTCTGACATAAGTTGAAGGGTATTATTTGAGTCAGCTGCTCCCTGCAAGGCCACTGAGTGCTACTTATATGGGCACTGACACCCACCAGACACTGAGGCTATGATTGTCTTGCTAGAGAAAAGAAGAAACATGTATCTGTTATGGACCAGTCAGGAGAGGGAAACCACATCGCAGGTTAAACAGAAAACATATACATATGCATATGCATATACACATACACATACATATATATATGCATATGCATATGCATATACATATACATATACATATGCAGGTGCAGCATTTACAGAGGGTTATTTTTTTTTATTGGTTGTGGGGCCTGAGCTCTGTGCCTGAGCACTGTCCCTCAGCTCTTCAGCTCCAGACTAGCACTCTACTACTTGAGCCATAGATCCACTTCTAGCTTTTTCTGCTTATGTGCTGCTGAAAAATTGAACTCAGGGCCTCATGCATTCAGGGCAAGCACTCTACCACTGAGCCACTTTCCCAGCCCTGTTGTTGTTTTTAATGTGCTATGTGATTTTTTGTTCCTTTGTATGTTCTTCCCCCTATGGTCTATCCCGTGTTGTCACTGTATTTGATTCTGGTACCCTACTATTCAATAAATATTATTTCATATGGCCAGATGCACAAAGCCATTGTGCCTTTGTGATCCTCTCCTAAGAATATCCTCCTATGATCTCACTGTGTGTGTATGCCTAGAGGCCTATACAATTTATCATGTCCCAGTGTATTTGTTTTTTAGCATTCAGTATGTTTGTTTGTACATGTATAGGTACATTCTGGTTACCACAAATGAAGGAAAGCATGCAGTCTATATTTCTCTGGGTCTACTTAACTTAATATATTTTTTCCCAAATCTTTTCATTCCTCACAAATAGTATAATATTATTCATTCTGATGGATGAGTGGAATTCCATTGTGTATATCTCCCACGTTTTCTTGATCCATTCATCCACTAATGGATATCTGGGCTGCTTCCATATCTTGGTTATGGTCAACAATTCTGCAATGAACATGGTTGTGCTTCTATGTGGCCTTCCATTTTTTCTACTGGATAAATGTCTAGGAGTGAAATCACTGGGTTATAAAGAATGTCTACATTTAATCTTTGAAGGAACCACCATACTGTTTTCCAGAGTAGCTGAACAAGTTTACATTCCCACCAACAGTATAATAAAGTTCCTTTTTGGCCAAATCCACAGCAACATTTGTTATTGTTAGTTTTCTTGATAATGGCCATTCTAACTGTGGTGAGGTAGAATCTCAATGTTGTTTTGATTTACATTTCCTTTATGGCCAGAGATGTTGAACACTTCTTCATGTGTCTATTGGCCATTCTTACATGTTAGAAGTCTGCTTTAAGTCTTTAGACCATTTTTTTTGCTGATCATGGGGCCTGAACTCTGGGCCTGGGTGCTGTCACTCAGCTCTACAGCTCAAGGCTAGTGCTCTACCACTTGAGCCACAGTACCACTTCTGGCTGAGGAATCAAACCCACGGCCTCATGCATACAAGGCAAGCACTCTACCACTCTGCCACTGATTCACCTTCCCAGCCCCTTTTAGACCATTTTAATTGAGTTGTTATCTCTATAAACATTACCTTTTCAATGTTAGTCTCTCCATATCTGTGCCTCCCCTTATATTAGATTAATGAACAAACAGGACAAAGAGAAAAAGAAAGAAACAACAAAGACACATGCACAAACACATATAATGTGTGTATATATATATATACACATGTAAATATATACATATGTATATATGTACATATATATGTATGTGTATATATATATATATATATATATATATATATATATATATATACACGCACACACACACACACACACACAGATACACATGCTTGTTGCAGACTCTGAAGTGCCAGGAGCTGGCAACGTGTGAGCAAAGGCTCCTGGCCATTAACTCCAACTCTCTGGGCTGCAAGTACTGCTTGCTCTTTTATTTGAGGAAGTGGTTTTCTCAGCTTTGGTCCTGGAAGCTTATCTGAGGGAGTATGGTAAACAAAGATTGCTTGAAATACAATGAGAAAGGATACATATTGTCTGCACTTGTTGGCACAGTGCATCCTAGAATAATGTGATGCAAGCATTTGACAAATATAAAACGTGTGTATAGCTGAGGCTCTTACTAAAATAAACAGAGTTGTTCCTTCAGCCTTCTCTCTGTCTCCTTCATCAATCCCTTGCCCCTTGGGAGCCCCTCTTAATGCTGTGGCTGGACTCCGGCATATGCTGGCTTTCCATTATTTTCTTTTAGGCCCCCTCATCTGAAATTGCAATCCCATTCCTAGGTTTCTTCTTTCCTGTATTAATTCTTTTTTCTCTTAGATTCTGTTTTTATGGTAATGATGAGAATTGAATACAGGACCATGCGCATGCTAAGAAAGTGCTCTCCCATTGATCTACCCACCCAATTTTCCATTGATAGTCAATATGAGAATATTTCACCTCACATATGAGTTATTCAAGTCTTCCTTCTGATGTCTATCTTTATTTTCCTGACTTTTGAATACATTATATTATGACAGTATATATATGGAATGTAAAGTTTTATTACTCTGCTCATTACTGTTTTTTTAATTGTTTCTGACACAGAATAATGCTCCATCAGTATTGTTGAGTGAATAAACTAGTTCAATGAATGTAGTCATATTTTTAATAAATGGCCATTCTCTTTTTACTCATGGATTTTGCTTTTCATGGGTGTGTGCCAGTTCTGGGGCCTGAACTCAGAGCCTGGATGATGTCTCTGACCTCAAGGCTATTGCTCTTCTCTTGAGCCATAACTCCACTTTTGGCTTTTTGGTAGTTTAGTGGAGATAAGAGTCTCTAGTACTTTCTTACCCACTGGCTCCTGAGTGGATAGGATTCCAGGCAGGAGCCATCAGTGCCTGGCTGGATTTTGCATTTTTAAACCAGAATGCAGAGTGGTTAGATTTGATGAACCTCCTCCACACATGTCCAGGATGCAAGTCACAGTTTCAAGAGTGCACAGCCTGGCCAAGAAAAGCTCTGGAGATTGCTACTCTACCTCAAGTACAGAAAAGGTATCTTTTAAGATTATAATTTCAGAAAGAGAAGTTCAAATATCAACAAGACTGGTCCTTGGACTCTCTAACTTCACAAAAGAGATAACAATGAAGCCAAAAGTCCCAGAGTAAGAGGTTGGTAGGAGGAAGTTGTTGCCTAGAACACACATCATAAACCATCCTTGAATTGAAATCTGTGTCATCAGAATCAAGGATCAGAAGTCATGACCTTTCTTAATGACTTCTGGCTTTAATCTTGAATTTCCTTGTTCATTGGCCCCAAACTTCTCCAGAAATTACCTAGCCAGATACTTAACTGGAAATTCCTGATTAGAATGACATATTGGAAACATAGATAGATAGATACATAGATAGATAGATAGATAGATAGATAGATAGATAGATAGATAGATAGACAGAGAGAGAGAGAGATACAGATATAGTCCTGGTGTCTGCACCTTTTTTTCTCCTAGTAGTGGAGTTTTCTGTGTATGATTGCAAATCTTCAACTCAGCACCATGAACTTCTTGGCACTCTTTGTATTACTAGGGGGTTGCACCATCTTAGTTTCTGCTGGTAAGTACAACATTTAACTGAGTTAGTTTGTAGCATATGTGTGCAAATATGGACTGTCTTGGGAAGTGACTTTAGAGGATTTCATCATGCTGTATCTTCCTGACCGGTTGTTCAGAACCTAGTTTCATCTCTGTTTCAATATTAGCCTATCATGATGCCAGATTTTGCTTTCCTAATTCAGTGAGATATTTTCGCTATTGTGAACATGACAGTCTAGCAACAATTATCTTTAGTATAAGGTGTGTTTGTTTTTCATTATTATCTTTAAGGAGGTGTGCAAATAAGTTACCATTTTAAAAAGCAGTGTATACATTATATACTCATTAATGTCACTTCTTCAACATTCTCACCTGGCCTTTTCCTACTCATTCTTTTTCTTACATTTCTCAGTTTTTATAGAGTATACATTCAATTCTTGTCTGCATTTTCCTCCTCCTCTCCTTTCCATCCATGCATTGTATGTAGAAGCTAAATTTAACTTGCAAACACATAAGTAAGCATGCTGGATGGTATGCATGTATAGTCAAACAAAAATATGGTAGATTCACAAGATCTCAAAATATGCGTTTCCTTAGTAAGCCAAAAGCAATGTTCAGTAACATAAAATACCAAGAGGCAGGTACTCAAAAAGGATGGGATGGGGTTGAGGGGAAAGGGCGGACACATGAAGAAGAGTAAAAGGTGTTTAAGAGGTGAAAGTGTTTAGGAGGTAATCAGCAGCTTATTAGAAGAAGTCCAAGAGGACAATGTTGTCCTGCCAGGTGTCATTTGTCTTCAGTGTGACCACTCAGTACTCCAGAATGTGACCATTACTACTCTCAAATGCTGTTTCATTTAATTTTTATGTTTCAAAGAATGAGTCAATAGGGACTACATCTGTCACTATAGGTACTGGAAGCCTGCTGTGCTGTTCTTCTCCTCCCTTCTAGGACAATTTCCTTAACAGCCTCATTCCTGTCAGCTCCCATGTACATATTCGACATTATGAAGACCTCTAGGAAAGGTTTTGTTCATGATGATCCAGCTCATTGTGAAGGCAGATCATCTCCTCCTTTCTTACATATTGTGATAGGAATGGAAGCCTCTCACATAGAGTTATCAGATCTGTAGTTATATTTCCTCCTTCCTTAATGAAATGCTCAAAGCTATGAGTCTACACACAGGGGATTGAGTGGGATTTTTTGTTTTATTTTTACCAATTTTGCCACTCTGGGGCTTCAACTCTAGGCCTGAATGATACCCCTGAGATTTTGTGATCACTCCAGGGACTTGAACTCTGGGTCTGAGTGCTATCCCTGAGATTTTGTGACCAAGAACTCTTAACACTTGAACCACAGCTCTACTTATGTCCTTTTTGGACAACGAATTGGACATAAGAGTCTCATGGAACTTTTCTGAAGGGGACTGACTTTGACCCTTGACTCTTAGGTCTCAGCCACCTGAGCAGATAGAATTAGAAGCATGAGCTACTGGTGCCCCGCTCCGAGTATTGTTGTTGTTTTTTATTGTATGCGTAGCTTTTCATAATTTGCAGAATCGTGTATGTGGCCAATGGTAAAAATAAGGCAACTTTTACTGGCCTGAAGTAAGAGGCAATAAATCCTATAGATGTTGTTTACTGAGGAAGGTATTAGGTACAGAACAGCCTTCTATAATCATGATTATAGAAGAGGGGAGGGGGCAGGATGTGCTGCTATACATGGTACGTATGTCTAATGCGTAAACCAATGTTCACTTCCAATTTCTGAGTTGATAACCAAGGTTGTAGACTGTAGGTTCTCCTATTGCTTCTGGGCAAGAGTTTTCTGTGGATAAGAAAACAGGTGGATTTGAGCTGTTTGCTCATGCCTGGGAGAAAGAACTTGGCTGTCTTCTCGGTTACTGTCACTGCACAGAGAGGGAGAATTCAATAGATTTGTCTCTAAAAGCATATAGGTGACAAAAGGAATGGGGAATGATGGAAGTGTATAGGGAGAAGGAAAATGTGAGCCAGTTAACAACAGAAATGCAGAGATGGTGTCCAGTACTGGGTGGGACACAAGTTAGTACCTGAGGGAGACAGGATGTGTCACCTGACAGTGTGCTCTTCCTGTCAAATGTTCTTCAGATGGCTCTGCTACAGATGAGTCCATTGCAGAAGGCTGGACTGGAAATGATTCTGCTGTAGATGACTCTCCATTGTCAGCTTCACCTAGCACAATCCCCGCTGGTCAGTTCCTGGGTCCTACCAAGTAAGAATATTTCATCTAAGTGGTTCTTTTCTTGTGACACTCTTTATACTTAGATCCTCTCCATTTTTCCTTTCCTTGCAAATTCTATGAAGATGAAAGAATAAAAGGAATAAATTTGATTTTCTTCCCATGGCTAATTCTTTGAGCTCCAATTCAAGTTAATATAGAAATTTCAAAAGAGGCCAAGAAAAAGAACTGTTTTGGTTATCCATTTTAACTGCATCCTTGCTGTAATAAGGGAAGGAGAGAAAGTTTTTCCTTAGTACAAATTACTGAAAGAACAAAATATCTCCATCTAAGCATGCAAACATGCTACGTTTTTAAATCTTGAAAACACGGTTATGGTTGGGAACAATTCCAAAACTAGAAACGGTTTGATAACGAGGCCTCTGCAGGTAGACTCCTTTGTGAAGTATGCAGGACAATTTGGGGAAGCTGAAACATCAACACTGAGGTCCAGTTTCCAATGCTACATCCATGTCCCTGTTGCTTTGAAGCTGACTCCTCTGAATTTAGTAGATTTTTGTACTTGTTCTTCTCCATTCAATTTCCAAGAGACTCTAAGGACACCGTCTGTATCCTTATTACCAAACTCTTGATATTTTTTTCATTTTTAGATTTTCTTCAAATGGGTATATAACTGGAATTGGATATAAATATGGGAGTGAGAATGAAAACATTTTCATTTTCAGTATTTGTTCCTCAGGACTGGATCAGAGCATCCGTTCATTTGTTTTGACTCCATCAAACACCCGACCGACCCTGGTACTGTATCTTCCTCATCTCCAATCACTATAATCATCTTTCATATATATAATAATGTGGGAATCATCATTCTTTTTTTCATTATTGTGAATTACTGGGAGCTCCCATTGTTTAGACAATCCATTCAACACACTGATTTTTATTTAACATCTTTTTGTGTTTTCTGGTAATTGGACTTTATGTTTACTTGGTGTGGCTTTAGACATAATACTAGAGCCCTGACATTTCTTTACATAAGCACATTAAATCAACACCTACAAGGTTTCAATGTCATGGTTAATTTCATCAAACTGTTTAATCCCATGATATAATCTGATGATTAGAAATGAAAGAGTAGAAGAAAGCTCTGGTGTGATCAGTCAGTGTTTAGAGTGGTTAGTGCTGAATTGCTGCTATCAAATAACCAAGAGCAGGATTCTGAGTGGCACTAGCAAGCTCACAAAATATCATCCTTAAACAAGGTAACTTAGTATCCAGGACAAAATTAGCTTAACAAGCCATGTTTTTAAGAAAACATAGCCTGGCACTGGTGGCTCACGCCTGTAATCCTAGCTACTCAGGAGGCTGAGATCTGAGGATCACGGTTCAAAGACAGCCCAGGCAGTAAAGACTGTGAGACTCTTATCTCCAATAAACCACTAGAAAACCGGAAGTGGTGCTGTAGCTCAAGTGGTAGAGTGCCAGCCTTGAGCTGAAGAGCTGAGAGACAGAGCTCAATCCCCATGAGTTCAAACCCCATGACTGACACACACACATACACACAAATCTACCTCTTCCCTATGGTGCTTTGTTTGGGAGTTTAAGATCTATAGGATCATGCCAAGAGATAAAAGCCAACAAAGACAGAACAGTATGCCACATTCTGTCTCCAATTAACTAGCAATAAGCCAGGCTGGAGACCTCACTAAAGTGGGAGTGCAACCCATGAATAGCAAGCAAAATAAGAATTGGAGGAGAAGTCCACACATTAGTGGAAATAAAACAACAAGAAAAAAGAAAGACAAACATTGCCACTCTCCAGAGAAGGAAAGGAACATTCAAATAACATGGCAATTTGAAAAACCACAAAACAGCAAGTAAACCTTTTCTGGTGCTGAAGTTATGTTTGCTTCTTCATCACAAATTGGGTACTAAAGCACACTGTAGTTCAGTAAAATTATGCAAATCAACCCTTTGGAATATTTAGGAAGAAAGAGAATTGTCTAGTTCAGTTGTCCCTCTGGAGAGATGAGAGCTTCTTGGCTCTTAACTATGTGATAAAAGAGAAAACAGACTTCTCTTGTTGACTGTACAGAATATTTCTAAGACCTTCTCAGCAGTTTTTCAGCATTCAGACAGAGAAGACAGTCAGTGTCTGGGTTACTCAGAATGCAGATATATCTAAGAGGGACACAGCACAGAAGCAGCAACAATTTTGAGGCTTTACTCCTGAATTTTTCTTCCTTTCTTTTTTTTGGGGGGGTGGGGGGTCGGGTCGTGGGGCCTGAACTCTGGGCCTGGGCGCTGTCCCTCAGCTCTTCAGCTCAAGGCTAGTGCTCTACCACTTGAGCCACAGCGCCTCTTCTGGCTTTTTTCTTTTTGCTTGTGTGGTGCTGAGGAAGCAAACCCAGGGCCTCAGGCATGCAAGGCAAGCGCTCTACCACTGAGCCACCTTCCCAGCCCTACTCCTGAATTTTTCATTTTCTTGATGCTGACTCAGGCAAAAGTTGCAGGTAAATAGTTAAGCTACAGCTCTGTTGTAATGTAGCATCTGAATCATACAGTGGCACAAGCTCCTAGCTAAATAGTTCTTGTGCTGAGTAGTATGCTATTTTAAATAAAAGGAAGAGAGACATGAAAGCCATGATCTAGCTCTATACCTCTACTTTCTCCACCTGACACAACAAAAATTCTGGCAAGTGATCTCAGTGAGAGCACATTGAGATTCCAGGAGAAAACAATTTTCAGTGTTATTTCAAGATGACAGCAGAGTCCTTTCAATGTGGGTTTGGCAAAAAGACATTGTTTTGTCAACATGAAAATCATTTAATTCTTTAAATGAGACAACTGAAGACATACCTTTCAAATGGAGAGAATTCCCTACCTTGCCATGTTTTTGCTAGAGAAATTCAGCATTGCAGCCTGGGGACCTGGTTGTTCTAATACTGGGATGTGATATCAAGTTAGGTTTCATTTCCTTGTTGATTTTATTTAATAGCTTGAGTTCATTATCACAAAAGAAAGTAGTTTGATGCATGTGTCTGTGAAGCACTGAGATCTAGCAACAGAGACATCTACAATGCCACAATGCTTATGTGATCCCAGTGTCTTCTCCTTTCCTTAGAATGCACTAGGCCATCAATCATCAGGCACTTCCTTTCCCTCTTTATTTTCTTGATACATTTTTTTTTGGGGTCCGATTGTGCGGCCTGAACTTTGGGCCTGAGCGCTGTGCCTCAGCTCAAGACTAGTGCTCTACCACTTGAGCCACAGTGCCACTTCCGGCTTTTTTTTTTCTTTTTGCTTATGTGGTGCTGAAGAATCGAACCCAGGGCCTCAGGCTTGCAAGGCAAGCACTCTACCACTGAGCCAACTTCCCAGCCCCCTTCTTGATACGTTTTTATAGCTGTTGAATGTACAGAGGGGTTGCAGTTATATAAGTCAGATAAAGGAGTACATTTCTTTTCAGACAATGTCAGCCTTCCCTTGTTGTCTCCCAGTTTGTCCTTTCCATCCTCACCCACATGTTACATAGTTCATTTTCAACATACTGTCCAATGAGTACTGCTGGTGACTTGTTCACCATTTCTCCCACCATTTCTATGCCCCCTTCCTTACTCTCCCAAAGACAAATAAATGAACAAACAAGACAAAAGGAAAAACCAAGTGTCACTGTCAAATGTTTTTAATCCTTGCTACTCAGAAGGCTGAGATCTGAGGATATCAGTTCAAAGCCAGCCAGGATAAGTCCATGAGACTCTCATCTCCAATACACTTCTCAGGAAAGGCCCGAAGTGCTGTTATGGCTCAAATAGTAGAGCACTAGGCTTAAGCAGAAGAAGTCCAGGGACAGCATCCAGGCCCTGAGTACAAGCCCCAGGACCAGCAAATAAAAAAATTTAAAAAAACAACAACAAAAACTTCTTTCCATTTCCTAGAATTCATTTGAATGAATATTACTTTATATGATCAGATAAACATAGCTCTTGTGCCTTTGTGATTCTCTCCTAAGAATATGCTCCTTTGGTGTCTTGTGTGCGAATGCCTAAAGACTTTTATAATATATCATATCTCAGTGTAATTGTTTTTTAATATAAAATATGTTTGTATATGTATAGGTACATTCTGGCCACCACAAATGAAGGAAAGCATACAACCTATGTTTCTCTGGGTCTACTTAACTTCACTTAATATATTTTTTACAAATCTTTCCATTACTTACAAATGGTACAATACCATTCATTCTGATGGATGAGTGGAATTCCACTGTGTATACAGCCCACATTTTCTTGATCTATTTTTCCACTGAGGGGCATCTGGGTGGCTACCACCTCTTGGCTGTCATAAACAATGCTGCAATGAACATGGTTGTGCTAGTAGTTGTCATGTGGACTGGTTTGTGTTCTACTGGATGAACGCCCAGGATAGAAATTGGTAGGTTATAGGGAAGCTCTATGTTTAGTCTTTTGAGGAAACTCCATAGTGATTTCCAGAGTGGTGGAACAAGTTTGTATTCCCACCAACAGTTTAGTAGAGTTCCCTTTTGGCCACATCCACCACAGCAATGGGTATTATTAGTTTTCTTGATAATGGCCATTCTAACTGGGATGAGGTGGAATCTCAGTGTTGTTTTGATTCATATTTCCTTTATGTCCAGAGATATTAATCATTTCTTCATGTGTCTATTGACCATTCTTTCTTCTTCTTTGGACAAGTCTCTCTTTAAGTTTTTAGTCCATTGATTAATTGCATTGCTGTCTCTGTAAATGTTACTCTTTCACCATTAGTCTCTCCATGTCTGTGCCTCCTTTTCCACTCCCCAAAAGAAATAAAAAGCATCAAGAAGTACAAAAATGTATTTTTACATATTTATATATTTATATTTTATATATAATTACATAATAAAGTATAAGTGTTGCTTTCATTATATCATTTTTGGCTCCCTTATCTGAACTTGCAATCTCACCCCAAGGTTTCTTCTTTCCTGTATTATCTCTTTTTTCTCTTAGATTTTGTATTTTGGTAATGATGAGAATTGAGAATTGAGACCACGTACATGCTAAGAAAGTGCTCTCCCATTGGTCTTCGCACAAATCTCCATTGATAGTCAACTTGAGAATATTTTACTTCACAAATTTTAGTCCCTTGCATTTTGAATGTACTGTATTTGGACAGTATATATGGATTGTAACCTTTTATTACTGTTGGTGGTGGTGGTCACAGGGTAGAATGTAAACTTTTATTGTTCTGCCCACTACTGGTATTCTTTTATTGTTTCTGAAACAGAATAATTCTCCATCAGTATTGTCAACTGAACAAACTGGTTCAATAAATGCAGCAACTTTTTTAATATGTTCATTCTCTTTTTTTTTTTTGGTAGGTTGTGGGCCTTGAACCCTGGGCCTGGGCGCTGTCCCTCAGCTCTTCAGCTCAAGGCTAGTGCTTTACCACTTGAGCCACAGCGCCACTGTGTTCATTCTCTTCTGGCTCTTGGATTTTGCTTTTTGTACCAGTTCTGGGACTTGAACTCGGGGTCTGGGTGATGTCCCTGGGCTTCTTTTCCTAAAGGCTATTGTTTCAAATCTGGAGCCATAACTCTAATTTGGCTTTTTGGTGTTTCAGTGGAGATAAGACTCACAAATTTTCTTGCCCCACTGGCTCCTGAGTAGCTAGAATTCCAGGCAGAAGCCATCAATGCCTGTCTGGATTTTTCACATTTAAACTAGAATTGCTTAAATGAAGATAGGTTAGATTTGAATTTTTTCTTTTACATTAGTGTTAGAATGCATCTTCCTGAGGTCAAATGAACCTCCATACATGTGCTGTATCCAAGTCACAGTTTGAACAATGCACAGTCTAGACTAGAAATATTTTTTAATGTTTTTTATTGTGAAAATACTGTACAGAGGGGTTACAATTACATTGGCAAGATAATGAATACTTTTCTTATCAAGCATTGTAGCCTCCTCCTTTGTTTACACTTCCCATCCCTTCCCATCCTTCCCTCTCACCTAATCCTCCCCCCCACCAAAGTTGTAAAGTTCATTTTCGACATGACAACTTGTACTTCTCATTGTTGCAATGGGTCCACCTGTATCTTTATTTAAAAGACTTGTTTTTCCCTTCCCCTCCACAAATTGTACTGACATCAAATACAGTGAAAGCAGGGGTTATACTGTGGGGGAGGGACATACAAAGCAACAAAGAAATAATCTTATAAATGCATTAGGAACAAATGCATGAAAGAAAAAAAAATTTTAAATACATATCTTAGTGTTCATTTTCCTAACATCACCTTATCTGACCCTTTCTGCTTGACTCATACATAGACTAGAAATATTTTTGAGGTTGCTAGTCTACTTCAAATGTTCTCTTTAAACAGATACAGGCCTAGCAAAGTTATAAGATCCTATAATTTTAGATAGGAGCAGTTCAAATATCAACAGACTAGTCCTTGTACTCTCCAAGTTGACAAAAGAGATTATAATAAAAAAGCTAAAAGTCCAGAGTAAGAGGCAGGTAGGAGGAAGTTGTGGCTTGGAACACATTAATATACGTATATATTTATAAAACATCCTTGAGTTGAAACCTGTATCATCACAATCAAGGATCGGAAATCATGACCTTTTCAAATGACTTCTGGCTTTAATCTTTCTCTGTTCACTGGGCCCCAACTTCCCCAGGAAGTACCTAGCCAGATATTTACTTAGAAATTTCTGATTGGTGCACTCAAAATATATAATGTGTTTCTGAGTCCTGGTTTCAGTACCTTTCTTTCTCCAGGTACCAGAGTTGTCTTCGGTGTAATTCCAAACTTAAGCTCAGCACCATGAAGTTCTTGACTCTCCTTATATTACTAGGAGTTGCTACCATGCTGGTTTTTGCTGGTTAGTATTAGATTTAACCAAGTTAAACTTTGTGTGCAAATATGTATTGTCTGGCTCAGTGAGTTCAGAGATTTTCATGAAGCTGTACTTTCCTGACCTGTTGTTCAGAACCTAGTTCCATTTCCATTTGAATATTCACTTTTCATGACACTGGATTCTGTTTTCTTAATTCAATCAGATGTTTTCTCTGTTGTGAACCTCATAGTCTAGTGTCAATTATTGTTAGTATAAGGTGGTTTATTTTTTAGTATTCTCTTTAAGTAGTTGTGCATATGAACTGCCATTTAAGAAAAAAATGAAGACAATATAGCTTAATGTCACTTTTTAGCAACATTTTCCCCTTGCTTTCCTCTACCTACCCTTCCTCTTAATTTGCTTAATGTTATAGAATATAGATTGAATTCTTATCTGAATTTTCCCTCTCTTTTCCTCTTCAGCCTTTTTTTCCCTATATGTGGAAACTAGATTTACTTCGCAAACTAATGAGTTAATGTGTCAGATAGTATGTAAGTATATACAAATAAAAACACTAAAATATGTGCACTGAAATATCTCATGGGAGATCTCAAAGAGTACAATTCCTTACAAAGACAAAATCAAAGTTCAGCGAAATAAAACACTAGGAAACTAACAGATAGGATGGAGTTAAGGGTAGACAAATGAAGAGGAGCAATAATGCATCGAAGATAATCAATGGCTTATTTCAAGATGCAAAAGAGGATTTTTCTGTCTTGTCCAGGCATCATTTATCTTCAGTCTGACCACTCAGGAGGACTTTTTTCCAAGAATGGATTATCATTACTGCTCACATTCTATCTACCCTCTGAAATGTTTTTTCTTTCTTTCTTTTTTGATCTTCCGGAGAAAGAATTAACAGAGACTATGTCTGATGCCATATGTATTGGAAACCTGCTCTGCCATTCATCTTTCTAAGACCACATTTTTCCCAGCTGCCTTCCTGTCAGCTTCCTGTAAATAATCTATTTTATAAAGACTTCTAAGAAAAGCCTGGAAAAGATGCATTCCTGATGATGAAATTCATTTTGAAGCCTGACAATCTCTCCTTTCTTACACCCTGTTATAAATTATAAAAGTCTGTCACTCAGAGTTATCAGATCTGTAGGTATTGTTCCTCCTTCTTTAGCCAAAGGCTCAAATCTGCTACTAGTGAGGCAAATGCCTAAGCTAATACTTACTTCCAATCTCAGACTTGACAACCAAGATTTTAGAATGTAAGTTCCCCTATTGCTTCTGGGGAACAGTTTTCTCTGGGTAAGACAAAAGGTAGACTTGAACTGTGTGCTCATGTCTGGGACAAAGAACTTGCTTGTTTTCTCAGTCAATGTCAGTGCACATGGAGGGAACTTCAATATATTTGTCTCTCAACAAATTCAAATGATAACATGAATGGGGAATGATGGAAGTTTATAGGAAAAATGAAGATGTGAACCACGTTAAAACAGGAATTCAGAGATGATTCTGGAACAAAATAATATGTCTAATACTCGGTGTTATACAGTTATTACCTGAAGGAGAGAGGGTGTGCCACCTGACAGTTTTCTCTTCATTTCAACTGTCCTGCAGATGAGCCTGCTAATGCGGGCTCCGCTGGAGGTTTTCCTGTGAAGATACCTGACTTTGAAACGCTTAATGCTCTTTTCTCAAAATTTACAGGTAAGAATATTTCATCTAAGTGAGTCTTTTGATTGTGTGCATGTATGTAAAGTAATGACAGGGCTTTTTTCCTTACCTCAGCAGTGGAGGTAGCAGAAAGAGTAGCAGGAATACTCTTAATTAATACTCCCTTAATCCTTTGTGTTCTGATTCAAGGTAATATATGTTTCAAAGGAGCCAAAATGTTGAAGTTTCTTGGTTGTCAATTTTAACTGTATCCTTGGTATAATAATAGCATTAGAAAATTTTATCCTTAGTAGAAATTATTAGTAGATCAAAATATCTCCTTGAAGCATGTAAACATTTTATTTTCAATTGAAAACAAATGGTATCTTTGGGAAATATTCAGAAACTATAAATGGTTTGAAAATAAGGCTTCTGCAGGCAAAATCCTTTATAAGATATTCAGGACAGCTTTAAGGAGATGAAACTTCATCCGCACTGAGGTCCATTTTCCAATGCTACATTCATATCCGCTTAGCATTCAATGTGACTCCTTTAAATTTACTAGCATTTACTTGTTGCTAGTATACATTCAGATTCCAAGACTCTGAGAACACAATCTTCAGGCTTAATACCAAGCTCTTTACATTTTTTTTCATTTTCAGATGATTTTATAAATATGTTTCCATGGATATAGTCATAAATATGAGAGTGAGAATGAAAAAGTTTTCATCTTCAAGATTTGTTCTGCAGGACTCAACCAGCAATGCTTTCATTTGAAATGATCCATCAACCCCCTCAGCCTGACAATGTAGCTTCTTGCCTCCAGTCAGATTAATCAGATTATCTTTCAATTAATAATAATTCTGTGCATCATGATGCATGTTTTTCTTTATTATGAATTTCTGGGATTTCCCACTATTTGGACAATCCATTCAAGACACTGACTTACATTTAAGCGAGTCTCTGGGGGTTGTTTTGTAATTGGACTTTACATTCGCTTGGTATGGTTGTAGACATAATACTATAATACTAGGACCCTGTCATTGCTTTACATAAAGCCACTAAATCAATACTTACAAGGTTTTAATGTCCAGATTCATTCCATCAAATCCTTCTATCACATAACATACAAGGGACTTCTTTTTCTGGAATTTGATGAGTAGAAATGAAAGAGAAGAAGGCAGCTCTGTTACAGCTCTGGTACAATCATCTCAGAGTGGTTAGTGCTGAACAGCTGCTATCAAATAACCAAGGGCAGGATTCTGAGTGGCACCCAGCAAGCTCACAGAAAAAACATCCTCAGACAGGGTCATTCAGTAACTAGGATAAAACTAGAATAACAAGCCATCTTAAAAAATGAAAATCTACCCTTTCCCTATGGTGCTTGAATTTGGAGCAGGAAATCTATAGGAGAAAGCCAAAAAATGCAGAATGGTCTGCCACATTTTGTCTCCAATTAACTAGCAATAAGGCAGGCTAGAGACCTTACTCAACTGGGAGAGTGCAAGCCATGAGTAGCAAGCAGAGTAAGAAATGGAGGCAAGTTCAGCCCATTAGCAGAAAGAGAAAAAAGAAAAACCAACAGCCCCAACCTGGAGGAAAATAAGAAAATGGAGAAGGAAAGGAATTTTCAAATCAATATGGCAGTGTGAAAAACCCACAAACAGCTAATTTGTTTTCTCTGTTCTAAAGTTGCTTCTTCATCAACACTTGGGTAATAAAGCACTCTATACTTGGACATTTAATGCAAATAACCCTTTAGAAAGTTTAGTCAGAAAAAAGGAATTGATTAGCTCCATTGTACCTGTGGAGAGATGAAAAGCTTGTTGTCTCATAAGTCTTTGATGAAAGAAAAATGTGATTTTCTTGTTTACTGTATGGAAGATTTCTGTGATTCCAATCTCTAAATGTTATATGTTTAACATCAGAAATGTGGAGAGAGTTCAGGTCTCAAACTCATGTACCTACGATAAAGGACTTAGCCAACCATATAAAAACTCCTCACACAAACATACCTTTTTATTCTTTTCTAGGAGGCAGTCTATAATAAATATGTACTGGGAAACATTTCTGGTTAGCTCCAAGTAATAAGCATTGAAAGATACAAGCCTTATCCTGGTCACACTGGGAATTATCTTGAGGTGAGGGGCAGTCACCCACCTTCCCAAAGGAAGCTGGGAAAGAGGTGTTACACAGGATTGGGATCTATACATAATTAAAAGAAAAATCACAAAACAGATTACCCAGTTTAATTGTAAACAACTTTTTTTACCAGGAAGAAACTCATTTATTAACAGAGAGCAGCCCTTTTTAAAGCCAAAAAAGAGCAGGTGGCATGGCAGGGGAGAAAGAAGAACCAATCACTGTCAAGGTCACACCCTATCATGCATCTAAGCTTCCACGGGCTGGTTACACAGGAAATTGGGCTCTGCCCACTCAACTCCCTCTCAGCGCCATCTTTGCTGCCCATATGCTCTACAGATTCCCCCTTTTTTGTTTTAATGGCAGACCCACCTCCCAGTTAGTTATCCTTTTCCCTCCTCTGTAAAGGTTGTTTTAACAGGATTACATTGGTAAAGACAGCATTGGCTACAAAAGGGGTTCAAGGCAAGTCTGGGGGTTGAGATTCACCAGACAAGGATAAGGAGGGTCCTTGTGCATGATAGGAGCCAGTCCCAGTTACCTCACATCCCCACATAGCACAGGACTCATGTTTATTACTGTGCTAATTGTAAACAATTTTATCTCTTCTTCCAATGGACAAAAAAATATTTTGCAATTCTAATTGGCATCTAACGTTTCCTCTCTAGTGGCTAAACGTAAAAGGACTCCTTCTGCTATTTCTGTGTGTGTTTGGTGGATTACATTTAAGCAGTTGCAGGTGAGATATCATCAGTTTTCTTGGGAAGAAAACTGAGGAGAAACGTTTAGAATGTACAAAATTCCCAACTACCAATGCATTTCAGAGCATTTAGGTGCTTCTGCTGGGGCCCTGGTTGGGTTGAAGTAGGGTGTAATAAGAACACAGACTATTTCCTTTGTATTCTTTTCTCTTCAGCCTAGTACCACCAAGGACAAGCGCACAAACACTCAGTTTCCTTTTCTTGCAATGCACTGTATATACAAATACATAGAACAGTGTCATCTTCTTCTACATACTCTGCTGTCATTTTAAGCAGTGTCACTTTGGGTCACCTTATCTGAAACTCCATCCCTATTGTCTTCCTCAAACCATGCTGTTCTTTTATGCCTTCTGTATAATTTCTGAGAAGGCCTTCAACCATATGTATGATTCCTTCATTCCCCTGCATTTTTAAAATTTTCCATATATTGATATTTCTTAAACTTTCTCTGTACTTCTGTGCATACAGTTTGTCTGTGTTTTGCTCACTGTCATTCTTCAAATATCCTTCTTTGCACTCCCCATAAATAGCTACTGAATGAATTGATACATAATTAACACTGATTCATGGATATCAGTTAAGTTTTTGTTTTGTTTTTATCAGTCATAGGGCTTGAACTCTGGGCCTGGCCTCTGTCCTGAGTTCCTCAGTTCAAAGCAAGTGCTCTACCACTTGAGCCACAGCCTGACGTCCAGTTTTCAGGTGGTTAATTGCAGATAAGAGTCTCAAGGACTTTCCTGCCTGAGCTGCTGTAAACCATGACCCTCAGATCTCTGCCTCCTGAGTAGCCAGGGTTACAGGCATGAGACACTGGCACCCACCTGCAATTCTTGCCTCTTTAGATCAATATATTTTTCAGTCACTCTGAGATCATGGAATTCTCTACATGTACAGGAGGAAGGCCTGATGTTAAGAAAGCATAGCCTGGCTGACTCAGGACAGGCCCTGGAAATCACTGCTCTACACTGAGTTTTTCCTAGGAGGAGAAGTGAGGTATAATGGGCTGTAGGTTTGTAAGGCCTAAAAGTAGCATAGTGGTCAGTAGCATGGAGGGTCATGGGCTTCTCTATCTAGCTAGAAATGCTAGTTATTATGCATGTCTGTTTCACACAAACAGGAGGACACCTGGAGATGAAGTTGTACCTAAAAAGTACTTAAGATAGGAAATAGAAGAAATCAACCTTGTCTCATGGAATCAGGAACTTGACAAGCATTTGATGTCCTGACTTGTATAAATGGCCCTGAGCAGTGCTGATGTTTCTGTTTGGTCACATTCTTCCCCACACTTACTGGCATTCACTAAACAAAATTGTGGTCTAGCATTCTTTTCTGTTTGCTCTGTGTATTAAGTGTCATGAGGTGGAATCCTGGGGTGAGTATATTGCCTTGGTCTAAAGCAGTCTTGATAATGTTGCTTGACTTTCAATTTCCACCACGAAATATTTACATGCTTGGTTCTGAGAATGTTTCTGCTTTCCTGGTCTATGGCTCTAAGTAAACATATAAGGATTCTTACCTCAACAAAAATGCATATTTAACCTATCTCTACAGTTGAGGAAGTTGGTCACAAGAGCCTACAAAGAGAGTGAGAGCAAACCCTGTTGTTTTGTCCATCACCTGTTTAATCTTCTATTCAGTGATTATTCCGTGTAGAGTTGACTTGGCCCTAAACTTTTCCCCCTTCAGCCATGCCTTTCTCCTATTCCAGTCATTCAAATGGGACCAGTCAGAATAAAGAAACCATGCTGGGTTAAACATGACATTTAGATGTGTAGGATGCACAAAGCCTGATAAATGCATAAGTATAAACTCTAGGCCTCAGGGGAAAGATCCATGAAGCATGGGAATAGAGAGGACACTCCTTAAAGCTGGTCATTGGAGAAGCAAGCCCTGAGCATATCAAAGTGTGCTGTTAGCATTTGGTTTGGGAAGTAGTGGATTGGGATCATCTGATACTAGGCATCTAAGTATCTGATTAGACAGATTAACTGTACACACTCTCTCTGCACTGCTCTGGAGGTAGTAGGTCCAGAACTAAGATGTCATATGCATCCAGACTTTCTACTCATCCTGACTTCATGTGAGTTTGCTACTGCTCCAAAGGGTATGTGCTTTCACATAGGTTGGTACAGTGCTGGACCTGACAAGGTACTGCAGCAACACCTAAAAGATCACAGGCCACTAGTGTTGTTAACTTTCCTTACAATGCACTAGGAGAACAATACACACGGTGAGTTTCCAGCTCAATTTGGTCTGCTCAAATGTTAACTTTTTACTAATGTCTTCCTGGCCACCTTTCCTGAAATTACAATCCCATGTCAGCACTGACAATGCTCCGGTTTCTGCTTTTTTATGTTATTTCTCTTTCTGTCCCTTTTTCTTTTTGTGTAGGGGGAGATAGAACACAGAGCCTTGCACAGTCTAGGCAGATGCTATAACACTGATCTACATCCAAAGTCCTCCTGATATCCATATGGCCTGTTATATTCTTCCATCCTTTTGAAGCCATTTCTTTTTTGACTTTTTAATGCACTTGTTTGGAGTAAATTTGAATTGGGAAATGTGTGTGCTTTGTTAACGAACTGGTTTTCATTGTTCCCAACATGCAATCAACATTCAACAATATTTAATGAATTAATATGCTGTAAGGTTAATCCAGCCATGAGAAATAAGGAAACCACATTTTGAGAGATTGAACTGGGACTCTTTATTTGAAAGCTGGTATCTACAGGGCATCTCCTGTCAGGAAGACCTGTAGCCCTGCACACATACTAACACTGTTAGTAAACTGAGCCATGAGACCCAGAGAAGAAGGAAAGAGCAGAACAACACCACCAGCAAACCAAATCAACTCCAATGGAGAGCTGAATTGAGAGGACATCATGTTGACCAGAGGAGAACCAGGAGACAGGAGACACAGCAAATGAGGCATGGTATCATGGCACCTGAGTCGATCAGGGCCTAAACAGTGGCAGAGTCAGGGGGCAGGGTCATAGGAAACTCCAGAGTCTCCCAAGTTCAAGGCACACGATGGACAGGTCCAGTAACCTATTGTCCAAGTCTACACCCCTGCCTCTAGGAATGCAGGCACTCCCATCAGCTGGGCGATGGGACTTCTCTTTCCACCATGAACATAAGATGGTACCAGTTAAAACCAATTCCCTATCCACCATATGGCCAATATAGCACAGCTTTTGACCCAGAATCCCCACATCAGATAAACTGATTTAATGAAGAAAACAATTAATAAATTTTCATTCACTTATTACTCTTTATGATTTTGCATTTTTATTTATTTATTTACTTTTGGCAGTACTAGGGGTTTTTTTAATTGTGAAAATACCGTACAGAGGGGTTACAATTACATGGGCAAGATAATGAGTACATTTCTTATCAAGCATTGTTACCTCCTCCTTTGTTTCCCCTTCCCTTCCTTTCCCATCCCTAGAACCCCCTTACCCGATCCTCCCCCACCACCACCAAAGTTGTAAAGTTCGACATAACGACTTGTACAACTCATTGTTTCAATGGTTTTGCATTTTTATATAAGAATCCCTTAACCACAATGAATTCAGATGTGATTCTTAATAGCAGTTTTGGAATCCTTCTATTTGAGACTACCTGAGTCTCTCCCTCTGTCCAGAATGGAAAACAACTAGCTTTGAATCATGCATAGGCTTACCCTGAACGGTCTGTCTGTGGAAATTGCTGCTCCATACTGAATATCTGCTTGGGAAAGTTATGGCACTGAGCATATTACAAGATTGTAAATAGTAATGACTTTGGAAGGAGTAGTGCATACAAGAGAGATACTGGTCCTGCAACTCTCCAACATGTATGAACAGATTCTAAACATGGAATTACATGCCACTAAGAAAAAGAGACAGAGAAGCTGTAACGTGAAACATATGTCATATAGGAAATCCTTGAATTAAAACCAAGAATGAAGAATTTGAAATCATGATCTATTTGAATACTTGGTGGTGAGGCTCTTGAGTCTCAAGTATTTGTTGTGGCCCTATCTTTCCTGTAGCTAGCCAAATTCTCACCTGGAAACTCCTGATTGGCACACCCTGCATATGTAATACTATTTCTGGAATCTTAGTGTCAGCATATTGCCTTCTCCTGGCACCACAGTTTTTGTGTCAATTTCTAATCTTCAATTGAGCACCATGAAGCTCATGGCACTCTGGGCATTGCATGGAATTTCTACCATCTTGCTTTCTGGTTTAAGTAAAAGTAAAGAATAGTCTTTCTGGTTCAAGTAAAAGTAAAGAAAAGTAAAGAAGGGAGAAAACAATGGAAGGGAAGACACTGGTCTTGATTCATTGAACTTATAACATATCTTCTGGAATTGAAAACCCCTTTTTGCAGCTACTTAATGTTATTTGATTTTCTCCTATAACTAAGGAGAAAGCTTTGTATTGGACTAGCAATCTCACAAAATGCCACTATCAGAGACCTATTTATGACAATAAAATAGATGAATAATAACAACTAGCCAAATCAAAAACCCCCAACTCCTAGAGAAAAAAAAAACAGAAAACAAATAAACAAATCAATATCCCTCACAAAATAGCAACCCCTTTTCTCCGTGATAACAATGTGACTGTTGCTACATTATGAGCTTGGCAGTATAGCACTTTAACCCTCATCCACTGTACCTGCCTTCACTCTATCCTTCCTTCCCTCTACCTTACTTTCCTTATTCCTCACATTTACTTAATCACAAATACTAGTCTTTTTTATACACCCAGTAAGCACTCAAGTGATATAAACTTCCTATGTTAAGTCTTTGCTAACTAAGAAAACCCATGGAAATCTCCTACTGTGTGTGTCCCTCCTCACGGAGAAAAGAAAGTTCAAACTTTTATAGTTACCACTGTCTCCTCTTGGAAGGATTGTTGGAAGATGTGGTCTTACAACGGAGTAGTCATGATAGGATATATAAATATGAAAAAGTCCTTTACCTGGGGTTTGAACATATCACATATTGTGCAAATCAGCTTTTTGTAAATTTATTTAGAGAAGAGAATTGTCTGGTTCCGTTTTTCTCTCTGAGGGATGAAAAGCTTTGTGGCTGTGGTTTTGTGGAGAAATGATAAAATGATGTTCCTGGTTGTTGTACATAATATTGCTGCTATTTGGATTTCTAAATTCTACATCTCTAACACCGAAAGACAGATGGGTTTACACCCTCAAGCTACATGACTGCATTACCTGACTTCACCACTGTACAAGAATAACTTATAATGTTTTATACAAGTTTAATTGGTTGCATATATAGTGTGAGATTACTATGGGATTTTCTAAGACACATTATCTAATAAATGGAAACTCTTAAAAGGAACTTTGTTCAATTAAAAATAACAAGTATTGAATGATACAAAATACAATGTGCTCAAAGGAGGTATAATCCTGGATGATTGGGTAGGAACCAACCTTATCTGGAGATTTGTGGCCAGGGAGAAGTAATACATGGTGGCCACAGGACTGTTAAAACATCCAAGTAGTATTAACTCTAAGTAATATTAAATCTAGGCACTTATCCCTGCCCTCGAGGACTTAGCCTTAGGTCTGGCACTTGAATTAAACATGCATACAGACTTCCCCTTGAGTTAATTTAATACCCACATCAGTTAAGACAATGGAGAAGTAGCTGCACATATGTTTAACCAAACAAAGTACTGTACAGAACCCTGGAAATCCCATAGTGTACAAATGCTCAGTGTCCTTTCCTTGGATTCCATCAGAGGTCATCAAATATGCATGGGCCTTTCATGAACCAGCATCTCTATTCAACTGTGTGTGCTTTGTTTGGTGGTATTTTTTTGAGGGTGGGTTATATATGTGACTTTGGGTCAGCTGATCTAAATTTGCATCACCATTTTCTTCCTCCAATTTTACTCTCCTTGCATCTCCCCTGTATTTGTTTTTAAGAGACTTTTCATCCTCAGACATGCCACATTGCTTCCTTTCTCTCCCTTCTTTATTCCTGTACTTTTCAAGGCACTGATTTTCTGAAAGAGTAGGTGTCATAAAGTGTTGTCATCCTTTGCTTCTAGAGCATTCTTCCATTATCTCTCATTGTGCACACCCCCCAATACCTGCTAAACCAATGATACAGTGTGCTCATTTATTCATGCATAGAGTTAATATCCTCTTTGCTGTTTGTTCTTGAACTTTTATATGAGAGGCACAAATCTAGTGAGAACAGAATTGGTTCTTTATATCAGTGTTGATCTCACTTACTTTGAATTCTTCTGACCTCACTACAGATATAGGAGGGAAGCACAGCTTTACTGACTCAGACACAGGCCTTGTCACTGTTTTCTCTACTCTGATTTTTTCCAAGAAGATGTGGGCTGTGAGGTGTGCTCACACATGTGCTGTACTTCCAAACTTTTAAGGTTTGTCACTTCCAAACTTTTAAAAAGGATACATCAGATGTTGTGTTGGGTACACATAGGTTTCTCCAACTTGCCAGAAATGCTGGGGATTATGCAAGCTCTCTTTCCCACAAGGAAGAGGAAACCTGGAAGAGTTGTTGTTGTCCGAAAAGTACTTAATATAATAAACAACTGAATTAAAGCACAGGTCATAGAATAAGAATCTGGCAAGGATTGGAACTTCTGATGTTTACAAAGGGAAATCTATTTTGCTGTTCATTCTGCTTGGTTGTCTCTTCCTCAAACTTCCTGGCATTAAGTAAGCCAGATTCCGGATTAGCAGCCCCTGGTTGTATGTTCTGTGGATTAAGTGTCCTGATGGAGAATCCTAGGGTCAGCACCTTGCTGTCTTCTGAAGCAACCTTCATAAGGCTGCGTGGTTTTCATTTATTACCAGGAAGTCCTTACAAACCTGGTTCTAGTGAGAATTTCTACTTTTCTAGTCTCTGGCAATACAGAAGTAAAGATTCTTACTTGAATAGAAGTTTGGAAGCCCTAGAAATAAATGTATTTACCGCTGGAAAGTTTGTCATCAGTGTCTAGAATGAGAATAGAGAACAAATCCTGTTGTGTGGTTCTCTACCTTTTCCATTCTTGTTCTGATTATGTGCTGTAGGCATCATTCACTCTGAGGATTTCCTCAGTCTGTCACATCTTTCTTCTGTGCTAATGTTGACACTCAAGTGCATTATTGTGCCAGCTGAATACATTTAAGAAAATAATCAAAGATAAAAAAAAAAAAAAAAAAAAGAAAATAATCAAAGATATAATAAAGGAAAGCAAGAATAAGCACGTATTGGGTTTCTTAAGTGTTTTACATTTGCATATGTTTGATTTCCCTTATGTATCTAATCAGGACTAAAACCTTTGCACTATGACTAGTAGATTGTTGATCCTATTCTTGTTTCTTGTCATAGTACTAGCTATGGTCTATTCCCTCCACCAGATTGAAGATTGAATTGAGAGAGCCCAGGCTTATTTAGCTTGTATGCTCACAACTAGAGCTCTCCTATCTCCCCTGTATCTCCTTTTTTTTGCTGTTAATTAACTAAAATACCATGGTCTTTTCTTCCCCTTCTGGCTTCAAGTACTATCCTCCAGGTCTACCCCTCCTAAGTAGTTGTGATTATGGGCTTGAGCCACTGGCCACTATATCTTATTTTCTTCTTGGCCTTGTGAGAATTCCACAATGGCACCCCATCTCTGGTACTGGTGAGCATTCTTTTGTGTTTCTTCTTCTCCTGTTTATAATGGTCATTTTTTTCTCTTTTTGGCCTCAACTCTGCCTAGTTCCTTCTAGATACTCTTAGCTATAAGATGGCTGAGCAGACACAATCAATGACAGATTTCCAAAGATGCACTCAGAATGAAGGACGTGTGTCCATGCATGAGCAGGACACACTTGTTTCTTTTCGAAACTGTCAACATCTCTCTTTTAACTTTTCCTCCTAATTCACTTACTTTAGGAGGTAAAATACTTTTTGTTTGCTCTTCCCTATTTATTTTTGGTGATTGAAGATTGAAAGAAGGGCCTTGGACTTGTTAATCAAGCACTCTATTACTGAACTATACCACAGCTCAAAATAAACATTAAGAGGAATTGGCAATGAGATTACTTTATTCTACCAGAAGAGGTAGGTGAAGAGTCTGAAAAGACAAGTAGGAGTGGAAACACTGCATGCTGATATTGGGACATATTGTTCAGTGTATACCAGAAAAGTTTGAAAGTGTGGAGGGTGAAAGCTGACCCATTGGGTCATCTTGGGGACTAAGGAAAGATGGACCAGAATTAAAAAATGGACCTTGATGCTTAATGAATTTGCAAATTCCCAACCAAATTCTGAGTATCACATAAAAACGTAGCTTTAAAAGGATACATATTAAAGCCACCGTAACATGTAGAATAATCTCTAAAGGACACAGAACTTTCCTGTAAAGAGAAAGAAAAATATACATGTTCCCTGTGAAAGTTTGATTCTTCATAATAATTTCTAGTAACAATAAATTTTCTCTAATGAAAACAAATATCACAAGCAAGATGCCCTTAAAGTTGATCATAGAAAATATGCAACCTCTTGGCTCCTTTGAAATTTATATAATCGGTTGAATCTGAGGCCAAGAATTAGAGAGCAATGGGAAGAAAACCATGGTTTATTCCATGAAGGTTACTATGGCAATGGAGAATGAAAAGTTGTAAATACAAGTGATCTAACCAAAGTACCCACTCATGTATAATGCTATTCTCTTGTAACAAGTCAGAAGCAGAAGTAGTTAGGTATTAGTTACAGCTGTGTTCATGGAGGTGTCAGCAGTAGAGACTTCTGCAAAAGCAGGTGAAAAGAGGACAAGAGTGTAACATGCTCTCTCTCTGTTTTACTCTGTTTCTCTCTCTGTCTCTGACTCTCTCTCAGAATGGAATGTGTTCATCAAGGATTAGACATGTATTCTTCCTTCCCGTTTCATTATTGTAATCCTGTAGGCAATGTAACCACACCTGCATTCTACTTACAAAGTGTTTCCATTCTTCCTCCTTCTACTCATAGTCTTGCTGGGACACAAAGGATTTGGGGTTTCCCTCCATGTCCAATGACACTGATAGGGAAAATATTCAGAAGCAAAGGAGATCAAATCTGCTTGAGTTCCTACTCACAAATATTGCAATAAGAGAATCCCACAGTCCCAAGTAATTAGGGAAGCAAGCATTGTTATGAACATTACACAGCTATAATACTTCTAATAGAAAATCTTAGATTCTTCTTTTTTACCAGACAAGGCTTGCTGTCCTGCACTTTGATCTTCTAGGTGACTAGATTCCTTCTTCAGCAAAACCTTTAGAGTATGGTCTTTTATTTTCAGCATATAACAATTGCTCTGGTTTTTACATGTGTCAGAGATTCACTACTAAAAAATTGCAAAAAGCTAGATAACTACACATTTTTAAGTACACACATACACATGTAAATCCCAATGTTGGGAGTCATGATTTTGTGCATTGGCTCAACACATAATATCTAAATATTTGATAGTTCTGTATCTCGGGCTTCCTTTTCTGTTCTTATGCAAGAAATGAGATTACATACAAAATAAACTTGAATATAACCAGGAATGCAACATTCTTTCCCTTTGGCTTACGATTCTTCTAACATAGAAGATGGGCATGATATCTGAGAGGGAGGCAGGAAAGGAAATGAGCTTAGAAGGGAGGAGAAGAAGAACAGAGCAGTACTCAAGGTGTCTCATTCTTTAAATAGAGGAACCAAAACACCAACTTTACAACTTTGGTGGGGGGTGGGGAGAATAGGGTGGGGGGTGGTGGGGGGAATATGGGAAGGGATGAGAAGGGGAAACAAAGAGGAGGCAACAATGCTTGATAAGAAATGTACTCATTATCTTGCCCATGTAATTGTAACTCTTCTGTACAGTATTTTCACAATAAAAAATAAAAAATAGGGACCAAAATAAGATGGAAGATGAACTTCCACTGTAATAAGCTCTTCTGGCAACTAATGATTCCTAGGACTAGTCTCCCTGACATTTGCACTGCTTCTTCCAAACACAAAACATGTGCAACACCATGTCTCCTATAAAAACTAATATTGTTATAGCAGCAAATCTGAAAAACAGCTCATGTAAGTTAGGTTGAACATATTGCCTTCCCTCTATTGTATTTTTTAAGGATATTTGTTCTCAAACAGAGTAGATTCAACTCTGATCTAAAGAACCAAAACATAAGAAGTGCTGCATCAAAATTTTACAGAAAGAAGTGCTGCTTCTAGTTCAATATCTTCAAGGGATGGTTGAACAATAGAAGATTAGTGTACCCTCCCCACCCAAAAAATGAGTGAAAGTAAGGTGTTTGCCAAAGACTCTTCATTTGACAGATAAACTAATTGAAGAAGAGGGAGATGCAAAGGTAAGGTGACTTGTGAGAGCAAATAGTGAGTTCTGTTCTGGCTGAAAGGAGTGTGGTAAAAGCAGCAAACGTCTCCATGCCCAGGCAAACAAAAATTTGGCGAGATCTTTCCTTGTAAAGATAACTGTAGGATAAAATAAGCAAGAGCATGAAGCTTCTACACAAGAATGAAGAAAGAGGCCATCCACTTTAGAATCTTAACTTAGACTAGCAACTCTCAAATGACATTAAATCCAAATGAAATCCACAGGAAGGTAAGTTTTAATTTTTAAAATTATAAAGCATGTTTTTATCTAATATATTTGGATGCACATCTGATGGTGGACAATAACTGGGAGATTACAGAATTTATGAGGGTCCACTTCATTAGTGTTATTTCTCATAGTTTGGCACAACATGGTCTGGCTTCTTCCAAAATAGCAAGAGAGCCAGTGATTTGCCACAGTGTGAGCAAGAGAAACCAGTGAAATTTCAATAAGTGGCCAGGAAATTACATCTTGGGAAGACATATCTTTTTTAAAATTTTTATTGTAAGGATGATGCACAGAGGGATTACAGTTACATAAGTAAGATATTGAGTACATCTGAGAAAGAAACATCTTGATTCCCCTGAACTTCAAACATCTGAATGGAATTCTGGAGAGTTTATTTATCTATTTATTGTCAGTTGTGGGGCCTGAACTCTGGGCCTGGACGCTGTCCCTCAGCTCTTCAGCTCAAGGCTAGCGCTCTACCACTTGTGCCACAGCACCACTTCTGGCTTTTTCTGCTTATGTGGTGCTGAGGAATCAAACCCAGGGCCTCATGCATGCAAGGCAAGCACTCTACCACTGAGCCACCTTCCCAGCCCCTATGGTCAGTTTTTTATTATTGCTATTATTTGCAAAATATGTTCATCATTATAAAATTCAATTTTCTTAGCTTTACATTATTTGCTGTATATACTGATTGTGAGATATAACATAAAGTATATACATATATTACATAACATAGTGACCAACATGCATTTGCAATATAAGGGGCTTTTTGTTTGTTTATTTTGCCAAGCCTGAGGCTTGAACTCCGTGCCTGGGAACTGTCCTAGAGCCTCTCTGTGCTCAAAGCTTACACTCTACCACTTGAACCACAGTGCCACTTCTGGCTTTTTCTTTTTATGTGGTACTGAGGAATCGAACTTCATGCATGTTAAGCATGCACTCTACCACAAAGCCACATCCCCAGTCCTGGAATATAAGGTTTTATAATTAAAGTTACCTGCAAATTAAAGGGTAAAAGAAATGAAGCTAGAATATAAAATATACCTGGATCCTGAAACATTCTCAAAATTTCACAAAATAATATTCAAATCATTTTTCCTAAGAAGACTTCACTTCAAACTCTTTTCTATTTTGGATACTGTCCAAAGAAACAGAATTTTTACTTTCAAAGAGAAACAAGGAAAAAACATATTAGCATAGATGGAGGTTGGCAAGTCTTGTTCATGCAAACAGTCAGCTTCTGACAGGCATCTATACTCCAATTGCCAAGTGCAAGTCAGCAGGGAAACAGACTTCAGTCCTGAGAGCTGCTGCACACGTCTTCCCAGAATGGAGATGCATGCATGGTGTCCTGAGAAATCTTTCAGCTTAGGGGGTCTGGTTAAACATTCCCATATCTATCCCACATTGCTTCTTTGTATATTACCATTTTCTTAAATCTTAACTTCCTAAATTTTCTTACGTGTGATGAGCCATCTTTCAAAATAAAGAACTGCAATTTTTTGCTCATCTGTGGAAGTTAAGTAAAGAAAAAAACAAACAAACACACAAAACCCCCACAAAAGGCATGAAAAGAGAAGGAGAAATACAAAGGAGTAAGAATCAAAAGAAAATAGCAGGGGTGACTATTATAATAGTATAATCAGTGTGTATGGAAAATAACAGAATCAAACTCTTTATTGGGTAAAATTAATGTGCACCAAGAAAAACATGAAATTACCGGGTGCCAGTGGCTCATTCCTCAAATCTTAGCAGAAGTCATCCCAGTTAATAAAGTTCATAAGACTCCCTCTCCAAAATAACCAGGAAAAAGTAAGCTGGAGATACCCCATATTTACATTCTTGTGTAATTTATAGGTATAATGTGAAGAAGATAAAGATAAGAACTATTGAACAAAGCTGCTAGAGGTGACCAAGAAACAGAAGGCAATAGATTAGGTCAATCTGTCTAAGGCCATACCACCCTGAATGCGCCCAATCTCGTCTAGATTAGGTCAATCTGTCTAAGCTCTCAGATATGCATGTGTGACTTGCCATGGTTAGAACCATTTGGACAAGCAATATAGTCACAAAAAACTGCCTCGCAGAAACTTAAAACAGGCCATATGTAGGATTGTTACCAGGAGAACAGGAAATAGCCAATAAAGTGAGTGAATGAAGATTAATATGGTCAAGTGACTTTATATGTGCATATGAAAATAAATGAACCTGATTCAAATAGTTTTATGAAGGGGAGGGAGAATTGAGGGAGAGAGAAAAACTGGGCAAGTCTGATCAGGGTATGTTGTACGCATATGTAAAAATGTCATAATACAACCACACATTCTCAACAAATTTCTGGTAATGAAAATTTTTATGAAGCCATCCCCTGTGATCTGGTGTCTTAGACCCAAGTATGATGAAAGTCTCTGTACTCTTAGAGGTATCCTTCTTTCTTTCTTTGTTGTTTTGAAATTCTTCTAGACTAGAATTATCAGTGATTTCGATGTGTTCTATTCATATTTTTTTGGTACAGATCATGGAGTTTGGACTCAGAGCTTGGGCATTGTTCTGAAACTCTTTTGCTCAAGGCGAGCGCTATACAACTTGTGTCACAGCTCCACTTCCAGCTTTTGTTTTTTAGTGATGAATTGAGTTAAGCATGTGTTGGGCAATTCTGCCCTGCCTGGCTTCAAATCACAATCCTCAAGTCTCAGCCTTCTCTGTAGCTAGGATAGCAGGCATGTGCCATCAACTCCAGGCTGTTTCATTTTTCCCCTTTGTCCAAGAATGGGACAGGAATTGGATACCTGATGCTCTCACAGGTTGACTACCAGTCTCCCAACAGAAACATGCCTCCAACCTTCAAGGCATTCTAATGATTGGCTCAATAGCCAGAATAAAAAGAGACCCTTTAATAATAACACAGAATTCAGAATTAGTAAAATACACCTGAGAAACAAGGACCTATAACAAAGACTGTGACATACGGCTATGGGTTATTTTTATTCTCTCATATACTGTTTAATCAACTTACTAATCTTATTTTGTATCATGTACAGACCATTGTTAGATATCACCCACAGCATTGTAAAGAATAGAATTCTGAGAAATAAACCTACACAGTGATGATCATACTGATAAAAAGGTGCCAAGCCCATATGTTGGATAAAAGATGATTTCCTCTATAGAATGCATGTACACATGAAGAACAATACAACTAGATCAATTTCACTCTGTCACTTTAAAATAAATCAACACAAAATGGAAGACCTCTATCATCAAAACTTCTAGAGCAAAACACTGGGAAACATGGAAAAGTACAGATATGAGCATGCGCACTCTATAAGATTCTATTGGCCATGGAAATAAGAACAAGGCTTGACATATGGGATTGCATCAAATTGAACTTCCATAAGGTAGGACAGAAGAAAGAAAGTGTGGTGTGTATTAAACATAATTGAAGTTTGATTACTATGAAAGTAAATAATAAAACCCATTGAGTACCAATTATAGATCGAAAAAATTTGAAATGACAGCGGGGTATCAAATCTGATTTGTTCCCAATGTGACCACACCTTTATTCTTCCCACAAACTTCCTAGATTCCTCATCCCAAATCTCCTATCCTTGCTGTAACACCAAAAATTTGGGGGTTCCTCCTTGTACCATGCCACAGAGGAGACAGAAAAGCATTTTGGTCCAGGAATATCATATCTATCTGGGCTGTTATTAACAGACACAGCTGCTCAGAAGCAATAAGGAAATCCCATAGTCCATAACCTTAAGTGTCAACTCACAGATAGGAAATAAACATTGCTGTGGACCTTCAACATATGCACCATTGCTAACAGCAAATCTTAGACACCTTCTTGTCTTCCTTTTCTTTTCTTCCTTTTCTTTCTTTCTTTCTTGCTCTCTTTTTTTCTTTTTTGGTTTTAGTGGATCCTAGGCTAGAACTCAGAGCCTGAACTCTTGTCCTTTAGCTTTTATGCTCAAGTCTAACTCTCTATCACTGGAGCCACATCTCCAATTCTAACTTTTGGTGGTTAATTGGAGATAGGAGTTTCAGAAATTTCCTGCCTGGGCTGGCTTGGAAACTCAATCCTCATGTCTCAGCCTCTTGAGTAGCTGGGATTTTAGGGATAAACCACAGGCGCCCCAGCTCAAAATATCCTTCTTTAATATTGTAGTATAGTCCTGGACCCTACCTTTCCAGGGGGTTGAATCTCCTCGTTAAACAACACCTACAGGAAGTATCAATTATTCCTATATTCAAAGAAGTGAAAATTCCTCCACTTGGAAAGACAGCCACATATCTAGTCCTTCTAATAAATGAGGACACATACACATTCATCAAAGCACTCCAGCCACTGCTAGACTCATGGTTGTGCCATTAGGTGAGGAACAGTGAATAATATCTTTGGAATTAAAAACTCTGTCGGTGGATTCCTTTCTATATAGGTATATAAGAAATGCAATTATCTGCATTCAAAATGAACTTGATCACCAGGAATGTAGCTTTCCTTGGCTTTTGCTTAGAAATCCTTATGACTTAGAAGATGCAACAGAAGCTCACAGGGATGGGAGATGGAGATGGAAAGAAGGAGAAGAATGGAAGAGCAGATTTCCAGTACCTGAGGTGTCAGATGGAAGAGCTGGTGTCTCATTCTCTAGAAGACAAAAAGAAAAAGAAGATGAAACATGGTCATTTTTAGAGAGAAGACAGAAGATGACTAATACTGGAGATGTTCACACATGGAAAGCATTTGTCCTGCATGGCCATATTGAGGATAAAGCAGATGCCCACATGAGGGAAATGTGGTTCTCTTTCACTTCCTGCAATAAACCACTGATTCCTTTCTTAATCCGATTTTACTAACAGTAGTTAACACTAGAGAGCCAAGTTGACAATGGAGAAACTACCTGACTGAATTAGATAACTTAAGTCTCCTGGGTTAGGTCATCTCAATAGTCACCCAGAGATGGAATCAGGTACACAACTACTAAGAACAGAGCCCCAGACATGCTATTGTTTTTTTGTTATATTCTACCTCAAAACTTCCTGTTAGAACTTTTACTTACAACCAGAAACTAGGATGGTAGAAACTCCCAGCAATACAAGGAGTGCCAAAAACTTCATGGTACTGAGTTAGAGATTAGGAATGATGCACAAGAAAACTCCAGTACCAGGAAAAAGCAAGATGCTGAGGTAGGTGCCAGTGGTTCACAACTGTAACCCTAGCTACTCAGGAGGCTGAGATCTGATGATTGCGGTTCAAAGCCAGCCAGGGCAAGAATGTCCATAAGACTCTTATCTCTCATTAACTATGGGGAAGTTAGAAGTGGCAGAGCACTAGCCTTGAGATGAAGAACTCAGGTTCAGGGCCCAGGCTCAGAGTTCAAGTCCTGCTACTGGCAAAAACAATTAAATTAAATTAAATTAAAAGCAAGGTTCTGGGCTGGGAAGGTGGCTCCGTGGTAGAGCACTTGCCTTGCATGCATGAGGCCCTGGGTTTGATTCCTCAGCACCACATAAGCAAAAAGAAAAAAGTTGGAAGTGGCGCTGTGGCTTAAGTGGTAGAGCGCTAGCCTTGAGCTGAAGAACTGAGGGACAGCGCCCAGGCCCACAGTTCAGGCCCCATGACTGGACCCCAAAAAATAAGTAAATAAACAATAAAAGCAAGGTTCTAAGAAGAGGACTTGGGAACTGACATTATATATGTTGAGTGTACCAATACAGAATTGCCACTTGGACCCCTGGATAACTACTACCAGGTGATGCCCAGTGAAGAGAAAAGAATCAAGAGCACTGCCGGAAACCTCTGTAAAGGTTATGGCTTTCGTTTGTGGGCTCTGATGATACACACTTCATTTCAAAGATGTCCTGGGATTTCTTTCTTTCTTTTTTTTTTTTTTTGGCCAGTTGTGGGGCTTGAACTCTGTGCCTGGGTGCAGTCTCTCAGCTCTTTAGCTCAAGGCTAGTGCTCTATCACTTGAGCCACAGTGCCACTACTGGTTTTCTGAGTGGTTTATTGCAGGTAAGAGTCTCACGAACTTTCCTGCCTGGGCTGGCTTTGAACCACGGTCCTCAGATCTCAGCCTCCTGAGTAGCTAGAATTAGCCACTGACACCTGACTGTCCTGTTTTAACTATGTTCCAGGAAACAATTTCTCCTTCAGGTATTTCTCCCCATGTAACTTGGAGCTCCATTGTTGTCCTCTCCACTTACACATTGGAGCTGTCACAGACCAATCTCTGTGATCTATAAACTGCTCCTTCCAAAGTTACTCCAATTTAATCTCATGATATTTTCAGCCCCAATACTTTTTTTTTTTTTTTTTATTTTATTTTATTTTATTTTTTTATTGTAAAGCTACTATACAGAGGGTTACAGTTACATGAGTGAGGTTATGAGTACACTTCCTCTTGAACATTGTTACCCCCTCCATTGTTTTCCCCCTACCATCCCCTCCCTCCCTCCCTTCCCCGAGGTTCTTTTTTTTTTTTTTTTTTTTGATTGTGATTAAATGATTACATAATTTCAAAGTCACAAGTTCATTCTAACTTCCCTGGAGCAAATTGTCTACCACAGTCTGTAATATATAACAGTGTTCACATGTTATATACCATATTTGTGATCAGCAGCATGAGGATATTTAGTAGTGGTTCAACCAGATGAGCGGGAGTTCTTTGTTTCTTAAGTCCTGTTAGTTTTGTCGTATCACTAACCTTTTGGATTTAGCATCCACTTATGAGGGAGACCATGTACCGTTTGTCTCTTCGTTCTTGGCTTACCTCGCTCAACATGATTCCTTCTAGCTCCATCCATTTCCCTGCAAATGCCATTATTTTGTCATTTCTAATGGCTGCATAATATTCCATTGTGTATAGATACCACAATTTTTGGATCCATTCATCTGTGGTGGGGCACCTAGGTTGTTTCCATATCCTAGCTATTGCGAACAGTGCTGCAATAAACATGGAGGTGCACGTGTCCTTGTATATTGGTTCCTGTTGTTCAGGGTAGATGCCTAGAAGTGGTATGACTGGGTCGTAAGGGAGGTCAATCTTTAGCTTTCTAAGGACCCTCCAGACTGCTTTCCAAAGTGGTTGTATAAGTGTACATTCCCACCAGCAGTGTAATAGGGTTCCTCTTTCTCCACATCCCCTCCAGCATTTGTCGTTGGCTGATTTGTGGATGTGGGCCATTCTGACTGGGGTAAGGTGGTATCTCAGGGTTGTCTTTATTTGCATTTCCTTCACCACCAGGGATGATGAACATTTCCTCATGTGTTTCTTTGCCATTTTTATTTCTTCATTTGAGAAGTCCCTCTTTAGTTCCCTTGCCCATTTAGTAATTGGTTTGTTAGGTTTGGGAGGGATTAGTTTCTTGAGTTCCCTGTATATACAGGATGTTAACCCCTTGTCTGATATATTGCTGGTAAATATTTTTTCCCAATTAGTTGGTTGTCTTTCTAGCTTAGTTGCGATAGATTTAGCTGTGCAGAAGCTTTTTATTTTAAGGTAGTCCCATTTGTCGAGTCTCTCTCCAACTTGTTGTGACCCTGGGACTCTGTTCAGGAAGTTCCTTCCTGTGCCTATTAGTTCAAGTGTCTCTCCTACTCTGTCCTGCAGTAGTTTCAGAGATTCAGGTTTAATGTTAAGGTCTTTAATCCATTTTGAGTTGATGTTGGTGCATGGTGATAGGCTGGGGTCCACTTTTAGTTTTCTGCATGTGGCTGCCCAGTTTTCCCAGCACCAGCGGTTGAAGAGGCTGTGTTTCTTCCATTGTATGTCTTTGGCTCCTTTGTCGAATATCAGCTGGCTGTAGGCCTGTGGATTTATATCTGGATCTTCTATTCTGTTCCATTGGTCTTCGGGTCTGTTTTTGTGCCAGTACCATGCTGTCTTTGTGATTATAGCTCTGTAGTAGAGTTTGAAGTTCGGCATGGATAGCCCTCCCATATTGTCTTTATCCCCTAGAATTGTTTTGGCTATTCTAGGTCTTTTGTTGTTCCATATAAATTTTTGGACTGTTTTCTGTATTTCAGTGATGTACGTCATTGGGATTTTAATAGGAATTGCATTGAATTTGTATATTAATTTTGGAAGTATCACCATCTTTACTATATTAAGTCGGCCTATCCAGGAGCATGGGAGGTCTTTCCATTTCCTAGTGTCTTCTGCAATTTCTTTCTTTAACTTTTTATAGTTCTCATTAAATAGTTCTTTTACATCTTTGGTTAGGTTAATTCCTAAATATTTTATTTTTTGGGAGGTTATTGTGAATGGGGTTGCTCCCTTTATTTCCCTCTCTTCCTGTGCGTTATCAGTGTATAGGAAGGCAACTGATTTTTGTGGGTTTATTTTGTATCCTGCTATTTTGCCGAAGTGACTTATGATTTCTAAAAGTTTGGGGATGGAGTTTTTGGGATCGTGGAGGTATAGTATCATGTCGTCTGCAAAAAGGGATAGTTTCACTTCTTCTTTCCCTATGCAGATCCCTTTAATGTCTTTTTCTTGCCTTATTGCCCTGGCTAAGGGTTCTAGGACTATGTTGAAGAGGAGTGGAGACAGTGGACATCCTTGCCTTGTTCCTGTTTTTAGGAGGATTGGTTGTAGCTTTTCCCCATTAAGTATAATATTGGCTATTGGTCTGTCATAAATGGCTTTTATTGTTTTTAGAAATGTTCCTTCTATTCCTATTTTCTCCAGAGCTTTTAGCATGAATGAATGTTGAATTTTATCAAAGGCCTTTTCTGCATCTGTGGCGATAATCATGTGATTCTTGACCTTGGCTCTGTTGATATGCTGGATTACATTTATTGACTTACGTATGTTAAACCATCCCTGTGTCTCTGGGATGAAGCCTACCTGATCATAGTGTATTATTTTTTTAATGTGTTTCTGGATTCTGTTAGCTAGAATCTTGTTAAGGATCTTTGCATCTGTGTTCATCAAGGAGATTGGCCTGTAATTCTCCTTTTTGGTTGGGTCTTTGCCTGGTTTGGGGATGAGTGTGATATTGGCTTCGTAGAATGAGTTTGGGATAGCTCCCTCCTTCTCTGTTTCTCTGAAGAGCTTGAGGAGTATGGGTATTAGTTCTTCTTTAAAGGTCTTATAGAATTCTGCTGTGAATCCATCTGGTCCTGGGCTTTTTTTTGTTGGAAGACTTTTGATAGCTTCCTGTATCTCATTATAGGATATTGGCTTATTTAATTGGTTAACTTCTTCTTTGCTCAGTTTGGGTAACTTGTATTTCTCTAAAAATGCATCCATTTCCGCCAGATTTTCTTCCTTTAGAGAGTATAGCTTTTGAAAGTAGTCTGTTAGAATTGTTTGGATATCTTGGGTACGTGTTGTGATGTTTCCCGTGGCATCCCTAATCCTATTAATATGGGTTTCCTCTCTTCTTTTTTTAATTAATCTTGCCAACGGGCCATCAATTTTGTTTATTTTTTCAAAGAACCAGCTTTTTGTTTGGTTTATTTTGGTTATGGTTTTCTGATTTTCTAATTGGTTAATCTCTGCTCTCAATTTGGTTATCTGGCTTCGTCTAGTATCTTTAGGTCCCATTTTTTCTTGTTTTTCTAGCTGTTTTAGTTGCAACATGAGATTATTTACTTGGTCTGTCTCCATTCTCTTGATGTGGGCACTGAGGGCAATAAATTTGCCCCTCAGGACTGCTTTTGCTGTGTCCCACAAGTTTCTTTGTGAGGTGTTTTCATTTTCATTGAGTTCTAGGAAATGCTTTATTTCTTCTCTGATCTCTTCTGTTACCCAGGCCTTGTTAAGGAGTGTGCTGTTCAATTTCCATGTATTAGAGAAATTTCTGCGGTATGCTTTGTTATCCCAATACTTTTTGATGAGAATTCTTGGGACAACTCATCAAAGTCCAGGGACCAGAGTTTCCAGGCCAGTCTGTCCTTCATCTATCTGGGACTTCCCTTCCAGACCTATGGAGAAGCTCATGTGGCCTCAGGCAGAGGAATTCCAGTAACTCTATAAAAAGTCAAATCTGACCTCACTGCATTTAAGAGATTCTTGGATAAGAATGTAAAAATCTAAGACTAAGAAGGGAAAGAACGTTTATCAATTGCTGCATTTATTGATTCAGTTTATTGAATCCAAAATAGTGACAAAGTATTAACATCTGTCACTGAAAAACAGTAATGAGTAAAGCATAGCAACATTTTATTCCTTAAATACTTTTTAGAATAGTATATTGAAGTCAAGTGCCAATAGCTCACACCTGAAACCCTAGCTCTTCAGGAGGCTGAGATCTAAGGATCATGGTTCAAAGCCACCCTAAGCAGAAAAGTCCAAAGACTGTCATCTCCAATTAGCTATCAAAAAGAAAGAAATGAAAAAGCTGGAATTGGAGTTGTGTGGTAGCCCAAGTGGTAGTGTATTAACCTTGAGCCAAAAAAAGCTTAGGACAGTGGTTAGGCCCTGAGTTCAAGCCCTAAGACTGGCATGTGTGCACATGTACACACACACACACACACACACACACACACACACACACACACACACACACACACACACACACACACACACACACACACACACACACACCCCTGAGCTAGGACTGTGGCTCCATGGTAGAGTGACTAGATTAAATGTGTTCAGTTTTACCCCACCCTCCAATGCTACAAGAAAACAAGCAAAAACCACTGAAGAAAGCAACAAGACATTAAAATCAGTTGAGGACCTCAGTTAACCACTTTCTCAGGATCTCTCTACCAAACTGACAGGAGTTGAAGGGTATTCTTGGGTCACCTACTTTCTGTGAGGCCATTGAGTACCACTCACATGGGCACTGCCGCTCACCAAACAGGTGAGGGAATTATTGTCTTGCTAAAGAAAGAAGAAATGTCTATCAGTCAGGAGACAGAAACCTCACAGTGAGTTAAACAGGAAACATTTGATATGTGAACAAATACCAATAAACATATAAGTATAAACCCTAGATCTCAGAAAAAAAGATCCAAGAAGCAAAAAGTATGGTGGGAGCAGAGAAGACACTCCTTAAAGTGGGTCATTGGAGAGACTCAAAAAAAAAAAAACTCTGAGCAGCTCAAAGTGTGCTGTTAGCCCAAGCTGAATCATCTCAGCAGTTTATGGAGAAGCAAAGAACAAGACCCAGAGTTCAGAGAGGAACAGATAGTCAGTATCTGGGTTACTGAGCATGCAAATGCATCTAAGAGAGTCATTGGACACAGGGTCAGCCTCAATTTTGAGGCTGTACTTTTGTGAGATTTCCAGATTTTCATGACTCTGAGTCAGGCAAAAGTAGAAGAGAGTTGTAAAGTAAAAGGAAGAATTCTCTTGTAATGCAGGAATTCAACCACAAGGTGGCGGAGATTCCTAACACAGTGCTTGTGATTCCTTTGTTATGTTTTTTTCCTCTTTTTATTTTATTGTGTTTATTTATTTTTATTGTGAAAATACCGTACAGAGGGGTTACAATGACATGAACAAGGTAGTGAGTACATTTCTTATCAAACATTGTTGCCTTCCCCTTTGTTTTTCCCCTACCATCCCTTCCCAACTTCCCCACCCCCAACATCCCCCCACAACCCCCACTGCCCACCCTGGCCGAAGTTGTAAAGTTCGTTTTTCAACATAATGTCTTGTACATCCCATCTTGCAATGGGTCCACCTGTACCCCTATTGAAACAATTGGTTTTTTTCCTTCCCCTCCACAAATTATACCAACATCAAATACAGTGAACAGGGGTTATACCATAGGGGAGGGACATAGAAAGCAACAAAGAAATCATCCTATAAATACGTTAGAAACAATAGCAAGAAAGAAAAAAAAATTTGAGTCCTGTGGTTTAAAAAAAAAGGGCCAGGGAGAAAGGGAAGGCCACTTTCTATCCAAATACTTCTGCATTCTCCACTGATACACCACCAATTCTGGCTAGTGCTGTCACTGAGAATTGTCAATAAAAGGAGAAGCGAATTTTCAATTGTGATTTCATGATAATAACAGAGTCCCTCCAAACTGTGTTTGGAACAAAAGATATGATTTTAGTTAACATGAAAATCACTGAAATATTTAAAGAGAGAGACAACTGAGGACAGGTTTTCTGAATGTTGAGGATTCCCTACAACTCCATGTTTTCTTTTTTTTTTTTTTTTTAAATTTTATTTTATTTGAGAACATACTGTACAGAGGGGTTACAATTACATGGGCAGAATAATGCATACATTTCTTACCAAGCATTGCAGCCTCCTCCTTTGTTTACCCTTCACTTCCCTTCCCAGCCTCCCCCCTCCCCCCCACCCAATCATACCCCCCCTTCCCCCCTCACACCGACATTGTAAAGCTGGTTTTGACATGACATTTTGTACTTCTCATTGTTGCAACAGGTCCACCTGAATCCTTAAACGACTTGTTTGTCCCCGTCTCCTCCACATGTTATACTGACATCAAATATAGTGAAAGCGGGGGTTACACTGTTGGGGAGGGACATACAAAGCAACAAAGAAATAATCTTATAAATACGTTAGAAACACATGCATGAAAGAAACAAAAACATTAAAATACATATTTGAGGGTTCGTTTACCTAACATCACATTATCTGATTTTTGCCTATTAAAATTTTAACTGAAGCAAGCAGGAAAAACAAACAGCTGCACAATTCATAACTAAAAATATTTTGTCTATATTTAATAATTAACTAAATATATACATTTAGATAGCTATATTTCTGTTAAGAGTTTAATTCCTAAAGGGAATTTACTGTGAGTGGTACATCTACAATATCTGCTTGAATCAACTCTTTTTTTTTTTTTTTAATTTTATTTTATTTTAATTGAGAACATACTGTACAGAGGGGTTACAATTACATGGGCAGGAAAATGCATACATTTCTTACCAAGCATTGCAGCCTCCTCCTTTGTTTACCCTTCACCTCCCTTCCCAGCCTCCCCCCTCCCCCCCACCCAATCATACCCCCCCTCCCCCCCCCCCCCACCGACATTGTAAAGCTGGTTTTGACATGACATTTTGTACTTCTCATTGTTGCAACAGGTCCACCTGAATCCTTAAACGACTTGTTTGTCCCCGTCTCCTCCACATGTTATACTGACATCAAATATAGTGAAAGCGGGGGTTACACTGTGGGGGAGGGACATACAAAGCAACAAAGAAATAATCTTATAAATGCGTTAGAAACACATGCATGAAAGAAACAAAAACATTAAAATACATATTTGAGGGTTCTTTTTCCTAACATCACATTCTCTGACTTTTTCCGCTTGACTCATACCTATACTAGATATTGCAAATAAGGGAAACCATGGGACCTATGTTTCTTTGGGCCTGGCTTACTTCACTTAATATAATTTTTTCCAAGCCTTTCCATTTCCTAACAAATGGGGCAATGTCATTCTTTCTGATGGAGGCATAGAATTCCATTGTGTAAATATACCACATCTTCTTGATCCATTCATCTACTGAGGGGCATCTGGGTTGGTTCCATATCTTAGCTATGGTAAATAATGCTGCAATAAACATAGTTGTGCTGGTAGCTTTAGTGTGGCCTTGTTTGTGGTCATTTGGGTAAATGCCCAAATTGGGATTGCTGGGTCATTGGGGAGCTCTATATGGAGTCTTTTGAGGAACCTCCATACTGCTTTCCAAAGTGGTTGAACAAGTTTACATTCCCACCAACAATGAAGTAAGGTTCCTCTCTGTCCACATCCCCTCCAGCATCTGTTGTTGTTAGAGTTCTTGATTTTTGCTGTTCTAACTGGAGTGAGGTGATATCTCAATGTTGTTTTGATTTGCATTTCTTTTATGGCTAGGGATGTTGAACATTTCTTCATGTGTCTATTGGCCATCCTTCTTTCTTCTTCAGAGAAGCTTCTCTTTAGGTCTTTCGCCCACTTACTTATTGGGCAGTTGTTTCTTTGAGGATTTGTTGTTGGGTGGTTTAATTTTTTGAGTTCCAAGTATATTTTAGATATGAGACCCTTGTCCATTGTATGGCTAGTAAAGATCTTCTCCCAATCCGTGGGCTTTCTATTGATCTTGCTAGCTATGTCATTTGCCCTGCAGAAGCTCTGCAACCTTATACAATCCCATTTGTCCAACCTTTCTTTGATTTGTTGTGTTTCCGGGTCTCTATTCAGAAAATTTCGGCCTGAGCCGAGGAGACCCAGGGTTTCTCCTATTCCATCCTGTAATGTTTTCAGAGTGTCTGCTTTGAGTTCAAGGTCTTTGATCCATTTGGAGTTGATTCTGGTGCAGGGTGATATATAAGGATCTAGCTTTAGTTTTCTACATGTAGTTAACCAGTTTTGCCAGCGCCATTTACTGAAGAGGCTGTCTGTCTTCCATTCTATTGTTTTAGCTCCCTTATCGAAGATTAGATGGCTATAGGTCTGTAGGTTCATTTCTGGGTTTTCAATTCTATTCCATTGGTCCTGAGGTCTGTTCTTATGCCAATACCAAGCTGTTTTGATTACTATGGCTTTATAGTAGAGTTTTAAATTTGGTACTGATATTCCTCCAGCAGTGTTCTTTCCGTTGAGGAGCGTTTTTGCTATTCGGGGTCTTTTATTGTTCCATATGAATTTTTGGATTGCCTCTTCTATTTCCTTGAAGAATGAGGGTGGAATTTTGATAGGTATTGCGTTGAATTTGTAGATAGCCTTGGGAAGTATTGCCATTTTCACGATGTTAATCTTTCCAATCCAGAAGCATGGGAGGTTTTGCCATTTTTTAAGTTCTGTGTTGATTTCCTTTTTCAAGATTTTAAAGTTTTCATCATAGAGGTCCTTCACTTCTTTAGTTAAGTTAATTCCTAGGTATTTTATTTTTTGTGGGGCTATTACAAATGGAGTTGCTTTCCTAATTTCAGCCACACTTTTCTCATTGTTGGCATACAGAAAAGCCATTGATTTTGGGGGGTTAATTTTATAACCTGCTACTTTGCCAAAGTTTTGAATCAGCTTGAGTAATTTGGGAGTGGAGTCTATGGGATTCTTTAAATACAAGATCATGTCATCTGCAAAGAGGGAGAGTTTTATTTCTTCTTTCCCTATTTGGATCCCCTTTATGTCTGCATCTTGTCTTATTGCTGTAGCTAGGCATTCTAATACTAGATTGAAGAGAAGTGGAGAGAGTGGGCATCCTTGTCTTGTTCCTGAGTTAAGAGGAAATGGCTTTAGTTTTTCACCATTGAGTATAATGCTGGCTGTAGGTTTGTCATATACAGCCTTTATTGTATTGAGGAATGTTCCATGGATTCCTAATTTTTCCAAAACCTTCATCATAAAGGGGTGTTGGAACTTGTCGAATGCTTTTTCTGCGTCTATTGAGATAACCATGTGGTTCTTATTCTTGCTCCTGTTGATGTGATGAATAATATTAATTGATTTGCGTATATTGAACCAGCTTTGCATCCCTGAAATGAATCCTGTTTGATCGTGGTGTATGATTTTTTGGATGAATTGTTGAAGTCGGTTGGCCAAAATTTTGTTGAGAAGTTTTGCATCAATGTTCATGAAAGAAATGGGTCTATAGTTCTCTTTCTTTGATGAGTCCCTGCCTGGTTTTGGGATGAGGGTTATGATGGCTTCATAGAATGTGTTCGGTAGTGAGCTTTCTCTTTCAATTTCATTGAAGAGTTGAAGGAGAATTGGTGTGAGCTCTGCTTTGAAGGCCTTGTAAAATTCCGCTGTAAAACCATCTGGCCCTGGACTTTTCTTAGATGGGAGGTCTCTTATTGCTGCTTCTATTTCAATGCTTGATATGGGCCTGTTAAGATAGTTTAACTCATCTTGGTTTAGTTTTGGCATGTCAATATTTGCTAGGAAGAGGTCCATTTCTGTCAAGTTCTCAAACTTATTAGCATAAAGTTTTGAGAAGTATTCCCTTATAATGTTCTGAATCTTGGTTGTTTCCGTGGTGATGTTTCCATTCTCATCTCTGAGTTTATTAATTTGGGTGTGTTCTCTTCTTTTTCTGATAAGATTTGCTAAGGGTCTGTCAATTTTGTTAAGTTTTTCGAAGAACCAACTCTTTGTTTTGTTGATTCTTTCTATAGTTTTTTTGGATTCTAATTCATTTAATTCTGATTTAATTTTGATTATTTCTTTCCGTCTACTGGATTGGGGTTTATCTTGCTGCTCTTTTTCAAGGAGGTTTAGATGCGTCATTAAATTGCTAGTTTCAGATCTCTCCAATTTGTTGATGTAGGAGCTCAGAGCTATAAACTTGCCTCTGAGTACTGTCTTTGCTGTGTCCCAAGGAGCTGGTATTTTGTGTGTTCATTTTTGTTGAATAGCATGAACATTTGAATTTCCTTTCTAATCTCTTCCATGACCCACTCATGATTCAGCAGTGTGTTGTTCAGCCTCCATGTGATACCGGACTTTCTTTGGTGGCTTTTGGTGTTGAGTTCTAATTTTATTCCCTTGTGGTCAGAGAGAATGCAAGGTATAACTTCAATGTTTCTGAATTTAGACAAGTTTGCTATGTGGCCTAAAATGTGGTCTATTTTAGAAAACGTTCCATGTGCTGCTGAGAAAAGCGTGTATTCTGATGCTGCTGGGTGAAATGTTCGGTAAATGTCTGTTAAGTCTAGTTGATCTATGCAGCTGTTTAGATCTGTGGTTTCTCTGTTGAGTTTTTGCCGAGTTGATCTATCTAGTGGGGAGAGTGGTGTGTTAAAATCCCCAACAATTAATGCCTTTGGATCTATATGGGATTTGAGGGAAAGTAGTGTTTCTTTGATAAATTTGGGTGCTCCATTGTTTGGTGAATAGATATTTAGAATTGTAATATCCTCCTGAAGGAGAGATCCTTTAATTAGTAGGTAGTGACCTTCTTTATCTCTTTTCACGAATTTTAATTTGAAGTCTATTTTATCTGATATTAGGATTGCAACTCCCGCCTGTTTATGCGGTCCGTTTGCTTGGTAGATTTTGTTCCAGCCTTTAACATTGAAAATGTGTTTGTTTTTACGGGCAAGATGTGACTTCTGCAGGCAGCAGATAGAAGGGTCTTGTTTTTTAATCCAACTAGACAGTCTATGTCGCTTAATTGGAGAGTTCAGTCCGTTAACATTAAGAGATAGGACTGAGAGGTATTTGGGAGTTCCTACCATGTTATCTACCTTCTTGGGGGCTGCGAAAACTGGGTTCTTCCTATGGTTCTTGGATTCTCAGTTTGGGTGCAGTTTCTTGGCCTTTTTTGCGGTCTTGTTGGTTTTCTATGTGTAGGACCTCTTTAAGAATCTTTTGTAGGGCTGGTTTGGTGGAGATGTATTGTTTCAATTTTTCTTTGCTATGGAAGGTTTTTATTTGGCCTTCGGTTATGAAAGAGAGTTTAGCTGGGTTGATAGTTGTTTGTTTTTAGGGCATGGCATACATCGTTCCAGGCTCTTCTTGCTTTGATTGTCTCTGCTGAGAAATCTGAGGTGATTCTAATTGGTTTCCCTTTATAAGTGATTACCCTTTTCTCTCTGACAGCTTTAAGGATCTTTTCCTTGTTCTGAGTTGATCCTGTGTGGATTATAATGTGGCGGTGGGATGTCCTATTCTGGTCTGGTCTATTTGGGGTTCTAAAGGCTTCTTGTATCTGGACAGGCCTATCTTTTTGCATGTTTGGGAAGTTCACTGCTAGGATCCTGTTAAACAAATTTCCTAGACCATTAACTTCTGTTTCTAGGTGCTCCTCTACACCCATTATCCTTAGATTAGGCCTTCTGATGGTGTCTTCCAGGTGTTGGATAGATCTATCATATTTCTTGGACTTGTCTTAGATGGTTGTATGTTCTTTCTCTATAATATCTAGGCTGTCTTCAATCCCTGAGATTCGATCTTCTGCATGGTCTAACCTGCTGTCAAGACTCTCTACTTTGTTTTTTATCTCTTTTCCTTCTAGTTGGTCAGCTTTGATGGCTTCAAGTTCTTTGTTGAAGCTCTGTTTTAGGTCTTGTATGAATTTCTTTACTTCCTTAATTTGGTGTTCAGTGTTTGTCCTCAAATCACTTAGTTGATTGGTTATGGTTTCTTTGGGTTCCCATTCCTTCTGTTGGGTTCCATTCAGCATTCCCTTTGTGGTCTCCCTGACTTCCTTCAGCTCTTTGTTAATGGATTCCATGAATGCCTTTAGTGATCTTTGTGTGTTCTCTACCTGGTCTCTCAATTCCTGTATTACTCTTTGATTAGCTTCCTCCCGTTCGTGGGATTCCTGCAGATCTCTTTGAGTGTTCTCAGCCTGCTCACGCCATTCCTCCCTTTCTCTTTGAGTATTCTCAAGTTGTTCACGCAAATCTTGTATCAGTTTTTGAGTAGCTTCCTCACGCTTATGATATTCCTGTATAAACTTCTGGGATGCCTCCTCTCTCTCCCTGTCATGCTCATACAGAGTCCTTTGTACATTGTCAAACTTTTCATTTATCATGTTTGCCAGCAGTGTTTGTAGATCTGTTTGGGAACTCTCCTCTGGATTATTCATTATCTGTTCTAACCCCTGATTATCAAGATTGGGAATTGAGATACCCGAATTTGCCATTTTTCTTGTGTTTTTCCGGCTTACTCTGCCCATTTGAGATGAAGATAGCACCAGTTTTGTGCTAGAACACTATCTTAAGGCAACCATCAACCAAAGTTTGCATTTGTACAGTCAATAGTCTACAGATACAATCTAGTTCAACAGATACATCTATTCGACATCAAACAACTATATGTTAAAGGACTTCGAACCGCAGAGAAGAATTTGGAAAACCAGAAATTATTAGGGTTAGGGAGAGATGTGGGTAAAAAATAGGAATAGATTGGTGTGGGGAGGCACAGGGAGAGTTAACTATGTCCTAATCACAGTGCAGGAAATAGGTTGGGTAGGATGCAAGTAGAGAGAGAGAGAAAAAGAAGAAAGGGAAAGGGGAATGAAAAGAGACCAGAAAAAAAAATAGAAACGTAAAAATTAATGTTATTTTAGGGATTAAAAGACCATCTATTTATAAAGGAATATGAATATGTTGAGAGAAAGGGAGGGACATGGAGGAGATGTGAAAAACTTTAAAAAAATGCTTAAAATATTATATAGGTATAAAGAGGTAGTACTGCTATTAATGAATTTAAGTCTCAGAGGTTTTGAATTGAGTAATAAGTTTGTGGATTAAGTGTGTACACAATGGGGGGTAGGGTCTACTGGTTAACTACGGGTTTATCTGAGGATGTGCAGGACAAGAGTTAAGTCACATAAAGAAGAACAAAGAGGAAAAGATGGAAAATATAGGAAAGTGAGAAGAAAAGATCAGAAGTTCAGTAGAGCTAGACAAAAAACAAAAAGATAATTAAGAATGAAAGAAAAAGAGAAAGAAGACAAGAAAAGAAAGGAAAACACACATTCACGTATTCCTAAAATAAAAATTATAAGAGGAGAAAAGGAAAAAAAAAAAAGTTAATGGATAACAATTATTTTTTCAGAAGAGGCAAAAATTAAAGATTAATAAAAGTTTTAAAAAAGCAAAAAATTTTTTTTTATATATATAAGGTAACAAAAAACGAAAAAAAAAAAAAACCAAAACAAAAAAAAAGAAAAAAAGAAAAGAAGAAGAAAAAAAAAAAGGTCTTTGATTTTTTTTTTTTGGGGGGGCGGAGGGGTGGGTAGAGTCCTGTATCTCCCTTTTGTCTGTAACCAGAGTGTGGGTGGAGTCTCTGGTCAGCTTGAGGTCCTGTGGCTTGATTGGTTTCTTAAGTCAGTTTGTTGAAACAGGCAGAAAAATGCTCTGCTTTACCCAAGATTTTGAGATTCCCCCTCCCAGGTTAGTTTACTGGGAGGGTAATCTGCTTTGAGAATCACAAAAGAGGGGGATGCAGTGATGAGGCTAGGTTCTGGGTAGAGTTGAGGCCTTTCAACAAACAGTAGTTTTTCCCTGGGGCTATTTTGTGAAAAAAACTCACAGCACCCAGCCTGGAGCCATTCTCAGGGTTTCTGTTTTTCAATTGATTGTGGTGGCTGCTAGAGGGAGGGGCAGCCTCTGGCTCTGGTTACCCGGTGAGGAGAGCAACTCCAATGGCTGGCGCCTGAGCTGGGTGACTTTTCCCTGGATGGAACTGAGTCTGTGAGGTCACTTCGCCTTTAAGTTCTTGTGACCTGCTAAATGACTCGTTTTATTCCAAGGCCTGAGCTGGAGCTAGCCGCTCCTCCGAGCTTTGTCGGTATCCAAGATGGAGATCACTGGTGCTGGGGGGGAGGAGGGGTGGCCTTCCCTCCTCTGCTCCCTGGGAAGGAGTGAGGAAGTGGGGCTTCTACTCTCGCCGAGTCTTGGATCCTGGGTCGTCTCTGGTCTGCAAAGTGCAGGATGAAGTTGTCCGCTCCTTGTCGGTTCTTACTGGTGTTGAGTAGAATCCGCTCGCCCACTGCGTCTGGCTCCTTCGTCCCGGACTCTCTGTGTGAGCGCTCAGGTATGGCCGCGGCTGCGGTCGCCGCTGCGACCCTGCCGCCGCAGCAGCAGCTGCTGGCAGGCGCTCAGATGTGTCTGCTTGGCTTCCCCTCTCTTGACTAACTCTCTGTCCTGTGATGGCACACTTGGTGTGATTCTCTGGCTTGGGACTGTTCACTGGAACTCTGAAACTGTTTTCTATGCAAGAGCTTGTTCAGATTCCAGCTTCTCCTCCGCCATCTTCCCGGAACTCCCATGTTTTCTTTTTTTTAAAATTTTTATATATTTTTTATTGTGAAAATACTGTACAGAGGGGTTACAATTACATGGACAAGATAATGAGTACATTTCTTATCAAGCATTGTAGCCTCCTCCTTTGTTTCCCCTTCCCATCCTCTCCCAGCCTCCCCCGCCCCCCTAATCCTCCCCCCCCCAACAAAATTGTAAAGCTTGTTTTCGACATGACAACTTGCACTTCTTACTGTTGCAACGGGTTCACCTGTATCCTTATTTAAACGACTTGTTTTTCCCCTTCCCCTCCACAAATTATACTGACATCAAATACAGTGAAAGCAGGGGTTATACTGTGGGGGAGGGACATACAAAGCAACAAAGAAATAATCTTATAAATGCGTTAGAAATAAATGCCTGAAAGAAAAAAAAAACATTTAAATACATATCTTAGGTTTCATTTTCCTAACATCACCTTATCTGACATTTTCTACTTGACTCGTACATATGCTAGATATTGCAAATAAGGGAAACCATGGGACCTATGTTTCTTTGGGCTTGGCTTATTTCACTTAATATAATTTTTTCCAAGTCTTTCCATTTCGTTACAAATGGGGCAATATCATTCTTTCTAATGGAGGCATAGAATTCCATTGTGTATATATACCACATTTTCTTGATTCATTCATCTACTGAGGGGCATCTGGGTTGGTTCCATATCTTAGCTATGGTAAATAATGCTGCAATAAACATAGTCATGCTGGTAGCTTTAGTGTCTTCTTGTTTGTAAACATTTGGGTAAATGCCCAAATGTGGGATTGCTGGGTCATAGGGGAGCTCTATGTGGAGCCTTTTGAGGAATCTCCATACTACTTTCCAAAGTGGTTGAACAATTTTACACTCCCACCAACAATGAAGTAAGGTTCTCTTCTGTCCACATCCCCTCCAGCATCTGTTGTTATTAGAGTTCTTGATTTTTGCCGTTCTAACTGGGGTGAGTTGGTATCTTAATGTTGTTTTGATTTGCATTTCTTTTATGGCTAGGGAGGTTGAGCATTTCTTCATGTGTCTATTGGCCATCCTTCTTTCTTCTTCAGAGAAGTTTCTCTTTAAGTCTTTAGCCCACTTATTTATTGGGCAGTTGTTTCTTTGAGGATTTGTTGTTGGGGGATTTAATTTTTTGAGTTCCAAGTATATTTTAGATATGAGACCCTTGTCCGTTGTATGGCTAGTGAAGATCTCCCAATCCGTGGGCTTTCTATTGCTAGCTATGTCCTTTGCCATGCAGAAGCTCTGCAACTTCATGCAATCCCATTTGTCCAACCTTGCTTTGATTTGTTGTGTTTCTGGGTCTCTATTAAGAAAATTTCGGCCCGCGCCAAGGAGACCTAGGGTTTCTCCTATTCCATCCTGTAATGTTTTCAGAGTGTCTGCTTTGACTCCGAGGTCTTTGATCCATTTGGCAACTCCATTTTTTCTAGAGATAGGTTAGTATTGCAACTTGGGGATCTGGTTGGTTCTAACACTGGGATGCAATATCAAGTTAGGTTTTTTTTTTTCTTTTTGTTTTTATTTAATAACTTGAGTTTGTGACCACTAAAGACAAGTGGTTTAGCCTGTGTGTCAGTGAAGTGCTGAGACCTACCAAAGAGCAGCAGGGACTCCTGGGAGACCACAAGACTTCTGTGTTCACTGTTTCTCCTGCTTTCCTTCGAATGCACGAAGGTATTGATCATTGGGCATGAGTTTACAGTACCTTTGCCTCTGTACTTTCTTCATGCATTTTTTACTGTTACTGTAAAAGTGAAGTGCAGAAGGGTTGCAGTTATACAAGTCACATAAAGAGTACATTTCTTTTTGGACAATGTCACCCCTTCTCTCCCTCTCTCCCAGGTTTTTCCTTTCATCCTCACCCACATGCTGAATGGTTGATTTTTAACATACAGTCTAGTGAGTACTGCTGTTGCATTTGTTCACCTTTGGCCCTACCATCCTGTGCCCTTTCCTTATTCTCCCACAGATGAATAAATGAACAAACAAGACAGAAGGAAAAGGCAGGTGTCTATGTCTCATGCCTGTAATCCTAGCTACTTAGGAGGCTGACAACTGAGGATTGTAGTTCAAAGCCATACAGTATAGGAAAGTCCACGAGAATCTCATCTCCAATTAACTAATCAGAAAAGGATGGAAGTGGCACTGTGGCTCAAGTGGTGTAGCACTAGCCTTGGCAGAAGAAACTAAGGACAGCACCTAGGTCCTGAGTTCAAGCCCCAGGACCAGCAAAAAAAAAAAATAAGTAGGAAACGAAAACCAGAACAAATGAAGAAAAGTCCCTCTTGTTTCCATTTCCAGAAGTTCGTTTCAATAAATATTATTTTATATGATCAGATGCACATAGCTATTGTGCCTTTGTGATCCTCTCTTAAGAATATCCTGCTTTGTACTCCCTGTGTGTGAATGCCTAGAGACCTGTATAATTTATCATGTACAAGTATATTTGCTTTTTTATACTATCTATTGTGTTTACTTGTAGATGCACAGACACAATCTGGCTACCACAAATGAAAGAAAACATGCAGTCTATATTTCTTTGGGTCTAGCTTACTTAGCTTACTATAATTTTTTGAAAAATCCTTCCATTCTCTTACAAATGGTACAACATCATTTATTCTGATGGGTGAGTGGAATTCCACTGTGAATATCTCTCACATTTTCTTGATCTATTAGCCCACTGAGGAGCATCTAAATTGTTTTCATTTCTTGGTTATGGTAAACAGTGTTGCAATGAACATGGTTGTCCTGGTAGTTCTCATGTGGCTTTGTTTGTGTTCTACTAGATAAATGCCCCGGAGTAGAATTGCTGAGTTATAGGAAAGTTCTCTTTTAAGTCTTTTTAGGGAACCTCCATAGTGCTTTCCAGAGTGTTTGAACAAGTTTACATTCCCACCAACAATGTAATAGAGTTTCCTTTTGGCCACATCCCTGCTAATATTTGATATCGTTAGTTTTCTTGATAATAACCTTTCTTACTGGGATCAGGAGGAATCTCAATGTTGTTTTGCATTTCCTTTATGGCCGGAGATGTTGAATGAGTCTATTGGCCATTTTCATTTCTTCTTCTGAGAATTTTCTCTTTTAGTCTTTAGGCCTTTCTTAATTGAGTTGGTGTCTCTTCAAATTTTACCTTTTCATCGTTAGTCCTCCATGTTGTGCCTCCTCTTTTACTCCCAAAGACAGATAAATGAAAGAAAAAGACAAAAAGAAATAAAAAACAAGAACACACCCAAAAAGATACATACATATGAATGCATGTATGTATAGATGGAGGTACATGTGTATGTACTTATGTATAGAGGTAGGTAGGTATATATACATATATTTGTTTGTATATATGTACATATGTGTATTTATATATGTTGCTTTTCAATATTTCCTTTTTGAATCCCCTTCTTTGAAAGTGCAATCCCATTTCAAGGTTTGTTCTTTACTTCTTTAATTATTTTTTCTCTTAGTTCCTGTTTGTTGCTAATGACTAGAATTGAATGTAGGACCATGTACATGATAGAAAAGTGCTCTTCCATCTGAATACCTACCCAGTTCTCCATTGATATTCAATATGAGAATATTTCATCTCACATATGAGTCATTGAATTTTTCCTTCCCCTTTCTGTCTTTACATTCTTGGTTTTAGAATGTACTGTATTATGACATTTATGTATGAAATGTAATGTTTTCTTGCTTGGTCCATTAGTGTTTTGTTAATTGTTTCTTACACCAGTAATGCTCAATCTGAATTGTCCAGTGAATAAACTGGTTCAATAAATACAACAATTTTTTGTACATGTTCATTCTCTTCTTTTTTTTGTCAGTTGTGGGGCCTGGACTCAGGGCCTGGATACTGTCACTCAATTCTTCAGCTTAAGGTTAGCACTCTACCACTTGAGCCACAGCACCAATTCCTGCTTTTTCTTCTTATGTGATGCTAAGGAATTGAACCCAGGGCCTCATGCATTCAGGCAAGCGCTCTACCACTGAGCCACCTTCCCAGCCCTCATTCTCTTCTTACACTTGGATTTTGCTCCTGCTCCTCCCCCTAATGTGTGTGTGTGTGTGTGTGTGTGTGTGTGTGTGTGTGTGTGTGTGTGTGTGCACATGCACACAGTACCAGTTCTGGGCTTGAAGTCAGAGCCTGGGTGATGTCCCTGAGCTTCTTTTACTCAAAGTTATTGCCCTACCTCTTGAGCCACAACTCTACTTTTGTCTTAAGTCTGGCACATAAATTGACATTCATACAGACTTACCCTTGAGTTTATTTAATAGCCCACAACACTTATCATAATAGCTGCACATAGGTTGGTCCAGTGATTAGTCAGACAAAGTAGTGCACAGAGCCCTGGAAAATTATAGTGTACAAATGCTCAGTCTCCTTTCATTGGATTGCATCATATGTAGTCCCCTATATGAATGGGGACTTTCAAGAACCAGCCATATACATTCAAGTTTGTGATTACTCTTTTTGGGTTTTTTTTGGGGTGTTTGGATTGGGTTTTTTAGACATGCTACTTCGGGCCAACTGATTAAAAACTGCATCTCCATTTACATCCTCAGAGTTTACTGTCCTCGCATCTCCCCTGTATTAGTTTTTAGGAAACTTTTCATCCTCACACATGACACATTGCCTACTTGTCTTCTTTCCCTTCTTTAATCCTGTACTTTTCAAGGCACGATTTTCTGAAAGAGTAGTTGGCATAAAGTGTTGTCCTTTGTTTCTAGGGCATGCTTCCAATATCCTTCATTGTGCTCCCCCCCCCTTAACACCTGATGAAACAATGATACAGTGGGCTCATTAATTTATGCATATCAGTTAATTTCATATCCTCTTTGCTCTTTAGTCTCGGACTTTATAAAAGAAGTACACATTTAGTGAGAATTGAATTGGTTCTTTGTATCAGTGTTGATTTCACTCACTATGAATTCTTCTGATCTCACAGCAGATACAGGAGGGAGGCCATTATATGAAGAATGCACAGCCTGAATGACTCAGAACTCAAGGCTTGGAATTACCTGCTCTACTCTGATTCTATTCAAGATGATGTGGGCTGTGTACCTGTACTTATACATGTGCTATAAGTTTGTCACATCTAAACCTTAAAAAAAAATAAAGGTTTGTTGTATTAGGCTAGTTGGTCATGGGCTTCTCCAAGTTACCAGAAATGCTGGAGACTATGCAAACTCTGTTTCTCACAAGGAAGAAGAATCCTTGAAGAGAAGTTGTTATCTGAAAAGTACTTCATGTGATAAACAGTTGCATTAAAACACTGGTCATAGACTAAAAACCTGACAAGCATTGGAACTTCTGATATTTACAAAGGGCAATCTGCTGTGCTGTTCATTCTGCTTGGTTACACTCTTCCCCAGATTTCCTGGAATTAAATAAGCCAGATTCAGGATTGGCAGCCACTGATTGTGTGCGCTGTGCATTAAGTGTCCTGATGGAGGATGCCAGGGTCAGCACCTTGCTGTCTTCTGAAGCAACCTTCACACGACTGCTTGGCTTTCATTTACTACCATGAAGTCCTCACAACCCTGGTTCTAGTGAGAATTTCTACTTCTGGTCTTTGGCAATATAGAAGTAAGGATTCTTACTTGAACAGATGTTTGAGACGACTACAAATCAATGTATCTGCTGCTGGAAGGTTTGTCATCAGTGTCTGGAGTAAGACTAGAGAACATGCTCCTGCTGTGTCGTTATCTGCCTTTTCCATTCTGGTTCTGATTACGCGAGGAGACTTCATTCGCTCTGAGGATTTCCTCATTCTGTCGCATCTTTCTTCTGTGCGAAGGTTGACACTCAAGCACATTATTGTGCCAGCTGAATATATTTAAGAAAATAATCGAAGGTATAATTTAAGGGTAGCAAGACTAGACATATTTTAGATTTCTAAGTGTTTTATATTGACTATACATCTGGTTTCTCTTAATGTGTCCACTCAGGTCTAAAGCCTCTGTAGTATAACCAACTAAAATGTTGATCACATTCCCCTCTCTTGTCATAGTACTAGATATGGTCTATCTCCCTTCCCTCCCTCCCCCAGATTGAAGATTGAAGTCAGGGGCCTCAGGGTGGTTGGCTTGCATGCTCAGACTGGAACTCTCCTATTGCAGTCATACTTCCTTTCTTTTTGTCAGTTAATTAACTAAGATATCATGGGTCTATCTTCCCCTACTGCCTTCAAATGCAATCCTCCAGGTTTCAGCCTCCTTTGTATTCTGATTATAGGCATGAACCATTAATCAATATAGCTTATTTTCCTCTTATCTTTGTGAAAATTGCACAATCACTACCGCATCTCTAGTACTGGTGAGTATTATTTTGTCTTTCTTCTCCTGTTTGTACTGATCTTTTTTCTAGCTTTAGCCTCAAGTCTGTCAACTACCCTGCAGATACTCTCAGCTTAAGGACTGTTAAGCATAAACAACCAATGACAGATTGGCAAAAATGCACATGGGATGAAGGATGTGTATCCATGCATGAGCAGGACAAACTACTTTCCCTGAAGAACTGTCAACATCTCTCCTTTAGCTTTTCCTCTTAAGTCATTTACTTCAGGAGTTAAAATAGATTCTATTTATGGTTTATCAATTTATGTTTCAGGATAGAATTTGAAACCAAGGCCTTGACTTGCTAGGCAAGCACCCTATCACTGAATCTACCCACAACCCAAAACAAACATTTTAAAAATGAAAGAAAAGAAAAAGAGCAATTTGCACTGACAAACATATCCTTGAGCAGCAGTGGAGTAAGACATGGAAGTGAAATTGCATTAAAATACTTGGATGCCTAAAACGTCATACAATTGTTCATCTCCGATCAATCTTTGGTATCTTATTCACCAGAATGAACTCAATCACTAAATTATAATAAAATAACTTTTTCTTATGTAGAAGAGGGTGAGATTCTTCTGTGCTATGCTACAGAAAACACTTCATCGTTTTTTTCCTCTTCACTGCAAACCTTGAAGCTATATAGGTTTCTGTTTATTGTTACATACTGAATTCTTTCTTCATCTTTGGTTTTGGTTCTCTTTTTATTTGTAAAATGTTTAGATCATCACTCTAGTGCTCACAATGCAGGAATTCTATCATACTCCCTGTATACCCAAATACTCATATTTAATAAAAATGATTTATCTTCCATGGCTTATTTTTGAATTCTATATGCTGTCAGATTTCACTAAAATTAGTGGCATCAATTGCTATTAGTTCTGATTTTGACCAAAAGAAGCAGGAGTTACATTGTTATTCGTGGTAAATGCTCTTGACAATAATTATTTTCATACAGTCTAAAAAGTATTTTTTTTGTCAGTTGTAGGGCTTGAATCTTGGCTTTGATGCTGTCCCTCAGCTCTTCATCTCAAGGCTGGTGCTCTACTACTTGAGCCACAGAGCCACTTCCAGTTTTCTAAGTGGTTTATTGGAGATAAGAGTCTCATGGACTTTTATGCCCGGGCTGGCCTTGAACCATGATCCTCAGATCTCAGCCTCTGAGTATCTAGGATTACAGGCATGAGCCACCTGCACCTGGCCTAACCAGTATTTTTGAAATTCCTGTGCAACATTCTTCATGCTGGAGATGGCCTCTGCTTTTCTAGGTTCCCAGAACCATGTTCAAGTTATTTCAACTATTGGATTTCTATTTCCTAAGAAAGCTCCCATATCTCTAATCAGCTCATCTTCATTCAAATAGTAATCTGAGTGCCATTAGCATATTCTTGTAATCCTAGCTGCTTAGGAGGCTGAAATCTAAATCTAAGCATTGTGGTTCAAAGCTAACCCAGGAAGGAATGTCCATGAGACTTTTATCTCCAAGTAACCACAGGGAAAAAAGTTTGAAATGGACCTATGGCCCAAGTTGTAGACTGCTAGCGTTGAGTAAATAAAGTTAAGGAAGAGAGGTCAGTCCCTGTGTTCATGCCCCAGGAACAGCACTATATAAATAAATACATACAAACATAAATACATCAATAAATAATCCTACCCATACTCAGAAATTGTAATTATTATGGATTTCTAGTGTGTTTAACTAAATTTTACATAATTAAGTAACAGAAACTTCACCTTTGTCTTTGCATCATTGCATTTATGATAGCAACTTTTTTAAAATAAATTATCCAAGTTTCACCATTTTAAAATGAGACATGGTTTACAGTGTAATAATATGGACTAGGAAATTCTCTCACATTGATGCGCTCATCAATACAAGATACAAACATTCCATTCGATTCTCTCATGGTGTACTTCAAACCAAACTTTCAATTTCATTTTATTTTTTAGCGACTTAAATGTGAAAGAAAAAAGCTGCTCTTATTATCTGGACACAATCTTGTCATAGCCTGGCAACCTCCTGTAATTTGGGGAGAATATTTTATCTTCAACCTCACTAGTGCATTCTCTTTGTGGGACCCAATAATCTCAGGAAGCAGCAGCATCCATCAGTGACAGCAATGATGTGAAACAAAAACCCCAAATCTAATCACAACTTTGTTTAGGTACCAAATGAGGATATTTTAAAACTACCAAGAAGCAACCAGCCCCTCTCCAAGCTATGGAGGACTGCCACTTTATCGCCCACTACAGGTATAGCCTCACCTGGTTGTTTCCTAAAGACAGTTTCTCAGAACACCTAGACATACTAATAAAGAGCTAGGCACCTGATACTCTTCCACATAAGCCTTGAGTTTGGTCTTTTTGCTTTTTTCTTTCAGATAAGAGTTTTTATCAGTCTGCCCAGGTTGGATGCAGACTGTAATCCTCAGATCTCAGCCTCTAAAATAACTTGGATTAGATGTGTGAGGCACCAGAGCCTGAGCTATTTCTATTTTGTCTTTGCATTTTTGAGCACTGATAAAAAAAATTTCAAACAAATTATTTGGTAGAATTAAATACAATATTGTTTTCATAATATTGCTCAATTCTTCATAGTACCTTTAAGTTGTATAAGTCCCATCATCTTTTATTAAAAAGTTAGCAATCTATCAGCTGACAAAGGTTTGAGACAACTGGATTTGCATGATGATTGATTGCTCAGTCACTAGAAACATTCACATTTTTAGCCTTCATGTCAAATTCCTAATAACTCTGTGAGATACCTGATGATTACACAGATCATGGAAATGAATGTGTTCTGCATGGACAAGAAATGTAGTCTCCTTTACAAAGGCTAGATATCAGTTAGCTTTGAACATGGTTTAAAATGTGGGAAATAAGTGGGGAGTTTTTCTACTTCAGCTGTCTGTATCCATGTACCCATAAGGCATGTTCCCCACCCCATCCTCCATTTTGAGATTACTGACAAACTCTCTCTACTATCCATCACTTATTTAGGCACTGAATGCTACATAGTACTCAATCTAACTTAATGTATTAATTTTATCCATTAGTCCATGGAAATCCTCAAATAACTAATGTGATCTAAAAACTGTATACTATATGACCACTAATAAGCAGGTTTAAAAGTGTAAAATGAAAGAGTGGGCTCATGCCTGTAATCCTAGCTACTGAGGAAACAGATATGAGGATTGGGGTTCTAAGCTCACCGGACAGAAAACTCCATGAGACTCTTATCTCCAATTAACCAATAAGTGGCTCAAGTGGTAGAGCCCTAGTCTTGAACCATAAAGCTCAGAGAGAGTTTCTAGGTTCTGAGTTAAAGCCTTGGAAACTTTTGGCCCCCAAATAATGTAAATCAGAGAACAAAACAGAGGTGATTTCACCTTACCAGAGAAGTGGGTAAAGGACTCAGAAAGGACAAGTAGGAGTGGGGACAATGATACCTTAGTTTAATAAATAATTATGAACAAGTACAGAAGTCTTCAGAGGGCACCAAGAAAGTGTGAAAGTCTAGAGGGTGAAAACTGGGTTCATCTTGGCTACAAGGAGAAATGCACTAGAATTGAAAAATAGACTTTGATGCTGAATAAGTTTGTAAACTCCCAGCATATCCTGAGTATCAAAAAATGATGTTGACTTTGAAAGGACATGTCATCACGCCATCTTGACATGTAGAATAATCTCTAAGGGACACAGAACTTCTATGTAAAGAGACATGAAATTATACGTGTTCTACGTGAAAGTTTTGTTCTTTCCAATTATTTGCACTAACAATCATTTTCTAATGAAAAGAATATTAAAGGCAGGATGCTCATTGGAAATTTACATATTAATTTGAATTTGCATGCAAAGCAATACAGAGCAACAGGAATAAACCAGGGTTTATTCCACTGTGTATACTGTGGCAATGAGAAATTGAAAAGATATAAGTAGAAGAAGTGTCATAAAGAAGGGACTATTCATGTATACAACAGTTCTCTTGTAAAAAGTCAGAAGAAGCAGAAGTGGTTGTGATTATACAGTATTTTCACAATAAAAAATGAAGTGGTTGTGATTATGATCTGGTAGCAGTGGAGACATGTTCAGGAACAGCTGAAACAAGGAAAAAAGTCTGTAATGACTCATTCTCTCTTTCTCTCTCTTTCTTTCTCAGAATAAAATCGTTGACATAGGGTTAGACATATTTTCTTTCCTTCTTATTTCATCTGCAAACCTATAGGCATTGTATAAACATCTGTATTCTATGTGTAAACATCTGCATTCTACTTACAAACTTTTTTCATTCTTTATCCTTCTATTCATATTCTTGCTGGGACACAAAAGATTTGGGGGTTCCCTCTGTGTCCAATGACACTGATAAGAAAGATAGTCAGAAGCACAGAAGATCAAATCCACCTGAGTTCCTCTTCACAGACACTGCTGCCCAGAAATAATAAGGAAATCCCATAACCACAAGCAATCAGGGAAGCAAGTATTGTTGTGAACATCAGATGGATGCAACACTTCTAACAAATAATGCTTAGATCCTTCTTCTTTATCCCATCCTGCTCCTTTTTCTTCCAGGTGTTTGAATTCCTTTAATAAACAGCACCTCTAGCAATTATGGTCACTTATTTCCAGCATATAACAGTTGCTCTGATTTTAATATGTGTCTCAGACTACAAATTACAAATTGCAAGAAGCTAGACACCCACTCATTTTTACACACACACACACACACACACACACACACACATACACAGAATACACACATATACACACACACTTTGCGTTGCACTCTGCAAATAACAATGTCTACAAGGTTGTTACACTGGTGGCTTCCTTCTCAATTCAAATACATAAGAAATAAGGGGATTACATGCAAAATGAACTTGAATGTCATTAGGAATGCAACACTCCCTGGCTTTTGCTTAGGATTCATTCCAGAATGATGATTCATTCCAGAAGATGATCATGAAACCTGCCAGGAATGAAGCTGGAAAGGAAATGGTCCTGGAATGGAAGACAACAGACCAGGTTTCCAGGTTTCACTCACTGAAATAGAGGAACCAAAATAAGATGTAAGATGAACCTCCGTTTTACCAAGTTCTTCTGACAATTAAGAGGTCCCAGGATTAGTCTCCCTGACATTTGCACTGCTTCTTCCAAAGCTATCAGAAGTTATAAATACAGAACATGTACTGCACCGTGTCTCCTCTAAAAACAATTTTTGTTAGAGCAACAGATCTGAAAAACAGCTTGCATAAGTCAGGTTGGACAAGTTTTGAACTCTCGCCTCTCTTCTAGTGTATTTGTTAAGGATATTTGTCCTCATACAGAGCAGATTCAATGCTGATCTAAAGAAATAACCCCTGATTTCACTGTATTTGATGTTGGTATAATTTGTGGAGGGGAAGAGAAAAAACAATTGTTTAAATAGGGATACAAGTAGACCCATTGCAATAATGAGATGTACAAGACATTATGTCAAAAACCGAACTTTACAACTTTGGCAGAGATGGTGCTCTGGGGGAGAGGGGAAGGGATGAGAAGGGGAAACAAAGGAGGAGGGAACAATGCTTGATAAGAAATGTACTCATTACTTTGCTCATGTAATTGTAATCCCTCTGTACGGTATTTTCACATTAAAAAAGGAAAGAAACAGAACAAAGGAAGTGCTATAGAAAAGTCAGTATCTTCAATGGATGATGAAACAAGAGAAAATTAGTGTACTAACCAAAAAACAGAGAACTTAATATTTTTCTCAAGCACTCTTTATTTGAAAGAAGGTAAACTGATTGAAGATGAGGGAGATACACAGGGTAAGGTGACTTGTTGGATGAGGGCAAATAATGACTACTTCTCTGGCCAAAAGGAATGTAGTAAAAGCCACAGATGTCTACATAGTCAGCCAAAAAGACTAATGAGAATAACTTCCCATGAAAGAGAAAATAAACAAGAGCATGAAGTTTATGTGCATGAATGAAGAAAGAGGCCTCACTCTTTAGCATCTCTTAGTTCAGACTAGCAATTTTGAAATGACATTAAATTAAAATGAAATCCAAGCGAATATGTTTTAAATTTCAGAATAATAGAGCATGCTTTTATACCTGATGTATTTGGATACATTTTCTTGTGGACAATGAGTAAACTGGGAGAGATTACAGAGTTTACCAATGGTCCAATTCTATGGTAATATGTCTTATAATTTGACACGATGTGATATAGCTTCTTCCAAAATAGGATGAGATCCAGTGCTTTTCCACAGTGTAGGAAGCAATAAGATTTCAATAAGTGGCTGGGAAATTACATCTGGGGAAAAAATATCTTGATTTCCCTGAACTTCAAACATTTGAATTGAATTCTGAACATTTTCTTACAGCCCATATGCACAAGGTACATTTATCATTATAAGATTCTATTTTCAGGGGGCTGGGAAGGTGGCTCAGTGGTAGAGCGCTTGCCTTGCATGCATGAAGCCCTGGGTTTGATTCCTCAGCACCACATAAGCAAAAATAAAAAAGCCAGAAGTGGCGCTTTGGCTCAAGTGGTAGAGCGCTAGCCTTGAGATGAAGAGTTGAGGGACAGCACCCAGGCCCAGAGTTCAGGCCCCACGCCCAGACCACCCTCCTCCCCCAGACCACCCTCCTCCCCCTGCCAAAAAAGATTCCATTTCCCCATCTTTATAGATTGCCTGGGAGATATAACTTCTATTGCATGTGTAAATTTCCTAACATAGTGACTAACACGCATTTGAACTATAAAGTTTTGTAATTAAAATGATGTGAATATTGGAGAGCAAAGCAGAATGAAGCTAGAATATCAAGTATCCCTGGATCCTGAAACAATCTCAAAATATCACAAAATAACACATCAGTTATCCTAAGAAGACTTCACTTCAAACTGCTTTCTATTTTGGAATATGTTCCAACAGAAACAGAATTTTCACTTACAAAGAGAAACAATATATCAGCATAGTTGCAGGTTGGTAAGTCTGGTCTAGGCCAACAATAAGGTTCTGATCGCTATCTGTGTTCTACTTGCAGATGCAAGCCTCCAGGTAAAATTGACTTTAGTCCTGAGAGCAGTTGCACTCATCTTCCCAGAATGAACAATCATACATGAGTCCTAAAATATCTTTCCCCAGAGAGGTAAACATTGTTTAAATATTGTTAAACATTCCCACATCTATCCCACATTATCTCTTTATATATTCTCATTTTCTTTTTCTTTTTTTTTTTTTGAGCAAATAAAATTGGCCTGGGGTTCTGTGGAGAGAAAAAAACTGGGGAAACTAAGATTTTTACAGAAAGCAAAAGCTTATAGTTGGTCTTTCACACACATTGATTTTTTTGTTTGTTAGTTTGTTTTTTGTTTTTTTTTTTAAATTTATTATTGTGAAAATACCATACAGAGGGGTGACAATTACATGGGCAATATAGTGAGTACATTTCTTATCAAGCATTGTTGCCTCCTCCTTTGTTTCCCCTTCCCATCCCTTCCCATCCTCTTCCCCCTCCCCCACCACCCCCTAACATCACCACCCCAACCCCGCTCCACCTCCCACTCCGGCAAAGTTGTAAAGTTCAATTTTCAACATAATGTCTTGTACATCTCGTTGTTGTAATGGGTCCACCTGGATCCCTATTTAAACAATTTGTTTTTTCCCTTCCCCTCCACAAATTATATCAACATCGAATACAGTGAAAGCAGGACTTATACCATGGGGGAGGTACATACAAAGCAACAAAGAACTCATCTTATAAATATGTTGGAAACAATGGCAAGAAAGAAAAAAACATTTGAATCCTTATCTTGGGGTTCATTTCACCTAAACATCAGTTTCTGTTTGTCTCAGACATATACTAGTTATTGCAAATAAGGGAAACCAGGAGACTTATATTTCTTTGGGCCTGGCTTACTTCATTTAACAGATGCTGGAGGGGATGTGGACAAAAGGAAACCTTACTGCACTGTTGGTGGAAGCATAAAGTTGTTCAACCACTTTGGAAAGTAGTATGGAGGTTCCTCAAAAGACTTCACATAGAGCTCCCCTATGACCCAGCAATTCCACTTTTGGGCATTTACTCAAATGTTCACAAACAAGACCACAGTAAAGCTACCAGTACGACAATGTTTATTGCAGCATTATTTACCATAGCTAAGATATGGAACCAACCCAGATGCCCTTCAGTAGATGAATGGATCGAGAAAATGTGGTATATATACACAATGGAATTCTATGCCTCCATCAGAAAGAATGGCATTGCCCCATTTGTTAGGAAATGGAAAGACTTAGAAAAAAATTATATTAAGTTAAGTAAGTTTGTTTTTTGTTATACCCCCTTAATTTTCCCCCTACCATCCCTTTCTTCCCCACCTCCGTAACTCCTCCTTCCGCTCTCCCACCCCCCAACCAACCACAAATTTCTAAAGTTCATTTTCAACATAGTTTTGTACATCTCATTGTTACAATGGGTCATCCTGTATCCTTATTTCAGCATTTTGTTATTTTCCTTCCCCTCTCCAAATTAGAAAAAATGTATACACACATGCAAGCCACTGAAATCACAAACAATGACAACAGGGGTTGTTAGATGGGGGAAGAACATACAAAGAAACAAAAAACATCATATAGTACACTATATGTAACTTGAAAAGAGCAGCAACAAAGGTAAAACGTCTTGTGTCCCTATCTTGGGGTTCATTTCACTTAGCATCAGCTAATATGGTCATATGTACCTAGCTATTGATCTTTTCCACTTGTCCTACTCATGTACTAGTTACTGCAAATCAGGGAAACCATGGGACCTATGTTTCTTTGAGTCTGGCTTACTTCATATAATTTTTTCCAAGTCTTTCCACTTCCTAACTAATGGGGCACTGTCATTCTTTCTCATGGAGGCACAGAATTCCATCGTATGTATGTGTGTGTATATCACATTTTCTTGAGCCATTCATCTACTGAGGGGCATCTGGGTTGGTTTAATATCTTAGCTACGGTGAATAATGCTGCTATAAACATAGTTGTGCTGGTAGCTTTAGTATGGCCTTGTTTGTGATCATTTGGGTAAATGCCTAAAAGTGGGATTGTTGGGTCATAGGGGAGCTCTATGTATAGTCTTTGGAGAAAAATCCATGCTGCTTTCTAAAGTGGTTGAATAAGTGTACACTCCCACCAACAATGCAGTAGGGTTCCCTTTCAACCACATCCCCTCCAGCATCTGTTGTTATTAGATTTCTTGATGATAGCCATTCAGTCTGGAGTGAGGTGAAATCTCAATGTTGCATGGCTAGAAAAGTTAAGCATTTCTTCATGTGTCTATTGGACATTCTTATTTCCCCTTCAGAGAAGTCTCTCTTTAAGTCTTTAGCCCATTTATTAATCAGGCAGTTGTTCCATTGAGGATTTGTTGTTGGGGGATTTAATTTTTTGAGTTCTAAGTATATTCTAGATAAGAGACACTTCTCCATTGAATAGCTAGTAAAGATCTTGTCCCAATTCATGAGCTTCTTATTGATCTTGCTTGCTACGTCCTTTCCCATGCAGAGGCTCTGCAGTTTCATGCAATCCCATTTGTCCAACCTTTCTCTGATTTGTTGTGTTTCTGGGTCTGTATTAAGAAAATTTCGCTCTGTGCCAAGGAGACCTAGAGTTTCTCCTATTCCTTCCTGTAATGTTTTCAGGGTGTATGCTTTTATTTCAAGGACTTTGATCCATTTGTAGTTGATTCTGGTGAGGGTGATATATAAGGATCTAGCTTTAGTTTTCTACAGGTGTTTAACCAATATTGCCAGCACCATTTACTGAAGAGGTTGTCTTTCTTCTGTTCTATTCTTTTTTTAACTTCCTTATCAAAGATTAGGTGCCTATATGTCTGTAGGTTCATTTCTAGGTCTTCAGGTGTATTCCATTGGTCCTCAGGTCTGTTCTGTGGCAGTACCAAGCTGTTTTGATTACTATGGCTTTGTAGTAGAGTTTGAAATTTGGTATTGATATTCCTCCAGCACTATTCTTTCTGCTAAGGATTGTTTTTGTTATTTGGGGTCTTTTATTGTTTCACATGAATTTTTGGATTGCTTCTTCTATTTCATTGAAGAATGAGGTTGGAATATTGATAGGTATCATATTTACTTTGTATATAGCCTTTGGGAGTATTGCCATTTTCACGATGTTGATCATTCCAATCCAGGAACATGGGAGGTTAATCCACGTCCTAAGTTCTGCTTTAATTTCCTTTTTCAAGTTTTTCAAGTTTTCACTTTAATGGTTCTTCACTTCTTTAGTTAACTCCTAGTTATTTTATGTGAGGCTATTACAAAAGGAGTTGCTTTCCTGATATTTGCTGAGCTCTTCTCATTGTTGGCATACAGGAAAGCCATTGACTTTTGAAGGTTAATTTTGTGTCCTGCTACTTTGCCAACGTTTTCAATCAGCTCGAGTAACTTGGGAATGGAGTCTATTAAATATAAGATCATTCATCTGCAAAGAGGGAGAGTTTTACTTCAGCTTTCCCTATTTGGATCTCCTTTATGTTTGCATCTTGTCTTATTGCTCTTCTTAAGGTATTCTAATACTAAATTGAAAAGAATTAGAAGAAATGGACATCCTTGTCTCATTCCTGCATTTAGATGAAATAGTTTTAGCTTTACGCCATTAAAAATAATGCTGGCGGATGGGAAGGGGAAACAAAGGAGGAGGCAACAATGCTTGATAAGAAATGTACTCATTATCTTTCCCATGTAATTGTAAGCCTTCTGTATGGTATTTTCACAATAAAGTAAATAATGCTGGCACAATGAGATGTACAAGTCGTTATGTTGAAAAACAAAATTTAAAACTTTAGTGAGGGGAGGGGGGAAGGGAGGAGATGGGAAGGGATGGGAAGGAGAAACACAAGAGGAGGCAACAAGGCTTGATAAAAAATGTACTCATGAAACCACACCCAAACTGAGAATTCAAGAACCATAGGAAGAACCCAGTTGCCGCAGTCCCCAAGAAGGTGGATAAAATGGCAGGAACTCCCAAACACCTCTCAGTCCTATCTCTCAACATTAACAGACTTAACTCTCTAATTAAGCGACATAGACTGTCTAGTTAGATTAAAAAGCAAGATCCTTCTATCTGCTGCCTTCAGGAGTCACATTTTGCCCATAAAAACAAACACATTTTCAATGTGAAAGGCCTGAACAAAATCTACCAAGCAAACAGCCTCCATAAACAGGCAGGAGTTGCAATCCTAATATCAGATAAAATAAACTTCAAATTAAAATTAGTGAGAAGAGATAAAGAAGGTCGCTACATACTAATTAAGGGATCTCTCCTTCAGGAGGATATTACAATTCTAAATATCTACTCGCCAAACAATGGAGCACCCAAATTTATCCAAGAAACACTACTTTCCCTCAAATCCCATATAACTCCAAAGACATTAATTGTTGGGGACTTTAACACACCCCTTTCCCCACTGATAGATCAACTCGGCAAAAACTCAATAGAGAAACCTCACATCTAAACAACTAGATAGATCAACTAGATTTAACAGACAACTACTGAATATTTCACCCAGAAGAATCAGAATACACATTTTTCTCAGCAGCACATGGAACATTTTCCAAAATAGACCACATTTTAGGCCACAAAGCAAACTTGTCCAAATTCAGAAACATTGAAGTTATACCTTGCATTCTCTCAGACCACAAGGGAATAAAATTAGAACTCAACACCAAAAGCCACCAAAGAAAGTCTTGTAACACATGGAGGCTGAACAACACACTGCTGAATCACGAGTGGTTCATGGAAGAGATTAGAAAGGAAATTCAAATATTCATGATATGCAAAAAAAATGAGCACACAAATTACCAGCTCCTCTGGGACACAGCAAAGGCAGTACTCAGAGGCAAGTTTATAGCTCTGAGTTCTTATATCAACAAATTGGAGAGATCTGAAACCAACAGTTTAATGAGACATCTGAGCTTCCTTGAAAAAGAGCAGCAAGATAAACCCCAATCCAGTAGACAGAAAGAAATAATTAAAATTAAATGAGAATTAAATGAATTAGAATCCAAAAAAAAAACTATAGAAAGAATCAACAAAACAAAGAGTTGGTTTTTCGAAAAAAATTAACAAAATTGACAGACCCTTAGCAAATCTTATCAGAAAAAAGAAGAGAACACACCCAAATAAATAAACTCAGAGATGAGAATGGAAACATCACCATAGAACACAGAAACAACCAAGATTCAGAACATTATAAGGGAATACTTCTCAAAACTTTATGTTAATAAGTTTGAGAACTTGGCAGAAATGGACCTTTTCCTAGCAAATATTGACATGCCAAAACCAAACCAAGATGAGTTAAACCATCTTAACAGGCCCATATCAAGCATTGAAATAGAATCAGTAATAAGAGAGCTCCCATCTAAGAAAAGCCCAGGACCAGATAGTTTTACAGGGGAATCCTACAAGGCCTTCAAAGCAGAGCACATACCAATAATCCTCCAACACTTCAATGAAATTGAAAGAGAAAGTTCACTACCAAACTCATTCTATGAAGTCATCATAAATCCCTCATCTCAAAGCCAGGCAGGGACTCATCAAAGAAAGAGAATTATAGAACCATTTCATTGATGAACATTGATACAAACTTCTCAACAATATTTTGGCCAATCGACTTCAACAATTCATCCAAAAAAATCATACACCACGATCAAAAAGGATTCATTTCAGGGATGCAAAGCTGGTTCAATATACACAAATAAGTTAATAAAACTCACCACATCAACAGGAGCAAGGATAAGAACCACGTGATTTTCTCAATAGATGCAGAAAAAGCATTTGACAAGATCCAACATCTCTTTATGATAAAGGTTCTGGAAAAATTAGAAATCCATGGAACAGTCCTCAATACAATGAAGGCTGTATATGACAAATGTACAGCCAGCATTATGCTTAATGGTGAAAAACTAAAACCATTTCCTCTTAACTCAGGAACAAGACAAGGATGTCCGCTCTCTCCACTTCTCTTCAATTTAGTATTAGAATGCCTAGCTACAGCAATAAGACAAGATGCAAACATAAAGGGGATCCAAATAGAGAAAAAAGAATTTGCAACAATGAGAAATACAAGTCGTTATGTCGAAAACGAACTTCACAACTTTAGTGGGGGGGGGGGGCTCGGAGGATTGTGTGGGAGGGGCAGGGGGAGGGTTGGAAGGGATGGGAAGGGGAAACAAAGGAGGAGTCTACAATGCTTGATAAGAAATGTACTCATTATCTTGCCCATGTAATTGTAACCCCTCTGTACAGTATTTTCACAATAAAAAATAAATAAAAAATTTTAAAAAAGAAGTAAAAGTCTCCCTCTTTGCAGATGACATGATCTTGTTTTTAAAGAATCCCACACACTCCAATCCCAAATTACTCAAGCTGTTCAAAACTTTGGCAAGGAAGCAGGGTATAAAATTAACCCTCAAAATCAATGGCTTTTTTGTATGCCAACAATGAGAAAAGAGTGGCTAAAATTAGGAAAGCAACTCCATTAGTAATAGCCCCACAAAAAATAAAATAGCTAGGAATTAACTTAACCAAAGAAGTGAAGGACCTCTATGATGAAAACTTTAAAAACCAGAAAAAGGAAATCAAAACAGAACTTAGAAAGTGGCAAAAAATCTCATGCTCCTGGATTGTAAAGATCAACATCATGAAAATGGCAATACTTCCCAAGGCTATCTACAAATTCAATGTGATACCTATCAATATTCCAACCTCATTCTTCAAGGAAATAGAAGAGGCAATCCAAAAATACATACAGAACAATAAAAGACCCCGAATAGAAAAAAACGATCCTCAACAGAAAGAACACTGCTGGGACAATATCAACCAAATCTCAAACTCTACTACAAAGCCATAGTAATCAAAACAGCTTGGCACTGGCACAAAAACAGACTTCAGGACCAATGGAATAGAATTGAAAACCCAGAAATCAACCTACAGACCTATAGCCATCCAATCTTCGATAAGGGAGGTTAAAAAATAGAATGGAAGAAAGACAGCTTTCTTCAGTAAATGATGCTGGCAAAATTGGTTTAACTGCTTGTAGAAAACTAAAGCTAGATCCTTGTATATCACCCTGTACCATAATCAACTCCAAAAGGATCAAATACCTCGGAGTCAAATCCGATACTCTGAAAGCATTACAGGATGGAATAGGAGAAACCCTAGGTCTCATTGGCCAGGCCGAAATTTTCTTAATAGAGACAGAGAAACACAACAAATCAAAGAAAGTTTGGACAAATGGGATTGCATGAAATTGCAGAGCTTCTGCAAGCTAGCAAGATCAATAGAAAGCCCACAGATTGGGAGATCTTAAATAACCATACAACGGACAAGGGTCTCATATCTAAAATCTACCTGGAAATCAAAAATTTAATCCTCCAACAACAAATCCTCAAAGAAACAACTGTCCAATAAATAAGTGGGTTAAAGACTTAAAGAGAAACTTCTCTGAAGAAGAAAGAAGAATGGCCAATAGACATATGAAGAAATGCACAACCTCCCTAGCCATAAAAAAAATGCAAACCAAAACAACATTGAGATACCACCTCACCCTAGTTAGAATGGCTATAATCAAGAACTTTAATAACAACAGATGCTGGAGGGCATGTGGTCAGAAGGGAAATTTACAAGTGTAAACTTGTTCAACCACTTTGGAAAGCAGTATAGAGGTTCTTCAAAAGACTCCACATAGAGCTCCCCTATGACCCAGCAATCCCACTTTTGGGCATTTACCCAAATGTTCACAAACAAGACCACACTAAAGCTACCAGCACAACAATGTTTATTGCAGCATTAGCTAAGATATGGAACCAGCCCAGATGCCCCTCAGTAGATGAATGGATCAAGAAAATGTGGTATATATACACAATGGAATTCTATGCTTCCATCAGAAAGAATGACATTGCCCCATTTGTTAGGAAATGGAAAGACTTGGAAAAATTTATATTAAGTGAAGTAACCCAGACCCAAAGAACCATAGGTCCCATGGTTTCCCTTATTTGCAATAACTAGTACATATATGTCTGAGTCAAGCAGAAAAGATCAGATAAGTTGATGTTACAGAAATGAACCCTAAGAAATGTATTCAAATGTTTTTTTCTTTCAAGTGATTGTTTCTAACACAATTATAAGATTATTTCTTTGTTGTTTTGTATGTCCTTCCCCCACGGTATAACCCCTGCTTTCAGTATATTTGATGTGGGTATACTTTGTGGAGGGGAAGGGAAAAAACAAATCGTTTAAATAGTGATACAGGTAGACCTATTGCAACAATGAGATGTACTAGTTGTTATGTCGAAAACAAACTTTACAACTTTGGTGGGGGAGGAAGGAGAATTGGGTAGGGGGTGGTGCGAAGATGGGAAAGATGGGAAGGGGGAAAAAGGAGTAGGCTACAATGCTTGATAAGATATATACTCAATACCTTGCCCATGTAATTGTAACCGCTCTGTACCATATTTTCACAATAAATAAAATCGACCCCTTACTGTGGTGCTTGATTTGGGAGCATGAGATCTAAGGATCATGCCAAGAGGTAAAAGCAAAGCAAGACAGAACAATATTGCCACATTCTGTCTCCAATTAACTAGCAATAAGCCAAGCTGCAGACCTCACTGAACTGGGTGAGTGCAAGCTATGAGCAGCAACAGAGCAAGAATTGGAGGCAAGTTCAACCATTAGCAGAAAGAGGAGAAAGGAAAACCAATACCCATCCCTTGAGGAAAATAAAAAAGCAGAGAAGGAAAAGATGGCATTGTCAAAAACCACAAAATAGCAAAACATGCTTTTCTCTATGCTAAAGTTATGTTTGCTCCCTCATCACCACTTGGGTAATAAAACACTTTATAGTCTGGACATAAGGAAAGCCTCTCTTGGGAAAATTTAGCCAGAAAGAGAAATCGTCTAGTTTAGTTGTCCTTCTGGAGAAATCAAGGACCTGTTGCCTGTTCACTCTTTGATAAAAGAAAAACATAATTCTCTGATTTACTGTATGAAATGTTTCTGTGATTTAGAGTTCTAAATTTTATATCTGTACCATCTAAATTTTCTACCTCTAACATGGAGAGAGTTCAGTTCTTAAACTCTTGTACCTACACTAAAGGGCCTAACCCAACAATATAAAAATTCCTCATGCAAACATACATTTGCTTTCTTTTCTTGCAAGCAGTCCATAATAAATAGAGACTGGGAAATATTTATGATTAGCTCCAAGTAACAAGCATTGAAAAACAGAAATATCAGCGAGGTCAAACTGGGGATTATTCTGACATTAGGGGCAAGCAATGGCATTCCCAAAGGGAGCTGGGAAGGGGTGTTAGATTGGATTAGGCCAAAGAGATTCTTTTCTAAATCAGATGACTGATTAGCCAATTGAACTGTAATCATATTTCTCTCTTCCTATAATGGACAAAAAAAATACTTTGTAAAGCCAATTGGCATCTACAGTTTCCTCACCAGTGGCTAAACCCAAAAGCAAACCTTGTGACCATGGGCAGTGTTTGCTGTTCCTGTGTGTTTGGTGGATTATATTTTGCGACTAGCAGTTGAGACATCTTTTGGTGGATTACATTTTGCCACTAGCAAGTGAGACATCATCCTCTGTTTTTGTGAGACAATAACTGAATAGAAGCTTTTACGATATACACAATTCCCAACTATCAATGCTGTGGCCCTGGCTGCATTCAAAAGTAAAGTGTAATAGGCATGCTCACCATTCCCTTTGTATTTATTTCTCTTGAGCCTACTATGACCAAGGACTCGTATACAATTGCCCAGGTTCCTTTCCTTGCAATGGAAGGGACACACAAACACATGGGACAGTGTCACCTCCTTCTTCTATCTACTCAGGTGTCATTTCAGAAATGTCAGTTTGGGTCACCTTATCTGAAATTCCATCCCCATTGCCTTCCTCGAACCATACCATTCTTTTAATCCTCCTGTATATTTGCTGAGGAGGCCTTAAAACTTCAAATATATGTGTAATTCTTGCATTCCCCTGTATTGCTTTACTGTTCAGTATACTGATGTTTTTGAAAGTTTCTGTTTCTCTGTGCATAGAGTTTCTCTGTGCTTTGCTCACTGGCATTCTTCAAATATCTATCATTACACTCTCCATCAATAGGTGCTGAATGAATTGATACATATTTCACACTAATTCATAGATGGTGGTTAAGGTTATTTTATTATTATCTTTAAGTAGTCCATTTAGTTTTCTGTCCTCTTACTCTTTGTCCTTAGGTCAGCAAATTACCTGTGTTTAAAGCAATCTTGATAATGCTGCTTGACTTTCAATTACCACCATGAACTATTAAATGTTTGGTTCTGATGATGTTTCTACTTTCAACTTCTAATTATGTGAGGAATCTTACCTGAACCGAGGTGCATATTAAACCTATGTATTCTTCAAAAGTTGGTCACCAGAGCCTACAAAAGGAGTGTTTCCTTCCATCACCTGTTAAATCTTCTTTTCCTTTCTTTTTTTTTTTTCTTTGTTGGTCATGGAGCCTGAACTCTGTGCCAGGGTGAGCTCTTCAGTTCACTACTACCACTCTACCATTTGAGCCACAGTGCCACTTCTGGCTTTTTCTGCTTATGTGGTGCTGAGGAATCAAATGCAGGGCCTCGTGTATGCATGGCAAGCACTCTACCATTGAGCCACCTTCCCAGCCCCTAAATCTTCTTTTCAGTGATTATTCCATGAAGAGTTGACTTGGCCCTTAATTTTTGCTCCTTCAGCCATGCCTTTTTTCTGTTACAAACTCTCATTTGAAAGGGACCAGTAAGAAGAAAGAAACCATGCTGGGTTAAACATGACAAGTTAGATGTGTAGGATGAACAAAGTCAGATGAATGGATAAGTACAAACCTTAGGCCTCAGGGAAAAGATCCACAAGGCAAGTATGGGGATAAAGAGGACACACTTAAAGATGTTCATTGTGCAAGCCAACCTTGAGCTGCTTAAATGTACTGTTAGGTCTGATTGGATCTGCTCAGCAGGTGGAGATGCAAAGAACAAGATCCAGAGTTCTGACAGACAAGACAGTCAATAGCTGGCTTACTTGCATGCAGTTGCACCTAAGAGGGCCTCAGAGCATGGGGCCTGAAACAGTTTTGAGTGTTGGCTCTTATGAATTTTTCAGACTTTCATGGTGATCACTCAGGCCTTTAAATTGTTAAAGTAGAGTTCTGTTGTAATATAGCACCTCAATCCAATGCTGGTGCAAGTTCCTTGCTAAATATTAATATTCCTTAGTAGTTTGTTAGTTTAAAAAAAAAGAAGAGGGTCAGAGAAACCCACTATCTAGCTATCTAAATATCACTACTTTCTCTACCTAGCCCACCAATAATTATGGCAAATGCTTTAAGTGAGAATTGTCAATAAAAGGAAAAAGCAATTTTCAGTGTTATGTCAGGATGATGACAGAGTCCTTCCAATGTGGGTTTGGCACAATAAACTCATTTTTGTCAAGATGAAAACATTTAAGTCTCTCAATGAGAGAACTGAGGACATACCATTTGAATGTAGAGATTTTTCCACTACTCAATCTTTTCCATAGAGACATTCAGCATTGAAGTTGGGACACCTGTTTGATTCTAAAACTGGGATGGGATATCAAGTTAGGGTTTGATTCCATGTTGTTTTTATTTAACAGCTTCATTAAATTCAAATGTATGCCACTGAAGCACCAAGACCTACAGTAGAGACACCTGAAATGCTATTAGGCCCATCTGTTCCCTGTTTCTTCTCCTTTGGCTTTCCTTTTCTTAATTTATTTTTATTGTTCATATAAAGGTGATGTACAGAGGGGTTGCAGTTATATAAGCCAGATAAAGGAGTACATTCCTTTAGACAATGTCAACCTTCCTCTCACTCTCTTCCAGTTTTTCTTCCCATTCTCACCCACATTATATAATTCATTTTCAACTTACTCTCTAGTGAATATTACTGCTTCAGTATTCACCCTTTCTTTCTACCATTTCTGTGGACCCCTCCTGACTCTCTGAAAGACAAATAACTGAACAAACAAAGCAAAAGGAAAAAAGTAGTGTCAGTGTCTCATAACTATAATCCTTGTTACTCAGTAGGCTGAGTCCATGAGACTCTCATCTCCAATAAACTACTCAACAAAAGCCTTCAAGTGGTGCTGTGGCTCAATTGGTAGAGTATTAGCTTGAGCAAAAGTTAAGGGACAGTATGGGGGTCCTGAGTTTAAGCCCCAACACCAGCAGAAAAAAAGTAAAGAAACCAAAAACTACAACAAAACAAAAAGATTTCTTTCCATTTCCAAAAGTCCTTTTCAATATAAATTATTTTAATGATAAAGGGACACCAAGGAGGAGGCATCAATGCTTGATAAGAAATGTACTCATTTCCTTGATGATTAATTATAACCCCTGTGTACCGTATTCTCACAATTTATAAAAACTTATTAATAAAAAATAAATTATTGTATATGCTTAAATGCACACAGCTATTGTGCCCTTGTGATCCTCTCCTAAGAATATCTTCCTTTAATCTCACTGTGTGTAAATGCATAGAGATCTGTATAATTTACCTTGGTCCAGTTTGTTTGCTTTCACACCCAGTGTACTTACTTTTCAAAGTATAAGCACATTGTGGCTACCACAAATGAAAAAATAAAACATGCAACCTATGTTTCTCTAGATCTGCTTAACTTCTCTTATTATGCTTTTCTCCAAATATTTCCCTTCCATACAAATGGTAGAGTATCATTCATTCTGGTGGATGAGTGGAATTCCATTGTGTATATCTCCCACATTTTCATTATCCATTCATCAACTGACGGGCCTCTGAGTTGCTTCCATCTCTTGGATGTGGTAAAGAATGCTGCAATGAATATGGTTTTGTTGGTAGCTTTCATATGGCCTTGTTTATGTTCTACTGGATAAATGCCTAGGAGAGAAATTGCTAGGTTAAAGGGAATCTCTATGTATAGTCTTTTGAGGAATCTCTATACTGCTTTCCAGAGTGGTTGGTGAACAAGTTTATATTCCCACTGACAGTTTAATAGACTTCCCTATTGGCCAGATCTACAACAGCATGTGTAATGACTAGTTTTCTTGATAATGGTCATTGTAACTGGGGTGATGTGGAATCTCAGTGTTGTTATGATTTACATTCCCTTTATGGACAGAAATGCTGAATATTTCTTCCTGTGTCTATTGGCCATTTTTATTTCTTCTTTGGAGAAGTCTGTCTTTAAATCTTTATTTATTAATTGGCTGTTAATTCTTTGTTATCTTTTCACTTTTAGTCTCTCCATGTCTGTGCCATCTCTTCCATTCCCAAAGATAGCTAAACAAACAATACCAAAAGAAAACCAAATTAGTATATGTTTGAGTCAAGCAGAAAAGGTCAGATAAGATGATGTTAGGGAAATGAACCTTAAGATATGTATTCAAATGATTTTTTCTATGAAGCTATTGTTTCTTACACATTTATAAGATTATTTCTTTGTTGCTTTGTACATCCCTCCCCCAAGGTGTAACCCCTGCTTTCACTGTATTTGATGTTGGTATAATTTGTGGAAGGGAAGGGAAAAAACAAATCTTTTAAATAGGATACAGGTGGACCCATTGCAACACTGAGATGTACAAGTCCTTATGTCCAAAACGAACTTTACAACTTTGATGGGGGGAGGGGAGAGGAAGATTGGATGGGGGACAGGAGGAGGATGGGAAGGGATGGGAAGGGGAAACAAAGGAGGAGGCTACAATGCTTGATAAGATATGTACTCATTATCTTGCCCATTTATTGTAACCCTTCTGTACAGTATTTTCACAATAAAAAATAAATGAGCCAATAAAAAGAAAAAAAGTAACAACAAAGACTAAAGTATATACAAACTAACAAGACATAAAGAAAACAAAAGTAACAACAAAGGCAACTATCCATATATGTTATAGATGAATATTACACACACACACACACACACACACACACACACACACACACACACACAATTGTTGACTTACATTATTTACCTTTTAGCTTCCTATCCTGATATTAAAATCCCATTCCAAGGTCTCTTCATTCCTGAATTAATTCCTTTTGCTCTTTGATTCTGTTTTTGTGAAAATGATGAGAATTAAGTACAGATCATGTACATGCTCTGTGCTCTACCGTTGGTCTACCCACCTATATCTTCAAAGACTATTATACGAGAATATTGTCATTGTCACATATTTAACATTTTTGGCTTTTGAATAGATTCTATTTGGACAGTATACATTCAATGTAAACTTTTTGTTGTTTTTGTTGCTCATAGGGTAGAAGATAAATTTTTATTGTTCTGCCCATTACTGCTTTTCTTTTATTGTGTATGACACAGAATAATGCTGTACCTGGATTGTCGAGAGAATAAATTGTTTCAATGAATGTGGTGATTTTTATAAATGTTAATTGTCACCTTTGTCTTAGATTTTGCTTTTGATGGGTGTGTGGCAGTTCTGGGACTTGAACTCAGGACCTGTGTGATAATCCTGAGCTTCCTTCTTTCAAGACTACTGGTTTACAGCTACAGCTCCACTTGGACTTTTTAGTAGTTTACTGGAGATAAGGGTCTCAAAGATTTTCCTGCCCAACTGGATCCTGAGTACCTACGATTTGAGGCTGGAGCCATGGGAGCCTGGCTGGATTTTGCCAATTTAAACTATAATTGCTTAAATACAGAGAAGTCAGATTTGATTTTTCTTTCATTAGTGCTGAAATCCAGCTGCTAGGTGCACCTCCACACATGTCCAGAAGTGAATTCACAGCTTGAACACTGCACAGCCAGGACTAGAAGGGCTTTTGAGGTTGTTACTCTACTTCAAATATTCTCTGCAAAAAGCTAGTTGACTGGCAATGTTATAAACTTAAAAATTTAGAAGAAGTGGTTTATATATCAACAAGACTGGTTCTTGGACATACCAACTTGACAAAAGAGATTGTAACAATGAAGCTAAAAGTCCAGAGTAAGAGGTAGGTGGGGAGGAGTTTTGCCCTGGAACACAAACATCCTTGAATTTAAATCTGTATAATCAGGATCAAGGATGAGAACTCATGACCTTTTCAGAGGACTTCTGGTTTTAATCTACTTTCCTCTGTTGACTCTAACCTAACTTCTCCAGGAATACTCATCTAGATACTTACCTGGAAATTCCTGATTGGTGCACTCAGCACATATAATCTAAGGTCAGAGTCCTGGTGTCAGTAGCTTGTCTTATTCTGGTACCAGAGATATCTTCGTTGTGATTCAAAATTTCAACCCAGAAACATGAAGCTCTTGGCATTTCTTGTAATACTGGGTGTTGCTGCTATCCTGGTTTCTTCTGGTAAGTAAAAGACTGTGCAAATACCTACTGTGACTTTGAGGTTTTCATGAAGCTGTACCTTCCTGACCTCTTGTTCAAAGCCTTGATTCATCTCCCTTCCAATTTTAAGCTATCATGACACTAGATTCTGTTTTCTGAATTCAGGCATATGTTTTCTCTGTGTGAACCTCACAGGCTAGTACCAATTATTGTTTCTATAAGGCCTTTTATTTCATTATAATCTTTAATTAGCTGTACATCGGAGTTGCTATTTAAGAGTGAACACAATATATCTTAATCAATGTCACTTCTTTCATCATTTGCACCTAGCCTTCCTCTACCCACACTTCCCTTTACTTTTCTCAACTTGATAGAATATAGATTCAACTGTCTGCATTTCCCCCTCGTTTCCTCTTCACCCATGTTTTCCCCTATATATGGAAGCTAGATTTAGCTTACAAAGTCATAAGTAAATGGCTTTGATGCTATGCAATTATATACAAACACAACTAAGGAAATACAGTAGATTCACAGGAGATCTCAAACAGGACAGTTCCTTAGAAACCCAAGTCAAAGTTCAGCAAAATAAAACACTAAGAAGCTAATACTCATAAGGGATGAGCTCGGGTCAATGGGAAAGGGGAAACCAATGAAGAGGAGGAAAAAGGTCTAGAAGGTAATCAGTGGCTTATTTCAAGAAGTATAAGAGGACAATGTTGTCTTGTTTAGGCTGATTTAGTCTTCAGTCTGACCTCTCAGGGCCACTGCTTTTAAAAATAAAAATGACCATTACTACTCACAGTTAATCTTCCATCTCAAATGTTTTCTTCTTTTTTTTTTAATCTTTAAAAGAATGTCAACAGAGACTACATCAGACACCATAGTTACTGGAAACTTGTCCTGCCATTCGACTTCTTCTTTCTAAGGCCATTTCATTCCCAGTCTCCTTCCTGACAGCTTCCATGTGCATATTCTATTTTATATAGGCTTCTAAGAAAACCCAGGGCAAGATGCATTCCTGATAATCTAGTTCACTTTGAAGCTAGGTAATCTCCTCTTCCTTATGTATTGTTATATATTCTAGAAGCAAGCCTCTCTCACAGAGTTATCAGATCCATAGTTATTATTCCTCTTTCCTTAGCCAGAGGTTCAAAGCTGTGAGGCCAGATATGAGGGGTTGAGTGTGTTTTGTTTTTCTTTATTGCTTGTGCCACTCCTGGGGCTTGAACTGGGAGCATGACTGCTGTCCCAGAGCTTTTGTGATCATGCACTCAATCACTTGAACCACAGATCCACCTCTGGCCTTCATGGTAGTTAATTAGACAAAAGAGTTTCATAGAATTTCCTGTCAGGGGCTGACTTTGACCCTTTATCTCAGATCTCAGCCACCTGAGTAGCTAGAATTGCAATCAAGAACCTCCAGTGCCCTGTGTAGGATTATTGTTGATATATATATGTATATATATCTATATCTATCTATCTATCTATATATATGTATCTTTGAATAATTTGAAGAAAGAATATCCTGGCTAATGTCAAATATAAAGCAACTTTTACTGGCCTGAATTAAGATGGAATGGATTCTATAGTTGTAATATACGGAGGAAGATTTGAGTACATAACAGGATGCTGTAATCATGAAGACAGTGATGCCTAAGGTGTGCTGCTACACCACGGGCATATGTCAATGTTCACTTCCAATCTCTGAATTGACAAACAAACACTGTACTTTCCCGTATTCCATCTGGGAAAGAGCTTTCCGTGGAAGAGAAAATAGGAGGATTTGAACATTGTACTATCTCCACAGTTAATGTTACTGCTCAAGGAGGGAAGTTTCCATGCATTTGTCTCTCAACAAATAACATGGCACAAAGAATGGGGAATGATGGGCGTTTATAGGAAGGTCAAAGATGTGAGTTACTAAACAACGGGAATGCAGAGATGATTTTATAACAAAACAATGTGTGTCCAATACTGAGTGGGACACATGTTATTATCTGAAGGAGAGAGAATGCTGTACCTGACAGGAATGTTTCAAATCTTCCTCAGATGAGCCCATCCCAGATAACCCTACTGAGGATGCTAATTCCCAAGACATATATGGTAAGAAGCTTGCTTATCTTCTCTGTCAATGTCACTGCACAAGGAGGGAGGCTTCAACATATTTGTCTCTCAACAAATACATGTGACAAAAAGAATGGGGAATGATGGATGTTTATAAGAATGTCAAACATGTGAGTCACTAAACAAGGGGAATGCATAGCTAATTTTATAACAAAATAATGTGTGTCCAATACTGAGTGGGACACATTTTATTATCTGAAAGAGAGAGAATGCTGTACCTGACAGGAGTATTTCAAATCTTCCTCAGATGAGCCCATCACAGATAACTCTACTGAGGATGATTCTAATTCCCAAGACATAGATGGTAAGAAGATTGTCTGTCTTCTTGGTCAATGTCACTGCCCAAGGAGGGAGGTTTCCATGTATTTGTCTCTCAACAAATAACATGGCACAAAGAATGGGGAATGATGGGCGTTTATAGGAAGGTCAAAGATGTGAGTCACTAAACAATGGGAATGCAGAGATGATTTTATAACAAAACAATATGTGTGCAATACTGAGTGGGACACATATTATTATCTGAGGGAGAAAGGATGCTGTACCTGACAGGAATATTTCAAATCTTCCTCAGATGTGCTCATCCCAGATAACCTTACTGAGGATGCTTCTAATTCCCAAGACATATATGGTAAGAGGATTGCTTATCTTATCTGTCAATGTCACTGCCCAAGGAGGGAGGTTTCAACATATTTGTCTTTCAACAAATACATGTGACAAAAAGCATGGGGAATGATAATGTTTATAAGAAGGTCAAAGAGGTGGTTCACTAAACAATGGGAATGCAGAGATGATTTTTATAACAAAATAATGTGTGTCTAATACTGAGTGGGACACATGTTATTATGTGAAGGAGAGAGAATGCTGTGCCTGACAGGAATATTTCAAATCTTCCTCAGATGATCCCATCACAGATTAGTATCCTGTGATTGCTTCTTATTTCCCATATATATGTATATACACACATATGTATGTGTATATATATATTTATATATATAGTGAGAAGATTTCATTTACATGAGGCTTTTTTTGTGCCCATCTTCATACTTGGATATTCTCCCGGGAATAAAGTGTAGCAGAAATTATTGTTTCCTTTCTTCCTATGGCTCCCTTAACTCCTTTCTGATTCAAGTCGATATACGAATTTCCAAGGAGCCAAGAGGTTGAAGTTGTTTGATTGTCAATTTTGACTGTATCTTTGCTGTAATAATGGCATTTGACAAAGTTTATCCTTGGTAGAAATTATTAGAAGGATAACCCTTCTCCATGTTGCATGCAAACACTTTATTTTTAATTTAAAACACTGTTATCTCTGGGAAGCATTGAGGAAATACGAATGTTTTGATAATGAGACTTCTGCAGGTAGACTCCTCTGTGAGCTATTCAGAACAACGTTGGGAAATTGGAACTTCATCAGCACTGAAGTCCATTTTCCAATGCTGCATTCATCTCTGCTTTCCTTTCAAGGTGACTCCTGTAAACTAAATAGCATTTCGTGTTTGCTAGTCAACATTCAGATTCCAAGATTCTGAGAACACAGTCTTCATGCTTATTAACAACCTCTACACATTTTTTATTTTCAGAAATAATTAAATTTTAATTAAAGAACAATGATAGTAATGTGGAGCCAAAATGAAAACGTTTTCATCATCAAGATTTGTTCTTCAGGACTGGACCTGAACTTACTTTCATTTGATTTGATTCAATCAACCTCCTCCCCTGCCCTTGCAGCTTCTAATCTCCAATCACATTAATCAGCTTTCAAAAAAATAGTAATTGTGAGTTTCATCATACATATTTTTCTTTTTTATGAATTTCTGGACTTTACATTGCTTAGACAATCCATTCTACACACTGACTTTTATTTAAAATCCTCTACAGTTCTTTGTTAACAAGACTTTACATTTGCTTGGTTTGGTTTTAGACATCACACTATAGCCCTGCCCTTTCTTTTTTTGTTGTAAATTGTGAAGATTCTGTACAGAGGGGTTACAGTTACATGAGTAACAGAATGAGTGCATACCTTGTCACACATTGCTACCCTTTCCCTTGTTGTCCTCCCACTATCCTTCCCTCCCCTACCTGCTTAACTCTCCCCACCCGCAACCAAAGTCATAAAGTTCATTTCCAATATCCTGTCTTGTGGGTATCATTGTTGCAACGAGCCATCCTGTGTCCTTGTTTCCCCCTTGTTGTTGTTGTTCCATTATCCTTTCCCTCCCCACCTTCCACACTCCTACCCACCTCTCCTACCCAACCCCTGCCCAAAGTTGTAAAGTTCATTTCCAATTTACTTTCCTGTGGGTATCCGTGTTCAGATAGGTCATCCTATGTATCATTATTCCCCTTCCCCTCCTCGGATTAGAAAAATGTATATACAAGATGCAGGGTACCAAAATCAAGTACAGTGACAACAGAGGATATGCCCTAGGGGAAGAAACACACAAAGGAAACAACAACAACAAGAACAAAAATAGCATCACATAGTACATTTAAACTGATAATAATAAATACAGAACACTTCAGTCCGAATCTTGGGGCTCATTTCAATTAGAATAATCATATATGGTCATATGTAGAGGGCTTTTGAAGTTTTCAGGTGATCTGATAAGCTTATCTTATATATATACAAACAGAATTCATCACAGCAATGCAAAGCTGGTTCATTATATGCAAACTAATTAATGTAATTCATTACATCAACAAGTGCAATGATAAGAAACACATGATTATCTCAATAGATGCAGAAAATAAATTGGACAAGATACAACACCACTTTATGAAGCAAGCAATCCAGGTAACATTTCTCAATACAATAAAGGCTATGCATGACAAACCTACAGCCAGCATTATACTTAATGGTGAAAGGCTAAATCCATTTCCTCTAAACTCAGGAACAAGACAAGGATGTCCACTCTCTCCACGCCTCCTTAACTTGCTATTAGAATGCCTAGCTAAAGCAATAGGACAAGATGCAAACATAAATGGGATCCAAATAGGGAAAAATGAAGTTAAACACTCCCTCTTTGCAGATGGCATGATCGTGTATTTAAAGAACCCCATGGACTCCACTCTCATATTATTCAAGCTGATCTGAATGTTGGTAAAGTAGCAGGACACAAAATTAACCCTCAAAAATCAATGGCTTTTCTGTATGCCACTAATGAGAAGAGCACAGCTGAAATCAGGAAAGCAACTCCTTTTGGAATAGCCCCACAGAAGATAAAATACCTAGGAATTAACTAAAGAAGTGAAGAAAAAAACAACATCCAGTGTTCAGACAGAGAAGACAGTTAGGAGCCAGGCTGCACTTCTGAGGTCCACAGACACAGGGCCAGCAACAAATATGAGGCTTTAATCTTCTGAATTTTTCAGATTTTCATGATGGTGACTTGAGCAAAAAATGCAGGCCACCTCATTCTCCACCTGATACACCAACAATTCTGGCCAGTGATCTCAGTGAGAATTGTCACTCAAAGGAGAAACCAGTATTCAGTGTAATTTCAAGATGATGACAGAGTCCTTCCAACGTGGGCTTGGCACTAAACGAAATCATTTTTGTCAACATGAAAATTGTTTCAGTCTTTAAAAAAGAGAAAGAAGGAAGCATATATATAGTGGAATTCTATGGTTCCATCAGAAAGAATGACACCACCCCACTTGTTAGGAAATGGAAAGACTTGGAACAATCATATGAAGTGAAGTAAGCGAGCACTAAAGAAATACAGGTAATGTGGTTTCCCTTATTTGCAATGACTAGTACACGTCTAGGATGAGCAGAAAAAGTTCAAAAGCTATGTATATATAAGATGATGCTAAGTGAAATGAACCCCAAGACGTGGACACAAGAGTTCTTTCCTGGTTGTTGTTGTTTTCAATGTACAGCGTGATTTTTTTCCTTCATATGTTCTTCCTCCTATGGTATATCCTCGGTTGTCACGGTACTTGATTTTGGTAAACTGCATCTTGTATATACATTTGTCTAATTTGCAGAGAAGAGGAATAACAAAAGGGGGAAACAAGGACACAGGATGGCTCGTTGCAACAACGAAACTCACAAGACAGTATATTAGAAATGAACTTTATGACTTTGGTTGTGGTTGGGGGGAGAGTAAAGCAGGTAGGAGAGGGAAGGGATAGTGGGAGGACAACAAGGGAAAGGGTAGCAATGTGTGACAAGGTATGCACTCATTCTGTTACTCATGTAACTGTAACCCCTCTGTACAGAATCTTCACAATTTACAACAAAAAAAGAAAGGACAGGGCTATAGTATGATGTCTAAAACCAAACCAAGCAAATGTAAAGTCGTGTTAACCAAAAACTGCAGAGGTGTTTAAATAAAAGTCAGTGTGTAGAATGGATTGTCTAAGCAATGTAAATTCCAGAAATTCATAATAAAGAAAAACATGTATGATGAAACTCACAATTACTATTTATTTGAAAGCTGATTAATATGATTGGAGATTAGAAGCTACAAGGTCAGGGGAGGAGGTTGATTGAATCAAATCAAATGAAAATAAGTTCAGGTCCAGTCCTGAAGAACAAATCTTGATGATGAAAATGTTTTCATATTAGTACCAACAATATTCCTTTAAATATATCTACAAAAATCCTGAAAATAAAACAATAATGTGTAGAGGTTGTTAATAAGCATGAAGACTGTGTTCTCAGAATCTTGGAATCTGAATGTAGACTAGCAAGTATAAAATGGTACTAAGTTTACAGGAGTCACCTTGAAAGGAAAGCAGAGATGAATGAAGCATTGGAAAATGGACTTCAGTGCTGATGAAGTTCCAATTTCCCAACGTTGTCTTGAGTAGCTCACAGAGGAGTCTACCTGCAGAAGTCTCATTATCAAAACATTTGTATTTTCTTAATAATTCCCAAACATAACAGTGTTTTAAATTAAAAATAAAGGGCTGGGAAGGTGGCTCTGTGGTAGATCGCTTGCCTTGCATGCCTGAGGCCCTGTGTTCAATTCATCAGCACCACATAAGCAAAAAGAAAAAAGCCAGAAGTGGTGCTGTGGCTCAAGTGGTAGAGCGCTAGCCTTGAGCTGAAGAGCTAAGGGACAGCGCCCAGGCCCAAAGTTCAGGCCCCAAGACCGGATCACCCCCTAAAAACAAAAGAAAATAAATAAATTAAAAATAAAATGTTTCCCCTCCCCCACAGTATAACCCCTGCTTTCACTATATTTGATGTCAGTATAACTTGTGGAGGAGATGGGGAAAAACCAGTTGTTTAAGGATACAGGTGGACCTGTTGCAACAATGAGAAGTACAAGTTGTCATGTCCAAAACGAGCTTTACAACGTCGGTGCGGGGGGGGGGGGGGGGGGGGGGGAAGGGGGGGAAGGAGAAGGATTGGGATGGGGGGGGAGGGGGGAGGCTGGGAAGTTAGGTGAAGGGTAAACAAAGGAGGAGGCTGCAATGCTTGGTAAGAAATGTACGCATTATCCTGCCCATGTAATTGTAACCCCTCTGTACAGTATGTTCACAAATAAAATAAAATTAAATTAAAAAAATAAATAAAATGTTTCCATGAAACATGTAGAAGTTTTATCGTTCTAATAATTTCTACCAAGGATAAACTCTGTCAAATGCCATTTTTACAGCAAGGATACGGTCAAAATTGACAACCAAACAACTTCAACCTCTTGGCTCCTTGGAAATTGGTATATTAACTTGAATCAGAACAGAAAGAATTAAGGGAGCCGTAGAAAGAAAGGAAACGTTTATTTCTGCTACACTTTCTTCCCCATACCATTTCCTGAGGTAAGAATAACGGGAGACTATCTAAGTACGTAGATTGGCACAAACAATAGCCTAATGCAAATGAAATCTTCTTACTACACATGTCTTGGAAATAAGAAGCAATCACAGGATAGTAATCTGTGATGGGCTCATCTGAGGAAGATTTGAAACATTCCTGTCAGGTACCGCATCCTCTCTCCTTCACATAATAACATGTGTCCCACTCAGTATTGGACACACATTGTTTTGTTATATAATCATCTCTGCATTGTTTAGTGACTCACATGTTTGACCTTCCAATAAACATCCATCATTCCTCATTCTTTTTGTCTCGTGTATTTGTTGAGAGCCAAATACATGAAGCCTAACTGTTGTGCAGTGTCATTGACTGTGGAGATAGTGCAAAAATTAAATCCTCCTATTTTCTACTCTACAGAAAAATGTTGCCCAGAATGAATAAGGGAACTTACAGTCTCAATCTTGCTTGTCAACTCAGAGATTGGAAGTGAACATTGACATATGCCCGTGGTCTAGCACCACACCTTAGGCATCACTGTCTTCATGATTACAGCATCCGGTTATGTACTCAAATCTTCCTCCTTAAATTACAACCATAGAATCCATTCCATCTCATTTCAGGCTTGTGTTGGGGCTTGAACTCAGGAACTCCATGGTGTCCCTTAACTTCTGTTCAAGGCTAATATTTTACCAATTGAGCCACAGCACCACATGAAGACTTTGGTTGAGTAGTTTATTGGAGATGAGAGTCTCATGGACTGTATTCACCTGGCTGGCTTGGAGCTGAGATCTTCAGATCTCAGCCTACTGAGAAACAAGGATTATAGTTATGAGACACTGACACTACCTTTTTTCCTTTTGTTTTGTTTGTTCAGTTATTTGTCTTTGGGAGAGTCAGGAGGGGGCCACAGAAATGGTGGGTGAATACTGAAGCAGTAGGATTCACTAGACAGTAAGTTAAAAATGAATTCTATAATATGGGTGAGAATGGGAGAAAAACTTGGAGAGAGTGAGAGGAAGGTTGACATTGTCAAAAGAAATGTACTTCTTTATCTGCTTATATAACCGCAACCTCTCCGTACTCATCTTTATATGAACAATAAAAATACATTAAGAAAAGGAAAAGCCAAAGGAAAAGGAGAAGAAACAGGGAACACATGAGCATTATGTCATTTCAGGTGTCTCTACTGTAGGTCTTGGTGCTTCAGTGGCATACATTTGAAATTAATGAAGCTGTTAAATAAAAACAACATGGAAGCAAAACCTAACTTGATATCTCATCCCAGTTTTAGAATCAACGAGGTTCTCCAACTTCAATGCTGAATTTCTCTATGGAAAAGGTGGAGTAGTAGTAAAATCTCTACATTCAAATGGTATGTCCTCAGTTCTCTCATTAAGAGACTTAAATGATTTTCATCTTGACAAAATGATGTCTATTGTGCCAAACCCAATTTGGAAGGTCTCTGTCATCATCTTGAAATAACACTGAAAATTGTTTTCTCTTTTTATTGACAATTTTCACTTAAAGCATTTGCCATAATCAATGGTGAATTAGGAGAAAGTAGTGATATTTAGATAGGTAGATAGTGGGTTTCTCTGACTCGCTTCTTTATTTAAAAGTAGCAAACTACTAATAAGTATTAATATTTAGCGATGAACTCACACCAGCATTGGATTGAGATGCTATATTACAACAGAACTCTATCTTAACATTTTAACTGCATCTTTTGCCTGAGTGATCACCATGAAAGTCTGAAAAATTCATAAGAGCCAACACTCAAAATTGTTTCAGGCCCCGTGCTCTGAGGCCCACTTAGGTCAACTGCATGCTCAGTAACCCAGCTGTTGACTGTCTTGTCTGTCTGAACTCTGGATCTTGTTCTTTGCATCTCCACCTGGTGAGCAGATCCAATCAGACCTAACAGTACATTTGAGCAGCTCAGGGTTTGCTTGCACAATGAACATCTTTAAGTGTGTCCTCTTTATCCCCATACTTGATTTTTGGATCTTTTCCCTAAGGCCTAAGGTTTGTACTTATACGTTTATCAGGATTTGTTCATCCTACACGTCTAACTTGTCATGTTTTACCCAGCACGATTTCTTTCTTACTGGTCCCTGTCAAAATAGAGTTTGTAAAAGAATAAAGGCATGGCTGAAGGAGGAAAAGTTAAGGGCCAAGTCAACTGTTCATGGAATAATCACTGAAAAGAAGATTTAGGGGCTGGGAAGGTGGCTCAATGGTAGAGTGCTTGCCATGCATGCATGAGGCCCTGGATTTGATTCCTCAGCACCACACAACAGAAAAAGCCAGAAGTGGCACTGTGGCTCAAATGGTAGAGTGGTAGCCTTGAACTGAAGAGCTCACCTAGGTACAAAGTTCAGGCCCCATGACCAACAAAGAAAAGAAAGGAAAAGCAGATTTAACAGTGATGGAAGGAAACACTCCTTTTGTAGGCTCTGGTGACCAACTTTTGAAGAATACATAGGTTTAATATGCACATCAGTTCAGGTAAGATTCCTTACATAATTAGAAGTAGAAAGTGGAAACATCATCAAAACCAAACATTTAATAGTTCATGGTGGTAATTGAAAGTCAAGCAGCATTATCAAGATTGCTTTAAACACAGGTAATTTGCTGACCTAAGGACAAAGAGTAAGAGGACAGAAAACTAAGTGGACTACTTAAAGATAATAATAAAATAACCTTAACTGCCATTCATGAATCAATGTGAAATATGTATCAGTTCATTCAGCACCTATTGATGGAGAGTGCAATAATAGATATTTGAAGAATGCCAGTGAGCAAAGCACAGAGAAACTCTATGTACAGAGAAACAGAAACTTTCAAAAACATTAGTATACTGAACAGTAAAGCAATACAGGGGAATGCAGGAATTACACATATATTTGAAGGTTAAAGGCCTCCTCAGAAATTATACAGGAGGATTAAAAGAATGGTATGGTTCGAGGAAGGCAATGAGGATGGAATTTCAGATAAGGTGACCCAAACTGACATTTCTGAAAATGACACCTGAGTAGATAGAAGAAGGAGGTGACACTGTCCCATGTTGTGTGTCCCTTGTATTGCAAGGAAAGGAACCTGGGCAATTGTGTACGAGTCCTTGGTCATAGTAGGCTCAAGAGAAATAAATACAAAGGGAGAGGTCTGCATGCTTATTACACTTTACTTTTGAATGCAGCCAGGGCCACAGCATTGATAGTTGGGAATTGTGTATATCGTAAAAGCTTCTCTCAGTTATCGTCTCACAAAAACAGAGGATGATGTCTCACTTGCTAGTGGCAAACTATAATCCACCAAATGATGTCTCGTCTGCTAGTCGCAAAATATAATCCATCAAACACACACAGGAACAGCAAACGCTGCCCATGATCACAAGGTTGTTTTTGGGTTTAGCCACTGGTGAGGAAACTGTAGATGCCAATTGGCTTTGCAAAGTATTTTTTTGTCCATTAGAGGAAGAGAGAAATTTGATTACAGTTCAATTGGCTAATCAGTCATCTGACTTATGAAAGAATCTCTTTGGCCTAATCCAGTGCAGATGGGTCAGGCTGTTTAGCCCCAGGAAAGTTTTGCTACAGAGAATGCTCACCCCTACCTATTCCCCTAGATGGAAGTTTTACTGGCCCCTGAGTCTGGTTTGTTTTTGTAATTCTTGGGTCTCCACACCAAACTTATGGTTTTTGCCTTTAAAAGCTATGTGAAAACTACTTTCTGGGTTGCAGGTCTTTGGGGACAGGACTCCACATGCAGGTGCTGTCTTTCTAATGAAGCCTCTCTATTCAACCTTTCAAGATGTGGCTTCTCTGTTTCTGGCAATTAATTTCCCCTAAGACATTTGGAGGCCCCAGCAAGATTCTCATGTAACAATACTGGTACTGGACCTGTGACATTTCAATAGCAGTAGTTCTGAGGACTGCACCTGACTTGGCTAACAGATCCACAAGGAGAGAGATGACAATAGTGAGGCAGGCAGCACTGATCATGTGGGGAGGCCTCTAGAGGAGTGGAACTTCTTCCTGGAGAGGATTGTGAGGTCAGGAAAAAGGCTGACAAGGTGGCAGGACTGATTGATAAGAATGACACACGAGAACACACCCTGATCACCAGCCAGAAAATTTCCATTTGGAGCATCAATTCAGTTGCTCCTTATTCCAGAGAAGGAGGAAATTTCATATCACTGACCGAGGGCAGAAAAGAAGGGTCAAGGATTTCTGGCAACTGGGTAGAGGAAAGGAGGGGCAACTCTCCTAAATTATTTTATAATTGTAATAAAAATATAGAAGAGTCTAGGAACCCCTATTATATACAAACTTTACAACTATACTAAAGAGGATTTTTAACTGTTACAGGAATCCAAATTTGCTAGAAGTTAAGTTTATAGTATCCACTAAATTTCTTCCTTTTTTCCCCCTAGGTGAGCAGTAGCCTTACTCTGTTTTTTTCACCCATTTTTGGACCACAGCACTGGACACATCAGTCTTTATCTCTAACTTTCACCAAGTAAAGTTCAAGAGAAAACAACTTTTATGTCAAAGCAGTCATACATCAGCTTTTTAACATGTAAGGAATTGAGTGGTATAAATTAGGTTGTACATTGAAGCAAATATCTAATCAAAACGTAAGTGTTATTTTTTTACCTCTTAAATAAAAGCCAAGTGGCAAACAATCTGTATCTGGAGCAAACTGTACATTATCCATCTGAACTCTATCCATATGGAAAATAGAAAAAGCTGAACAAATACTCTACAATTATTTTACCAAATCAATCCTGAAACAATAAAAATAAAGGCAAATTTAAGTCTGTGTGGCTTAGCATTGGCAAGAAGTGGCAAAGTAAGAAAAGAGATCAAAGAGAAGAAAAAGAAAAGACTCAAGCCAGTTTTCTTACCTGTGGAAGTTCTCAAAGCCAGTTACATTTGTTCCTCCTGTAGTGTCTCTTTGTGGTCACAAAAAACTATCACTTGATGAAGGTGAGGGTTTGTGAAGCTTCCATCTAAAAGTAGGGAATTTTCACTTAGGGCCCTTGGCTTTGATCACAGAATAAGAACTTCTGGAGAAGCCACAACAGTAAGAAAATTTGGCAAAGCTTTATTGAGTGGGCAAATGAGCAAGCAAACAGCCAAGTAGGCATGCAGGCAAACAGAGAAGCACAAAGTCAGAGACTACACTCTAACCAAGCGTGCATGCTCAAAAGGAAAGACACACAGCTCTTTGTCCTCCAGAATAGTTATATGACACAGGTAGGGCTTGTGACTTGAAGACAGCAGTTTATCTTTGCCCTCAATCACTCTTGGTGTTGTTACACTTTCTAAGTTCCTGGCTCTTGTCTACTATTCTGGTTGTTTGTTTTGAGTCCTCCCTTTGGTTACTTGGGGAAACATTTCTCTCAGGAAGGCAAGCATCCTGCCAAACAACTGTTAATTCTTGGGCTGAGAAATGCATCTCTCAGGAAGGAAGGAATCCCATTGACTCTTCTTTTAAATTTTTTATTGTGAAAATACCATATAAAGGGTTACAATTACATGGGCAAGGTAATGAGTACATTTCTTATCAAGCATTGTTGCCTCCTCCTTTGTTTTCCCTTACCATCCCTTCCCATCTTTTCTGCGCCCCCCCCTCCCTGGTACCCTACCCAGTCAAAGTTGTGAAGTTCATTTTTCAATAAAATTATACCAACATCAAATACAATGAAAGCAGGGGTTATATCGTGGGGAGAGACATACAAAGCAACAAAGAAATCATCTTATAAATATGTTAGAAACAATCACAAGAAAGAAAAAAAACATATGAACCATTGTTCTCTTTGAAGCAAAGATAGTATTTGTATGTTTCTAAATACCTCATTTCTGAGTTTCCTTCAACAAGACTTATTTTCTCTCAAAATTCCTACATTGCCTCAAAATCATATATTGAGGTCTACAATGATTTTGAGTGCTGAGTTACAGGGGTCTAGTGTGATTATTGTATTTTGGGAAGAGTATAGTAGTTCAGAAGATAATTTTGCACAGCAAAGGACATAGATACTAAATTAGAAAGAAAGCTAACAGGGCTGGGAAGGTGGCTCAGTGGTAGAACACTTGGCTTGCATGCATAGGCCCTGGGTTCCTCAGCACCACATAAGCGAAAAGAAAAAAGCCAGAAGTGGCACTGTGGCTCAAGTGGTAGAGCGCTAACCTTGAGCTGAAGAGCTGAGGGACAGCGTCCAGACCCAGAGTTCAGGCCCCATGACCAGAACCCCCCCTCCAAAAAAAAGAAAGCCAACAGACTTGGAGAATATCTTTATCAGCAATATATCACATAAAGGCCTAATATCCAAAATATACAAAGAACTCAAGAAACTAACCCCTCCTAAAGCTAATAAACCCAGTCACCTAATGGGCAAGGGAGCTAAGGCAAGACTTCTCAGAAAAGTTGGAACCACAAAGAAACACATGAGGAAGTGCTCATCATCCTGACCAAAAAGGAAATGCAAATTCAACCAACTCTAAGATTTCATCTGACTCCAGTTAGACTGGCTACCATTGTGAATTCGAACAGTAACAAAGATTGTTAGGATTGTGTGGGAAAAAGAACCCTGGTTGCATTATTGGTGGGAATGTGAACTAATACAACCACTCTGGGCAATAGTCTGGAAGTTAGGAAAGTAGGATGATCAAGGTTGCTGTGGTAAACAAAAGGATTCCACGAAATGTAGTAGCCTTTCTTTCTAAAATACATTCAAGTAAAGTAAACTGTCTTTGACTATGTGTCATGCATTTATTATTTGAATGCTAGTGGCTGGTCAATTTATATACCTTTTAGGCATAAGTAAAAATTACTCTTTGCTGGCAACTTTTTCTGTTGTTTACAATATATTTTCATCAAAGCTTGATAAAAAATTCCCTACTCTAAAAATCAAATACTATTTAGCCTCCAACTTCCAAGTATTAATTAAGCTGTAACTTATGGACATACACTCTATCAGTGCTCTAATGTTCTAGCTATTATAACATATGTTATAGAAGGAAGTGCTGGGAAGTGCCATGCAAACTCAATTGCTTCCATTATTTAAACTTGGCATTGGTTTTGGTTTATTCATGTGTATATCTTGGGAAGGTGTAGCAAAGGCCGAGAACTTGAGGGAAAAGGGGTGATAAAGTGGTAGAGCTCACTGATACTGTGAAGAAAGTGAACTATACAACTCATGGATGACATGTGAGGGAGGGAATGGGTCTGAGTCAAGGAAGGGAAGACACTGTATGAAAGGAAATGTATTCATTCTCTGACTCACATCATCATAATTGCTGTATACATCATATAACAATACATTTGCCATTGTAACTTGTGTCTTATTCATTCTTGGGGTACCAGTTTTAGTTAATTTATATTCACATTTTTACTGTACTGACTTTGGTAATATTTAATAATTTGCTCATAATAATACATATATCTATGCATATGCACATGCATAATATATATAATACATATATAAAACACATATGTATAAATATATGCACATGACTATATACACATGTTATATGTATATAATTTGTTACAATTATTGACTTTAAGCAGATAGAACTTAATTATTTGCATAGGCTGACAAGCAGACTAAGGAAACTTGGAAGTATTTATTCTACAAGATAGATATGTCAGAAGAGAAAATGGACATGTAAGAGGATGATATGAAAAACAGGTGTAAGCCACCAGAAGATGGACCTCCAAGAAGAACAATTGAGCCTACTCTAACGTTTTGTACTTTAGAGTGGCTTGTATAGTATTTAAGATTTTTAAGCTCTTCTTCATGAATCTGAATAAGCACACAGATATACAGAAACACACCCACACTCACACACAAATGCACATGAACACACACACACACACACACACACACACACACACACACACACACATACACATCTTGCCCAGAAGAAAAGCTATAACATGTCCAGCCACTGCTTCATGGTAACATTGAGTCAACAGTGCAGAAGACTTTGTTAGAACTGATAGGAGGCCTATATGCCTAGGCAGGACTGTATATTTGTTGGTGTCACCATGGGAAGAACTTCATATGATTATCCTTGCAGAACTGGCCCGTCACATCATGTATCTGATGGCAAGAACCATACAAAAACCCCATAGAAGGAGAAAAAATGGTGGTGCGTACTGTCTCACTACTCAACTTCTCCATTCTGGGAATTCTCCACCATTTTACTACACTGATTCTTAAATTTTATTCCTTCCATTGAGATTTTCCCGTAATACAAGATGTATAAATCTTTGTAGGTATGACTCACATTGGAAATGTCTACACACAACCCTTGAATGTGTGGATGTCCTCTAATAAAACTTTGTCCCAATTCATAACTCTGTCTCATCTTTGCATTTTCTCTGATGATGTCAAGAACTTGGAAAATTAAGTAGTGGCCCCTAATCTCATCTCCTTAGAAAAGCACCCTTTACTGACTGTGTACATGCCTTCCTCTTCCTTACAAAGAAGGTAAAATTTTAGGATATTTAGAGTATTGGCGTACTCACTTTCCTTCTTGTGATGCCCATGCACAGGATAATAAATTTTTATATGATCATCTTTTGCTTTTTGCTTATTGCAGTTTATTCCAGAGATTTTATTATATGACACCAGGGGAGAGGAGGATAATTTCTTTCTCCTCTGTAAGGATATGGGAAGGAATTTAGGGAAAGGAAAAAGTAGATGAAGATGTGTAAGATGCTTGACTGCTGAACCTGGTCAGGATTCAAGAGGCTTCAGTTTGTTGAGGTTGATCATTCTCTTTGTGAGAGCTGTATTCCAGAAGTCGCATCAAGTACCACTTAAACCAGAAACGTGGAAACTGAAAGAGGAAATGTTTTGTTGGGAGTCATACATGCATAATTTATCAGTGGTATACTTATCCTCTGGTTCATCAAACAAGTCCATCATGTTAAACCTAGGCTTGGGCACACATCATTTCAAGGCCAACCTGAGCTACATAGTGATTTTTAGGCTAGCAAGGGTTACATAACCAGAACCTTTAATGAGTTTATGTACATGCACATACATGCACACACACACACACACACACACACACACACACACAAATAGAAATTAGAAGGTGAATGGATGTGAAATGTTAATACAAGCAGACAAAGGAGTAGATCAAATCACAAGTGAAATCCTAAATGAATGATACTCTGAGTTGAGTACTTCTACATAAATGTGAAGATCTACACTGTCCTCCTTACAACATTCACCAAGATAATATATATTATATATAAAACACACACATATATTTTATATGTGCACACACTTGCATGTGTAAACATCTGCAAAACATACTCATATAATTGTTCCTATGTGTGTTTTATGTTCATAGGTGTAGCTATATAGAGGCACATATAGATTTATAGATCTGTCTGTTTATCTAAAGATCTGTCTATATGCTTGTATATAGCCCATATATTAAACACACATTTGTGTGTGCGCATGTATGTAAAGTCATGGTTCTCTGGTTTTAAGTTTGTTTCTTGAAATCCATTTTCTTTTTTGTATATATTTTTATTGTAAAAATACTGTACAGAGGGGTTATAGTTACAAGAGTAAGAAAATGAGTGCATTCCCTATCAAAGCATTGTTACCTCCTCCTTTGTTTTTCCCTTCCCTTCCCACCACGCTAACTCCTCCCACTTCCGCCCTGAAGTTATAAAGTTCATTTTCAACATAGTGTCTTATACATCTCATTGTTAAAATGTGTCAACCTGTATCCTTATTTCAGTATTTTGTTATTTCCTTTCCCCTCCCCAAATTAGAAAAAAAAAATGTATATATAAGTTGCAGGGCACCTGAATCAAATACAGTGAAAACAGGGCTTATACCATCGGGGAAGAACATACAAAAGAAACAAAAAAATCACATGGTACATTATAAATACATTAAAAACAATAGCAAGAAAGATAAAACCTCTTGTATTCCTATCTTGGGGTTCATTTCACTAAGCATCATCTTATATGGTCATATGTGCATAGCTTTTGACCGTTTCTGCTTGTCCTAGACATATACTAGTTATTGCAAATAAGGGAAACCATGGGAAGTATATGTTTCTTTGGGCCTGGATTACTTCACTTAATTAGATTGTTTCCAAGTCTTTCCATTTCCTAACAAATGGGGCAGTGCTATTCTTTCTGATGGAGGCATAGAATTCCATTGAATACATACATACATATATATATATATCTATATAAAACTATATATATATCACTTGAAATACACTTTCAGTCTCATAGTAAACTAGACACTACAATTCTGGTGAATGTCAAAGCTCTGCTTGTCCAAGTCATCTCATAATTCCAGTAACATTGACATTGAGGTTCATCCTAGTATGTGCAGAACACTGAAGCTGAACTTGAAATCTGGAAAAAGTTTGAGAAATTAGAACACCACCTCGACAGTACTTGGATCACGGAGAACTGGCCATGGAAATGTTAAAACAGACAGCTCTGGAGAGGGTTGAGAGGGTTAAGAGGCTGGAATGCTGCCTCCTTAACTAGTGCTAGAAGGGCTGAGAGCTGAACCTTGAAAGTTAAGGTAGGATGTTTGAATTGTGCTGAGGTTGCAGTCTTCACTCTTAAAACAGTAAGGAAGCCAGTTAGTCACACAAACTCTGGTTGGTCTTTATGATTGTAATAACAGTATATATGCCTTATTTTCAGCACATACCCATGGTAACCTTCCCTGTACTAAACTTAATACGCTCGTTTACAGGAACTCAAGGTTGAGTGGTGAACATGAAACTCTGGTCTCCACCGTGTCTCTCTCTGTCTCTGTCTCACTCTGTCACTCTGTCTCTGTATAAGCAATTTTCTAATTTAAAGAAGGGAAGGGAAATAACAAAATGCTGAAATAAGCATACAAGTTGACCCATTGTAACAATGGGACGTACAACATACTATACTGAAAACAAACTTTACAACTTTTAGGGGGGGGGAAGGGAGGAATTGGGGAGGTGGGAAGGAAAGATATGGTAGGGGGGAGAACAAAGGAGTAGTAACTATGCTCCACAGGAAATGTACTCATTACCTGACTTGTGTAACTGTAACCCCTCTGTATAGTATCTTCACAATAAAAAAATTTGAAAAATGAAAGATGAATAAAAGCACAAAGAAGAAGGAAATAAGTCTTGAATGTATCTAGCTCTGTGTTTCTATGATGTATTTACAGGTCAAGCTTTTGTCACATTTTAAAGAAATTCACATTGAAGACTTGCCCTGGAAAATAAATGATAAATAATTCACCATTGTTGCCAAGACGTGTTTCTGTTCCTGTTTTTCTTTTCTTCGCTGTATAGGAGTGCCTATTAATCTTTTACTGTTCCTGCTGCTTGTTCTACTTACTCATGCTCAACGTTCCCTTATTCAAGGCTCTTTCTTAAAAGTGTTGACGACTCCAACATCCGATGAGTGTCCTGAGAATATGACTAACTCACCAGAGTTAAGTGCTACCCTGAAAGCCCCTTTTATGAAGGCTATTAGACAAGTCATAAGTAAATATAAAAGTATTGGGGGTTTCATGACGTCACTTCAGCAGAAGGAATTGTTTGTAAGAAGTTTACAAGAAGCTGTAGGCACGGCTAGAACAGAAAGAGTGTATGGCTATTGGAGACTTCCCTTTAACCCTGAAGCATATACAATAGACTCATATAGATATCCTGTAGATAAGAAAGATGTAGAGGGATATTTAGACCAAAAGCTAAATAAGATTCCTAAAAAGTTGGTAGATGGAAGGTGGCAATGGCTTATCAGAGGAAAATGGTGGGATCCTTCATTATCTAGAGGACCCCAAAGACTTCCCCCAGATCCATAGCCTTTTACAGGTGTGTATGATAAGGATGGCAACCATTGGGTAAACTACTTAGGAGAAAGAACTTCCTATTACTCTCTTCCATTTACTGAGAGACTTGCTAGATCTAGGCCTCCTTTGATAGTAAGCACTATCAAAGAAGGAACAAGAAAGATCTTATGAGACAGTTAAGGCCTTTATGGAGAAGAGTAAACGATTGTGTAAAAGGGTTACAGAAAAGACACTATGAGCTTAAATTTGATATATGACCAGATTTAACTAAGTATACTGAATATCATGATTTTTGGCCACAAATTGGGGACCCTCTAAAGAATGGCAAAGAAGCACAATTGCTTAGAAAAGATTTAAATACGCATAAAGTACAAAACTAGACAAGAGTAATAATAAAGTACTAGAGTTCATGCCTTTCTGTCCAGCACCTTGCCCTTATGCTCTGGTTTCGATGTTTATCACCTATTAACCAATTGTATTTCTTAAAAATAGAGGTAAAGCCGAAAACCAGTGCCTATTGTCATAGCTTGTCATCCAAAAAAAAAAAAAACAAGATCAGGCGACCAGCTGGTGACCACCCAAGAACGAAGCCTTGCAGCAAGATTGTGTAACCTTTTGCCCTGTCTGATGGAGACTTTTGCTATAAAAGCTTGTTATCCTCTGCAATAAATCCCACTAGGCATCCACTCCTCTTGTGTGTGAGTTGTCTGTTTGCCATCTCCCCATCTATTGCAGTTACCTCCACTAGGTGTCCTCCGTCGTCCCGACAGAGCCGGTCCACAGCACCCAATAAATAGTAGGCTAAAGACTTAAAGAGAAACTTCTCTGAAGAGGAAAGAGGAAAGGCCAATAGACACATGAAGAATTGCTCAACTTCTCTAGCCATAAAAGAAATGCAAATCAAAACATCATGAGATACCACCTCACCCCAGTTAAAATCATTATAATCAAGAATTCTAATAACAACAGATGCTGGAGGGGATGTGGACAGAAGGGAACCTTACTGCATTGTTGGTGGGAGTGTAAACTTGTGCAACCACTTTTGAAAACAGTATGGAGGTTCCTCAAAAGATTACAAATAGAGCTCCCTTATGACCCAGCAATCCCACTTTTGGGCATTTACCCTAATGATCACAAACAAGACAATACTAAAGGTACCAGAACAACTATGTTTATTGCAGCATTATTTACTATAGCTAAGATATGGGACCAACTTAGATGCCATTCAGTAGATGAATAGATCAGGAAAATGTGGTATACATACACAATGGAATTCTATGCCTCCATCAGAACGAGTGACATTGCACCATTTGTTAGGAAATGGAAAGACTTGGAAAAAATTATAATGAGTGAAGTAACCAGGCCCAAAGAACCATAGGCCCCATGATTTCCCTTATTTGCAATAACTAGTATATGTCTGAGACAAGCAGAAAAGCTCAGACAAGTTGATGTTAGGCAAAATGAATCCCAACATAAGGACTCAAATGGATTTTTTTTCTTGCTATTTTTTTATTTTTTTTTATTTTTTTTTTTGGGTCCGGTCATGGGCCCTGAACTCTGGGCCTGGGCGCTGTCCCTCAGCTCTTCAGCTCAAGGCTAGCGCTCTACCACTTGAGCCACAGTGCCACTTCCGGCTTTTTTTTTTTTTCTTATACAGTGCTAAGGAATCTAACCCAGGGCCTCTGGCATGCAAGGCAAGCGCTCTACCACTGAGCCACCTTCCCAGCCCTCTTTCTTGCTATTGTTTCTAACATATTTATAAAATATTTCTTTGTTGCTTAGTATGTCCCTCCCCCACGGTATCACCCCTGTTTCCACTGTATTTGATGTTGGTATAATTTGTGGAGAGGAAAGGAAAAAAACAAATTGTTTAAATAGGAATACAGGTGGACCCATTGCAACAATGAGATGTACAAGATGTTCTGTGGAAAAAGGAACTTTACAACTTTGGTGGTGTGTGTGGTGGGAAATGGGAAGGAATGATAAGGGGAAACAAAGGAGGAGGCAACAATGCTTGATCAGAAATGTACTCATTACCTTGCTCACGTAATTGTAACCCTCTGTATGGTATTTTGACAATGAAAAAAAGAAAAAAGAAAGAAATCCTCAGTGACTGTATAGAATGCCTCTTGACCTGTGACGTCTGAACTGTCTGTGCTGCCTGTGGAAATGTATTGCATGGATCTCAGTCATGGATCTCAATCTCAAGCTATCATTCCATCAACTTCAATCTAGAATCCAATGTTCAAAGAGAAGTTCAGTGTTCCCATATAACACATTTCAGCATGTTGCCAAGACACACTCTGGATCTGAGTTGGTTCTGTGCTTGCCTCCCTGGATCTTACTCAAGAAGGCCATACACAGATTCTCCCTATTCTTCACCTCCAGTTTAGCTGATCTTCAAATACTAATTTCCTCCAGTGGCCTTCAAGGTTCCCCCTCATGCTTTGGCTATTTTGATGCTGCGGTAAACATACATATAATTTATATCAGAGAATCAACTAATGCTATTACACTCTATATATCAAAATCGTTATGGAAGTCCATTTTTAAATCAACCCAGTGGACACAGATACCCAGCAGTTATATGGTTTGCTCATTTGCTCATACTCTAGTATTGTAAACGGAAATACTGTGTAGATACTTAAGAAAATCCAAAGATAAACTTACACTCACCATAATTGGAAAAGGGTGAAGGACCCTCTCAAGAGGCACTTGCTGTTGTGAAGAATGGGAGATAAAGAGTCAAAGTTTAATTGCCAATGAGAAAAGCAATATTGATCATTCTTTTATTAATAGTATGTTCTTCGATTACATGCCTTATTCCCTGAGGTGCTGCCAGAAAAGAACAAATTTTCCCTTTTCCTAAAAAAAACACAAAATGAAATTTCGAAGTTTTCATGGGATCTAATTTTGGGAGATTTGGTGACAAATCTCCACAATCCTGAATTTTGAAACAGAAAGAAGTACACTTAAATTTCTTGGACAGTTGGGCATGGTGATCATCCTAGACTTGTTTTACCAAATACTACCAACACTCCTTGATAAATGGGCAGGATATGTCATGTTATGGTCTGATTTCAAATCATCTCCTCAAATACCACCGAAAACAACGATCCTGCTTGATAAGAAATGTACTGGTTATCTTGCCCATGTAATTGTAACCCCTCTGTACACTATTTTCACAATAAAAAATAAATAAAAATTAAAAAAACATCGATCCTCTGACTTAGAGATTCTAGGCCATTCTAGACTACATAGTGAAAACAGTTCTCAACAATAACAAAAAATTAGCTTCTTAGAGAATATTTATTATTGTCATGTAACTGCAAAAGTCTTTATTATTTTTTATCATAAAGGGGGTGAAGAGGTGAGGAAGATTTGAGCTTCTTCTACTGATTATCGAAATCTGATTTTGCTCAGATTCTATCTTAGGTGTGTAGGATATAATAAAACTAAAGGTTTCAGTAATAGACTATTGACTTTTGAATATGTTAGAAACATTCTAAATATCCAAATATATAAAAAGAATTTTGCTCCTGTCTATGTATCAGAGATCAACAAATAATTTCTAATAAATGAATAAATAGGCTTTATCAAAGATACATTTTTTCCCTATTACTGTACTGAACTACTGTTGTCTAACTACCATTGTAAACAATTCCATCATTGAGATAATAGGTTTACCACTGAATGACTCAGACATAATTTTAGATTACACTTACCCATCTCCTTAATCTCATTAAAGTCACTATGACATTTATCCATCTCAGTAATAGATACAATGTGTTATTAATATTTTTACAGTGTGGTCTCCCATGAAAATGTACACAGTAAATGTAAGGTTGTAAATTTACCTTTTGTGGCTCCGTCTCTTGGGAAAATGATGTTTGTGTCCTCTGAAAAATAAAGGATGAATCTTATAAAATTCATAATACAGATCAGGCAGATACACTGAAGTCTTAAAAGCTACTTACAAATATAGGCTCCAGGAATACTATTATAAGAAGCATAAGAAGTAAAAATAAGTATATTAAAAAGAGTATTTTCTATTCATTTTAAGATAAAGATTTAAAAATAATAGATTAAAATAAAACCATAATAATGTTATGCTGATATTTCTTCCTACCCCAGGCAAGTTGTCATTGATAAGAAAGAGTTTGTCTAATATGAGCATCAAAATGTAAGTGTTTATGTCCCTGACATAGCTTGCTTCTGATCATCTCTTAAGTATTTGCCCCCAATAGTTTGTTTAAAATGTGAATCAGACTAACTGCTGGATAAGTGAGACTGGACATACCCATAAGCATGAAAGAACTGAGAATTTCATTGTGGTAAATGGAAGAATAAATCTATGTCAAAGTTTCAGTTATACAACAGACATAGTATTTTGTGGATGGGCCTTTTATCTGTTTATGAAGGTATTTTTCATGTCAAGCTTCCATTGATTTGCAACCAAGGCAATGATCAAAAAAACCAATAAATCTAAACAAGCATAGAGTTTCAGAACAAATACAGGATATTTGCTTCAAAAAGCCTTAGGCATCCAAGTGCATGATGAGACTGTAAACAAAGAAATCTTTCCAGAAGCCCTTCATATCTGACCTACCTTTTGGAATATTTCCTAGAACTTTCTACCTTAACTTCCTTGTGTTTAGAGCTGGGAAATAGACCAGTAGTAGATTGTTACTTAACATGAAGGAGACCATGGATTGGATGTCAAATACCATTAAATTTTTTTAATCCTACTGAGAACTTCTTCTAATTCAAGATTAATCTATTTTTATTCTATAAATTCTATTCTCTTCCTTATCTACTAAATCAATTAGTTCCCTTTATTTCTACTTTTTCAAAGTATCTTTCTTCTTTTACTTGATCCGTAAGTTACTATTATATAGTTGAAAACAAACATTTTTATGAGTTATTCAAATAACTAATAAAAACTTGTGACATTAAGAAGCTAAATTTTCAATAAGGACCTACCATTTCTTTTTATTCTATATCATTTTTAATTTTAATTTAATTGTGAAGGTGATGAACAGAGGGGTTACAGTAAGGTAGTAACTACATTTTTTGTCTAACTTGCTACTCCCTCCCTCCCTCATTCCCCCTCCAAACAGATCATTTCTACTATATTGTCTTGTGAGAATCACTGTTGCCTAGCTTCCTACTTTGTCCTTTGTCTCACCATTTTGTGGTTCCCCTTGCCTTTCCCTAGTTCAGACAAAGGTACATACAATACCCAGATATCCTAAATCAAAGGCAGTAACAACAGGGGATAAGCATAGGGGAAAAACACAAAAGAGAAAATAAATCACATAGTACATTGAGAACAGCAACAATAAAGAAAAATTTCGTGTGTTCATGTCTAGGAGTTTATTCTGCTTAGCAAAATATTATAAGGTCATATGCATATAGCTATTGAGCCACTCTGCCCATCTGCTAGGATAATAAGGTCCTACCATTTTTTTATACATCACTGTAGTTGTGTTCAAAAGTAGTTGTGGGGAAATTAAATAGAGAGACCAAGAAAAATAAGGAAATAAAATCTAGGTAAAAAATTTTGGTAAAAGTGAATTGTGATAGAATTATATTAATGATAAAAACTAGGAAAGACACAATCAGAATAAACAATGTCAGACTTGTGAACAATCTGATTCATTGATATTATTGACATTAGTAATTTGGAAATATTTTTCAGCTTAGATTTATACATTTGAAAGGAAAAAAAGGTGAATAATAATCTGCAAACATCATTTAATTCCATGGAATGACAACACTGAAAGAAATATAGGGGGAGTGGCATTCTGGCTCAAGTGGTAGAGTGCTCACCTTGAGCTGAAGAGCTGAAGGACAGTGTCCAGGCCCAGAGATCAAGCCCCTCCACCAACCAGAAAAAAAAAAGCAATATAGGGACCATAATTCTATAATCATTGCCACACACATTCTCCTGACTGTGAAGCTGTATCCTGGGATGATTTAGTTTCACATAATCTCCTCAACTCACTACTAAAAATACTGAAACCCTAAGTTGAGGTTCTAGGCCATCCAACACTCAATTTTTTTTGTTGTTTAGAAGTAATTGTCATGAAATGTCATTTGAAAGCAGGAATCTTTATTGTTTCACTGAGGAGATGAGGAGGTGAGGTAGATTTGCATACATGCTACTTCGGATTACAATGGAATTACGTTCACATTTAAGCCTACACATGAAAAACAAATAAAATGATAAAGGCTCGAGTAAAATATCATTGACTTGTGAGCATAAAATACTTGCAAGTTGGAAAGAGTCAAGGTATACAAGGTATACCTTGTATGTAAAGAGAACTTTTCTGCTTTCCCTAGGTCAGAAGTCAACAAAAATTTTCTGATAATGGACAATAGGCTTTATGAAGAACACCGTTTTCTCCAATTACTCAAACACAATACTGTTTGTAAGCATAGATAACATGTAGAAAAATGTATGTCCCTCTATTGCCAAGGAAACTTTCTTTTCAAATACACATAGTGAACCAATGAGTCTGTGAGTCACTAGGAAGCACTTTTAGGTTATATCTATGAGCTGGTGTTTGGAACACTTGACATTTTGCTAGTTTAGTGTGTTTTCAGGTAATTCCAAAGTCAATCTTCCTAATCTCAAGTCAAAATCCTTGAAGTTAATCTATAATGATAAACCCATGACACTTTCCTTAATCCAATTAAATGCAATAAATATTAACTTTGATCAAAAAACTCAAATCTTGCAATGCTGAAAATTATCTTCCAGACATTTACCAATGCTTCATTTGATAAACCATATTTTCTCTTACTCTGTCTCTCCACCATTGGGATATTAGTTTTAGAATACAATGAAAGACAAAGAATTAAAAATTGCTCTTCTCTATCTCCCCAAACTCCTTAGAGTTTCTGTATACTAATAAATGTCAGGGGAATAAATATTATGTTAACAATATTATTACAATGTGGTCTCCTGTGAAAATGTATCCAAAAAGGTAGGACTTGAAATTTATTGATTGCAATTGGTTTTGTCCTCAGAAGAAATATTATGTCCTCTGGAGAATAATTAAACTTAGAAAATTAGTAATTCTCTTAGTAGAATTCTCTTAGGCATCTGCCTAAATTCAAGTCTTGTGAGCAAATAAAAGATGAATAAAATAAGAGAATCCATAAGAAGCAAATTAATACTGGTAATAATAGCAATCCATATTTGTTTTTAAGATAAAAATTTAATGTTACTAAAATAAAACGTAAAATATTAATGATGTGCAGCGTGCTGTGGACATACAGTGGTTAATAAGAAAGAAGAACACAGCTCGCAGCACAAAGCATAAATTGTCCTCCCTCTGACAATACCCTAAATATTTTCCCCAAAATGTGTTTTTCAGAAGATGATCTCACTCACCCCTGGACACATAAGACCGAGCATACTCATAAGTATGAAGACAACCAAGAATTTCATTATGATAAATGGAAGAAGAAATCAGTTCTGACAAGAGACCCAGCGTTGGCGTACTAGTTGATGAACCTTTCATAACAAGCAATGCTCTTTTATTGGAAATTTATCTTTTGCGTCAGCCTTTCATTTTCATGAAGGACAATGGCCAACAGATGAATAAGTCTAAACAAACCTAGAACAATAGAGACACAATAGCAAAATATTTCCTTATCAAATATCCTAAGGCTTTGAATGTAAGATGATGCCAAGGTACATAAACAAAAAATTACCTAAGAAGACATCCATTTCTAAGCTACCTTATGTAATATTTCCTGAAAAATTTTTACCTAACTTTATTTGTAGTCAAAACTGGATATAAGGAGGGTTCCGGGAAGATGGCGGAGGAGAAGCTGGAATCTGAACAAGCTCTTGCATAGAAAACAGTTTCAGAGTTCCAGTGAACAGTCCCAAGCCAGAGAATCACACCAAGTGTGCCATCACAGGACAGAGAGTTAGCCAAGAGAGGGAAAGCCAAGCAGACACATCTGAGCGTCTGCCAGCAGCTGCTGCTGCGGCGGCAGGGTCGCAGAGGCGACCACAGCCGCGGCCATACCTGAGCGCTCACACAGAGAGTCCGGGACAAAGGAGCCAGACGCAGCTGACGAGCGGATTCTACTCAACACCAGCGAAAACCGACAAGGAGGGGACAACTTCATCCTGCACTTTGCAGACCAGAGACGACCCAGGATCCAAGACTCCCCGTGAGTAGCCCCACTTCCTCACTCCTTCCCAGGGAGCAGAGGAGGGAAGGCCACCCCTCCCACCCCCAGCACCGGTGATCTCCATCTTGGATACCGACAAAGCTCGGAGGAGCGGCTAGCTCCAGCTCAGGCCTTGGAATAAAACGAGTCATTTAGCAGGTCACAAGAACTTAACGGCGAAGTGACCTCACAGACTCAGTTCCATCCAGGGAAAAGTCACCCAACTCAGGCGCCAGCCATTGGAGTGGCTCTCCTCACCGGGTAACCAGAGCCAGAGGCTGCCCCTCCCTCTAGCAGCCACCACAATCAATTGAAAAACAGAAACCCTGAGAATGGCTCCAGGCTGGGTGCTGTGAGTTTTTTCACAAAATAGCCCCAGGGAAAAGCTACTGTTTGTTGAAAGGCCTCAACTCTACCCAGAAACTAGCCTCATCACTGCATCCCCCTCTTTTGTGATTCTCAAAGCAGATCACCCTCCCAGTAAACTAACCTGGGAGGGGGAATCTCAAAATCTTGGGTAAAGCAGAGCATTTTTCTGCCTGTTCCAACAAACTGACTTAAGAAACCAATCAAGCCACAGGACCTCAAGCTGACCAGAGACTCCAACCACACTCTGGTTACAGACAAAAGGGAGATACAGGACTCTTCCCACCCCTCCCCCACCCCCCAAAAAAAAAATCAAAGACCTTTTTTTTTTTTTTCTTCTTCTTTTCTTTTCTTTTTGTTTTGTTTTGTTTTTTTTTTCTTCGTTTTTTGTTACCTTATATATATAAAAAAAATTTTTTTGCTTTTCTAAAACTTTTATTAATCTTTAATTTTTGCCTCTTCTGAAAAAATAATTGTTTTCCATTAACTTTTTTTTTTTTCTTTTCTCCTCTTATAATTTTTATTATAGGAATACGTGAACGTGTGTTTTCCTTTCTTTTCTTGTCTTCTTTCTCTTTTTCTTTCATTCTTAATTATCTTTTTGTTTTTTGTCTAGCTCTACTGAACTTCTGATCTTTTCTTCTCACTTTCCTATCCTTTCCATCTTTTCCTCTTTGTTCTTCTTTATGTGACTTAACTCTTGTCCTGCACATCCTCAGATAAACCCATAGTTAACCAGTAGACCCTACCCCCCATTGTGTACACACTTAACCCACAAACTTATTACTCAATTCAAAACCTCTGAGACTTAAATTCATTAATAGCAGTACTACCTCTTTATACCTATATAATATTTTAAGCATTTTTTTAAAGTTTTCCACATCTCCTCTATGTCCCTCCCTTTCTCTCAACATATTCATATTCCTCTATAAATAGATGGTCTTTTAATCTCTAAAATAACATTAATTTTTACGTTTCTATTTTTTTTTCTGGTCTCTTTTCATTCCCCTTTCCCTTTCTTCTTTCTCTCTCTCTCTCTACTTGCATCCTACCCAACCTATTTCCTGCACTGTGATTAGGACATAGTTAACTCTCCCTGTGCCTCCCCACACCAATCTATTCCTATTTTTTACCCACATCTCTCCCTAACCCTTATAATTTCTGGTTTTCCAAATTCTTCTCTGCGGTTCGAAGTCCTTTAACATATAGTTGTTTGATGTCGAATAGATTTATCTGTTGAACTAGATTGTATCTGTAGACTATTGACTGTACAAATGCAAACTTTGGTTGATGGTTGCCTTAAGATAGTGTTCTAGCACAAAACTGGTGCTATCTTCATCTCAAATGGGCAGAGTAAGCCGGAAAAACACAAGAAAAATGGCAAATTCGGGTATCTCAATTCCCAATCTTGATAATCAGGGGTTAGAACAGATAATGAATAATCCAGAGGAGAGTTCCCAAACAGCTCTACAAACACTGCTGGCAAACATGATAAATGAAAAGTTTGACAATGTACAAAGGACTCTGTATGAGCGTGACAGGGAGAGAGAGGAGGCATCCCAGAAGTTTATACAGGAATATCATAAGCGTGAGGAAGCTACTCAAAAACTGATACAGGATTTGCGTGAACAACTTGAGAATACTCAAAGAGAAAGGGAGGAATGGCGTGAGCAGGCTGAGAACACTCAAAGAGATCTGCAGGAATCCCACGAACGGGAGGAAGCTAATCAAAGAGTAATACAGGAATTGAGAGACCAGGTAGAGAACACACAAAGATCACTAAAGGCATTCATGGAATCCATTAACAAAGAGCTGAAGGAAGTCAGAGAGACCACAAAGGAAATGCTGAATGGAACCCAACAGAAGGAATGGGAGCCCAAAGAAACCATAACCAATCAACTAAGTGATTTGAGGACAAACACTGAACACCAAATTAAGGAAGTAAAGAAATTCATACAAGACCTAAAACAGAGCTTCAACAAAGAACTTGAAGCCATCAAAGATGACCAACTAGAAGGAAAAGAGATAAAAAACAAAGTAGAGAGTCTTGACAGCAGGTTAGACCATGCAGAAGATCGAATCTCAGGGATTGAAGACAGCCTAGATATTATAGAGAAAGAACATACAACCATCCAAGACAAGTCCAAGAAATATGATAGATCTATCCAACACCTGGAAGACACCATCAGAAGGCCTAATCTAAGGATAATGGGTGTAGAGGAGCACCTAGAAACAGAAGTTAACGGTCTAGGAAATTTGTTTAACAGGATCCTAGCAGAGAACTTCCCAAACATGCAAAAAGATAGGCCTGTCCAGATACAAGAAGCCTTTAGAACCCCAAATAGACCAGACCAGAATAGGACATCCCACCGCCACATTATAATCCACACAGGATCAACTCAGAACAAGGAAAAGATCCTTAAAGCTGTCAGAGAGAAAAGGGTAATCACTTATAAAGGGAAACCAATTAGAATCACCTCAGATTTCTCAGCAGAGACAATCAAAGCAAGAAGAGCCTGGAACGATGTATGCCATGCCCTAAAAACAAACAACTATCAACCAAGAATACTGTACCCAGCTAAACTCTCCTTCATAACCGAAGGCCAAATAAAAACCTTCCATAGCAAAGAAAAATTGAAACAATACATCTCCACCAAACCAGCCCTACAAAAGATTCTTAAAGATGTCCTACACATAGAAAACCAACAAGACCGCAATAAAGGCCAAGAAACTGCACCCAAACTGAGAATCCAAGAACCATAGGAAGAACCCAGTTTTCGCAGCCCCCAAAAAGGTAGATAACATGGCAGGAACTCCCAAATACCTCTCAGTCCTATCTCTTAATGTTAACGGACTGAACTCTCCAATTAAGCGACATAGACTGTCTAGTTGGATTAAAAAACAAGACCCTTCTATCTGCTGCATGCAGGAGTCACATCTTGCCCGTAAAAACAAACACATTTTCAATGTTAAAGGCTGGAACAAAATCTACCAAGCAAACGGACCGCATAAACAGGCGGGAGTTGCAATCCTAATATCAGATAAAATAGACTTCAAATTAAAATTCGTGAAAAGAGATAAAGAAGGTCACTACATACTAATTAAAGGATCACTCCTTCAGGAGGATATTACAATTCTAAATATCTATTCACCAAACAATGGAGCACCCAAATTTATCAAAGAAACACTACTTTCCCTCAAATCCCATATAGATCCAAAGACATTAATAGTTGGGGATTTTAACACACCACTCTCCCCACTAGATAGATCAACTCGGCAAAAACTCAACAGAGAAACCGCAGATCTAAACAGCTGCATAGATCAACTAGACTTAACAGACATTTACCGAACATTTCACCCAGCAGCATCAGAATACACGTTTTTCTCAGCAGCACATGGAACGTTTTCTAAAATAGACCACATTTTAGGCCACAAAGCAAACTTGTCTAAATTCAGAAACATTGAAGTTATACCTTGCATTCTCTCTGACCACAAGGGAATAAAATTAGAACTCAACACCAAAAGCCACCAAAGAAAGTCCGGTATCATATGGAGGCTGAACAACACACTACTGAATCATGAGTGGGTCATGGAAGAGATTAGAAAGGAAATTCAAATGTTCATGCTATTCAACAAAAATGAACACACAAATTACCAGCTCCTCTGGGACACAGCAAAGGCAGTACTCAGAGGCAAGTTTATAGCTCTGAGCTCCTACATCAACAAATTGGAGAGATCTGAAACTAACAATTTAATGATGCATCTAAACCTCCTTGAAAAAGAGCAGCAAGATAAACCCCAATCCAGTAGACGGAAAGAAATAATCAAAATTAAATCAGAATTAAATGAATTAGAATCCAAAAAAACTATAGAAAGAATCAACAAAACAAAGAGTTGGTTCTTCGAAAAACTTAACAAAATTGACAGACCCTTAGCAAATCTTATCAGAAAAAGAAGAGAACACACCCAAATTAATAAACTCAGAGATGAGAATGGAAACATCACCACGGAAACAACCAAGATTCAGAACATTATAAGGGAATACTTCTCAAAACTGTATGCTAATAAGTTTGAGAACTTGACAGAAATGGACCTCTTCCTAGCAAATATTGACATGCCAAAACTAAACCAAGATGAGTTAAACTATCTTAACAGGCCCATATCAAGCATTGAAATAGAAACAGCAATAAGAGACCTCCCAGCTAAGAAAAGTCCAGGACCACATGGTTTTACAGCGGAATTTTACAAGGCCTTCAAAGCAGAGCTCACACCAATTCTCCTCCAACTCTTCAATGAAATTGAAAGAGAAAGCTCACTACCGAACACATTCTATGAAGCCATCATAACCCTCATCCCAAAACCAGGCAGGGACTCATCAAAGAAAGAGAACTATAGACCCATTTCTTTGATGAACATTGATGCAAAACTTCTCAACAAAATTTTGGCCAACCGACTTCAACAATTCATCCAAAAAATCATACACCACGATCAAACACGATTCATTTCAGGGATGCAAAGCTGGTTCAATATACGCAAATCAATTAATATTATTCATCACATCAACAGGAGCAAGAATAAGAACCACATGGTTATCTCAATAGACGCAGAAAAAGCATTCGACAAGATCCAACACCCCTTTATGATGAAGGTTTTGGAAAAATTAGGAATCCATGGAACATTCCTCAGTACAATAAAGGCTGTATATGACAAACCTACAGCCAGCATTATACTCAATGGTGAAAAACTAAAGCCATTTCCTCTTAACTCAGGAACAAGACAAGGATGCCCACTCTCTCCACTTCTCTTCAATCTAGTGTTAGAATGCCTAGCTACAGCAATAAGACAAGATGCAGACATAAAGGGGATCCAAATAGGGAAAGAAGAAATGAAACTCTCCTTCTTTGCAGATGACATGATCTTGTATTTAAAGAATCCCATAGACTCCACTCCCAAATTACTTAAGCTGATTCAAAACTTTGGCAAAGTAGCAGGTTATAAAATTAACCCCCCAAAATCCATGGCTTTTCTGTATGCCAACAGTGAGAAAAGTGTGGCTGAAATTAGGAAAGCAACTCCATTTGTAATAGCCCCACAAAAAATAAAATACCTAGGAATTAACTTAACTAAAGAAGTGAAGGACCTCTATGATGAAAACTTTAAAATCTTGAAAAAGGAAATCAACACAGAACTTAAAAAATGGCAAAACCTCCCATGCTCCTGGATTGGAAAGATTAACATTGTGAAAATGGCAATATTTCCCAAGGCTATCTACAAATTCAACGCAATACCTATCAAAATTCCACCCTCATTCTTCAAGGAAATAGAAGAGGCAATCCAAAAATTCATATGGAACAATAAAAGACCCCGAATAGCAAAAACGCTCCTCAACGGAAAGAACACTGCTGGAGGAATATCAATACCAAATTTCAAACTCTACTATAAAGCCATAGTAATCAAAACAGCTTGGTATTGGCATAAGAACAGACCTCAGGACCAATGGAATAGAATTGAAAACCCAGAAATGAACCTACAGACCTATAGCCATCTAATCTTCGATAAGGGAGCTAAAACAATAGAATGGAAGACAGACAGCCTCTTCAGTAAATGGTGCTGGCAAAACTGGTTAACTACATGTAGAAAACTAAAGCTAGATCCTTATATATCACCCTGCACCAGAATCAACTCCAAATGGATCAAAGACCTTGAACTCAAAGCAGACACTCTGAAAACATTACAGGATGGAATAGGAGAAACCCTGGGTCTCCTCGGCTCAGGCCGAAATTTTCTGAATAGAGACCCGGAAACACAACAAATCAAAGAAAGGTTGGACAAATGGGATTGTATAAGGTTGCAGAGCTTCTGCAGGGCAAATGACATAGCTAGCAAGATCAATAGAAAGCCCACGGATTGGGAGAAGATCTTTACTAGCCATACAACGGACAAGGGTCTCATATCTAAAATATACTTGGAACTCAAAAAATTAAACCACCCAACAACAAATCCTCAAAGAAACAACTGCCCAATAAGTAAGTGGGCGAAAGACCTAAAGAGAAGCTTCTCTGAAGAAGAAAGAAGGATGGCCAATAGACACATGAAGAAATGTTCAACATCCCTAGCCATAAAAGAAATGCAAATCAAAACAACATTGAGATATCACCTCACTCCAGTTAGAACAGCAAAAATCAAGAACTCTAACAACAACAGATGCTGGAGGGGATGTGGACAGAAAGGAACCTTACTTCATTGTTGGTGGGAATGTAAACTTGTTCAACCACTTTGGAAAGCAGTATGGAGGTTCCTCAAAAGACTCCATATAGAGCTCCCCAATGACCCAGCGATCCCACTTTTGGGCATTTACCCAAATGATCACAAACAAGGCCACACTAAAGCTACCAGCACAACTATGTTTATTGCAGCATTATTTACCATAGCTAAGATATGGAACCAACCCAGATGCCCCTCAGTAGATGAATGGATCAAGAAGATGTGGTATATATACACAATGGAATTCTATGCCTCCATCAGAAAGAATGACATTGCCCCATTTGTTAGGAAATGGAAAGGCTTGGAAAAAATTATATTAAGTGAAGTAAGCCAGGCCCAAAGAAACATAGGTCCCATGGTTTCCCTTATTTGCAATATCTAGTATAGGTATGAGTCAAGCGGAAAAAGTCAGAGAATGTGATGTTAGGAAAACGAACCCTCAAATATGTATTTTAATGTTTTTGTTTCATTCATGCATGTGTTTCTAACGCATTTATAATATTATTTCTTTGTTGCTTTGTATGTCCCTCCCCCACAGTGTAACCCCCGCTTTCACTATATTTGATGTCAGTATAACATGTGGAGGAGACGGGGACAAACAAGTCGTTTAAGGATTCAGGTGGACCTGTTGCAACAATGAGAAGTACAAAATGTCATGTCAAAACCAGCTTTACAATGTCGGTGGGGGGGAGGGAGGGGGGGTATGATTGGGTGGGGGGGAGGGGGGAGGCTGGGAAGGGAGGTGAAGGGTAAACAAAGGAGGAGGCTGCAATGCTTGGTAAGAAATGTATGCATTTTCCTGCCCATGTAATTGTAACCCCTCTGTACAGTATGTTTTCAAATAAAATAAAATTTAAAAAAAAAAAAAAAAACTGGATATAACTCAGTAGAAGATTTTTGGGCTTAGCTGGTAGGAAAAACTGGATTTAATATTTATAACCATAAAAGTATTTCTATCATTTGTAGACCTTTTTACCAGTTCCAGTTTAGTAAGTATTTTTAAATATTCAAGATTAAATTATTCTATGGATTCCACTCTGTTCAATATCTTTAAGCAAATGATTCTCCTCTGTTTCTCCTTTTAAAATGATATTTCTTGTTATCTCTGACTTTTAAGTTATTATATAATTGAGAACATATTATTCTTGACTTCTGAAACAAATTATTAATTTAAATAAATAAAACAAGCTAATGAGATGTAGAAATTGCATTTTCAAAAAGCAATTACTTGTTCTTTTACCATCGCTATTTGAATGTTTTTCACTGTATTCACTCACCACAGCAATTCATTTCTTCGTTCCCTCTTGCTTTTCCCTTCATTAAGTTACGTTAGGGTAGCTTTCAGTCTTATGCCACTGTATCTTACCTGACTTTACCCTCCTATGTGATATTATTGGCTATATATTAAAAGCCCCTAATCTGCTGTTTTCTTCCAGTTTTTCTGAATGTATCTTTACAGTCTTCTGTTATAGATTGGTTTGCGAATCCAGTATTTATGGTTAAGATTTGTTGTGTTACTCTTTTTCTGTCTTCAATTTACACTTTATTTGAGAAACTATGAGAAGCTAAAGTCTATTAGTGCTCTTGGCATTACTGAAAGACAACATATATTGGGCAAAGTTTTATTCAAGACCAATCCTTAGCAAAGTTGGGTAACTCTCTGTTTAAAATCTCCAATTTAGGGAATTGGGGGAGCATAACAGATTTTAATTTTACATAGGGTTTATAGTGAGACAATGGGTAGGAAATCTACAGGAAGATTATGGCTTTTCCTCATAGTGTTGTCTCCTTCTTCTCTTCTTGAAAGTGGATCTCAAACTCCTGGAGGCAGTATGAGCATTTTTTTATTAAAAGAACCAACTCAAATGAACATGAGGGAAGAGGAAACTATGACTGAGAACATCGTGTAAAAATGTTAAATGTAAAAAAGGATTAGGGAGAAGACCAGTAAGGGAAGCAGAGGTGTAGTCTCCAACCGATCATGGGTTGTCCAGTTATCCTATCTAATACTTTTGTTGGTCTAGGCAATTTTCTATACTTTGTGGAACCTCATTCCTATTTCTATGGAATGCAGATTGGCCACTCTGTCCTAGCTATTCTGTGCTGAGTGGGAATGGAGCTGTGGATTTTGGAATGGAAGTCTTGGTGAGATGATATTTGCGCAGCTTCAGCAGCATCTCAAGTTGGGGCCAGAATGACTTCTTGTGGTAGATTTGTGAAACTGAAGAAAGACTTCTCTTCAGCAATACAGACTGGGAAGAGGCAGAGCAAGAAGTGAGTGGAAGCAAGAGGCATGAGTTGTATTTCAGCTCCTTCTATGATGCTTCCTATTTACCGATCAATCCAGAGAGAAGTGGTGTGCTGTATATAATCTGACTGTACACATGCCTTGGCTTTATTTTTGGAACAATTCCATATCATTATCCTTGCAGAACTGGTCAGTTCCTTCATATAACTGATGTTAAGACACATATAAGAATCCCATAGAAAGAAAGAATTGTCCCGACTGGGGAAATTCAAATTTCCCCACCATTTTTTCCTCTTTAACTCTTAAATAATCTCCCTTCCATTGAAGTTTGCACATAACCGAAGCTGCCCAAATTCCTGCAGGCATTGCTCACATTGAAAACACCTTCTATGCATATTTAATGTATTCTGGTACTCTAATAATAGTTTTTCTCAATTCATTTTTTTTGTTTCATCATCTTTCCCTAATGATGGCAGAAACATGAAAACCTTGAGCAGTGGTTCCTGACTTCATGTCCATATCATGATGAGTATGCATGTTACTCCTCTCCCTCATAAACAGGATAAATTAGATGTGAAGGTGTTCAGATATTGAAGGATTGTTTCCTTCATGTGAAGACTTTGTACATGATAATAAACTTTGATGTCATGACTTTCTGTTGATTTTCCTATTGGAGTTTATTACAGTGAATTGGTCACACAATCATAGGGAAGGAGACAGCAATTTTTTAAAATCTTCTGTAAGGTTACGGGGACTTTTGGGAAGGGTGGAAATATTGGAGATAAAGGGGCAGAGATGCTTGACATCTGAATCTGATCAAGGTTCAGAAGACTGAAGTTTACAGATGTGAACTAATTTTCTTGGTAAGCCTTTGTTTCTTAGTACCCATGCCATTGAAGTAAAGCTGGTGAAAATTAAAATGAAATAAAGCTTTGAAGATTATTATTCTTGCTGAGACTTATGTATAATTCACAAAAAATATTTTCATTCATTTTTCTTGCATGTGAGTTCAGCAAGATAACCTAGGCTCAGGAAAATATGTTAAAGGCCAATTAGAGCAACATAGTGATTTTTTGGTTGTCAAATATATGAACAACATGTATTATATATATGCTATATATAAAAACTATCTATAATACATGATATCACATAATTATATAGCATATTATAAATTAGTATATGTAATATAAGATATAAAACTACAATTAACATATTATATTATGATTGTTTTTCTTGGTTATATTGATCATATTGTAAAATATTATTATATCAATTCTATGGCCTGAGACATGTCTTAACCATCTCTATTGGCTCTAGAAAGGTATTCCATGGATGTTAATCATAGATCTGAATCTCAAATCATGCTTGCATCAAGTTGAATACTAAGTACAAAGTGCTTTAGCTCTGCAAGATACTAGAATGTTGAGTTTAATGCTCCAAGAATACCACGTTTCACCATGTTGTCTAAACTTCATTCTGCATCTGTATTGGCTCTGTGCTTTATTTCTTGAATTCTGACGATGAGACATCTTCTAAGGATTTCCTCTGCTCCTTACCTACCATGTGGCTGATATTCAAATACTAATAATGCCCCCTGACTTTCTAGATTCACCACTTTCCTTAGCTTTTTTTGGATTGCTGCACATATACATAATTGACATATGAGAATCAGCTAACTATATCACGTAGTTTCTATAAAACTCTTGGTAATATTCACTTAATAATGATCCCAATAGAAATAGATACATAGCAGTCATGAGGTATGTTCACTTATCACACACTCTATTACTGTGTATTTAGGATGGCATGGAACAACATTTGCTTTATACATGAATATGTACATCTATATGATGGACAGGTGAATTTAAAGCTCCTCTTTACAACAATTTCAAGCAAATAAAAAAATAAAATTATTAATAAAACTATTCAGGCCACAAAGAAAGAAAATCCAAAGGTAAACTCACAATTACAATTACTGGGTGTGTTTGAATAATACTTTTTTATTGTGAAAATACTGTACAGAGGGGTTACAAATAGATGGGCAAGATAATGAGTACATTTCTTTTTTTTATTGTTAACATACTGTACAGAGGGGTCAGAGGGGTTACAATTACATGGGCAAGATAATGAGTACATTTCTTACCAAGCATTGCAGCCTCCTCCTTTGTTTACCCTTCACATCCCTTCCCAGCCTCCCCCCACCCCCCAATCCTCTCCCCCCCACCAAAGTTGTAAAGTTCGTTTTCGACATGACAACTTGTACTTCTCATTGTTGCAATGGGTCCACCTGTATCCTTCTTATCAAGCATTGTAGCCTCCTCCTTTGTTTCCCCTTCCCATCCCTTCCCAGCCTCCCCCCCCCCCCCCCCCCGCCCCTCCACCCCCAATCCTCCCCCTCCCACCAAAGTTGTAAAGTTCGTTTTCGACATGACAACTTGTACTTCTCCTTGTTGCAACGGGTCCACCTGTATCCTTATTTAAACGACTTGTTTTTCCCCTTCCCCTCCATAAATTATACCGACATCAAATACAGTGAAAGCAGGGGTTATACTGTGGGAGAGGGACATACAAAGAAACAAAGAAATAATCTTATAAATGCGTTAGAAACAAATGTATGAAAGAACAAAAACATTTGAATACATATCTTAGGGTTCATTTTCCTAATATCACCTTATCTGACCTTTTCTGCTTGACTCATACATATACTAGATATTGCAAATAAGGGAAACCATGGGACCTATGCTTCTTCGGGCCTGGCTTACTTCATTTAATATAATTTTTTCCAAGTCTTTCCATTTCCTAACAAATAGGACAATGTCATTCTTTCTGATGGAGGCATAGAATTCCATTGTGTATATATACCACATTTTCTTGATCCATTCATCCACTGAGGGGCATCTGGGTTGGTTCCAGATCTTAGCTATGGTAAATAATGCTGCAATAAACATAGTTGTGTTGATAGTTTTAGTTTGGTCTTGTTTGTGATCATTTGGGTAAATGCCCAAAAGTGGGACTGCTGGGTCATAGGGGAGCTCTATGTGGAGTCTTTTGAGGAACCTCCATACTGCTTTCCAAAGTGGTTGAACAAGTTTACACTCCCACCAACAATGCAGTAAGGTTCCCTTCTGTTCACATTCCCTCCAGCATCTGTTGTTATTAGAGTTCTTGATTATAGCTATTCTAACTGGAGTCTCAATGTTGTTTTGATTTGCATTTCTTTTATGGCTAGGGAGGTTGAGCATTTCTTTATGTGTCTATTGGCCATCCTTCTTTCCTCTTCAGAGAAGTTTCTCTTTAAGTCTTTAGCTCACTTATTGATTGGATAGTTGTTTCTTTGAGGATTTGGTGTGGGGGGATTTAATTTTTTGAGTTCTATGTATGTTTTAGATATGAGACCCTTGTCCATTGTATGGCTACTGAAGATCTTTTCCTAATCTGTGGGCTTTCTATTGATCTTGCTAGCTATGTCCTTTGCCATGCAGAAACTCTGAAATTTCATACAATCCCATTTGTCCAACCTTTCTTTGATTTGTTGTGTTTCTGAGTCTCTTTTAAGAAAATTTTGGCCTGTACCATGGAGACCTAGGGTTTCTCCTATTCCATCCTGGAGTGTTTTCAGAGTGTCTGCTTTGACTCTGAGGTCTTTGACCCATTTGGAGTTGATTCTGGTGCAGGGTGATATACAAGGATCTAGCTTTAGTTTTCTACAAGTGATTAACCAATTTTTCCAGCACCATTTACTGAGGAGGCTGGCTTTCTTCCATTCTATTTTTTTAGCTCCCTTATCAAAGATTAGATGACTATAGGTCTGTGGGTTCATTTCTGGGTTTTAAATTCTATTCCACTGGTTCTTCCACTCATACTTCTTAGTAGCTCTGTGACATGCATGGACCTCAGGAGTAAATACAATACTTAAATTTACCCTATAAAAATATACCCAGAAAATGAATGGTTAGAAATTTACCAAATGTGATTCTGTCCTTAGAAGTGGTGATTGTGTCTTCTGGAAAATACATAATAAATTATGAAGCTACTGATTTATACAAGCTAATGCTGTATATGACAGCAATAATAGAATCCACACGAAGCAAAATAATAATAATGATAGCAATTCTAGCTGTTTTTAAGAGGAAGTTGCCTTTCAAATGACATAGAACCCTCATGAATTTTTTTTCTAATGTGGCTTCCTGCCCTATGTATATAGTCATTAATAAGAAAGAATAAGCATGATCCTGGCATCAAAGCGTGAATATTTATGTCTATGTGATAAGTAAGGATGGAGAACTCATTGGCCTACGGTGAGTGTGCTCATAACTAGCCTCATACGATGCCTTAAACATTTTAAAAGTTTGTGTAGAATATGAATCTGACTTGTGACTGGACATGAGGCTGGACATAAGGATAAAGAGAGCCAAGAATTCCATTGTGGTAAATGGAAGAATAAATCTATGGTACAGAGAAGATTCCATCATTCAATGGACAGTATTTGGATACTAATTGATGGGCATTTTTATTTTTTTGTCAAGATGATGTAGAGGGGTTACAGTTATATAAGTAAGGTAATAAGAACCTTTCTTGTCCAACTTGTTACCCCTTCCTTCATTGTTCTCTGACTTTCCCTCCCTCCAATCCCCTCACACATTGTACAGATCATTTCCAACATATTGTTTTGTGAATATTGCTCTTGCATTGGTTCCTTCCTTGTCCTTTGTCTCACCATTCTGTTGTTCTCCTTTTCTTTTTTTGTTATTATGAAAATACCATACAGAGGGGTTACAATTACATGGGCAAGATCATGTGTACACTTCTTATCGAGCATTGTTGCCTCCTCCTTTGTTCCCCCCTACTGTCCCTTGTTCTCCTTTTCTTCCCTAATTCAGATAAATGTATATACAATACCAGTATACCAAAATCAAATATAATGACAACAGGAGATATACGATTGGGAGAAGAACACACAAAAGAAAAAGTGATCTTTTCTGGAATCTATCTTTTATGTTATGTTAAAATAACTAATTTGCAACAAGGGCAATGGCCAACAGGACAATAAATCTAAACCAAGATGGGACCTGAAACCCAAGGGTAAGCCTGTTTGCTTCGAAGAGCCTTAGGCTTTCAAATGCATGATGAGGCCAAGATATCTAAACAAAGAGTTATCTAAAGTAGACATTAATTTCTAAGCTAACTTTCTGGATAGTTTAAATTTTCTTTTATCTAAATTTATTGGAATTGAGAGCTGGTATATAACTCAGTTATAAATTGTTACTTAGAATGCAGGCCAACTTCTGTTTGATGTCCAAGACCATACCTGTATTTCCATAATTTGTAAACCATTTTGGGGCCTAGTCCCTGTTGAATTTTGAGCATTTGGAATTTTCCAAATGATTGAACTTATATTTTTATACTCCATAGATTGTACTTTCTTCCATATCTTCTAAATAACTGCTTACTCCTTGGTTTCTCTTTCCAAAACATTTATTTCTTGTTATCCTTTACTGATAAGTTATCGTGTCCTAGTTCAAATAATTTTGTCAATCATTGAAATAAACACAAAAACCTATAAGATCTGGAAATTACATTTTCAAATAACAATTGTGAATTATTTTACTTATCAGTGTAATCATTTCAAACTTGATTCATTAAACAGCACAATTTATTATTATTTTCTTCTTCCATTTTCATTCATTTTTTAAACTGCTTTAATGTAGCTTTTACTCCTGATATAATTTACTGGACTCAATCTGCTTTATGTAATTGTACTGTCTGTTTTTTGAAAGCATTTGGTTAGTTTCAATTTTTCCTAGAACATCTTTAGTTACCTGTTTTAGATTACTTTCAGTAGCCCATTCATGATATAGCCTTAATTTTCTGTCTCCAATCCACATTTTTCTTTGGCCAAGGAGATAATGTAACTATTATCAGAATCTAAAGTCTATAGTGATCCTGGACTTAACTCAAAGCCCAGGAAACAAATTGAGAGAAGAAAATGAGTTCATTCAAGACCAGCTCTGAGGAAAATTAGGAACCTCTCTGTCTAAAACCCTATCTTGGGGGTTTAGGTTTTCCAAAGGGCTTTCACTGAACATGGAGTTTATAGTGAGGCAGTGGGCAGGAAATCCCAAACTCTGATTGGGGTCTTCCTTCAAAGCATCATTAACTTTTCTTTTTCTTGAAATTCCATGTAGATCCAAAACTCCTGGAGCCAGTATCTGCATTTCTATTTAGATAAACCAAGCATTGTAAATAAGAGGAGAGATGAAGATGTGACTGAGAAGGTCAGGAAAAATATTGAAAGTAAAATGATTAAGGAAAACTCTGGAAGGGAGGCAGAGGTGGTCTCCAATTCATCACCACACATACAAGTTATCTTCCATGAAAATAACCAACCTAATAATTTTGTTGGTTTAGGTATTCTTCTAGTTTCACGTGTATGATATAAACATGGTTTCTGAGTGCATTGTTAGATGACCATTGTCAACCCTTTCCCTCATTTCCATGGAAGGTAGATTGGAAAGTCTGTTCTGGATGCTCTCTGCTGAGTGAGAATAGAATCCTGGATTTTGAGAATGGAAAGTGTTAATATGATGATGGTTGTGTAGTTTCATGCAGCACCTAAAGAGGAAGACAGAAGCATCTTAATGTGGCAAATTACTAAAACTGACAGAAGGATTTATCTTCAGAAAAATAGATTAGATAAGGGTTGCAGGCCAGAGGGAGAAAGGAAGCAAGAGTCCATTTCAAATGAAATTACACAATGCTCCCATTGTTATTGCTCATTTATCAGTCAGTGTTGAGCCAATCCAGTGTCTCATCTGTGCTTTATGCTTGATTGGTGCAGAGATTTCATTAAGAACACGTGAAGCATAGAATAAAGGCAGTCACACTATTATTGTTCTCCAAACTTGAGATACCGTTGCAAAAAGAACTTTGTGTTGCTAAAGAATTTCATATTATTACCAGTGCATTTGTATTATTACCACCTTTGGCAACAGTTTCCTACTGGGTATTCAAGTTCATCATAAAAAATTAACCCTTTTATTACTTTATGCTATTAAGATGATTATAGACTGTTTAGAAGTTACAGCTAACACTTGGTAGTCATCTTGAAACTTTTGTAGATATGATCATTAATCAAAGCATGATAGTTTTACATCTGTGTTAGTTCTAGGGCTTAAACACAGGGCCTAGGCAGTGTCCCTGAGATTATGCTCTTAAGGCTGGTGCTTCACCACTTGAGTCACAGCTCTACTTCTGGCTTTTTTGGTAGCTTATTGGAGATAAAAGTCTTATGAAATTCTGTGTACAAGCTGGCTTCAAACCATGATCCTGAGCGTTCAGCATTCTGGGTAGCTAAGATTACAAGTGTGAGCAACTGACACTCCACTGAAAGTATGAAATTTTAAACAAAAAAAGTTGTATGAAATCAATCACATTATATTTCCCGCCCTGAGTTCTATTATTCCCATTAACATCTTTTTACTTTCCATCTTTTAACCAATATGTAAATATACTTGTATTTTTTTTGTTCTGCCCTTAAAGCAGTTCCTTTCTCTACACTAAGCCCTTTCCATCCACCAAACCATTTCTACTCCTGTGTTTATGATAAGAATTTCTCAGTTGTGATGAAAGGTGGGTGTCCTTAGATGCCAATAGTAAGTCAGTCATTATAATAGGGACTAAAGAAGGCTTAGACATTTCTTCATCTGGGGGAAATGTGAGAAGATTTCTCAGCTTTCATTCTTAAGGAACTTTGTCCTAATAATTCTCATGCAGCTGATTAGGGAATTTTCCAGTCTCACAGATCAGAGGGAGCTGAAGTAGAAACTCTTGCAAACAGCAACATAAAACTTTATATAGATGAATGCTGGTGTACAGAAGAACCCTGATCCCATGTGACCACTCTAGTGATATCAAGATTGATAGCAATGTTTTTATTTCTATGTTGAGTCAAAAAGCAAACAGTTACTCTGTATGAAGAGCTAACAAAACATATAATCTGGTAAGCAAAGGGATATAATCTTAGCATTTAGGAGGCCAAGGCAGGAAGATTATGAGATTGAGACTGTGTCTCAAAAAAATGAAGAAAAAGTTAGGTTGTATATATCCTACAAGGTCAGAGCATATACTCTGTATAGAGCCATCATCCTCCATGTGCTTTTTTTTCCTTTGAGCCTATCATAAACGTATCTCAAGGAAATGCACCTGCATGGGTGCACACGCATGCACGCGCACGCGCTCATGCACACACACACACACACACACACACACACTCTAGGCCAAATAAAAGTTATTGTTGAAGTCTCTCCAACTAGTAGCCCAGAACACCAGACATTTTACTTATGGCTTCACATTTTAAGCTTGTTAAGAATTATTCAAATGCTAAACTTACACCTGGTATAGAAAGAGAATCTCTCCTCTTTCCATAATCATGGATTCAATGATCATTTTCTATATTGGCACATACCCCCTGTCAAGCCCAACCAACCACACCATTGTCAAATGAGTAAATATATATATTTCCCAATAACACCTTCTCTAAAATAAAGTGATGGTCTAGTAAGCCTGTACGTCATCCTTTGATGAACTTTTATAACATAGCTAAAGTTTTTTTTGAACTTTAGTCCATGTGCTAGTTTCATATGTTTTCTTTTTTTCTCTTAGGCTCAAACAAAAATAAAATAAAATCAGTAGGAATCCAGTGTTGGTGGCTCACACTTATAATCCTAGCTACTCAGGAGGCTGAGAACTGGAGGATCAAAGTTTAAGCCAACACAGGCAGAAAAATCTGCAAGACTCCATTTCCAATTAACCAGCAAAAGTCAGGAATGGAGTTATGGCTCAAGTGGCTGAGCAAAAACCTTGAATAAGCAAGCAAGCCCTGAATTCAAGCCCTTGTATTAGCACACACAAAATAATAAAAGGGCATCCAAACATCAAAATATATGTGTTTCTGCCTCTGTCATGACTAGGGAATGACATTGGACTATACCCAGGATAAAAGTGCTCTTAAACAGACGGTGAACAGCTACCTAATCTTTATTCCTCAGAAAGCATATTAAAAAGATATAGTGGATTTACTGCTCAGGCTGGACACTTCTGTCAGGAAAAGGAGACCAAAGAAGGTCATCGAGATCACTGGAAGGACAAATCTAGGCAAACATGAAGATTATAGATTCAATGCTCCCACCCCTGATGGGTCAATTAATATCAGATATAGGTTTATTGGATCCTGTTTGGAAACTCAGTATTTGGGGGATTTGAAACTAAGTCAATGGAAACAAAACCTAAGCAAGCCAAGAAAAAAGCCTGAGGCTCAGTGACAAGAACAATTGCTACAAAGTGCTTCTAGCTTCCAAATGGATTTTGAGGCCAAGATATGTAAAGAAAGGATTAATTAAATAAGGCTTTATATTATACTTTGCTTCTTCCTGCGTCATTAAAATTAGAACTTCATAACTATGTCCCAAGTCCTTTCTCCTCCTTTCTTTCTTGTGCTCTCCCCTCTTCCTTTTCTCTTTTCTTTTTTTCTTTCATTTAGTTGGCAAATATTTTTCTTTCTTCCTTCCTTCCTTCCTTCCTTCCTTTCTTTTCCTTTCCTTCTTCCTTCCTTCCTTTCTTTCTTTCTTTCTTTCTTTCTTCCTTCCTTCCTTCCTTCCTTTCTTTTCTTTCTTTTTTCTTTCTTTCTTTCTTTCTTTCTTTCTTTCTTCCTTCCTTCCTTCCTTCCTTTCTTTTCTTTCTTTTTTCTTTCTTTCTTTCTTTCTTCCTTCCTTCCTTCCTTCCTTCCTTCCTTCCTTCCTTCCTTCCTTCCTTCCTTCCTTCCTTCCTTCCTTCCTTCCTTCCTTCCTTCCTTCCTTTCTTTCTTTCTTTCTTTCTTTCTTTCTTTCTTTCTTTCTTTCTTTCTTTCATCCAAGACCAGAACTCGAACTTGATACTGTATTTTTTCACTCATTGGCTAGTGCTCTACTAACTGAGCCATGCCTCTAATCCCTAGTCAGTTTTGAGGTAGGGTCTCTTTAATCTTTCCGTGGCTGGCTCTAAACTCATGATTCTTTTGCTCTTGTCTACTGGACAGGTAAGATTACATATGCAGGCCATCACACCTAGATTTCCCAAATTTTTTAAATCAAAATTCTTTGCATTCAGTTTCTTCTAACATCTTCCAGTTAAGTCTGAATTTTCCCAGTTTTCAATATTATTTTATTCTATTTGAAGATTTTTTTAAAGTAGATTGAGATTTTTTACTTTGTACACATATATTATTTAGAAATAATGCATTTCACCTTCATATTGAAATAAGGATACTAGATCTAACTGATGCCATCTTGGCAATGTGGTGGACGATCGGGAATTGTGTCTAACTGGTGCCATTTTGGCTTCTTGGTGGATGAAGGTGAAATCCCATTCCCAGGTGATGGGTGTGACTAAATTCCTAGAGGCAGAAATAGGGACTTGAACTTTATTCCACCTGCCAGATCTGTGCATGAACTTGAGAGACTCTTAGAACTGTTCAGCCTCTTTGAACTTTCCAGCTCTCTGGGACCCTGCTCCCTGACCATGATCGTATTTAGGCTTTGGCCACCTCAAAGTGTACTTAAGTCTGAAAAGATTTGGAGGATATGTGTGTCCACACACACTCACCAGCTTTTCTAAAGACTCCTGATTTGACCTCTTAAAATGTGGTTTCTCTGTATCTTGTGATTGAATTTCCATTTAACAATGTATTACATGGTTTACCGTTATCTTTGTACTGTGTATTGCTCATTTGTGATCTGTAAGCAGATATTGTATGCTTTATATTTCTTTAATTTCATTGATGTATGGGTTTTTTTGGTCCAGAATATATGCTCTATTGGTATTCTGTATGATCTTGAGAAGAAAGTATATTCTGCTGTTCTATAAAGTATTCCATAGATGTCATCTTGCCTGAAGATATTGTTCCTGGAATCCTAGGCCAGAAGCTCTGCAGTGATCCTGGATAATAGATCTTGCCACTTATCTCAACAGACCACCGGGAAACTATGGTACTAAAGCAAGAAGGGTATTCATTCTCAATGTGGCCAGATCAGGGAGGGCTTGTCTCCTTGGGGTGCTAATAATGGTTTAGGATTTCTAAAGAGAAGGACTAGAGGCAAAGGAACAGAGGCAATGCTCATATAGCTTGAGATCTTTACTAGTTGAAGCTCAATATTGTCTCAAAATCAGTCATGTAGAGCCTTGCTAGAGTTGAAAACTTCGCTGCTATCTGAGGTTTCACTTTGACTCTTACTGTAAGATGCTGATTGGCCAGACCTGTTGTTCTTCTGAAAATGAACTCAGAAGAAACTGACTCAGAGAAAGTACTAGTGACAAGAGTAAGATAGAGTAGGTTGGATAGAATTAGGTTAGTAGAGCAGGTTCTCTTTCTTGTGGAGAGCAATGACTGGGGACTTTTAGGTACCAGTCTGGTGCTCTAGAGCATGAAGACAGCTTTGATAATCTATTATAGATTATGATGTCAGTTTTTAAGAGGGAGCTTTACTAGTTGTACAGAAACGTTCCTTAAGTGGTTAACATTTACTTGAAACAGCATCTGTAATGGGGCCACAACTGTGTTTGGGCTCCAAATGAAAATCTTTCTGACTTGTGACCAGGGTGTGTTCTCCTGTGTCATTCTTGTTAACCGGTCCTGCCACCACAATCCTCCCTGGGGAAAAGCCCTCCTCATCTGCAGGCCTCCCCACATTTTCACCCCCCCCCACACACTGTTGCCATTCCTCTCATTGTGGGTCTATTAGCCATGTCAGTGCAGTCCTTGGAGCCACTGGTGTCGGAATATCACAGGTCTAGTCTCAGGGGCTGAGCCAACAAGTCACTGAGGATGTGACATTCCTTATCCAATCAGCCCTAGCCTTACAATGGCAACTCAACTCAATGGCTGTGTTGGTCCTCCAAAACAGATGTAGGCTTGACTTACTGCTGCATAAGGGGGACGTTGAGTCCTTTTATGGAAACTCTTCATCATGATGGGAATCACTCCCATGGACATCCTGTGGGGGTTCCCTTTCATAATTGTTCCCTGGCTGGCCCATCTATTAGGACCTTTTATAGTCATCCTCTTACTCCTCCTTCTTAGACCCTGTTTTCCTAACCTTTGTTCAAAAGTTTCTCTTTAAGAGGATATCAACCTTCACCCAGGCTACCACCCAGAAGCAAGTGATGGCCATCCTATTACTGCAGACATCCTGAGGTATTACACACCCTGCCCACTCAACACGGACCTAGACCTTGAAAGACTCCAGCCCCAGTGGCCCCTTGAGATCCCTATGTCAGTGGGAAACAACTAGAAAAGACCCCAATGCCACTCAACCCTCAAAATCCCTTCAGGGTCTCAAGTTAAGGGAAACTGCTTTATTCTCATAACAATATTGCTTCCATGGCTTGGAACTAGATCTGAACCACAAACTTGCAAAACTCTTTGAACCCTCCAGTGTTGTGGGACTCTGCTCCCCACCGTTACCCTGTTTAAGTCCCTCCATCCTAGCCTCCATTGAGCCCCTTGCCTCCTGACTCTCCTCAGGTCACGATGGCATCCTTTTCAACCTTCCATTAAAGTTGATCTGGCTATTGAGATCATTTTTTGCCCTTTCTTTGTTCAGATACCCTTATGACTAAGTTTCCTAACACTTGTGGTCAATGGAAGAACAAGTCTATGAAAATAGTATCCTCATGCAGATTATAGACTAGTGTTTAGATAGAGTCGATGGTCAATTTATACCCGAAGGGATCTGTTGGGACTTACTTTTAAAAGTGATTGAAAATGGCAACCAATCAATAAAACTAAGCAAACTAACAAAGGCCCATGTCCTGTGGTAAGGGTGTTTGGCTCAAAAGCCTTAGGTTTTCAAGTGGATTCAGAGACAAACCTAATTAAACAAACAATTGTATAAAGAAGGCTTTAATAACCTTCATATTTTTTTTCCAGTATTTTTCTCTCCCTTCCCCAACTTCCTGGATACAGAGGATTAAACCCAGAGTTTAGTTGCTTAGGGTTTCTCTAATTTTGATAGATCCTCAAACCCCTCACCTTTGCCATGCAAATAGGATTACAAGCATCTGTCACCACACCTATTTCATAATTTTCTATCAAACTTTTTTCTATTTAAACTTCATTTGTTTTCTGACCTAGTCCAGAAATGACTGAATTTTTAAATCAGGTTCAATATTAATCTTCTAAATCTTTAAAAAAAAATATTTTAAGGTACCCAGAGTAAGTTTATTTGAAAGTGAAGACAAAATCATAAAAGAAAGTAGGGAGACTCTTCCTTAGAGAGGAGCCCCAAATAGAATTCTTTTACCACATTTTAAAAAGTCTAAGCTGAGATTACATGCCTGTAATCTTCACCACTCAGGAGGCTGAGATCTGAGGAGAGCACTTCAAAGCCAGCTTAGGCAGGAAAGTCTGTAAGACATATCTTCAATTAAAACTAGAAACTAAAAACTTTTTTTACTAAAGTAAAAGAAAGCTGGAAGTAGAACTGTAGCTCAGGTGGTAGAATGCTATCCTTGTGCAAAACAAGTGCTCACAGCATCTAGGCAATGAATTCAAGCCCTAAGACTGACTCTCTCTCTCTCTCTCTCTCTCTCTCTCTCTCTCTCACACACACACACACACACACACACACACACACACACACACAGTTTAGTTATATTTCTATTTTGTATATAGGTAATATTTAGGGATGTACTTGTCTCCTCCTGTGTTTTAGAATTTCCAGTTATTTTTTCATATTTATTTGTATTCATTTTTGGTAAAAAAGCAAAAAAAACCTATGTGTTTCCTGTTCTTTTCATTTGAGTAGAGTGTGTTTTATGGCCTAGAACATGGTCTTCTGGTGAACATTTTATATAAACATAAGGGAAAAAAGTACATTCTACTGTTGCTTTGTGAAACATGGGAAGTTATATGCTCTCAATTCGCAGTGTTGTTTTTGGTTTCTAGGTCCAAGGCCAAGCTTTGCAGGCCAACTCCTGCCACTCTTCTCAAAACACTAAATGAAAAAATGTGGTGTTGCAGTAGGAAAGGAATTCATTGTCAGAGAAGTCACTCCAGGTAGGAAGATGGTAGTCTCATGAATGAAGGTCTGTCTCTGAGGTACAAGCAATTTTCTTGGGATCCCATAGGGAAAAAACAAAGACAAGGCTCAAGGAACTTGCTCTGCTGAAGACTGGGAGGCCGTAGTCCGCATCAGTCACATGAAGATTTGTTGAAGAAAGTTGATGGCACCTGGGGTAGAGTTCTGATTTGTCGCAAAATGTTTATTGATCAGACCTGTCTTTCCTGAAATCCAACATTACTTCAGCATATTTAATTGGCAGAGGCAGCACTTCGCCAGTTTGAATGCCCAAATAAAAACATTTCTCAAGACCTTCTTAATTTCCTTTCTTAAATCTGACCCATGAGCAGTCATGATTTAATTCACAGATGTTATGTAAGATTCAAGAAACAAATCCTATTCTGACTCAATTAATAGCAAATGGCTTGACCTTAACAGAGCTAAGAATGTTTTCATAAAGCAGAGATTTTTTTCAGACATCCACCATGTTCTTACAAGACATAAACCTGTCTATTTATCTTCTGAATTCTGCCAGATGGAGCTCTCTCAAAGAAAGATCATATCAGGCCACCCTACTGCACAACATTTTAAGAGCTTTCTGAAGAATTTATTCAAATGTGTTTATTGAAGAGGTGTTCCATAGTTATTTTAAGGCATATGTGTGGGAGAATGGGTTCTGGAATCATTAAAAAAACTATTTAGACACAAATCTGTAAACACCACTTACTGGCTATATTTATTTACATTTCAAGACAGTTTTCTCAATAGTAAATCTGAAGGTAAATCTTTAATTTTTATTTAATAGTATAGCTTCAAAATACATGAAGCGGATCTTTAAGTTAAACTCAGTTGTATTAGTCATAGAATATTTAACTCAAATTTGTCAATAATTGATAGAATAAGCCATTAGTAAGAATATAAAGCAATATGACTGGTAATTTTGACTATGTACAAATAGAATGCAGTCTTTTATTAAATAACTCAATAATTTATTGTTGCAAGTTTTAGAATAAATGACCTTAATTAGAATCCCAGAATAAAAATCTTTAAGGCAGGTTTTAAGAAAGCCCAAGGTATTTTAGTTATATAGACATGTATTTGAACATGTTAGATGGTTAGAAATAAAGAACACAGACTAGACTGTTATTATATATTTTGAGGTTAAGAAATTCTTAAATAACATAGGTGACTTAAGATGTCTCTGTAGCCAGTATAACATGTTCCAAACTGAATGAATTTTCTTTCAAATTATCAGCTGGTACAATTAGGAAGTATATTTTTACCATATATGTGTTCTTTTGAAAGGAGAAAAGCTAATTGCAAATCTGGGAGGCATCTGTCTCCAGAAAACAGGAAGATCTAGACAGTCATGAAACAGCAGATAAGCACAAATCAAAGTCATAATTCAAAATATTGTTTTTGAAATAACTACTGAAAGTTGATAAATCCTACTGAATTGATGTTCAAATATGAAATTTGTCATTAATCTTATGAATAATGGGAGCATGTTTGTATAGAGGTGATGCAATTACTAATAAGAGAGTAAGAAGCTACCACAAATAAATTTATGTGAACATTAATAGTTAAACAAAATGAACAGATTTCAGAAAAACACAATTTATTAAAACTGATACAAGATATTGGAAACTAAGGAAGTAGAAGTGCAGTTTGAGTGATAGACCACCAGCCTTGAATGAAAAATCTAAACAAGAATGTGAAGTCATTCAAGCTCCAGAAGCAGCACTTAAATAAATAAACAAATGAATAAAATTGAATCTATCACTAAAATACCAATAAGGAAATGTTTAGGTCCAATGCCTCCACCTCTAAATTAATCTCCAATATAAAAATATCAACTATCTTGTATTAATTTTTTCAAAGAAAAAAGAAACTGCAATTAAGCTCTTAAAACAATAAAATAACTTTTTTTCTGGGAATTTTCAGTCCATTGGAAATGTTCTTGAAAGTTGAGGTTCTCAAAAGCATTGTATTTTTCCTTTATACCTCACAGAAGATCTTCACCACTATTATTTATAATGGTAATTCTATGAACTCTGTGTTAAGCTTCAAAAAAAAAAAAAGAGAAACACAAGGAGAAAGGCAGACATAGGTGTACTGCAATCTCAAGCCAAGACATAAACATTACTAACAGCCACCAGAAGCTTTGAGTGAGGAATAATAGGATTCTGTTTTACCGGACTCAATGGGGCACAACATTGCCAGTGTCTTAACCTTGTACTTCTAACCTGCCTAACTGTTAGACAAGTACCTCTGTTTTTTTTTTAACCACCTACCTTGTGGTTGCCTTGTTACAGCAAGACTAGAAAAGTCAAACAAGCTTTGCGTGATAGGTTGTCATTTACATTTTTATAACTGAATAATCAGGGTTTCAGAAAGGTTAAGTAAATTATTCAACTTTAGCGCATTGATCAAAAATAGTGCTGTCTCATGCCAAATCCAATATTCTTTTTATTGTAAGTATGCCTCATTTGAAAAATAGGTTGCATAACTTTTTCTTCTATCATAGATCAATTATTTTTTTTATTGTGAAAATGCTGTACAGAGGGGTAACAATTATATGGGCAAGATAATGAATGCATTTCTTTTTTTATTTTAATTTTTTTCATTGTGAAAATATTGTACAGAGGGGTTACAATTACATGGGTAAGATAGTGAGTACATTTCTTATCAAGCATTGTAGCCTCCTCCTTTGTTTAGCCTTCCCATCCCTTCCCATCCTCCCTCTCCCCCCCACCCAATCCTCCCCCTCCCCAAATTGTAAAGTTCATTTTTGACAAGACAACTTGTACTTCTCATTGTTGCAACAGGTCCACCTGTATCCTTATTTAAACGACTTGTTTTTCCCCTACCCCTCCACAAATTATACCGACATCAAATACAGTGAAAGCAGGGTTATACTGTGGGGGAGGGACATACAAAGCAACAAAGAAATAATCTTATAAATGCGTTAGAAACAAATGCATGAAAGAAAAACACATTTAAAATACATATCTTAGGGTTCATTTTCCTAACATCACCTTATCTGACCTTTTCTGTTTAACTCATACATATACTAGATATTGCAAATAAGAGAAATCATGGGACCTATGTTTCTTTGGGCTTGGCTTACTTCACTTAATATAATTTTTTCCAAGTCCTTCCATTTCCTAACAAATGGGGCAATGTCATTCTTTCTGATGGAGGCATAAAATACCTAGGAATTAACTTAACCAAAGAAGTGAAGGACCTCTATGATGAAACTTTAAAAACTTGAAAAAGGAAATCAAAACAGAACTTAGAAAATGGGAAAAACTCCCATGCTCCTGGATTGGAAAAATTAACATCGTGAAAATGGCAATACTTCCCAAAGCTATCTACAAATTCAATGTGATACCTATCAAAATTCCAACCTCATTCTTCAAGGAAATAGAAGAGGCAATCCAAAACTTCGTATGGAACAATAAAAGACCCCGAATAGCAAAAACGCTCCTCAACGGATAGAACACTGCTGGAGGAATATCAATACCAAATTTCAAGCTCTACTATAAAGCCATAGTAATCAAAACAGCTTGGTACTGGCACAAGAACAGACCTCAGGACCAATGGAATAGAATTGAAAACCCAGAAATGAACCCACAGACCTATAGCCATCTAATCTTTGATAAGGGAGCTAAAAAAATAGAATGGATGAAAGACAGCCTCTTCAGTAAATGGTGCTGGCAAAATTGGTTAACTACTTGTAGAAAACTAAAGCTAGATCCTTATATATCACCCTGCACCAGAATCAACTCCAAATCGATCAAAGACCTCAGAGTCAAAGCAGACACTCCGAAAACATTACAGGATGGAATAAGAGAAACCCTAGGTCTCCTTGGTGCAGGCCGAAATTTTCTTAATAGGGACCAGGAAACACAACAAATCAAAGAAAGGTTGGACAAATGGGATTGCCTGAAGTTGCAGAGCTTCTGCATGGCAAAGGACATAGCTAGCAAGATCAATAGAAAGCCCACGGATTGGGAGATCACTAGCCATACAACGGACAAGGGTCTCATATCTAAAATATACTTGGAACTCAAAAAATTAAACCCCTCAACAACAAATCCTCAAAGAAACAACTGCCCAATAAATAAGTGAGCTAATGACTTAAAGAGAAACTTCTCTGAAGAAGAAAGAAGGATGGCAAATAGACACATGAAGAAATGCTCAACATCCTTAGCCATAAAAGAAATGCAAATCAAAACAACATTGAGATACCACCTCACCCCAGTTAGAATGGCAAAAATCAAGAACTCTAATAACAACGGATGCTGGAGGGCATGTGGACAGAAAGGAACCTTACTTCATTGTTGGTGGGAGTGTAAACTTGTTCAACCACTTTGGAAAGTAGTATGGAGGTTCCTCAAAAGAGTCCACATAGAGCTCCCCTATGACACAGCCGTCCCACTTTTGGGCATTTACCCAAATGTTTACAAACAAGATCACACTAAAGCTACCAGCACAACTATGTTTATTGCAGCATTATTTACCATAGCTAAGATCTGGAACCAACCCAGATGCCCCTCAGTAGATGAATGGATCAAAAAAATGTGGTATATACACAATGAGTACATTTCTTATCAAGCATTGTAGCTTCCTCCTTTGTTTCCCCTTCCCATCCCCTCCCCCCCCAACTCTCCCTCCCCCGCCCCACCAAAGTTGTAAAGTTCATTTTCGACATAACGACTTGTACATCTCATTGTTGCAATGGGTCCACCTGTATCCCTATTTAAACGATTTGTTTTTTCCCTTCCCCTCCACAAATTATAACAACATCAAATACAGTGAAAGCAGGGGTTATGTATTCAAATAATTTTTTCTTTCATGCGATCGTTTCTAACCCATTTACAAGATTATTTCTTTGGTTGCATAACTTTTATATAACTCATGCAGTCTATTGTGATATAGTATTCCACACAAGTTTCTGAGTGCAGTTAGATACATATCCTTCTCTCAAAAATAAATAGCTTTAACATGTTTTTCCTAAGAACAAGAGAGAAAATTTAAAAAGAAAAACAAATGACATAACATTATTTGGTTTATGATTTCAAAAACTGAGTCCATGGTATTTGACCCATTGTTTCTGGCTGCTCTCCTCATAGTGATAGGGAACATGGAGTCTAGATGGGACAGGGACAATATACAGCTCCCCAAGAACCAACAACCAGTAACCCACTTGCTCCGTCTGGGCTCCACTTCCTAAAGGTTTCACCACCTCCTAAAATAGATCCTCTTTCTGGAAACTAAGCACATAATGCATGAGCATTTTGGTGATTTAATATATAAATTACAACAGAAACATATACATATGTGTGCATGCCTGGAGGTTCAATGTAGAGACTCACAAGCACTGTGGTCTCTGAGCCTTTCTTTCCTACTCCCACGGAAGAGAAGGGAAACTAGAATAATGGCATGAGTATCTGATTCTTTGTGATAAATGGAAATTATGCACTAGAAAATCTGAAGGATTTCCTCTCCAAATTAAATTTGGCTTCACATTTATTTATCCTTCCTAACCTTTTATCACCCAGCCTGAATTTAGAATTAAACTAGAAATCTTTAAGTATAGAATAAAACAGTTCAGATTCTTGCACTTATGAAGCTGTAGAGCTGGTCAATGCAACAGATTTATTCTATGTCACATTTATTACATATTACATCAAGAACCCAAGGCCTTGAGCATGCTAAGAAAGCACTCTACCACTAAGCAATATCCTCACTGCTGTTTTACATTATAGAAATTGGGAGCAATTTTTTGTTTTTAGTATATCCTATTATAATTCCTGAAAGCCACAGTGGTTTGAGACCAGTTCACTCCCCATGACTCTGAGTCTAAGTGCATAATTTCTAGGAAAGGGAGAGAAAGCCAATGAAGCATCATGTGGAGAAGTGAGAATTATTTCTTCCCACCTCATATCTCTCTGTCTCTCCACAAACCCTTCTTTTCAAATACAGATATAGTTGGGAAAAGACACAAACAAAACACCAGACACTGTTCATACTTCCCTCCATTTTCAATATATTTTAGCTTCATTATGTGATATTAAACATATTAACACTGACTGATGTTATTTTTCAGCATAAAATCCATTTTGAATTTCCCTTTTATCTACACATTGTACTGATAAATAGCAAGAACACTTATATTTTAGAGCTAGGCCTTTAATTGTGTGATCTAGAAGATTAGGCTTTTTTCTTCTAACCATTTCCTATACCAAAAACTCATATCAACTTATTCTGAAAGATGAATCTTAATCAGTCCTTAAAAATAAATCAAAGGAAATCAAACATTCATCTCTTTTAGCCATGTAAAATCACATGTACAAAATCTCCAATGTTTATTAAAACATACAGGACTTAGCCCCAGAACACATCAGAACATCCATGTAATTTCAAAATAAGAGCCAACTTTGTGTCTTTTTCTCCTATTCTCCTTTACTGCTTTAAATTGAAGATGCATTGGACTTCATTCTCAAGAATGAGCAGACAATGTACTCATACTTGGAAAAGTAGTGTATCTGCTGGAAGCAAAAATTAGACTGATAATGATTAAAATAATGTGGCAGGTGTACAGAATAAGTTCTACCTAATTCCTAGCTGGGTATGGCCAGCAATTTCAATGCCTATTAAAATTGTCTTTCCTGGGCTGTGAAGGTGGCTTGCCTTGAGATGAAGAGGTGAGGGACAGCGCCCAGGCCCAGAGTTCGGGCCCCACGACCAGACCTCCCCCCACAAAAAAATAAAATAAAATAAAATTGTCTTTCCTTCTCCATAAATGATTGGAATTAGAAAAACATCTTAATGTGCCAATCAGTCTTAAGTAATGCAGGAAAAACAAAAATTAATTCTGTTAAGACTATTATTTTCACTGCTCATGTACACTACTGAAAGAGCATGCAGTTTTAGTAAAGGCCAAAAGCAAGTCTTTATTTGGAGATCTCTGCTTAATGTGGCCTTATGGTTGCATCCAAAAGGATATCTCAGCCAGATTCAGTGTTCTCTCATACTGCTCTAGAATCAATAAATCAGCTCTCTCCTTGACAAAATGAACATGGGCCAGGAGTCTTAGGAAGTTACAAGAAGTCTTTGTTTAATGTCTTCATCTTGGAAATTTACACTGCCATTTCCCCATAGGGAAGAATCATTGTTTCTTGTTGACCATATTGTCATACTGATTTTCCTTCTCCTAATAGGCTTTATAATCTTACTATTCACTGAATATCTCTAGAAAAGAAGTACAAGCCTTAGAATTATTTTAACACATTTTCCTATAAATAGGTTAAATAAAATGCAAGTTGTTTTATTTCCCCCGCTCTCTTAGAACATATAAAATACTTGTTTCTTTCAGTCTAAGTCCCTTCAGGACATAAAGCCAAACCCCATTTTTAACCTCTAAAGTAACCCTAATGTAGCCACTGGGCTACTTGATTTACACATGATTCATTGGAGGGCCTCAAAATATCTATCATCTATCTTTCTTTCTTTCTTTCTTTCTTTCTTTCTTTCTTTCTTTCTTTCTTTCTTTCTTTCTTTCTTTCTTTCTTTCTTTCTTTCTGTCTGCCTTTGTTTCTTTCTTTCTCTATTATCTTTTATGGATCCTTCCTTTTTAGTCACTTAGGTGTTACCAAACTATATAGGGCACTCATCCAGTTTAAATCTTGGACCTCAGAAATACCTGTGTCTTCTTTATTTCTGCAGTCTTGACCATACATTTTTCAGAGGAAACACTCTTGGTTAATTGGCCTCTGTACCTTGAGAGATGGCCACACAATTTCTCCTTACATATTTTTAAGGCTGGAGATCATCTGTTATGGGAGGATGAAACAATATACAATGACTGTTATATAAAGAATCTGGGGAAGGAAAGAAAACAAAATACTTAAATAAGGATACAGGTTGACCCATTGTAAGAATGAGATGTACAGGACACTATGTTGAAAACAAACTTTACAACTTGTGGGGGGAGGGAGGAAGGAGGTGGGGAGGGGGGGGAGGGAAGGAATGATAGGGGAAAAACAAAGGAGGAGGCAACAATGCTTGATAGGAAATGTACTCATTACCTTACTCATGTAACTGTAACCCCTCTGTACACTATTTTTTACAATTAAAAAAGTATAAAAAAGAATCTGAAGAAATCGGTAAAAATAAAAATTCTCATAGCCTACACTACTTAAAAAAGTCTGAGCTTCTGGATTCCCTAGTTCCTTTCAAATGATTCTGACACATATTGAAGTTTGATACCCATTGCATGACACTATACAGAAGTGTTATTAGAAAGACTGACATAAAAATTTCAGTTTCCATAATAACTGAAAGAAAAATGGTGTAAACTTACCTAAAAAGGTATCAATTCTAATGGGCATTTCTCTTGGCAGGCAAGATGCACAAACATAGCCACCTCACACACAGACCCTCGGTTGGGAAGCCAAGCTTCAAAAACATAATAAATTCTTGTGGACCAGAAAAAAATGCAAATGTATCTCATGAGTCTCATTCTACATAGCTCATTAAACCTGTGGCCAGTACACAAGGTCAAATCTCAAACAGAATATCTGTCATGAATATAATCCATATCAGGAATTCTCCATTCCAAAGCTGAGTTAGAACAAATAACAGCCAGTGTCTAAAAGAAATAAAAATAAAATTTGTCCTCAGTGTCTTTGCCCTCAGAACATTACCAAAGGTAATAAATATTCTGGCTCAGAACAGTGCATGCAAGCAAAGTACTGAGTTGAATTGTTACCTTCTCTAAGGTTCTCTAACTACCCCATCTCTTCTGAGAATTGTCCATATTCAGTCAAAATGAAGTTCATTTGATATTCTTTATGATGGGTTTGTAGTTATTCTCTTTTGCTGCATGATTTTTTTAAGAAGGTCTATAAAATTGTGTGCATGGTAAAGAGAAAATGTCTTTATACATAAATGTGGCTACTGGAAGTGATGCTGTGGCTCAAAGTGGTAGAGGGCTAGCCTTGAGTAAAAGAGTTCAGGGACAGCACCCAGGACCTGAGTTTAAGACCCACAACTGGCCAAATAAATAAATAAAATGTAGCTACGTTCTACTATTTTTCCTTTTTAAACTTTGTTATCTTTAAGTAATCATACAAAGGAGTAGCCATTTAACAAAGCAGTTTATGAGTATAATGCTTCTTAATCAATGTCACCCTTCTGAGCATTCTCCCATTTCTCCCCTACCCACCCCTTCCCTCACTCTTCTTAATTTTGCAGGATATACATTGAAATTTTGACTGCACTCCTCCTCTTAAGAGACTCTATCTTTTTTAAAAAAGTTATCCATCTTCTTTTAATACTTGTACAAAATTAAACATGTATCCTACCCCAAAACTCAAGTAGTCTGTGTAGGTTCACATTCAACTATTTTTAATTCTTTTTCTCAAAAGGATTTCTTTCCCATGGACCCTCTGATTTCTAGTAAAGTCAATTGTACGATTTTTTTTGCCTGACATATCTCAAGCTTTATTCTCTATTTTCTGCATTTATAAAGCTTAGAACATTATCAAATAGTGTTTAGATAATGCCCCAAATTTACTTTTGACTTGTGTATTTTTTTCTATTTCTTCACAATGTATTTTCATCACTTTGTAGTCCATAATTATCTCCTTTGAAATTCAGTTCTGTCTGAAAGCTGCCAATCATATACGACACACTGATATATGGACTAAGAATCCACCACTCACAACAAAATCCCTACACTGATAATCCATTTCATATTGTAACAGGGAATTCATTGATCCTGCTTAGCCTTGAGTACTACATCTGCCATGAAAAGAATTCAGGCAAGATGCAAACATTAAAAGTAACAGGTAAGTTTACTGGGCAAGAAATACAATAGAAAAAAAGAATATGAGCCATAGGTATACTCCTGGAAATGGCACTTCAGTCCATCCTCAGCCATCTTCCAATGCTTTCAGGATTACAGACCCTGGCCTTGTGCTAACAAGAGCAAATTGGAGTCAAGGAATAAGAAGATAGGGGTGGCTAAAATAGTGACAATTTAAAGTCAGATTCAGAGGTGAAGGTCAGGTAGTCTCGGGATTGCTTAGGTTGAGGCCTTGTTACTAAAAGAGTCTAATTTCTAGTAGGTGGTCTAGCCTTTTCTGCTTCCTAGATGGCTGCCAAGTAACTGTAGGAGAGAATGGCTCAAGAATATTAAGTACATCCCCAAGACCAATGAGTCCATGGGACAGAGTCATTATCCTGGAGGGGAGGGGTGTTATTGGATTACATTTGAGCTCTACGCATACTTTTACTTGTCTGGATATTTAAACACATTTTACTTTAAAACTGTTGAGTGAAGCTTAGTATTAATCCTTAGAGGAGTAGAGTACTCAAAAATCTCTGTGGTGGGCTGGGAACGTGGCTTAGTGGTCGAGTGCTTGCCTAGCATGCACAAAGCCCTGGGCTGGATTCCTCAGTGCCACATAAACAGAAAAAAAACGGAAGTGGCACTGAGGCTGAAGTGGTAGTGTGCTAGCCTTGAGCCAAAAAGCTCAGGGACAATGCCTAGGCCCTGAGTTCAAGCCCCAGGACTGGTAAAAAAAAAAAAAAAAAAAATTGAGTGTGAGCAACCTCCATGGACCTAATACCTGAAAAGAATCCTCCTTCTCCTTCCAAGTCTTATATTAAAAGGTCAAGTGTATGCCTTAAATATATATTAGACTTAAAAAATCTCTGTGGCTATGGAAAGTTTAATGGCAGTGCTTTATCTCAGAGACCTTGTGATCTTGTCTTGAATTTTACATTTCTTTTGTATTTTTCATTGTTCATGTGGCTGATTGCTGGCAGTGTGACCTATATTTTAGCTTGGTATCTATCAGCATGACCTACATTTCAACAGGATGTAATGAGAAGTAAGGTGTAAACTATCTGTTATCTCCATTATTTTAAACACAGTATTCTAATTTATCTATTGAAATGAAACTAGTGGGATTTTGTTGTTTATGTTTAGTTTTATTCCACTGTGTTGTTACTAAAAGATTTATTTTGGCTACTCTGTGGTTCTATGGCTGTTGGGGACTAATAAAATTTTTCTGACAATATTACAGTAGTGTGAGAATTTCCTTTACCAAAAACAAAAACAAATAAGCAAACTAAAACCAAGTGTATAAAGTGAGGGAAGAGATGGGATAGGAGAGTGGGTGAGAATGTTAAAAGGGATGACACTGATCAAGATGCACTGTATTCATAAACTTCTCTGTTGAATGGCAACTCCTTTATATAACTACCTAAAGAAAACAAAAATATATTTAAAAAAACCCAAGTGTCTAGGTAATCCTTGGGCAAATCCATCTGTAACATTACTAGTTGTATAGAGTTTATTCACAGATTCCCTTAGAAAGCACTATGCTCAACTCTGGGTTAAGCTTAACTCTGTGTTAACTGTAGACACTTAGCTTTGGACTCTTGGCCAAGATAACAGCAGAATGATTCACACTGAAAAGTATACATTTTAAACTCCCCTGGGAACTACAAGAGTAAGAATATTTATTCATGATAATTTTTACCTGGCATAATTGATTAGACATCTTGACTTGACCAACTATCCAGAAGGGGAAAGAAAGATTCCTCCTGATCCTTACTCCTAAGGTATGTCTACTATAGCTCTTCAAAGAGATTATTGCATAGATCCTGGTGGTTTATTCCAGAGATGAAGCACAAGTTAGGAAGAATGGGAGCTTGTATATGGGTATCATTTGGACCCCAGTGCTTGCCTACACTCTTTTCTTGCTTCACTATGTTCACATGAAAGCTTTGCCTTCAAATAGAAGTCTTACTTAAGTAAGGCTTACTTGAAAGCTATGTAAGTATTCTGTGGAGTCTTCTGAATACCTTTCATATTCATACTTGAGAAATATTGACACTGTTATCCCTGCTTATCAAATGTATTACCTCCATATAAATGTCTCTAAGCAGTCCCTTGTTTTCTTTGTTTGAGGCACCATGGACTTGAGTATTATCTACAGTGCAGCTCTTCACTTCCAGCAAATAACAAATCCTTCTTAACACTTTTGCCTCCTGATTGCTGCTTACTGGCTTTGTTTGGTCTCCCCAAGGGGAGACTCCGCTACATTCAGTTACAGACAGTCCTTATCGGTTTCTAGAGTAGGGAGTTAGAGACAAATTTGGGAGAACTGTGGTGAGAGCTGAGTAGGAGAGGCCTTTGTAGGGATGGTGGATCTGGTCAGTGCCATCTTGGCCATGTGGCCTATAGGGAATTGGGTTTAATTGGCTCTTGTCTTCATGGTGGAGGGAGGGGAAGCTCCATTTCCCAGGGGTGGGTACTTGGACTATAGATTACTGGGCCTGTCAGTCCTGTGCTTTGAATTTGAGTTTCCTGTGACCCTGTTCCCTGACCCTTCCACTATTTAGGCCTAAACCAGCTCAGAGCAGGGGCACCATTCCATGTGTCTCCTGTCTGCTCTTGTCTTGTCTTCTGGCTCTCCTCAAGTCAACATAGTGTCCCGCTTCATCTCTCCGTTGGAGTTGATCTCGTTTGTATGGCTCTCAATGTCTCAGTTTTCTAAGTGTTAAGTATATTCATGGGACTACAGGTCTTTGTGACAATAGTCTCAGTTTTCTAAGTGTTAAGTATATTCATGGGACTACAGGTCTTTGTGACAATAGTCTGCCTACAGATGCCGGCTTTCCAATAAGGACTCCCAATTCTACCTCTCAAAATATGGCTTCTCTGTTTTCTTTTTTTCAAGTTTTTTAATACATTTTTATTGTAAAAATACTGTACAGAGGAGTTAGAGTTACATGAGTAAGGTAATGAGTATATTTTTTATCAGCATTTTGCCTCCTCCTTTGTGTTTCCCCTACCATCCCTTTATTCCCCACCTTCCCAACTACTCCTCCCCCCTCAAAGTTGTAAAGCTCATTTTTCAACATAGTTTCTGTTTCCTTGCTGTATAAGTTTCTTGATACTAATAATAGACCCTTCTGCAAAACGATTCTCACTCAACTTCCAGTTCTCCGGATTCTGCTTTAAACTGGGAATTGAGGGAAAGAAGTGAATGGCAGAGGGGACAAAATGTTTCTCCATTTCTGTATCGCCTGTATAGCTTCATCCATTACTCCTCCTGGAATGTATCCCCTGACAACCTAGACACTGAGCCTGTAAGGAACAGTGGAGTTGACCTTGGCCAAATCTTCTGCCCCAGAAGGTGATCTCACTTCCGGATGGACATACTCCCTACATGCCTTCAGTTAATCCTTTTTCTGGATCTAATAATAGACTTTGACCAAAATCAGGACGTAGGGATGGTCTTACTCTGCAGCCTCCATCAATTCTATCAGCAAGATGGGATCACATGGGTTGTTAGTCTGAGCTCCTTATATGAAATGATCTTGTGCTGTCTTTTTTGTTGTTGTTTAACTTTTGTTACCAATTTTCCCTCAGCTTGAGGAAAATAAGAAATCCTTTCTGGACTCCAGGCCCTTGACTTTTCTTAAAAGATTTCCTTTAGAAAATTTATGTAAATCCTTTCTCTGTCCTTTAAAGTTGCAAGTCCTCTTGCAGCCTCTTCCTAGGTTTGCAATTTTCCCTCAGCTTGAGGAAAATAAGAAATCCTTTCTGGACTCCAGGCCCTTGACTTTTCTTAAAAGATTTCCTTTAGAAAATTTATGTAAATCCTTTCTCTGTCCTTTAAAGTTGCAAGTCCTCTTGCAGCCTCTTCCTAGGTTTGCAACCCAGGAATATCTTTCTCTACTGCCTGAGAGCCGAGTCTTAGAAGGGAATGATTAAAGCAGGGTGTTGATGGCTCATGCCTGTAATCCTAGCTACTCCAGAGGCTAAGATTTGAGGATTACACTTCCAAGCCAGCCTGGGCAGAAAAGTCTGTGTGACTCTCCACTAAATTACAAAAAAAGCCCAAAGTGGAGCTGTGACTTAAGTGATAGAGCATTTGCCTGGAGCCAAAGAAGCTCAGGAACAGGACCCAGGTCACCCACAAATCATGGGGTGAGAGCACCATAAGGGGCCTTCCAAATTGCATGGTATTCTCCTATCATCTTGATAGGAGACAGTTTGCATTTGGGTAAGGCCAATTAGTGAAAATATATGGCACAAAATTGCCCCCAATTCACTGTTCAGCCATGTAAGTATTCTGTCTGACTCTCAAATGTAGACTCAGAATATTAAGACTTAGAAATCTCTGAACTCAAAGGGATTATTGAGACATTATTTCCCTATGTCAGCTGGAAAGATCCTGGATGAGTTGTGAAGGTTGGTAAAGTGTCTTGTTGAATATAGAGCAGTTTTATCAGGGAAACTTGGGTTGGGAAGGCATACATTGTTTACACTGAACTTATATTGACTGTTGATGGGAGAATCAGGATAATCTAAAGTGAAGAAATCTGGGGATTGGGGAACATCTGTAAGATGAACTTGTTGCTTCTGGATTGTTTTGAGGTCTAAGTAAATTATGATTGTGCCTAGGAGCTTCTTACTGGGGATTTCGTTAAGGATTGTAACACATATTCAGAAAATATGAAATAGCTTGTGATTTCTGTTGGTGAAGGTAATTCACACCAAAAATGGTGACTTAAGATAAACTTTTTCATCCTCACCCCTTTACAACTAAACTTAATAACATCACAGATTTTTTTCTCATTTTTCAATATACAGACATCATCTCTTCCCTCCACTTATTGCTGGCAGTAATGTCAGAATAAAATCGTATTTTTCCTGGCCAGAAACCTGTTATGAGATAATTTTTAGCACTTTTTGTTATAACATCCTTCAAATTATTCTCTTCTGGTCTTCATTCCTTGCACTTTATTACCAACAAAGTAATTGTTGGAAATATGTGTCTTTCCTCTCCTATTTTACTAAAATTTTCCTAGGAAATGACTGGGTCTAAGATACTCTATACTACATTCTACTGAAAGTGCTCAAGTCTTGTTTTCAGGTAACCAAGCAACCAACAGCTAATTAACAGCAATTGCCTCTAAAATCATACCAACTGCACAGAAATGGAAGGACAAAGGGTGAACAAATGCAGCAATAGTGCTCACTGGAAAATGAACTATATAACCTGTGGGTAAAGATGGGAGGGAAAAACTGGGACAGTGAGCAAGGAAAGGGGTTAACATTGTTCAAAAGAAACATACTCAAGTTCGATAGGAAATGTACTCATTACCTTACTCATGTAACTGTAACCCCTCCGTACACTATTTTTACAATAAAAAACTAAAAAAATGTACTCTGTACCTGACTTATGTAACTGTAGCTCCACTGTGTATCACCTTTATAATAACAATAAAAAAATGCCAAAGAAGTGACATTGATCAAGATATATTGTATTCATCAACTGCTTTGTTAAATGTGCAACTTAAAGATAATTTTTGAAAATTATGCCAAAATACAGGCATAGTGGTTCACACCTGTAATCTCAATACTTCAGAGGTAAAGGTAAAAGGATCCAGAGTTTGAGGCTAGCCAGATTACATAGTGAATTCCAGGGAAGTATGAACTACATAGTGAGAATCTGTCTCTAAAGAAAAGAAAAAAAAAAAGAAAAGATTGTGCCACACTGAAAATACATTTTTATTGTTTTTCTGCCAGAAGAAAATACCGTGAATTTTTTTTAAAAATTTTTACTTTTGCAAAGACTAAGAGAAAGGACTCTGAGGCCAACCCCTATATTTCTGTATAGAATCTTGGGTAGTCAGAGTTGGACTTAAATGGGGGGTGGGGAGGATCCAAGACAGCATAAGACATAGGAAAGTCTTCCAGTCCATCCTGGATCCAACTCTGGTACTGTGGAAGATTTTCAGCAACTTAATTAGGAGTGCATAGGGTCCAGAGGGAAATCCTAGGTGGGCTTCATTGAGGTTTTTGAGGTGAGGTTTTTCCTTCCTCTGTTAGCTTGAGGCCTTTGAGAGCATTCCAGAAGCCACCTTTAGTCCTCAAATGTAATCATCCTTGAATCTTCTAAATGCCTTCAGCCATGCCAAAGTTTGACAGAAATTTAAGTCTTTGTCCAATTTATCCATATCATGTAGGTAATACCAACCTCGTAGAGAAACCAATGTGCTGGGAAATGAAGTGATGTGCCTTAGTTCTTGCTCTATGGTTACAGCTCATACCAGCATCAGGATGCAGAATCCAGCTCTCTTGGTCTGGTCTTCTTCTTGATATACCATGCTGTGGGTCTCCTAGTGCACTCAGAAGTTTCAAGTGCTAAGGGGCCAGGGTTGGAATGGCAGGGATGTACAACTTCCTGCCAGAGGTGGGAAGTAGGATCTTCTGGGAAGCCATTGTTCTTAGGATATGTGTTATGTTGTTGGTTAAGAAGGCCTGAAATGTGAATTAAAAAGAAACACATGATTCATTTTTTAAGATAACTTTCTATGAGTATTGAACTTGATATAATAATAATAATAACTATTATTATTATTATTGTCAGTTGTGGGGCTTGGACTCAGTGCCCAGGTGCTGTCCCTGAGAGTATTTGCCTCTACCACTTTGAACCACAGCACCACTTCTGGTTTTCTAGTGGATAGTTGGGGATAGGAATCTCACCAACTTTCCTGCCTGGGCTGGCTTCAAATCACAGTTCTCAGATCTCAGCCTCCTGAGTAGCTAGGATTACAGGTGTGAGCCACTGGCATCTGGCTTTGGTAGAAATTTTTATGCTTCACTTGTGGAATGATTAATAAGAGTTCAGGCTCAGATGAAGTTTAGTGGTAAACCACATGATTGGCATGGCCAAGGACCCTAGTTCCATGTCTAGTATCCTACAAATGTTTAAGAAAGAAATATTTAATGTTTTTAGCAGCTGCAGCTACAAACCAGAGTCATGTGGCTTAGGATTTCTAGTCTTCTCACCAGCAGCAAGATTCCTGGAGAGTTAATCCCTTATTCCTTGATAATTACAGCCTTACTTATCATGTGGTAAGACTTTTGCAAAGTGTCAAGAGATTTTGTTTTTAATTTTATTTCTCCTCAGAGGCAAAACAACCTTGGTAAAAATTGCAAATGGGGTAAAAAAAAATACTCATACCATTCTAATTTCTCCTTAAAAAACTTTCCCATCGGATAATTCCTCTTCAGAATTCACTTTGGACTAAAAATCACTGTCTCCTATCACCATCTATCAAAGGAGTAACAGCAAATGAATTTATTGCATAAGGATTAAAAGATGAAGGATAGTGTCTGACAGGTAAGAATATTTATTTATTATTATATTATAATATGGTAAAACATTACCTCTAAAGGAAGGGCTGTAAGTAAACAGTTCACATAAATTTACCAAGAACATAAAAGCACTTTGTGTTATCCACTATTTGGGATATCAAAGATTAGCTTCCTTGTTTGACTTCTCACCTAATCTCTTTTTCTCTCCTCCCATAGCCTCTAGCAGAGTGGCCATAGAATCAAGTGGAACAAGAAAAACAAAACATTTTCCTTGCCTCTGCCTCTTAATGAGACCCAGGCCAACTACTTGAATTTCAGCAATTCAAGTCCACCATGACTGTGGACTTGAAATTTTGGGGGAATTGTGAGGAATGATGAAGGTCATCTATTCCCAGGAACTTGGAGGGAAATGAAGACACATCCTTGCAGAGATTAAATGAGAAAGGAAGTTGGTAGGAAGGAAAGCAACTGGCTTGAGCATCAGGTCTTCTTTAAACAGAAAAGGTATCCTGTTTCTAATTTCAGATGTATTATGTAAATGAATTTGATAAAAGACAACTTGGAAGATGAAGTCCCTAGAGATTTTGTATGGCAAACTCAGTAGGGCTGGATTCTAAGTCCTATTTGATTGAGGCAGGATAAGTGAGGGAAAATGAGGCCTGATGAAGGCCACTCAGAAAAAATACAGTTAGAAACGGAAGCACTATCTTTGTTTCTAAGACAGACAACAGGATGCCTTCCTTATCTCAAGGATAAGCATCTGTTTATAGCAGCATACTTTCTTATCTGGAAGAAATGATCAGAACATCCTGGAGCATTAGAGCAAGGATAAGATACCCAGCTTTGCATAACTTTGAATTAAGACCACTGCCATAAAAACATATAAACATCCCTGACAGCCAGAGTTGTAGGTCCCTCTCCCTTTGAGAGCACATACACTCTGTTAGAGTGTGCCTTCTCCTTTCTGCTTGGCTGCATGTCTGTCCGTTTGTCTGCTTACTGATGTATTCGAGATAGCTCCACCAAGTTTTCTTACCATTATGACTTGTTCAGAAACTCTTATTCTGTGATGAAGATCAAGGACCCTAAGTGTGGAGTTCCTACTTTTAAATGAAAACTTCACAACCTTCACCTGCATCTAGTGACCCTATTCACCTACGTAGTTAAGTAACACATAAGACCATCCAGTTGAACTTATGGGCAGTTCAGTGTTGCTACTACTTCCCAACCTATTTTCTACTGGTGACAGTGAGTAGCAGATTAATACCTGGTGCTTGACGCAGCACTATTTGGGGGAATCATTTCATTCTGGGAGATAATTACAGACGCTTGAAGAAGCAGACATGAGACTTTCTTAGTATATCTAAGTAACAATCTCACCTAGGCCTTTGGTGGTGGTGAGTGAATTTTCCCATTCTGCATTTGTCAGACAGGTGTTCATTTTATCATCACTGAGCTGTTTTCATAACTAGCTCACTCTCTTGTGATTTCTTCCAAGATAATAGAGGACTAGGTTGAGAAAATTAGTGTATAGTTTTTTGAAAAAAAAAAATCAATGTATAGAATACTGGAGGCATTGGGAACCACTAGACTCAATGATTCAGCCAAAGACTATGTCAGAAAAAGAGATCTCTTATTCTTCCTGCAATCTAGAAGGGTTATCTACAAAATATCCTTAAAAATATACTTAAAAGAACTAAGTGTATTTTTTTCTAAAGTTACTGTATTTAATTGAATCTGGTAAACCATCTTTGTCAAACTTATAATTATTTTATATTTCATATAAGAAAACCAAAAGGCAATTAATCTTCAGATTCCATCATTGGCAAGATACATCTTGCTAACATGTGGGGAGATGTGTGCTTTAGAATCAACTTAATAGACTTCCTAGCCATGATCTGGCTGAGATGAAATCTCAATACCTTGCCAGTAAATCAAATCTAATAATCTACAGGAAATGTATAACTCAGTATCACCCCCTTACAAGTTATTCTAGTATTTTTGAGATAATAAAACTGAGTTAAAGTGTACACAAAGGATGAACAAGTTTATTAGAAGCAGTAATGCTCTCAGCATTGCCTGAAACCCATGGATAGCCCTGAAAACCATGAATACCAATTCTGCAGGGCCTAGATCCCTGGAATTTTCTTGTGTGAGGCTGACATCTGCTGGAAAATAACAGTGAAGCAAAGCTTTGTGTTTTAGCATTAATCAAATTCTTGGCAAGGAAACTTAGTTATAGGTAGATGATATGTTACCTATTTCTTCTTAAACACAGTGAGTCTAGGAGTTGCTGTTATTTCCTGTATTCCATGGTGGAGTTTGAATGAGCTTGAGAATGAAGATTTATTCTCCATGAATCTCTGATGCACTCAAAATAAAGCCCTTTGATGAATCTGGTATTTCTTATTATTTGTCCTTGGCTGTTTATAAAAGTGGTCACAAAATTCACATGCTTTTGAACACTGACAATTTGCCTCATTAATAAAAAACAGAGTCTATTTTCCATCCTTTTGAATTTACATTAGTTCTACTGTTTACCATGATCAATGTTATATAAGAGGAGGAATATTGTGTAACTTTCCAAAGCATCATTATATCAGACGTATAGGGCATCTTCTTGTTTTAATGTGCATTTCCCAGATGGGAAAGTGTTTTGCCACATCCTTATTTTTGCCACATCCTTATTTTCCCCCTGTCTACCTTTTAGGAGGTGTCTGTGAAGGTTGCTATCCCATTTTTCAATCAAGTTGTTTGTGTTCTTATAGGTGATTGTCCCCTCCCCCACGGTATAACCCCTGCTTTCACTGTATTTGATGTTGGTACAATTTGTGGAGGGGAAGAAAAAATAAATTGTTTAAATAGGGATACAGGTGGACTTATTTCAACAATGAGCTGTACAAGACACTATGTCGAAAAATGAACTTTACAACTTTGGCAGGTGCGGGGGTGGAGATGGAGATGGGAAGGGATGGGAAGGGGAAACAAAGGAAGAGGAAAGGATAAAGGAAATGTACTCATTACCTTGCTCATGTAATTGCAACCCCTCTGTACCGTATTTTCACAATAAAAAAAATCCTAAACCAAATATTTAAAAATAACCCTAACCCTAACCCTAACCCTAAACCCTACCCCTAACCCCTAACCCTAACCCTAACCCTGACCCCCTAACTCCTTAACCCCCTAACTCCATAACCCTAACCCTAACACTAACCCTAACCCCTAACCCCCAACCCCAACCCCAACCCTAACCCCTAACCCCTAACCCTAACCCCTAATCCCTAATCCCTAATCCCTAATCCTTTGTATATTTTGGACAGTGGCCAATCATGGAATACATCTTTTACAGATACTTTCTCCCATTTGCAGTTTGTCTTTTTCCTTCCCTGACACTGTCTTTTGAAGAGGAGGAACTTCTAATTTTGATGAATTCCAAATTATTAATCTTTCTTTTCCTTTCATGAGCTGGATTCAGAGGTGTCACATTTGAAAGTCACCAACAAACAGGTTATCCAGGCTTCCCTTTATATTATCTTTGGCAAGTTTTAGTCTTGCATCTTATACTTACATGTGAGATCCATTCTGAGTTAATTTTTTATAATGAGTGTAGTCTGTATACAGACTTTTTTCTGCATATGATAGCCAGTAATTCAGTATTTATTGATTTTTGTTGTTATTGTTTTTCTTTTTTTGGTTGGTCATGGGCCTGAACTCTGGGCTTGAGTGCTGTCCCTCAGCTCTTCAGCTCAAGGCCAGCAGTCTACCACTTGAGCCACGGCACCACTTTCTTTGTTTTGTTTTGTTTTACTTTCAGTATTTATTGAAATGGCTATTTTCCACTGTCATCTTTGCTCCTATGTCAAATATCATGTGTCTGCTTTGGGGCTTTCTGTTCTTTTCTATTGATGTTCTATTTTGTTAACAAATCCACTCTGTCTGGGTCACTATCACTTCATAATAATTTCTTATGGTTGAGTCAGGTCAGTCTTTCAACTTTGTTCTTGTGCAAAGTGGCTATTCTTAATCTTTGGCCTCTCCACACAAATATTATTATCAACTTGTTGCTGGAGTTACCACTGGAATTACATCGAGAATGTAACCAATTTGGAAAGAACTGACTCGAATCTTATGCTTTAGCATAAAATATCTCTCCATTTATTTAGTCCTTTTCTGATTTTTTTATATTATAATTTTCCTCACCTAAATCATATCAATCTGTCATTACACTTGTGCTTATTTTATTTGAAAGTATGTATCAATGTGATAATGAGCTTCAGTTTTCAAATTCCACCTATTTATCATTGATATATTAGAAAACAATTGACTTTAGTATATTAACTTTTGTAGCCTACACTCATGAATAATTGCTTAATAGTAGCAAGAGTTTTTTTTCTGTTTATACATAGATGTTTGTACATAGGTGATCATACTATTGAATCAAAGACATTTTATTTCTGCTCTCCTAGTATGCAACTTATATACTCTTTTCTTGTCTTTGTGCATTAGTTAGCACTTGTAGCATGATGTTGAAAAGTAGTACTTAGCCAGCACTGGTGGCTCACACCTGTAATTCTAGCTACTCAGGAAGCTGAGATCTGAGGATCGCAGATCAAAGCCAACCCAGGTAGAAAAGTCTATGAGACTTTCTCCAACAAATGGCTGAAAAAAACCCAGAAGTGGCACTGTGGTTTAAGTGATAGACCACTAGCCTTGAGCACAATGAGGCTGAGGAACAGCACCCAGGCCCTGAGTTTAAGTCCCAGGACCAGCCAAAAAAAAAAAAAGTAGTACTTAGAAGGAACATTGTTGCTTTGCTCCTGATCTCAATAGGGGAGCTTTGTAGTACTAACCTTTATAGAAAAAATTTATGTGGGATTTGAGGGAAAGTAGTATTTCTTGGATAAATTTGGGTGCTCCGTTGTTTGGCGAATAGATATTTAGAATTGTAATATCCTCCTGAAGGAGAGATCCCTTAATTAGTATGTAGTGACCTTCTTTATCTCTTCTCACGAATTTTAATTTGAAGTCTATTTTATCTGATATTAGGATGGCAACTCTCGCCTGTTTATGGGGGCCGTTTGCTTGGTAGATTTTGTTCCAGCCTTTCACACTGAAAACGTATTTGTTTTTATGGGCAAGATGTGACTCATGAAGGCAGCAGATAGAAGGATCTTGCTTTTTAATACAACTACACAGTCTATTTCGTTTAATTGGAGAGTTAAGTCCATTAATGTTGTGAGATAGGACTGAGAGGTAAAAAAAAATTATATTAAGTGAAGTAAGCCAGGCCCAAAGAAACATAGGTCCCATGGTTTCCCTTGTTTGTAACAACTAGTATATGTCTGAGTCAAGCAGAAAAGGTCAGATAAGTTGATGTGAGGGAAATGAACCCTAAGATATGTATTCAAATGTTTTTCTCTTTCATGGGATTGTTTCTAAAATATTTATAAGATTATTTCTTTGTTGCTTTGTATGTCCCTCCCCCACGGTATAACCCCTGCTTTCACTGTATATGATGTTGGTATAATTTGTGGAGGGGAAGGGAAAAAAACAAATTGTTAAAACAGGGATACAGGTGGACCCATTGTAACAATGAGATGTACAAGTCGTTATGTCAAAAAATGAACTTTACAACATTGCTGGGGGGGGGGGAGGCTGGGAAAGGATGGGAAGGGGAAACAAAGGAGGAGGCTACCATGCTTGATAAGAATGTACTCATTATCTTGCCCATGTAATTGTAACCCCTCTGTACAGTATTTTCACAATAAAAAAATGTAGCTGCAAAAATTTTAAATCAATACTTTTTAAAAATCAAATTAAGAAAGTTCCTCTCTATATCAAAAACTAATCTTCACAAATAGGGATGAAGGCGTGAGCAGCAGTGGCATGCTTGCCTAGCAAGTGTGAGACTCTGAGTTCAAACTTTACTACTGTACAAACAGGACAAAAGAGGAGGAGGAAGAAGTCAAGGAAGGAAGAAAGGAAAGGATACTTGCAGTACTCTGGAAATTTTTATATTCCTTCCTTTGCAAGAATCACGTTGGGAATTTTTCTCTGATATTTACTCTGAGAACCCAAGTGAGCTCCTGGAGGTAAAACGCACAAGAATGAGGGGACCACTACTACGGGATGGCCTTGGAGGCTGTCCCTCATGGAAGACAGCACAAAGACTCCAGCAATTTCTTAGTTTTGGTCAAGGTTTCTCTACTTTAGCATTGGTTCTAGGTTTTAGCTCTGACAAGGAAGGAATTTCTACACTCTTCTGTCAAGTCTCAGTTTGAGAGACAATAGCTTGTTCTGAAACCCCACTTCTCTGTTAGATCTGAGAAGAAACTGGATCTATTTTAATCTCTTTCTCACTCTCTTTCTTCTTTTCTCTGTCTTGCTCTCTTTCTCTTTCTTCATTTCTCTCTCCCTTTGTCTTTCTTTCCCTTCCTTCCTTCTTTCCTTCCTTTCTTCCTATTTCCTTCCTTCCTTCCTTCTTTCTTTCCTTCCATCCTTCCTTCCTTTCTTCCTCTCTCCCTCCCTTTCTCTGACTCTCTGTCTCTGTCCTCCTGTCTCTGTCTGTCTGTCTCTTTTTCTTTAACAGGATTCTTTTTTTTTTATTGTGAAAATACCATACAGAGGGGTTACAATTACATGGACAAGGAAAAGAGTACATTTCTTATCAAGATTCTTATATGAACTTCAGTCTGGTCTCAAACCTCTAATCCACATGCCTCAGCTTCGTGTGTAGTTTGGGTTATAGATGCACATCACTATGCACAGTTCAACATCTTAAACTTTCTAAACTACAGATAACATATAGTTGTCCTGATACGTAACTTCTGTGGTTAGTGATAAAGTGTGAAGATACTATCTATATACCCAGGTGGAGGAATGGGTAAAAAAGAAAGAATAGTTAGGATCCTAAAATAACAGAAATTTAGAATAAAAGGAACTAGAAGGAAAGGTCTTTGTGCATCTTCGTAATTTTAGAGTATTAACCAATAAAGAAAGTTCTTAAGTTTAGGAAGTGCGTAGAGAGTACTAAGGTTCCCCCAAATGAAGGGACATCTAAACAAGATACAATCTCTTGATTAAAGAATGATTTCAATTCCTGCTGTTCTGGAAAAAAAAATCCCAGATGTCATTACTTTTCTGGTCCTAGGAGAGAAGTCGTTAAAAGCAGCGGAGAGATGAAGTTCCACATCATTTAATAATTTTCTTGTCAGACTGTTCAAAGAGAAAAGGCATAGCTCTGAAAGAGTTAATATTGAAAAAAAACACATAACTAGAGGAAAGATGTTTTAGTTGCAGTAACAATGTGTTTAGAATTACATTACCCCTTCATAAGGAAATGGAAAGACTTGGGAAAAATCATATTAAATGAAGTAAGCCAGACCCAAAGAAACATAGATTCCATGGTTTCCCTCATTTGTAATAGTATATATAGTAGTATATATATAAGCCTATATATATAGTAATAGTATATTGCTATATATGTATATTATTCTAACAGATGAGCAGAATAGGTCAATAGCTATGTATATATGACCCTATAAGATGAGGCTAAGGTATATGAAGTCCAAAATATGGAAACAAGAGGTTTTTATTTGTTGTATTTTTTAATATAGTATTTTTTCTTTTGTGTTTTTGTTTCCTATATTTAACCCATTTTGTCACTATTTGATTTTGGTTCCTTGGGTATTATATATACATCCATCTGAATTAAGGAAGGGAAGAAGAACAACAAGATGGTGAGAGAAAGGACAAAGGGAGAAAAATGAGGGAGGGGGTAACAAGTTCTACAAGAAATGTACACACTACCTTATGTATGTAACTGTAACCCCTCTGTACATCACCTTGACAATAAAATTAAATTTAAAAATACGTTTAATTCTTTGTCCTGCTATGAGGAGAGAAGGAAGCTATGTCCCAGATGCAGAAAGGAATGCAGGGTCTAAATGTGCATAGCAGTGGGATACAGAGAGCCTGCTGCGAGTTCTATGGTAGGGACTAAGAGAGAATGAAGCCTTAAGTAGGTGCCAAGATAGAAATCCAATGGATCGGTATCTACTACAAGACATTTCTACAATGATGTTCCTCAGACTTGAGTGTGCAAATAAGCAGTATCACATCAAGGTCTGATAAAATTGTTACTGATTAATCTAGGTGGTGGTGCGTGCCTGAAATCCCCGCTATAATGGGGGTATCAATAAGTGGAATGCAGACCAAGGCCAGCCTCTGGCAGAGTATGGAGCCCTATCTAAAATACATTTGGGTCAAAAAATCAAGGACTTGGAGTATGGTTTGAGTAATAGAGCACCTGCTTAGCAAGCAAAGTGCCCTGAATTCAAAAACCTAATTACCCAATAAAAAGAAGTAAATGCACATTCTCAGGTCTAGTCCAGCCCTACTCAGTTAGAAACTCTGAGTTATGGTCCAGACACTCATATTTAACAAGAGTTTTTGGTCACTTCATATCTTTGCTAAAGTCTGAGTACCACTGATTTAGAGAAGTATTTTTCATATATATCATATATATGCATATTCTATATACATACATATTCCATATATATACACACATATGAAATTATAGCATATGGGATGTCTCATCATGGATATATATGTTTAAAAATTCTCCCCAGGAGAGTAAAATATGCAGCCAACTATAAGACAGGGACCCACTTACTTTGTGAATCTTTGCCGAGGTAAGTCTGGTAAAAGTGGAGTTGTCTGGGTTTGCCAGGCCACCAGCTCTCCTCCTCTTCACTGTTGCTTTTCCCCTGTAATCAAGATCCCAAGAGAACTCAGTCAGAGCCCAAGAATGGTATGGAGATATAAGGGAGGAAATCTGGCTGTATTTGAGAAACTTGGCCTCTTCTGTATGTCAGGGACCCAGTAATGAGGAGGAAGTTAGAAGCTCAGGTGCAATTCTACATTCAATGAGACATACTTGTGAATTATATTGCAAATAATCATGGGCTTTTCTGTATGGCAAAGACCTGAGAATTCCTCCAGGGTACCCTGACAGTTGATGGCAGTACCATCTGCAGACCCAGGTAAGAGAACTGACAAGCTTCAGATGGTTCACACAGGTGAATTTAGACAATGCACTCATTTGACTCCTGTATTACTTCTAGAACATGCTCTGGTTACTCACTAAATCGGTGGGTCAAATGGACCTGCAATGGATGCAGGAAACTGCACTGGCTTTTGATTGACTTCTGTTCTCTCAAAAGCTGATCTCTCCATGAATGGGGAGGGGGCATCTTTAGGCTTGAGCGATGACAATGGATGGCCATTTGCATACATAAAGAATTGTAGTATTGGATAGGCAGGCTAGGTGTGTATGGTTTAGAAGATGTGTAAACATAAGATGAGAGGGGAGAGAGCAGGGACTATGGAGATGCTCTGCTTACTCCTGTCTTCTTGCACAAGAGCCCTAAGAATCTGATTTCCATCATGATGGCTACATATTTGTCAAGGCTGAAGAGAAAATAGTTTCTTTCATAGTGTTTAATGTATAGATAACCTTCATTTGTACATTTATGAAGACCCCCCCCCCCACCCCGTCAATGATAAGGGCAGGTGTGTTCATCAAAACCTTCCATGGAGATCAGAACAGTTAAGAATTACAAAAGCAGCTTTGAAGCCTGAACACTCTGAAGCCCTCTCTCTTTCTCTTTTGCATAACACACTTGCCAAAATTGCTGAGTTTAATTCAAGAAGTGATGCATCTGGCCCAAACATGACCCCCAGATCTCCTTTGCTCAAGACCTTTTCTCCTGCATCTTCTAGGCAAGAATACAGAGGAGGAGCTTATCTCTGCCAGCCTCTCCTTCAACTTCAATCCACTCACCTCTTCTGAGTCAAAACTGTCCTGGGGCTGTTGGGTTAGAGATCGGTGCATTTCCGGTCTTGTTTGAATCTGCTTCCACTTCTGCTTGATGCTGGACAGATCCAATGACTCCACCTTCCTGTCCAAAGGGCTCTTTTGAAACAAGCACTTTCTCGCTTTGCTCTTTCTTTTCCAGAAAGTATCATTCTTGTCTGAATGGCTTTCCTGTAGACCACACAGTTCGTTCCTTGCTTGCACAGGGTTTGGACTCCATGGTGACTCTGTTTTGTTTAAGGACTGTGTCCAGCAGGATGGATCAGTCTTCCAATGTAGAGTTTGTGGTTTTGCCAGGGTTCCTTGCAGTAGTTCTTCTTTTGGGCAGAGGACTAATGGAAACGAAGAAGTAGGAAATTTTGTATCTACTATGGGGGATGCGGGATCTTCCCCAGGGCCTTCCTCAAAGCCAGGTCCTTTATGGAAAACCAGTTTCTCTCCTCCTCTTACTCTGTCCATTACTTCCCATACCACTTGGTCCAAGCTGTTCCTTTTCGGGGTGCTGCTAGGTGATGACAGCCGATCTCGGGAACCTGTATATAGGCACATTTTGGAGATAGCTTTCCGAAGGCGTTCTCTAGGTGAGTGGGGTTCAGGCTCTGGGGTCAGAATTTTGATGGATGGCACGTCGGTAGGGTTATAATTCCAGAACATGTGGGATGGTGTGAACTTCTGGACGGGTGTCTTAGACACATAGGAATAGAGACAGAAGAAGGCATCCGCAGTGACAGCCAGTGTTTGCACCTGCTTAAACCTGCCTGGGCACAAACATTGAACATGGTCATCTCAGGGCTCATCAGAATATTACCCTTTTTTTTTTGTCAGTCGTGGGGCTTGAACTCTGGGCTTGGGCGCTGTCCCTCAGCATTTCATCTCAAGACTAGCACTCTACCACTTGAGCCACAGTGCCACTTTTGGTTTTCTAGTGGTTTATTGGAGATAAGTCTCATGGATATTCTTGCCTGGGTTGACTTTGAACCATGATCCTCAGATCTCAGCTTCCTGAGTATCTAGGATTACAGGCATAAGCCACCAGTGCCCAGCTCAAATTACCTTTTTAAATTTCTCCCTGCCAAAGGCCTCACAAAGCTTCAACTCCAGAGACAAGCTGCAGCTTTGTCTTGTTTAGATTTCAGACATTCAGCGTCCCCTTTGTTACCTTTCTTGACTAGATACCTCAAGTAGGAACTAAAGAATGGAATGAGATGCAAAGATACTATAGTGCGTTGGTTCAGCTGAAGGAAGGCCTAAGAGGGGCAATGGTGGTCTGAGGCTTCTTAGACTTTTTTTTTGGTTGGTCATGGGGCTTGAACTTGGACTTGGGCACTGTCCCTGAGCTTCTTAGGCTCATAAGCTACCACTCTGCTACTTTGAGCTACAGACCCACTTCCAGTTTCCTGGTAGTTAATTGAAGATAAAGAGTCTCACAGACTTTTCTGCCTGGACTTGCTTTGACCCTTGATCCTCAGATCTCAGCCTCCTGAGTAACGAGGATTACTGGTGTGACACACCGGTGATTGGCTTAGACTATTTATTCAAGAGAATGAAATAGGCAAAAGAGTTCTTTATTTTTAGTGGAAACAGAAGAGACAAAGGGTCGAGTGAAGTTAGTCAAGAGAAAGTAGGGTTCGAAGACACTGAGCCCTGTTGGGAATGGACAGGGGTTGGTGGAGAAGTGGAGCATGGCACTGTGGTAACACTCACTAGCCAGCATGAGGCAGGGCTCCTCCATCTCAATCCTCTGCACCTGGGACTTCAGGAAGAGCTGAAAGTCAATGCCCTTGGCCTGGGAGGGGTTGGTAAAAAATCTCGCCGGGATCCGAGATGTGTCTTTGTGGTCTTGGCCAAAGCCAAGACTGAAAAGGACATCTTCTGCATCTTCTTGTACCTGGTCCAGAATCTCAGAGATGCTAAAAGGGTGGGAGGGGGGAGAGTGGAGGGCAGGATTTAGGGCAAACATGAGCCAGCTTTCAGACCTACTGTGAGTCTAAAACATAGAATAGCACTACAGGAGAGTGAAATTGCTTTCTTGCCATTTCTCTACCTTCCAGTGTGACTCTGAAAAAAGCTTTCACTACTCTGAACTTGAATTCTGATCGAAACATGGGATAAACATTCCATATCTGGTTATAAAGCATTATTAGCACAATGCTTAAAGCTACTTGTAGTAGATGAAAACAAATTTATGTAAACACAAAACCCTTTTGGAAAAATGAACAAAAAGCAATACAGAGTCAAAGAAAGTCTGTGGTTGCATTCACTGGCCCTTCCCTACTTGGGATGCTGTGTTAGATCTGGCTTTTGCCAAATGCTTTACAATATCCCGCTCAACTTGCCATGGGAGTTGTGTGAGACAACCAAGCATGAGCTGTGCAGGAATTGAGTAGACTTAATTCCAAAGGTAAACATTCATCAACAGTAATGGAAATCTCCATGTCAGCAGGAAGTAGCCAGAAAGGACCACCACACCCCGTCAACCTGTTAAATCCCTTCAGGGTCTCAAATGATAGGAATCTACGTTGTTCTTATTGCTCCAAGTTGCTCCCATGGCCCGCTGACCACCCTCCCCAGGGGACTCCTCTTGATTCTCAGGAAAACTTCACCCTTGACCTTATCTGAAAATGCAGGATGTCAGGAGGACACCACACACCCCAAACAGGACAGCTTGCATAATAAACCCCAATTCCTGCCACAATGACAAGGCCATTCCAGAGAACTCTCATATTTGAACCCTAAAATTCCCACGTTCCCTTCTTGTTTCACCAACTCTGCTCGTTGTTACTTGGAGACTCTCTGCAGTCATGAGAAAAGCCTGTTCTGCTTGGTTGAGGTCTCTGCCGTCTTTCCCTCCTTCCTTCCCCTCTTTCCAAACAAACGGGTTCATTCAAAACTTGATTTGGAGAGCTATACTTATTTTTTATTGGAATCTTTAAGTAGTTGTGCAAAGGAGTTGGCATTTAATGAAGCAATTTATGAATGCCAGATATCTTGATCAATACCACCCTTTTCAACATTCTTACCCATCTCTCCACTATGTTCCCCTTCCCTCCTTCTTAATGTTGTTAGATACACATTGGATTCTTCTGCATTTCTCCCCTCTTCTTCTCTACATTAGTTGAACCATTTCCCCTTGGCTCCACACCACACTTTCTGAGAACCCGCTTCCTGGTTTTTATTTTGCTCAACTTTGGTTTTGGCTTTCTAAGAATTTGAGATCTCCCTTGAATCTATCATATTTAAGCTTCTGTTTGCATGCTACCCAATGTATTTACTTAAGTTTGTAAGCTAAATCTAGCTTCCACGGGTAAGTGAAAACATGGATCCTCTGTCTCTCTGGACCTAGCTTACTTCACTTAATGGAATTCTATCTACTGCTATTTTTAGAATAGGCCTGTGTCCCAGGGCACTGTGGCATAGCCATTCCTGTTCCTTCAGTACAAGGTTCAGTTTGGGAGACACCTGTATTTTATATACAGCGTCCAGCCCTGAGGAGAGGATTCCTCCACATACCCTAATATTCTTGATACAAATATGATTAGATTTCTCTGGTATGCATTGAAAGTGTATAAAGGCTTTCATAAGCTATCCCAGAAAAATAGTGAATGATAGCTGTTGGTTCAGTCTCCTCCTGTGTGTTCAGTCTCCTCTTCTCTACCCTTGCAAACCCTTATAGACTTAGTACCTACCTTGAACTAGTCTTGTTAGTCCCACCAGTCATGCTGCTGGAAGCCAGACTACAGCCCAGATCAAGCAGCTGGCCAGGCCTGGCTGTCTGGAGGAAATTCCTGTAGAGATCAAAGCTGATGTCATATGAATCTTGTCACCAATCTTGCCACCTTGGCTTCAAATACCCCTCAATGAACATATTCACCCTCTGATGGGTACCATGGAACATAGTCTATGCCTTCACCACTGGTTAGAAAACCTTTACTGCTCTGAATCGGCAGCTCTTTGTTCTCAACCTCTCTGACTTTGGCACCTTCTCTAGTTCACTATTTCTTAAGGAGACATCATTCATCCCCGCTGAACCTAATGCTTACCTGTAAAAGAGCTTGCCATTGGCATTCAGGAGTGTGGCTAGATAAGAAGAGAAATGCAAAGAACAAGTTAGAAGGCGTCAGGGGACTCACCTGACTGTTTTTCTGAACTTAAAGAAAAAAGTTCTGCTGTCTTCCTCTATCATTGCTATATGATAGATGAATTCCTCGGATTCTGATTCTGCTATTTCTTTCTTACTTTTTCTTTTTGGCAGTATTGAGGTTGAAATGTAATATCTTATGCTTGCTAGGGAGGTGTTTGTTGTATTCCTTGAGCTGTGCCCCCATAGTTTTTGGTTTCCATTACTTGGTTTTAATAACGCCACATTTGTGCTTGGGTCAGGCTAGGCCAATGTATTTTCAGAGCTGGGGTGACAGGCATTATACTGAAACTGATTTTTTTTTATTGATTGAGATAAGTCTCACAAACTTTCAGCCTGTCCTGGCCTTCAATCGTGATTCTCATGATCTCCCACTTCTAAGTAGTTATGATGACAGGTTCTTAATGAAGCCTCAAGTTCTCTCTAACATAGCCTGGGAGAGAATTCCCAGCCTTGAAGCTTCTGAACTTTTGACCCATGATGTTTGGCCAATGTCTTGAGGAGAAGAGCTATACAGCTCTTCAGGCTCAGGCTCCTGTTCTGCCACATGGGTCTCTGTAGGTACCAGGAGACACTGGTAGATATATATGTCCTATCCTTTTTAAAGCACTTATCCTTTGGCCAGGCTGCCAAAACCTATCATATTTCTTTGGGATTCCTATAGAGAAAAGAGTCTCTCAAGTATCTGAGTAGCAAGTGTTATGGCAATTTTCACATCATTTTCCAAGGGGAAAGGGAAGACTCCAACAATGGACCCGTAGGAGCCATAATAGGCTGGTGGGAAAATGTTTCTGATCACATGATACTCTCCGCTTTTACATGATATTATAAAACTATTTTTTCTCCCCAGATAGAAGCCCAAGGAAAACCTGATCCTTTCTAAAGGTTTTCCTTTTTATTCCACCCTTAGTTCAACCAATGTGTTGCCTCTTCCCTGGTCTCAGCTTCGGAGAGTTGCACCACTCACCCTCTGCTCCAAGGGTCAAGTCATCTTCAAAGCTGGTCTCATGACTATAGCACCCTATAAAATTATAAATCAAAGATCACACACATCCCTACAAGAAAAACCAAACCAAACCAGAAAACTCAGAACACATGCACACCTATTTATATGAACATCAATATGTATCTTTGGATTTACATGACAAGTACACTAGGTAGCCAATGCAGTGAAACTACTCCAAGTTCAACATATGCCATCTCAAAAACGGAATGCATATCTTGAATCAGAATCTCACATATACCCACTGGTAACTAGTCTCTGTCTTCTGTACATGATCAGCTATACAATCTTCAGATAAATAGTAAATATATGAGGGTAGATAACACACACACACACAACTGATTTTCTCATAGCAGTGGTTATCAGAACAACCACTCATACAGCCTGTGACTCAGCCAACAACTATTTTTTTCCGACATCTTGGACTTCCCCATGACAAGTTAAAGGATTTTTACAGGTCCTAAAGACAGCCAGGCACTTTGCCACACACATATTTTTGCATGTGGGTATATATAAACACTCTCACAACTTCACAGAGCTGTATCACTACCCACACAGAACAACAGAATAAGTCTAAACTCACCATTGTCGATACACTGTCCTGTGACTTCAGCAAGCTCCTCTTCAGAGTCTCTACAACCCAAAAACAATCACTACATTGTCCCACTGTGTTTTTTTCTCAAATATCTTCCACATGTTCATATCACTTTCCGATGGCAGACAGACAGTATTACTCAACTATCTGTGTGTGTGTGTGTGTGTGTGTGTGTGTTTGTGAATGGTACTGTCCTTTAGGGTTTTTTTTTTTTTTGGGTCCAGTCATGGGGCCTGAACTCTGGGCCTGGGGGCTGTCCCTCAGCTCTTCAGCTCAAGGCTAGTGCTCTACCACCTGAGCCATAGCACCACTTCTGGCTTTTTACTTTTTTACTTATGTGGTGCTGAGGAATCAAATGCAGGGCCTCATGCATGCAAGGCAAGAGCTCTACCACTAAGTCACCTTTCCAGCCCTGTCCTGTAGTTTTTTTTGAAGCAGAACATTATGTTCTGCTAGCACTCAATGACTTGAGCCACCGCTCCACTTCTGGCATTTTGGGTGGTTTATAGGAGATAAAAGTCTCATGGACTTTCCTGTCTAGGTTGGTTTTGAGTTGCAATCCCCAGATCTCAGCCTCCTGAGTAGCTAGGGTTATGGGCATGAGCCACTGGGACCCAGCTAGCTTACTTTTTTATTACAGAACACTGAGATCCAGTGGTTAACTTGCTTCACAGATAGATTCATAGATCTAATCATGAGGAGATGGTACTGAAATATATACTACATGTTGTTATTATGCTGGTACTGCCTTGACCATCTTGTCTAAAATCTGCTTTGTGATGATCCTTCTGATCTTTAGCTAAAGAAGAAAAGGAAAAATAAGAAGGAAAACTGAGGAAGATATATTAGAGGAGAGGAATTTGTGGCCATAACAAATACAAACATTTCTTTTATCTTAAAACTTTTAGAAGGTCCCTTATTCCCCCACACCCTTTATTTTTCTCAGAATTGTATTCTTGATGAATATCATGTGTTTCAGAAAACAGAAGAAACAGCATCTTGGTTAGAGATATTTTTAGATTTTACGATATGATATTATCAAACATTTACCATCTCTACCAGAAGAAGAAACAGTTTTACAAAGCATGTCATTACATCTATTGGCATTTTTTGCTAGTACTTTCCTCTTTTAATAGTGGATAATTCAACTATGTTTTCCAAAGTCTGAATCTGATGTCCTTGTGAAAAAATTGTAGGTAAAATTATGCCAACCTAATTAAGAATGAGTAATTTGAGTGATACAACTATGAGTACAAATGGGTATTTCTTAATATATAATTCTATAAGAATATTTTGTAATATAATGTTATAAACACTATATTAGTAATGGAAATTAATAGTTGCTATGACCCCTAAAGAACTGTAACTAATTCAGCTATTTACCACTAGAATGCTGCATTTATTATTATATTTAATATTTGTCTCATACTTACATTTAAAATTCTTTGTCTGAAATGCTTGGAATCAGAAGCATTTTAGAAACCTTATTTCCAATTTTTTTTTATTATTTTCACAAACTAGGAGGATAACCTGGACAAGAGGCTCAAGTCTAAAGATAAATTTATTTATGTTTCATAAACATATAGCCTGAAGGCAACTTTTTACAATGCATCCAACAAAGCACCCATCATACAAAGTGTGAAATTTTTCCATTTTTGTTGTCTTGTTGGCACTCAAAAATATGAAATTTTGAAGCATTTTGCACAGAATTAGCAATGCTACTTCTAGAGCTACTACTCCACTTGTAGAAATGCCTACAATATTCTCCTTAAGAAATACTAGTCGGGGCTGGGCTGGCTCAGTGGTAGAGTGCTTGCCTTGTATGCATGAGGCCCTGGGTTCGATTCCTCAGCACCACATAAGCAGAAAAAGCCGGAAGTGGTGCTGTGGCTCAAATGGTAGAATACTAGCCTTGAGCTGAAGAGCAGAGAGTTTGTGTCCAGGCCCAGAGTTCAGACCCCATGACCGACAAAAAAAAAAAAAAGTAAAAAAAAGTACTAGTCGTAATAACCCAGAAAGGACACCATGGAGTCTGTATTAATTGTAAAATATAAAGACTCTATAAGAACTACACAATTTAGTTCTATAATACAACAAAAAGCAGTGACCTACTACTACATACAAATACATTGATGAAAATCACAATGTTAAGCATAAAAATAAAATATAAGTGCAGGCAAAGTAATACATGTTATAGAATCCTAATTATGCAAAATTCAAGAAATTCTGAAACTTATTTATATTAGGGTAACTATGTTAGTTACCCTCAGAGGCAGAAGTGTAAGTAGAAGCGAGCAGAAAGGAGGCTTTTAAAGTGTTCATAATGTTCTGCTTCAAATTTCTTGGTTCTATTCCCCTGGTGAAGAATCCTCAAGCTGTGTGTTTAAGAATCATTTGACTTTCAATGAGAATAGCACATGTCTTTCCAATTTATGTTGAAAATAAAAATGCCACTGAAATATACATGATGCTTCAATAAAAAATATTTACATTGAAATATGACTGATAAAATTCTTGGTTTGTCCAAAGCAAATTTCATTGATATTTATGTATTTTGGGGGTATTTATTCTAGAGTTCATTAGTTTGCTGGACATTGTAATCTCCTGTTGGCAACCATCCTAGGGAGAGCCTAGTGGGAGAAGACTTTCCTATGTGACTGTAGGATTTACTCTAGCAGTACAGACAAGGAGTAATTGTATTGATGTGTTCTCACTGAACATGCTGCTTTGAAACTTCTTGGCTATCATCCAAGCATGAGGCATTTCAAGGGTTATAGCACAGACCACAAACTTTGAGGAGCAGGGATTGGATTCATCTCTGTTCCCTTCTTTCCTCCCATGCTTTGAAAGGTCCCTTAGCAAGGTCTCTTTCAAGTCTGAAATAGAAACCTTGAAGTAATACTTCTCCATTATATTCAGCTCATAAACACATAGTAGAGAAGGACATTGTATTATGGAAAGTAGGTGGGTATTTCTATCTTCTTCCAGTACTTTCCACAGATGTATGTCTGCAGATTTAAGTGGAAGTTTATCTGGATGACTTGGGGGTCCCCAAATTGCCTCTGCTGAGTCACAAATAATATACTCATACTCCACAAAATTCGCAGCCTGTAGTGGAATGGGCTGCACCTATGTTCAATTGCATTGAGGGATAGTAACACTCACTTGCCAAGGATGAGAATGCATTTTCTTAAAGAATTTGTCAAAAAAAGAACATCTTGCTACCATAAGAAAGAAAATGTAAATTCAGTGGTTTTGAAGCCGAATTTGAAAAGTACTTCCCAGAGCACTGGCCACATTGAGACAGTTAACCAGTGAATATGGATTTGCTTTCCTCTGTGGCTCTGGTAGTAGAAGAATCAATGGCCAGAGTGATTTACAATGTCATACACTCCAAGTGTACTTTTCCTCCTACCACCATTAATAACCACCACTGTCATCACTCAACTTTTCTCATTTTCTCACAGAATGAAAAAGCACAAGCGCATGTCGCCTAAGTGGCAGGGATGTATTCTGAGAAATATACTCTTAGATGACTTCATCGATGTGCAAGTATAAGACTAAAATAGCAATACGATCTTAGGGGACTCCTGGTGTTATGACTAAAGTTATGGCTACACAATGCATGACTATAACCCATACTCATTAGAGGGAAAATAGAAAAGCATGGAAATATAGATTACATATATATGTATATATATATTTAAATCTAACAATTTCCTTCCCAGAGAGAAATGTGTGCTTTTTCAAAGCACAGAGAAGTGAAGAACAATGAGAAATACCCTGCTCCCTCCCATGAAATTATTTTGCCTGTGAACATATTGTCATACTTGCTTCAGAAAGAAATAACATATTAAGTAAAACACAGAATAGAATATAAAATAATAAAAACAAAGTAAATAATAAGGATATAAATGTTGTGTTTCTCCATGCTTTCTGCCCACTACTGGTTTGTATCCATTATTGAAAAGTTGATGAGTATCATTTTTGAGCATATGCTTTCTGATAGATAAGTAGGTGTAGATAGAGTGATGGATCAGTTTATACGTAGAATTACTTTGTGAAATTTTAAGTAAGTATAAGCTTCCTTTCATTTGTATTGATTTATTTTTATTTATTTATTGGTAGTACTTGACTTTGCACTTGGCTAGGCAAATAAATGTTCTGTCACTTGAATCAACCACACCTCCTCCAGCTTTGTTTTGCTTTTAGGCTACTTTAGATGTGGTGTCTCATTTTTTATCTAGGGCTCATTCAGAATATTTCCCTTTATCTATCTTCTCTACCATATCTGGGACCACTATAACATTCCACCATACCCAGTTTGTTTATTCAAATGGGGTCTTGCTAATTATTTGTCCAGGCTAGCAACTCTGAACTATCTCCACCTTCTGAGCTACAGAACTGAATTACAGAAATGAACCACTGTGTCCAATTATTTTTTAACTAAACAACACAACTAGGTTTTTTAAGTTGGACTAGGTTTCTAAGACCCTGTCTTGAACTCCTAGACTCAAGCAATTCTCCTGCCTTAGCTTCCCAAGTAGCTAGAACAACAAACTTATGCTCACACTGTCAGGCCTGACTTAAAAGTTTCTCCTTTTAAGAAGCATCATAAAGCCCTGAGCACTTATACATGCATCAGCTCACTTCAAACTGACATGAATATTTGAAAATTTGTGATGCTACTGACCTACTTCACAGAAGTACAAGAAGAAAAGAATGTGTTTGCTTACAATTGATCACACAAGAATTTATTTTCAAATATTGGAAGCTTTTACTCTTTAGACAAAATTCTTTGTGACAACTTTGGGTTTGGGATTTTTCTTTGTAGAACATGGATGGGGAACGGTGATTTCTAGAACTGGCATTCTTGTATTTCTGAGAACTCAGACTACGGGTGTGTATATGCATATTTTAAAATACTTTGCATCATTTCCAGTGATTCAGACTATCAGACATTGGGCAAGTCAAAACTTAATGACTGTTGACTTGAATTGACAGGAGTGGCTAAGATCAAGACTTTAACGGAGCCAGTGATTCTTCTCGGCAAATTTGGTCTAGCGTTTTAGAACTCAAGGCAGTATCTATTTCTATGTACCTCACCAAAACCTGCAAACATTTCTGTTACAATCATGCTTTTCCCCTTCAGCATTTTCAGGAGGGCTCAACTGGCTTTGAAGTCAATAAGATGAGGACACAAAGAAAATGTAATTTATAAACAACAGAATCAGACACAAAATAAATCCTTACTGGCACTGCCTTCCAGAGTCAAAACAAACAACCTTATAAGTAGCACTTATTTCCTAACCAGCAAGCAAGGATGTGATTAATTTTTGTCCGTGAATATTGAAGGATATATGCAGTTTGAAAGATGTGTGTAGGAAGCATAAGGAGCAGGCAGAAGTTGCATAGGCTGAGAATAGGTTGCAGACGTTTCCCTTTGTATCTGTGGAGACTGAATCTACAATGGTAAGGGATGGTGGGATAGGGGAGTTTCTATTTTGAAGTGTTTCTATGGAAAGAGATTATATATTTTGCTTTGAAGGGACTAAGTTTTCACTCCTTTGAATGGCCCTCATGCTAACCCTGAGCCTTCCAGTTTCTGCAGTAGTAACAAAGAGCACAGCCCTGAATTGCTTCTCAGGTAGACTAGACCCTTGAATCTGTGCTGAAGAGAGTCTAGAGCTCAGTCCAGTCATTCCCCATAGATATAGATGGTGATCACTGTTATTCCCACAGTGACATTTGATCCAAAGTCTAAATCATCAGTTGACCCCCAAATCCCTTCAACCCTCTTGCCAAACACCTTATTTTCTTAATTCACACCCATTTTCTGAGTTCTCAAGGGTCACAGTTGTAAGCACAGCCAAGAACCACCCACATCCAGGTGATTGTCCAGCACTCACCCACAATCCTGCAGCCAGTCTTCAATCTTATTGATTGGGTTTCCTAGGAAAACACCAGTTCATTGTGAGAACTCAGTGAACCACACCTTGCTAGTATAACTCATCCCATTCCACAGGTTATCTTGGTGGAAACAACATGATGACATTTTTCCTCCATAAACCCTTCCTTCCTGTCTGTCTTTCCTTCCTTCCTTCCTTCCTTCCTTCCTTCCTTCCTTCCTTCCTTCCTTCCTTCCTTCCTTCCTTCCTTCCTTCCTTTTCTTTCCTTCCTTTTCCTTCCTTTTCCTTCCTTCCTTCCTTCTCCTTCCTTCCTTCCTTCCTTCCTGTCTGTCCTTCCTTCCTTCCTGTCCTTCCTTCCTTCCTTCCTTCCTTCCTTCCTTCCTTCCTTCCTTCCTTCCTTCCTTCCTTCCTTCCTTCCTTCCTTCCTTTCTTTCTTTCTTTCTTTCTTTCTTTCTTTCTTTCTTTCTTTCTTTCTTTCTTTCTTTGTAGGGTGATATTGCTGAGCTTTCCTGTTCAAGGCTAGCACTCTACCACTTGTGCTGCAGCACTACTTCTGCCTTTTTCTTGGCGGGTGGGGGCGGGTGGTTATTGGAGATAAGAGTCTTGCAGACTTTACTGCGCAGGCTGGCTTTGAATCACAATCTCCAAATCTCAGTCTCCTGAGTGGCTAGGTTTATAGGTGTGAGCCACAGGCACACAGCTTCCACAAAATTTATCTTTAAGCTAGGTGAGGAAAATGCCTATTTTAAGGTATAAAGGAGGAGTATAGCTGCATATAAAGGTAGCAGATAAGTCTTTTCACTCTGCCTTTCTCCCTTGCTCTAGCAAACCTGAAAAAATGCCCAAGATACCAGGTTCACTGCTTTCTGTGGTGAAAAAAAGAAAGAAAGAATATAAGGCAAAGTATCTCTGTAGCTTTAATTTCTTTTTTAACAGATAAGCAAGGGTGAGTTTATTTCTAACGGAGAGTTTGTTTTAGTCTTCTATCAGTGGTCTCAATTGAACCTCAAAGAAGGACTGAGAGTCTGGGGGCTACAGCTTCCCTAATGACTTACTTTCTTAAGGTCACACAGCCTGTTTGTGACAGAGTTATGGCCAGATGTCAGCCACAGGTTGAGTGTCATCTTAACAAGCAGACAAAAGAAAAATTGCCCAAAACATTTGTTCCTAGAAAAACCCCTGTCCTGAGTTCTTATAGAAGCTTCTCAGAATGATACAAATATGTTTTATAATCTTATACCCATAATCCATTATTTTGTGTCACTTCATGCCCCCAGTCCCTTACACTAATTTCAACTAGTCAAAATGAGACTTGTACTTTCTGTCATTCATTCTTCCTGCCACAAGACATCATGAGATGCAAAGCAATGTCTAACAACCTCTTACCTTCCTGGAAAACATCATCCAGGTTGGAAGGCTCAGGATCTGGGATATCCTGCAGGGCAGCTGCTACCTCCTCTTCAAGAACCTGGGTCTGCCAGTTCCGACTCTGTCGCAGCCAGGCCCTCCGCTTCTCCCAAGACGTTGGACTCAACACAGAAGCCTCCATGGTCCTGGCTCACACTTCGGCGTCTCCCCGTAGACTGATGCTGTCCTGAGAGCTGAAACACAGTGGTATTCCTTCATCCTCTGCTCAGGACCTCCTCCACACACAGGATACAATCTCTCTGCTTAGTTAAAAAGAGGGAGGAGATGCTGAGCTCACTTTCTATCCTGTTCTCCCTCAAAGGAGTACGTACCAGGCTACGTCTTACAAATCAGTTAAGTCTGAAAGCTTAGAACATCACAGAATCAGAGGAACATGGGAAAAAGTTTTATGAGCTCAATGCACCTCTCCTCATGCTAGTTGAACGGCTAAGGCAGTCTGCTTTAATCAGGAAGGAGTTTGTCAAAACACTATAATGTCTTTAAAATTACAAGTTATGAAATTCATTTTATTTTATCCTATACAAGATACATTGAAAATAAGTTTCAAATCTGAAACAACAAGCAGCTTTGCTGAGATCTCACAACCAGAATGTCACCCTGTCTATTGACTTTCTGAATTTGAAGGGAGGGTGGGTAGGCTAATTTTTTTTCCTAGGTCATACATTAGGGATCCAGATAGGATTTTATTTTTCTTAGCAGGAACAAAACTTCCTATCTTAAAAAGAAAGAGCTACTTCCTGAAACAATTAGTAGACAGCCCTTTTTTGGGGGAATCACTTTCTAATTTGTCGTCTTGTTTCTGCATGATTGAGTTTCATACCCTGTTTCATATACTTATCATTCATTTAACATGATCTAACTGGCACCTCTATTTTCTTGCAAAAAATAGGAAATAATGACCCTAGACATAGACTCATAGAGGAAAAAAAAAAGCATAAAATCACCTGGTTGTCCAGCTGGAGCTTAACAATGCTGAAGGCTAAGTGTTTGGTCATCCCGGCTTTGTTTCCCCCCTGGCCATACCCGCTTCCCACCACAGTGAAAATCACACACTACACCAGGATTCTCTCTGTTGTACCCTCCCATTCCTTTGAGCTTCCAGAGCAGCATAATCTTCAGAGCTACACTTCTGTTAAAGTTATGGAATATTAAAGGGAGAGAAACAAGACAAAAGTGCTAGTTTCCAAAGATTTCTTTTCTTAAGACTGTGTGTGTGTGGGGGGGGGGGGGGTGGCACTCACTTAATAGATACTATTTTTGAAAAGAATCCTAAGCATGGGATATACTTCTAGGGCAATAAAATAGTTTTAGATGCCTCTCCCTTAGACAAAACATGTCAGGAGAAAAATAATACATGATTACTGCTGATTGATCCACATTTTTTAAAATTTCAGATCCAGTCCAAGACTGATTTCCTAGAGGAGATGGCAGTGAGTACTATGACCCATTGTGTTTACTCTGGGCAACTGACCCCAAGTGTCTTTAGGAAAATATTTAATCAGTAAATTAAACATGTAAGAAAGCCACATACAAGAGTGTTTTGGGCAGAATTTGTGGCAAAAGGAACTTCAGAGAAGATACAAAAAAGCATGATGATGGGAAGGCAAAAAAAAAAGAAAGAAAGAAGGAAACGATGGCAAGATGAAAGGTAAAAAAAAAACAGAGGTAGGAGAGGAGAGGGGGAATGACTGATTTTCACATTTCTGCCAATCATCACCTTGGAAATTGCAATCCCTTTCTCTTATTTCAGTTTCTGGTTGAGGACCTGACTGCTCTGACATTTAGCACTTTTAGTACTACATACTTCTAGATACAGTATTTTAGTGCTGAGTGTCCATACTGCCTAGCACAGTTTTAAAATCTCACGATAACAGGAAGGTTTCAACATCCCCTGTGATATGAATCTATTCTACATTTCTCCCACATCTCTGAAAATATCTCATGATGCTAGAGGCTAATTTCTTCTCCACCCCTTTCCAACCGCCTGTGTTTCTTTAAGGGTTTTTTTTTTCTTAAATCCCTTTTATCTTCATCTTCAGCCTTTGACACACTCAACCCAAAAATGCCAACTCTGAATCAACTTTCTCTCCCGGAAGCCAGGCCTAGATTCTACAGTCCATCTTAGCCCCATTCACTAAGTACCTTTCCTGCTCAACTTCTTAGTTTTATCACTGATGTGTTTTATATATTTTCATTATATATTCTGCTTTATTGCTCACCTTTTTTTTTTCTTTTTTTTTTTTTGGGTCCGGTCGTGGGGCCTGAACTCTGGGCCTGGGCGCTGTCCCTCAGCTCTTCAGCTCAAGGCTAGTGCTCTACCACTTGAGCCACAGCGCCACTTCCGGCTTTTTTTCTTTTTGCTTATGTGGTGCTGAGGAATCGAACCCAGGGCCTCGAGCATGCAAGGCAAGTGCTCTACCACTGAGCCACCTTCCCAGCCCTTATTGCTCACCTTTTTTTAATCCTCATTCATCTGCTTTGTATTTATTTTTTAATTGTGAAAATACTGTACAGAGGAGTTACAATTACTTGGGCAAGGTAATGAGTACATTTCTTATCAAGCATGTTGGCTCCTCCTTTGTTTCCCCTTCCCATCCCTTCCTATCTCCACCTCGCCCCTCCAACTCCCTATCCCCTTGACAAAGCTGTAAAGTTTGTTTTTTGATATAATGTTTTGTACATCTCATTGTTGCAATGGGTCCACCTTATCCTTATTTAAACAATTTATTCTTGCCCTTTCCCTCCCCACATTATACCAACATCAAATACAGTGAAAGCAGGGGTTATACCGTGGGGGAGGGACATACAAAGCAACAAAGAAATCATCTTATATATATGTTAGAAACAATAGCAATAAAGAAAAACCATTTGAGTCCTTATCTTGGGGTTCATTTCACCTAACATCAACTTATCTGACCGTTTCTGCTTTTCTCAGATATATACTAGTTATATATACTAGTTATTGCAAATAAGGGAAACCATGGAACCTATGTTTCTTTTGGCCTGGCTTACTTCACTTAATATTTTTTCCAAGTCTTTCCATTTCCTAACAAATGGGGCAATGCCATTCTTTCTGATGGAGGCATAGAATTCCATTGTGTATATATACCACATTTTCTTGATCCATCCATTCATCTACTGAGGAGCATCTGGGTTGGTTCCATATCTTAGCTATGGTAGATAATGCTGCAATAAATATAGTTGTGCTGGTAGCTTTAGTATGGTCTTGTTTGTGATCATTTGAGTAAATGCCCAAAAGTGGGATTGCTGGGTCATAGGGAAGCTCTATGTGGAGTATTTTGAGGAACCTCCATACTACTTTCCAAAGTGGTTGTTATTGTTCACCTTCTGATTGGCATATAAACTCTGAGAGGAGAGAGGTGCTTGCCGGAATTATTTTTAGCTGCATTTCTAAAACAGAACCTAACATGTTATAGCAGAATGCCATACACTTATTCTCAAAGAAAATTAATATTTTGTAGTTGATTGTTCTCTGTGATTTTTATGCCTTAAAGACATAAAAGGTTGCTTCAAAACTGTACTCATATTATTTAACTATGTACTCACTAAGCAAGTAAAATATTGGCAGAGGGAAGGTTGAAAACTGGAGAAAGCAAAATGTTATTCTATGACTTGTCTCTCCCTTTAGAGTCCATATTATTGAAGACAGAGGCTGTATTTATTTGACTATTATCTGTATTTATCTATCCTGCATTGTCTGTCTTTATGTTCTGCTGGCAGAAGTTTTACTCAATGTAAATACCTAAAGGAAAATGCTTGTTGAAACAGAATTGTTAATGCTTAATGGATGCCAGAGAAAGGTTTGCAAATAAATGGTTATGATGTTTAAAGCAATGAAAAGACTTAGGTAGCTTAAAAACTCCACTGTTCACTGCAGGAGATAACTATCCTCAGGTAACTCAGATGAGAGTTTGATCATTTGAAGATGCTGCAACAGTCTCAAACTTGAGAAAAGAGATGCAAGGTAGCCATTCCTCTCAATGTGGTACACAAGACATGGGGAAATCAAACAAATGAATTGGCCCAATATCTGCCACACTTGGCTTGTAAAGGCTGTTCATAGAGTATTATGTGGAAATACTGTACCAAAAACACACCAAAAAATCAAAATCAGGAAAACTACAAATGTGTGGCTCATGGTGGCAGGAGGAAAGTATAATGCTCGAAGATAAAAAAAAAAACAACTGAGTATTCTTTGTGAGAATTCGGAGGAAGTGGCAAATGATGATCAGATAAACACAGGCACACTGAGCATGTTTTAAAAAAATGGAAGACCAATATTGAGATAGCCTCTCTGAAGGCGTTGGGACCCCTTGCAATACCAAGAAGGGTCCAGAGGTGCTTTCTCTACAGAAGTCATCCAAAAACAACTGAATCTGGCACTGTGAAAAGAATGCTGAGCAGGAATAAGACACACAAACGTTCTTCCAAACTCCTTTGTCTAATTGGTTGGCTCTGGCAAGTTAGGTTTTCTAGTTAGCCATCATTTTTGTGTTTTTTTAAAAATAATGTTATTACCTTTCAGTAGTTGTACAAAGGAGTTGTCCATGCAACAAAGTGGTTTATGGATACGGTGCATGTTGATCTTTGTATTCTCATCCACCCCTCTCTACTTACCCCTTTCCTCACAAAACTAAGAAAAATAAGGGAAGGCATAAGTCAAATGGGGTTGTGTGTGAAAATGTTGAAGGGATGACATAGATCAATGTACATTGTATACATAAGCTACTTGTGAAGTGGCAAACAAGTCAATACATATCTTTAAAAATTATCCATCATTCCATCACCTAGAGAATGAATTAATGGGATCCAGTGTTGTCTAGATTTACCCACAACACCTCTGCTTATGAATTTATTTTCAGACATTCTGACTGAGTTTGAATTATTTTAGAAGTCATAACAGTAAAGGAAAATGCAGTCATGTAGTCTTCCTAGAGAGCATAGGAAAAGACCCAGTGGCCTCTGGAATTATTCCCCATTCACAAATTCCCATTCATAAATTCATGCTGAGTTTTGGGATTACCAGACATGTAATTTTCACAGCTTCAGAAAACTGGGAAATCCAAACAAGGAAAGATTTTATGGAACCCAAATAAATGTGACCAAGTCATGTGTTACTTGTGGTCCCCTATTCTTGAATTTTCCATTTTTTTTTAGGTCCAAGATCAGTAGTCACACTTAGTACCTAACACTTCAGTTCATGGATAGCCTTCTACCAATGGAGCCATGCCCCAACCCCAAATTTTCCACTTCTTTGCCTTATTTTATCCAGATTTATCACCTTGTCTCCTCACAGAAGTCCTATCTGCCCTTCTAAGCCCTGTTTAAGTGAATCTGCCTCTGTTCAGCCTCTACCAACTAGCACACATGCCTGTGTCATTTTCAGCAAAAGAATAAATGATACCCCCTCTGGTTTTATGCACCATCCCTGGTAATCTAACCCTTAATTCCTTCTCTTAGGGCATGGCAAAGTAAGTTTCAAGTTGTGATTGGGTGAGTGAATGTTGTAACTGCAAAGGAGCAAGAATCGTACCTGAAATCATAGACTAGAAGAATTTTATCAACTGATGCATCATGCGGCCAGATGTTTCTGACTTTTTTCGAGACATTAAATCCTCTGCATGTCTTCCTTCGAGTGAAGAAGAGAAAGGCAGGCATACTTTTTCCAGTCCTTTGTTGGTATAACTTCTGAATTATCTAAGTCTGACTAAATTTATAAAGCTTAATCTAAAATTTGTCCTATCTGTGTAGAACTGTTTCCCAGAATTTTCTGCTCTAGGTTTTTAGCCATTTCTGAGTCAAAAGTTCCTTCTAAAACCTGACTACCACATTCATTGATAATATTTTTACTATTCTGTTTATTTTATCCTCTACGAGCAGAAAAATCTGAAGCCTGCACATATCTCTCTCCCACTTTCTCACTAACCAAGGAAGTTTCCACACTAGTTCTGTTGCTTCCTGTCTGAATCTCCCCCAAGACCTTACTTGCCCTTCTATTAAAATTTCTAGCCCTTTGTCCACTTACCTGTCTTGCCCTAGAAGTGTCATTCCCAAATCCTCCACAATCAATTCTGGAATCCAACTACCACTGAAGAGAATAAAAGGATTTTTGTCATTTTGTACAGTACAGAATGTTTCATTATTTTACATTGCAGAACAACAAATGAAGAAATTGTAAGATAGGATGTAAGTTAGTCAAGAAAAATCACTTCTAGTGGCTTAAGACCAGGGAAGAGCTGTATCTTCTCACCAAAAGTACTGTCAAAGCAGTAACTGCAGCAGTAGTAGAAAACCTTTAGGGATACAGGTTAAGGTTGAACTGTGAACTTCATCTTCTCTGCACCCTCTATGCTAAGGGACACAATCAGACTTCTCCTGTGCATCAGGGCAAGTGAGTCAAAGCAACAGGAACTCAATAACTGATGTCCTTAAGTACCTTGTAGGCATCCATACATCTGACCTGCAAACTACTGCAAATGATTCCAGAAAAACATCTCTGAACTAATCCTTGTCCAGTGAGGTTCATGAATGAGTCAATAGGTAGGATTTTGTTGTGCTAAGAGTTAAACTCAAGTTGGTCTGAATGTGTTAGACAGTCTTTCCACTAACAAGAGAATACAAAAAATCACCTAACTCCATCATCCAATTGTAGTAGGGAATGTTATCTGAGATAAAGGAAAAGAAAAACTTTTGGATTTGGTGTAAATTCTCCACCTTGTAGTCTAGTAGAAGAGGCAGCATAAACCCAACATGATTTATACTTGTTGGTGTGGAATCTTAACAAGTATCTTTTGGTTTGTGTTATTAGCATAGTTTTCTTCTTGACTCCAGCTAGGTCAATATGAGGCTGTTTTGCCTCTCTCAGCCTGACAAATTTTTTGCTTTGGACAAAAGCTCAATTATGTTCTACTTGAGAGGAGCAAGTCTACTTAGAATACAGTGTTTTGGGATTGCTGCAACATTCAGAATATTTTATAATGGTTATGGGTGGCACTGAACCATCAGAGCTGGCAAGAATCACAGCCCTGTAAGTAGGGCCTGGAGCAATGAGTATTTATCAGACTTTTAATGGAAATAGTTTTTATTTCGACAAGCATGAGACTAAGGACTTGTAATTGGCAATTAGCAGCTCTGCTTCAAATTACAATTATTATGAATCTGCTCTCAGTCTAAGTCATTCACTAAGTTCAGGAACATTTTTAGGAGTAAGAAGGAAGTTATAGTAGAGTCACTAAAGGATGCTGCCAAGAGGAAGATTTGAGCAATGACCAGTGAAAATCCTTTGTTCCTATAAAATGCCCACAGGGATTAGAAGGTATACCTAATCCTGATCGTGAGAGAAACAGAGACACAGCAAGACAGAGACAGAGAGAGATAGTAAGAGATAGTGAAACAGAAAGAGACAAAGACACAGGAAGCAGAGACAGAGAGATACACAGACGGAGACAGAGACAAGAGATTCATACCTGTAGTGTCACAAGCAGTATTAGAGGATGTAAAGGAGAGACTGTCTCACAAACTCTGGGTCTCCAAAAGCATGCTTCCTTCCTTTATATTATGCAGCCTTCCTCCTCCCACTCATGATTCCTAAGGCCCAGTCCTGAGTGTATCTCCTGGGCTCTGAGCCTTCTTAGGGCATGGATCCGATAGGCCTCCCTTCTCTATCTATATTGTACCTATGGCCCAACCAGCACCTGTGCATTGGGACTGAGAGTGAGAATGAGTGTAGAAAGAGAGGCAAAGGAAATGGAGCTTTCACAATGTGGCTGAGATACATCCCTGTCATTGCATACCCCGGGGGTGTGGGGAGGACCCAAGATTAGCCATCAATTATTTTTGTTTGTTTCTAGGACAAGTTTCTACCTTTGGTCAAGTCACTGTCTCCCATTCTACATACCCCAAACTTACAACAAGCTCTCTTGTTCCTTCGGAGATGGTTTCCAATTCACTCCTATGTGACTGTAGTGTGGAAGACTGCCAGAACTCACTCTGAGAATAACATTCAAGCATTCTTCTGTGGCCTAAGAGAGCATTTGAGTCTATGTCAGGAAAATGGGAAGGTAGGTATCCTTTGCTAAACAGTAGCAAGAAAAATGCCAGTTACTCGATTTAAACCTTTTTATTCTCTCCTCTAGCATGCCTTCCTTCCCATACAGGTTTAGTTAGATTCTTCAGGTAGACCATCTAAGTCCTCTTTTCTTTGTCCCATCTCTTTCTTCCTCCATTTATCAGGACGTGGCAAAATCTTAAGGAAGGCTTGCAAACCACCACAGCAAATATTTAAGCTGTTCATTAGGCAGAAAGGAATCCCGTAACCCCAGTGTAGGAAAGGCCATTGTTTTCATCTAGATGGGTTGTTCAGATCTCAGGAATGAGAAACAGCAGTTCAACTGGCTAGCTTATGAATGGTTTCATAAAAAGAGCAAAAAAGTAGGCAGAATTTTTATATGTGTTCCTGTGCCAGGGCTTGAACTCAAGTTCTTATGATCTAGCTTAGTGTTCATGCTCATGGATAGCGGTGAGCAGAATTCTTGATCACTGAGTTGTGTCTGGATTTATATCACTAATTCTTAAGTCTTATTTTCTTAGTAATGAAGCTGTTTCCCTTATGTACCTTATTGTCCAACTTCCTTTTTTATTTCTCAGTAGCTACATTTTTCTTCTCATCCCTCAGCTCATTTGAATGAATTATGTATATGCTCACTCTAAATCTCTGTGTTGGGTCTACATGGACAAAGGACACAGAACTCCATATATATTGAGTTAACCACTTCCATCTTGTTCTTTAGGTGGGAAAAGAGCTCTTAGCTTGCAAGTAGAAATACATGTCTGCTCTTCGTCCTTTACTGTAGGCCAGAGGGAAGCATATAAATCACAACATGGGCTGAAACTGAACATTCTCTCCATTTTCTATTTGACTTTGAAACATCAGTCTTGGACTGAAAAATGACTGTGTTGGGGCTACAGGGCCACTCCATAATTTTTACTCTCAGGATTTCACCTCCACTTCCACGGAACGAGAACATGCCATTCCTATGGTTGTAAGTAGTTTCTGGGATGCCTATGAGGAAGAAATCACGTTCGACCTCTTCCTATTTCTCCTCGCCAGCTTCTCATCATGGATTCCTATTCTAACAGACAGACCACAAGCCTGTTTTCCTCTATTCCCAGCAATGCTTCATGGCATAGGACAATCCTGACCTGTGGCTCTAACCGCTCACTGGGTACAACTGGAAAGCCTGAAGTTTCGACATTCAAATACGCAAGCCTACAACCTCTGATCTCCTCTCTTATGCACTGTTTAGAAAGTCCCTTTGACTCTCTACTCAGGGACATTTATGGTAGACAAAGTTATTCGTTGTTCCTGGGTATTTCTTCTAAACCTTCTGTCTGTGCACACCACATCTATGGGACTTTGTCTTGTTCGTGTTTGCTCGGAGGATGAAACTCTTCTCTTCTATCTGCTGGTGAGCTCAATGGCCTGCAGGGGTACGGGAAAACCCCAAATATGGAGGATCTTTCCCCTCCTACACCCTACTCAAGAGTCATGTAGGTGGTGACATATGCAGCCTGCTATCACTGAGATGAGGGGGTATGGGCAACTGATGCCCCCTAACCCCGGAATTATGGAGTTCATTAAGAGATACATTTCTGAGAACTAGAACTGGAAAAATCACTCCTACAGTAGATTAACTGCCTTGAGACAGATGTTCGTGTAGCCTGGCATCGTCCCTCAGTGCCAATCTTCCTGCATGACGAACCCCACTAAATCTTACTGTAATTCACCTGCACCGCAACTTTCTTCTTCAGCTTTTAAAGAAAGAGATCCCAACCCACAGAAAGCAAAGTTGGGCCAGATTAGATCTTCCCAATAGAAGCATGGTGACTAGAAGAGGGCACATGAGGAAACTGGACATTGGCTCATCGAAGTCTCTCACGCGGAAAGAGGTGAACCCCAAAGATGAGTTTGGCAAGACTGAGGGAGGAAGTTCTTAGAGTGAGAAAAAAATGACAAAAGAAAAATAAAAGTCCTAATGATGGATTCCCCACACCAAATGAACCCATCCATGCATTGTGACCATTGAATGGTCACCGTTCTGGTAGTAGGGAGGAGAAGGAAAGTGACAGGCCATCCCCTTCCTAAGGCACAATGATGATGCCTGCAAAGCTACCAGGAGGGAGGAAAGAGGTATTACCTCTTGGTAGGCCTGACATTTTCTCTAGTCTGTTTCCTTGTCTCCTAACATCATTCTAGATCACCATGGCCCCAAAGAAAACAGATTTAAACTGCTCTTACCTGACTGCGGGTAGAGACCTAAGTTGGAGAAAATAGAGTTCTCAAAGCTGAGCCAAGCCCTTCAGTGCGAGGAGACAGGGGTTACAACAACGGGATGTTCTCATGGTGTCAATCAGAAGGCGACTTTCTCCCTGTTCTCATTCAACTGCTGCTGCCAGCTGGAAAGGGGAAGCGGAAATGAGCAAACACACACACACACACACACACACACACACACACACACACACACACACGCGCGCGCGCGCGCACACACACACATCTGCACAGTCCCCGCCTTCTACCCAGCCACATCCTTTGCTCTAGCTCTGGAGAATGAAGAAGAAAATATCTCTTACTGCCAAGCTCACAAGTGGAAGCCCTTCTGTTCAGTGGCCTCTGGTGTGTTTGAAAGCAGCTCCTGATCTCTTGCTATTGAGAGAAAGTGGCATACCATGGAAGGATGTGTCAGGGTGACATTTCCATGCATGAACCCAAGAAGGAGAGGTATCTAAAAAACTCTCTAGCCAGTCACAGTGACCCACACCTGTGAGCCCAGCTTCTCAGGATGCTAAGACAGGAAGAAGAGCCAGTTGAAGTGATCAGTCATCCAGAGCTTCTTTCAAAGACAAAATACAAAGCTAGTGTAGCATGGCTCAAGTGGTAGAGTCCCTACCTTGCATGTGGAAGGCACTGGATTCAATTCCCAGGACCACAAAATAAATTAATAAATAAAACTCGTACTGTAAATCATTTTATATTTCTCTTAGAGAAGGAGCTTAACACCCTTTGTGTACCAAAGTTGATTGGTTTTCATAACTTTTTCACGCTTTTGTAAATTTCCCAGAAGCTAGTTGTTGTTTTTTTTAATACGGCATAACATTGTAAGGAACTTTTCATTCTGTGTTAATTTCTTAGCACTGTGTTTTTATGTTTAGACAATGTCAAAGGTTTGCTTTCCCTAATAAATGACTGCTTTTCTCAAAAAATTAAAATCTGTTACACCCTAGAGACATATTTCATTTATTAATTGTCAGTTCCCAAAAGCCTTGTTAAGTACTAAAAAGTTTCTCCTCATCTCTCCTTACCCACTCAATAGGGTATGTGTATGTGTATGTGTATGTGTATGTGTGTGTGTATGTGTGTATGTGTGTGTGTATGTGTATGTGTGTGTGTGTGTGTGTGTATGTGTGTGTGAGAGAGAGAGAGAGAGAGAGATGTGTGTGTTCATGCCTTATCCATCTCTCCCTGATCTCCTTTAATACTATCTTGAGTTTTTTTCTCTGTCTTTTCTCATAATATTTACTTATAAATGTTTATGATAATACTTATTATACAATGCATTCCTTCAATATGCTATTGATGATTGACTTTTCACCTGCTTATTCTCCTCTTTCTAGTTTTCTAGCCACAACCACAGTTGGGGATCCTTTTTACCATGTCTCTAAATTCCATTTTCAGTCACCAATAGGTTGACTCCTCTGAGTAGTGACAGCATCGCTATCATATGGTGGAAAGAAGCCTAAATAACATTTCTGTTCAACTTAATTCTTGAGTATAATAGGACGAGAATGATCATTCTCTTTTTCCTATTTCTCTGTTTTTCCTGTGCAGGCTGCTTTTGAATTACCATTCTCACATCTCAACATCCTGTGCTGCGAGGATTACAGATGTTAGCCTCAAGTCCTTTGTGTTTTCTTATTTTATAAAATAAGAGATTCATTCATTGGAGGCTCATGGGTCAAACCTATAATCCTAGCTCCTCAGAAGGCTGAGATCTAAGGATCATGGCTCAAAGCCAGCTCAAGCAAGAAAGTCTATGAGACTCTTATCTCCAATCAATCACCAAAAAACTGGAAGTGAGGCTGAGGCTTAAGTGATAGAACACTAGCAACAAGCACAAAAGCTCAGAGACAGGAAGTGGCTCTGTGGCTCAAGCAGTAGAACACTTGCCTTGAGCTGAAGAGCTGAGGGAAAGTGCCCAAGCCCAGAGTTCAAGCCCCACCAAAACAAAAACAAAAACAAAAAAAGCTCAGAAACAGTGCCAGGTCCCAGGGCAAGCAAAATAAATAAATAAAACAAAGTAAGATTTTCTTATTTTTCTCCTAGATATAAGAAAAAGCCTGTGCACTAAGTGAAAACAAGTTTACTTACTATTTTATTTGTGTTTCACCAGACCGGTTCCTCATCCTACAGCTAGATTGTCATTCCCAGGGACTGCCCCTTGTTTTCATGGAATTTGTTGGAAACAGTGAACTAGAGCAAGAACCCTAGGAATTCAACTCGAGTCCCACAATACTTTCTTGGTTTTATTTATATGTTGGTATTCTCCACTGCCAAGGAGAGAAATACTACCCAATTTTTTTTGGACTTAGAAGTCTACAACAAGCCTCTAAAGCTATATGGTTTGCTGTGGAGAATGAAAATGTTAAGTAACAGGTATTTGGTAAGAAATTGAAATCCTAGAAAATGCATTTTTGAAACTCTCATCAGTTGCAAAGCCAAATAGACACTGTTTTCAGATGATATTAACCTGTGGGCATGTCACCTGGGTAGTCTGGGAAGTTGGGACTGTGTCTAAACATGTATGTGCCCATCCGACAGATGGATGGGGCTGGGCACAAGTTTGGAAGCCACAGAGCTGAAGGCTCAGCTGGCAGCTTGCCCAGTGCTGGGGCAGCGCCAGGACAGCTGTCCAGAGAGGCTGTCCCAGGGCAGAGAAGCCGCTGTTGATGGTCTCTACTCTGTCAGACAGCTGGGCTCTTCAGTCCAGGCCCAGATGCAGATCATCTGCTTCCATTTACCACTCAGATCTGGAGTTGGAAAATGCCTTTGCTTTTGTTTTTTGGGGGTGTGTGGGGGGGGGGTAGGCATCTGTTCCTCCAAACTGCCCAGGTGGGATTCTTAGTGAATTTGTCCTCCTCCTTTCACCAAAGGCTTGAGAGAGTAGATGGAGTGCAAAGGGAGAAAGCAGGAAGTCAAATCATCAACATTTTCTGGAATTTTCGCTAGACAGAAAATGTTCTGCCTAGATCTTCATGTCCTTCTCCATTTTCTATGTTTTAGACATGGAGGCCCCTAATCAGCTGGCCCTTTCTCATGAGTGTGTGTGTGTGTGTGTGTGTGTGCGTGTGTGTGTGTGTGAGCACACACACATGTGCATAAAGAGAAATAACAACAAAAACATCCCTGTCACTTTAAATAGCATGCTTTTTTTTAACACTTAAGATACTTCTAGAAGGAGAGATAGTCCTTGTATTAACAAAATGATTTTTGAGGCACATTCTGAGGAAATTGCATTGGGGGAAATTGCCTCCACCCTACAGATACTTCAGCTCTTTCCTGTTTAGATTCAGCAATAGCATTCATGGCTGTAGTCAGATGTGTGGAATACAGGATTGTTAGCCTGGTGAGCCTATGCTCCATCTTCCTTCTTTCTGATCCACCTAATTCAGCTCAAAGGCATAGGCCTCCTGAAGGCCAGAAGTGGGATTAGATGCTGGGTGGTCTGTGTTTTAGAAGCCCACAAGGAGGAGAGAGCCTAGAGCCTTAGGATGGGGCAGAGTACACAGGAGAAGGAGGGATCTGGGGATTTAGCAAGATCAGTGTCAAAGTCCCTCTCCTAGCAAGATACCTATCTAGAATCTAGACTTGAGAAACCAGAAATGTGGAATCGCTGTCAACTCAGCCTTTGTCCTTGAAAGAGAAGAGTAGGCTTCTAGAAGGGGTCTCTCTCTCTCTCTCCCCTCCCCTCTCCCCCCCCCACACTAATACACTGTGAATTCTCTCTCTCTCTCTCTCCACAAACACACACACACACACACACACACTGATACCATTGTGAATCCTCACAGCAGTAGTCAGACCCCAGGGAGGAATGGAAAGGAAAAGGTATCCAGTGTTTCCTTGAGGGTGTATCAATAATTACGTGCAGGAGTCTTTTGTCTGTAACGCTTGGGGGAGAGAAGGAGGGAGCCTAGGGAGAGGTGCCGAGGAAAGAAGAGAGGCAGCAGCCTCAAAGAGAATGTGAAAGGAAAAAGTTTGCAAAGCAGAGAAAGTGAAACTGGATGGAACCGCCCACCTAAACCACAGGAGGCAAACTTCTCCCAGCTGCCCCGCACCCCCCAGAAGACTGTTCATTCTCAGTCCCTGCAGCTATCCGCCCACAGCTAGCACTGGCACCTGCTTTAGAAGGGCTAAGGAGGATGGGTGCGGTGTTAGATTTAATCTCCTGAAAGCACTCTACAGTTATGTGCTCTAATGTTTGAACTGGTTCCTTCTGACCTACAGGGGCCAAGGGGGCAGGAGTGAAGAGCCTGTCCTTCAGGCTTCCTTGTACTTGTGTGGATTTCACGTTCCTTCATGGCAAAACGGTGCAAGCATCCTGTATGCTCCTTTAAGGTACTTCGCAGAATATTTGTTTCCAGTAATGCTTGTGATCATTAAGAAAATCCTTAAGACACTATCTTGAAGATAATCTACAAAATGGGTGTTGTGATGGTCCAAAGAATTAAATGGGGCTGTGTTCAACCTCCTGACTTTGCCCTTAAAACTTCCTGAGCTCACAGATGAACTCCCAGACTGATATACTTCCACTGGCCACCAGGTGGAAGCCTACACTCATCACCTAAGCACTCAGTTGCCTGGGCAGGAATCGGAAACTGCTCTGTCCAGGGTGACAACCCAAATTTAGGAATTCCATTTAGGTACCTTTCTAGATGATTCTGCTGATCTTTTGGATTACAAGAGATTGAACCAATTCACAGGCTGAAAGTGCAATTGATTGAAAGAAAACTCAAATGAGTGATTTTAAATTAAGGTTGACCAGGTTGGATAGAATTTTGAAAGGGTTGAGAGAAGAACAAAAGAGACTGTCTTGGCAGAGATCTGAGTCTCCATAAATCCCAAGATGGAAATCTATAACGTATGTTTGGGGGAAAAAATAAGTTGGTTGATGTTGCTATACCATGAGTGACATAAATAACTGAAATTCACAGAAATTGAGATGAGAGACAAGAAACACTTGGACAGCATATTTTAGGATTAAAGTTTAGCTTCTAAATATTTATTTTGAAATAAGTTTTGAACTTCCAGGAAAGCTGTACGAAGAATAAGAAGAACTGGGTACCAGTGGTTCTAATCTGTAATCCTAGCTACTCAGGAGACTGAGCTCTGAGAGTCGTGATTAGAAGCCAGCACAGGTAGGAAAGTCTATGAGACTCATATCTCCAATTTACCAGCAAATAGCCTGACTTGCAGGGCAGAGGGGGGTGACTCAAGTGGTAGAGCAACACTATGAATAAACAAGCACAGCAAGCATAAAGTCCTGAGTCCAAAATCCAGTACCACAAAAAAAACGTACTGAAATAAGTGTATAGCACAAATGGAAAATGTAATAAAAAATAGGCTGTTCATCCAGTTTTTTAATATTTAAAAATGCTTAATTATTAAAAAAGGAAATAAAGCTTTGAGAATTAAAGAAAGCATAATACCACATCACACTCGATAGTGGGAAAACCTTTTCTAAATGCTTCCTGATGTGACACATTGAGATACAGCATCACCAAGTCCATCCTGAGAGCATCACCCCACCACGGTTGATGGAAGAGACTTCAGACTAAGTAAATTGGGGGATCCCGCACAGACAGAAGCCTGCGCTCTCCAAATTGTCCTGTCAAAGAAATTAAAAAGAGACAGCCTTAGATTCAAGAAGGCAAAAATCAGACAGGCACCGGTGGCTCACACCTATAATCCTAGCTACCCAGGAGGCTGAGGTCTGGTCCAAAGCCAGCCTGGCCAAAGAAAGTCCGTGAGACTTTTATCTCCAATAAACCACCAGAAAAACAGAAGTGGCATTGCGGCTCAAGTGGTAGAGCACTCACCCTGAGCTGAGGAGCTCAAGGACCAAGCCCAGGCCCAGAGTTCATGACTGACAAAAAAAAGACAAATAAACAAACAAATAACAGCCATATGAAATATGTGATCCTGCACACTATTGGGAAAACAATACTGTTGAATTCAAGCTATAAATATTTTACCTATATTAAATTTCCTGAATTTGATAGCTATACTATAGTTAGATAAATCATTGTCCTTGTTTGTAGGTAAACGTTCATGATATTTACAACTCTCCAAATACAGTATGATAAAGCAAAATACAAACAATTATACATGAGAATGATGGGAGTAGAGAAATTAAAATGATGGGTATAGAGAAATTATTTTGATTTTTGTTGTTTTTTATTTTGAGCAAATATACATTTTTAATATGAGGAAAGGTCATTGTTTTATTTTCATATGCTCATACAGTGAATTTTGAACAAATTTATCCCCACTCATACCTCTGTGTGTGTGTGTGTGTGTGTGTGTGTGTGTGTGTGTGTGTGTGTGTGTGTGTGCGCGCGCCAGTACTGGTACTAGGGTTTGAACTCAGGCCTCTTGCTTTTTTCTGCTCACATCTGGAGCTCTACCACTTGAACCATGCCTCTACTTTGGGCTTTTACTGGGTAATTGGAGATAAAATCTCACAGATTTGTCTGCCTAAGCTGGCACTGTCCCATGATTGTCAGTTCTCATTCAAACTCCTGAATAGCTAGGATTACAGGTGTGAGCCACCAGAACCCAGAATTTTATTTTCTTAAGAAATGGAGAATCACAAAACAAACAAGAAAAATGATGCTTTGGGCAAAATAACATCTTAGCCATTAGATTCAGTACTCAGAAAGTCTCTCTCTCTCCCTCTCCCTCTCTCTCTCTCGCTCTCTCTCCCCCCCCACCCTTCCCCTCGTGTGTGTGTGTGTGTGTGTGTGTGTGTGTGTGTGTGTGTGTGTTCTCCTTTCTGCCTAAGACTCTGGTACTGGAGTTCTAAACTGTCGTTGGAATCTTTTAACTTTTAATCTCACGTATAACAACCCCGATAGGTTATAGGAGAGGAGATGCTTCTCTGGTGAGGCCTTTTGTTGTATTTGCTCCCTTAGACAAGTACATTGTAGAAAGCACAGTCAGTACAATCCTAAACACAGAGCCACAGTTTGGATTGGATGCAAGAACCTTTATTAAGCTCCAGTTCTCCACCTCTCTGCTACTTGTTTCATTATCCATTTTCTCATTTTAAATCATACAGCAATCCTTCAAGGCAAGCGGTATCAATGATCTAATTTACAGTCTTTATTAGAATATTAGTATTTTCCTAATAATGTACAGGAGCATACAGTATGTGCAGCCATTAGCGTGAGATCAAGAAACCTCTCCTGGCTCTCTGCACATGCGCCTTGAGGCTGCCCAATGGCGTCCACAGAATTCACGAAGCAGAACTCATCTGTGCCCTGTTAGATTCTGCTTGCCAGGGCCCAGGAGATTGTCAGGACCCTAGAGAAGACTTTTCTTTGCGGGGGGCAGGGGGGGGAAGCAGGGCAGGGCAGATGCTGTGCAGCTGGGCAAGCAGAAACAGCAGTGGTTCTTCCAGTCCCTTGGGTTATCAGAGGCCCTGAGAGGGCCCCCTTCACCCGTGGGAGCATGAAGTGGCAACCACCCTCTCCTAGTTCCAGTGGAAGTGTTTACCTGGAGCAGAGTAACAGAGTTCTGAAGTACAAACACAAAGAAGCAGAGGAAATGGGGCTTCTCTTCTCCTTCAACGCTTAAGCCAACAGACAGGTGGGGTGAGGCAGAGCGTGATTCTGCCTGTCCCCTGTCAGGGGAGGGAAAAGACTGGAAGCTACAGGAAAAATTCATTCTGAGAGTGAAGAAAAGGATCCTCAATGCGTCTCTGCCTGCCTTCTCACTCCAAAATAATTAGGCAGACGTTTGAATGAGGCTGGAATAGACCTCGTGTGAAAAAAGGTTTCTACAGACCTGGGAAGCTTTCTGTGACTCGGTGGGTTGGATGAATCTGGCAGATCTATTTGGACGTAGAAGGAAAGACCTAGCCCTGCCCAGAGGAGCAGCCTGCTCCTCAGAGATGGCATTTAGAGACTGCGCTGCCTGTAGTTGGATGCCTGGGCTGTCATTATCAGCTCTTTGAGTCTGGACAAAGTGCAGGGCTTTGAAGCCCTGATGTTCTCACAGAGCAGGAAAGAAAAAAAATAGCGTCCCTGTCAGTGGGATGTGTGGGTGAAAGCAGGAACTGTGGAACTTCTAGTGCATCTCCAACTACAAGAGGAAGTGGGCAAGATACTCCACTTTTAGCACCCTGATCACTTATAGCAAACGTGGCATTGGGTTGAGGGCGAGGAATCTATTTTCCATTTGTTTTCTCTCTGAATAGCAAACTCTCCCCTTGGCATTCCATGCCCTCCACAGAAGCAGAATGATCGGAGAGCCAAGTCCACTTCCAGTCCTGACACTAGCTCACATTCAGTGCTGATGCAAACTTCTTCGGCACTCAGAGTTTCAAATTCCCCAAATGTACGCTGAGGAAACCAAACCTATAGTGTTTAGAATCCTGCAGGCCTAGATTTGAACTCTATCTTCCACACACTTACTAGCTGTATGACTCTGGTCATTTTATTTCATCTCTCTGAGCCTCAGTTTCCCCCCCCCCCCTGTTAAAGGGGGGAGGAGATGATAATACTGAATATCTTATTTGGCTTTGAAAAAAAAAAAACTACTTAAGATTAATAAGTATAAGCTGCTTACCCGGAGCTTAGCACCAAGTAAGTACCTTAGAAGCGATGCTGTCTAGGGCAACAGATTTGTTTTCTCCACTTAGGAAACAATTAAAAGGCAGGGAAGTGTTTAAGGTAAACAGAGCACATTTATTTGAAAGTGAAAGGAAAGCCACGAAAGAAAGTAGTGACATTCTTTATCCAGAGAGGGGCCTGAGTTGGAGTCCATTGGAATCCTCTTGGAGAGCAGTTTTAATGTATAGGATTTCTTCTGTACCTTCTCTCCTGAGTTTTGTGCCCATTGCTTGATGGCTGTGTATGTGCTGTCCTGGCTCTTTTCATTAGTTGAGAAGGCACCAGAGGCATTGAGGGTAGAAGAAGCATTATGAGCAGGAGCCAGAGATACTATGGAACAAGAAGAGCCATGATGGGACATAGGCCATCAGCCATCCTTTGTGTCTGCCACTTTTGAATCCCTACCTACCTTACAGCTCCCCTTTCTTCTGAGAAATTAGTAGCTTGTGGTTTTTTTCTGCATAAATAAAAACCATCTGAAGGGGATTTTAGCCACAATTCTTCTGTCTAAACAGGAAGGAGAGAATGGACGTGGAACATTCAAATCCTTACCCGGCTTTCTTCATCTAGGTTGACCCGGTAAAAGAGAATGGGAGAATATTTTCCCCAAATCCAGCCATAAACAATTCCAATACCCCATAACTACTCTGCTTCAGCATGACTCACAAAGCCCATCCATCAACTCACACACTTACACTTTTGTCATGCAGAGTGGACTAGCCTCTTAACTGCACACACACACACACACACACACACACACACACACACACAATATCTCAAAAGTCAAATTAAAGTCACCTTTGATCCATTGCCAGAAGCCCCTTTTCCTTTCCCTTCTCCCAAGAGACTCCTCACCTTCCATTGACACCTCCCCTCCCCACCCCTCACTCCACCCTCTAATCCTGGCACACACTGGTCACCATCCTTTCTTCCCCTCCCCTTCTCCATTGCTCAGTAATTATATTCTCCGCCTCCCAGTGTCATGCTAATACCAGTTCTTGCCACAGCTGCCCAGATTAAATTAGAGCTCCAACCAGCAGGCTGATTAATTATATTTTCTGGGTTAGAATTGTCTTCCTCTACCTTTGGGGTACTGGACCAATAAAGAGTAAATGAGCACTGCCAATATTTGCTGAGGATATTTGAGTCTTCTTGCCTGGATGGTTTTTGTCCTCCCTCACCAATCTGCACCCCTTGAATTAGATTAGGCCAGGATGAGAGAAGGGAGTTTGACCCAAAGGACTTCCTCAAGGCCATCTATTCTGTTGCTGGCATTAGCCAGCTCAGCTGGGCCGTGACCACCATCATCCGGCCACCAAAGAGAGAAAGACACAAAAAGACACAAGGCTTCCTCTCTCTCTCAGAAAAAGTAACTGTTCCCACTGCTGTGGGTCCTCCTTGTCTTCCGACTGCATGTCTCTCCTCTAAGTACTCACTGCCTCATGCTTTGCAAGGAGCACTGTTGAATTCTTTTGACTTGTGACTCATGTGCAAAAACTAAGGTGGCTCTCCTTCCAAAGCAACATTTCAGGGTCTGTTTGCTGTCTTCGACCTTTCCTTGCTCATGTCTAGAATAGGAGAAGTTTCAGTTTGCCCAGGGAGAATTTCCTTCAATGCTTTTTATTAATGTTTACTAAAGGAAACCAATCCTTTTAGAAAAGTGTATATTCCGTTACCTTTAAGTAGTTGTCCAAAGGGATGCCTTCAACCAGTCAGCTTATAAGTGCCATGCTTTGTGATCCATGTCACCCTTTCCCTCCCAACCCAGCACCTCCAAAGGAAACATTCTTTACTAATGTTTATTCCACAAATGTTGATGCCACATAGCAGAATGGCTTTTGGAGAATGTAAAGGTATAATTTCTGCTTTCCAGAAGGCTTCATGATGGGTTTAAATATGTATAGACAGGCAGGAACCAGGAAGTCTGCACAACCCATTGCAGGCACAAAAGCTTTGGTGTCAGAATCAGAAGACAGTACTGAACAAATAAACTTTGAGGGAAATCAATCTCTCTCTCTCTCTCTCTCTCTCTCTCTCTCTCTCTCTCTCTCTCTCTCTCTCTCTCTCTTTCTCTGTCTCTCTCTTCTGTCAGTCCTGGGATCTGAACTCTGCCTGTCCCTCAGCTCTTCAGCTCAAGGCTAGCACTCTGCCACTTGAGCCACAGTGCCACTTCCGGCTTTTTCTGCTTATGTGGTGCTGAGGAATGGAACCCAGGGCCTCAGGCATGCAAGGCAAGCACTCTACCACTGAGCCACTTTCCCAGCCCAGAAATCTCTTTTTGCAACATTAAAAAAAATTATCTTTAGGTAGCTGCATAAAGAGGTTACAATTCAACCTCTTAGTTTGTAAGTACAATGCAAGTGAATCAGTGCCACCACTTGCATCATTCCCTGCCATCTCTACCAACCCACTCTGCCCTCAAAGTTCCTAGTTCCATCTTTACCTATGTACATTGAATAGTATGACTGTATTTGCCCACCTTTTCTCTCTCCATGTCTTCTCCCCTTCTTTGAACCTCCCCTGACAACACAGGTCTCACTCAGTTTCCTGGTTTTTCATGTTGTTAAACTAAGAGTTAGAAAGAGTCATACTATCGCAAACTTCCCCTAAGGATATCATGCTCTGGTCAACACTGGCACTTGGGCTAGGACTTGCTGAGCCCAATACCAGGGGCTCAGAAAACTGACAAATGGGATTGCATCAAGCTGAAAAGTTTCTACCCTGCAAAGGATATAGTGACTTACCTAAAAAGCAGCCTACACAGTGAGAGAAGATCTTTGCCAACTGTATGTCTGACAAGGGCCCAATATCCAGTACAAGCAGCTCCAGAAACCAAGCCCTTAAAGAAATCAATAGTCTAACGAATACATGGGCAATGGAGCTAAATAGAGACTTTTCAGCAAAATAAGTAAACATGAGTGATACCTTGAAAAACTGTTAAGACCAATAAAACAAATGCAGGACTTCTATGCAGGACACACACAGCACCTCCACCACCACCACCACAATGTAATGACCTGCTGGCATGAAGAATAAGCCAGAGGAGTAGCTAGAGATGCATTTAATAGGCAGATGAATGTTTTATTTGAGGGGTTTTCTGAGCTCCAAGTCCATGTCTTCTTAGCTGAGGAAGAGCACCTGGTTTCTTAACTAGGCTCAATTAGGGAACTTGCCTCCTGAGTTTGCCTCCCACAAGTAGTTATTCTATTCTTCTATGGCTATTTCCTTTCACACTACATTTAAGGAAGTATTTAAGAATTTCAAAGCACCAAAGGGGAAAACTATGGCAGTAAAGTCATGAAACTGAAAGCAAACCTCTGCCTGGATTTTGGAGCAGACTCCTCTCCCTCCATCATTCAGCACCCATTTCTCAGCTCCACATTAAGCACTGTTCAGGAAATGATCAACGCAAAGGAATAGGAGGATCCTTCCCCTTCAGGATCTGAGTCTAAACAGGTAACTAAAAAGTGGGTATAGGGTACATGGCATTCATTTCCCTGCCTTAACAAAGCTCTGGCAACAGGTGGCTTTTGTGTTATGAACTCAGTGCACATCAGGCTGTCATCTGGCCATACTTCCTCAGAAGCTTATAGAGGAATCGTTCCGTGAAAGCTAATAGAAGTATTTCTAGATTCTGATAGCTTATTGGCCATCCTTGGCCATTGCTTGACCTATATATACAGCTCTGCAGTTCTCTGTTCTTAGAAAGCATTGCCAGTGTATGGTTCTGTCTTCACATGGTTGCCTTATTATAAGAATGTCATTCACCCTGGATTAGGGGCCATCCTACTCCAAATGACCTCATCTTAACAACCCTATTTCTTTCTCTTTTAAATGTACTTTTATCTTTCCCTTCCTTCCTTCTTCTCTTCCTTTCTTCTGTCCTTCCTCCTTTCTTCCTCCCTTATGCAGGCCCTAGGGCTTGAACTCAAGGTCTGAGTGCTGTCCCTAAGCTTTTTTTTTTTTATTGTAAAGATACTATACAGAGGGTTACAGTTACATGAGTGGGGTAATGAGTACACTTCCTCTTGAACATTGTTACCCCCTCCATTGTTTTCCCCCTACCATCCCCTCCCTCCCTCCCTTCCCCGAGGTTCTTTTTTTTTTTTTTTTATTGTGATTAAGTGATTACATAATTTCAAAGTCACAAGTTCATTCTAACTTTCCTGGAGCAAATTGTCTATCACAGTCTGTAATATATAACAGTGTTCACATGTTATATACCATATTTGTGATCAGCAGCATGGGGATATTTAGTAGTGGTTCAACCAGATGAGCAGGAGTTCTTTGTTTCTTAAGTCCTGTTAGTTTTGTCGTATCACCTAACATTTTGGATTTAGCATCCACTTATCAGGGAGACCATGTACCGTTTGTCTCTTCGTTCTTGGCTTACCTCGCTCAACATGATTCCTTCTAGCTCCATCCAGTTCCCTGCAAATGCCATTATTTTGTCATTTCTAATGGCTGCATAATATTCCATTGTGTATGGATACAACAATTTTTGGATCCATTCATCTGTGGTGGGGCATCTAGGTTGCTTCCATATCCTAGCTATTGTGAACAGTGCTGCAATAAACATGGAGGTGCATGTGTCCTTGTATCCTGGTTCCTGTTGTTCAGGGTAGATGCCTAGAAGTGGTATGACTGGGTCGTAAGGGAGGTCAATCTTTAGCTTTCTAAGGACCCTCCAGACTGCTTTCCAAAGTGGTTGTATAAGTGTACATTCCCACCAGCAGTGTAATAGGGTTCCTCTTTCTCCACATCCCCTCCAGCATTTGTCGTTGGCTGATTTGTGGATGTGGGACATTCTGACTGGGGTAAGGTGGTATCTCAGGGTTGTCTTTATTTGCATTTCCTTCACCATCAGGGATGATGAACATTTCCTCATGTGTTTCTTTACCATTTTTATTTCTTCATTTGAGAAGTCCCTCTTTAGTTCTCTTGCCCATTTAGTAATTGGTTTGTTAGGTTTGGGAGGGATTAGTTTCTTGAGTTCCCTGTATATACAGGATGTTAACCCCTTGTCTGATATATTGCTGGTAAATATTTTTTCCCAATTCATTGGTTGTCTTTCTAGCTTAGTTGCGATAGATTTAGCTGTGCAGAAGCTTTTTATTTTAAGGTAGTCCCATTTGTCGAGTCTCTCTCCAACTTGTTGTGACTCTGTTCAGGAAGTTCCTTCCTGTGCCTATTAGTTCAAGTGTCTCTCCTACTCTGTCCTGCAGTAGTTTCAGAGATTCAGGTTTAATGTTAAGGTCTTTAATCCATTTTGAGTTGATGTTGGTGCATGGTGATAGGCTGGGGTCCACTTTTAGTTTTCTGCATGTGGCTGCCCAGTTTTCCCAGCACCAGCGGTTGAAGAGGCTGTGTTTCTTCCATTGTATGTCTTTGGCTCCTTTGTCGAATATCAGCTGGCTGTAGGCCTGTGGATTTATTTCTGGATCTTCTATTCTGTTCCATTGGTCTTCGGGTCTGTTTTTGTGCCAGAACCATGCTGTCTTTGTTATTATAGCTCTGTAGTAGAGTTTGAAGTTTGGCATGGATAGCCCTCCCATATTGTCTTTATCCCCTAGAATTGTTTTGGCTATTCTAGGTCTTTTGTTGTTCCATATAAATTTTTGGACTGTTTTCTGTATTTCAGTGATGTACGTCATTGGGATTTTAATAGGAATTGCATTGAATTTGTATATTAGTTTTGGAAGTATTACCATCTTTACTATATTAAGTCGGCCTATCCAGGAGCATGGGAGGTCTTTCCATTTCCTAGTGTCTTCTGCAATTTCTTTCTTTAACTTTTTATAGTTCTCATTAAATAGTTCTTTTACATCTTTGGTTAGGTTAATTCCTAAATATTTTATTTTTTGGGAGGTTATTGTGAATGGGGTTGCTCCCTTTATTTCCCTCTCTTCCTGTACATTATCAGTGTATAGGAAGGCAACTGATTTTTGTGGGTTTATTTTGTATCCTGCTATTTTGCCGAAGTGACTTATGATTTCTAAAAGTTTGGGGATGGAGTTTTTGGGATCGTGGAAGTACAGTATCATGTTGTCTGCAAAAAGGGATAGTTTAACTTCTTCTTTCCCTATGCGGATCCCTTTAATGTCTTTTTCTTGCCTTATTGCCCTGGCTAAGGGTTCTAGGACTATGTTGAAGAGGAGTGGAGACAGTGGGCATCCTTGCCTTGTTCCTGATTTTAGGAGGATTGGTTGTAGCTTTTCCCCATTAAGTATAATATTGGCTATTGGTCTGTCATAAATGGCTTTTATTGTTTTTAGAAATGTTCCTTCTATTCCTATTTTCTCCAGAGCTTTTAGCATGAATGAATGTTGAATTTTATCAAAGGCCTTTTCTGCATCTGTGGCGATAATCATGTGATTCTTGACCTTGGCTCTGTTTATATGTTGGATTACATTTATTGACTTATGTATGTTAAACCATCCCTGTGTCTCTGGGATGAAGCCTACCTGATCATAGTGTATTATTTTTTTATGTGTTTCTGGATTCTGTTAGCTAGAATCTTGTTAAGGATCTTTGCATCTGTGTTCACCAAGGAAACTGGCCTGTAATTCTCCTTTTTGGTTGGGTCTTTGCCTGGTTTGGGGATGAGTGTGATATTGGCTTCGTAGAATGAGTTTGGGATAGCTCCCTCCTTCTCTGTTTCTCTGAAGAGCTTGAGGAGTATGGGTATTAGTTCTTCTTTAAAGGTCTTATAGAATTCTGCTGTGAATCCATCTGGTCCTGGGCTTTTTTTTGTTGGAAGACTTTTGATAGCTTCCTGTATCTCATTATAGGATATTGGCTTATTTAATTGGTTAACTTCTTCTTTGCTCAGTTTGGGTAACTTGTATTTCTCTAAAAATGCATCCATTTCTGCCAGATTTTCTTCCTTTAGAGAGTATAGCTTTTGAAAGTAGTCTGTTAGAATTGTTTGGATATCTTGGGTACGTGTTGTGATGTTTCCCGTGGCATCCCTAATCCTATTAATATGGGTTTCCTCTCTTCTTTTTTTAATTAATCTTGCCAACGGGCCATCAATTTTGTTTATTTTTTCAAAGAACCAGCTTTTTGTTTGGTTTATTTTGGTTATGGTTTTCTGATTTTCTAATTGGTTAATCTCTGCTCTTAATTTGGTTATCTGGCTTCGTCTAGTAGCTTTAGGTCCCATTTTTTCTTGTTTTTCTAGCTGTTTTAGTTGCAACATGAGATTATTTACTTGGTCTGTCTCCATTCTCTTGATGTGGGCACTGAGGGCAATAAATTTGCCCCTCAGGACTGCTTTTGCTGTGTCCCACAAGTTTCTTTGTGAGGTGTTTTCATTTTCATTGAGTTGTAGGAAATGCTTTATTTCTTCTCTGATCTCTTCTGTTACCCAGGCCTTGTTAAGGAGTGTGCTGTTCAATTTCCATGTATTAGAGAAATTTCTGCAGTATGCTTTGTTATTGAGAGCTAGCTTGATTCCACTGTGGTCAGATAGGATACAGGGGATTATGTCGATCCCTTTGTATTTGCTTAAGTTCCTTGCATGAACTATGATATGGTCTATTTTGGAGAAAGTTCCATGAGCTGCTGAGAAGAATGTGTACTGTGTTGTTTTAGGGTGAAATACTCGGTAGATGTCAGTTAATTCCGCTTGAAGTATGGCCTCACTTAATTCGGTAGCTTCTTTGCCAGTCCTCTGGTTGGTAGACCTGTCCTTTGGTGAGAGTGGCGTGTTAAAGTCTCCTAGTATTATCGTATTGGGATCTATTTTATTCTGTAAGTTTGAGAGCATTTGTTTGACATATCTGGGTGCACCAATATTTGGGGCATATAAGTTGATGATGGTTATATCCTCCTCTTGGATTGTTCCCTTTATTAATATGTAGTGTCCATCCTTGTTTTTCTGTACTGATTTTAATGAAAAGTTTATTTTGTCAGATATCAGGATAGCTACACCTGCTTTCTTACTGGGGGCATTTGATTGGTAGATCCTTTTCCACCCCTTCACTCTGAGTTTGTTTGTATGTTTGGCTGAGAGGTGGGTCTCCTGAAGGCAACAGATGGATGGGTCTTGTTTTCTGATCCAGTCCTCAGATCGTTTTCTTTTAATTGGCGAATTCAGCCCATTTATATTAAGAGAAAGTATAGACAGATGCATTGTTGTCCCTGCCATTCCGTTTTCCTAAGTTTTTCTTCTTTCCTTTCCTCCTGTGCTTGCTCAGTTAGACTTTGAGTAATGCCTGTTTGGGGCAGGTCCCAGTTCCTGGTTGCTTTCTTCAGGTTGTGTCCCCCCTCTTAGAATTCTTTGTAATGCTGGCTTAATGTTTATGTATTCATTTAGTTTTTCTTTGCTATTAAAAGTTTTCAGTTCTCCATCGAATGTGAATGCTAGCTTTGCCGGGTATATCAGTCTGGGTTGGCAGTTATTGGCTCTCAGGGCTCGTATGGTGCTTTCCCAGGCTTTTCTTGCATTCATTGTTTTTGTGGAGAGATCTGCAGTGATTCTAATTTTTTTCCCGTTGTAGTATAGCTCCTTCTTCATTTTTGCTGCATGCAGGATTGTTTTCTTATTATTCAGATCCATCATTTTTACTATAATGTGTCTAGAAGTGTTTCTCCTGGGATCTTGCTTGTTGGGGGTTCTATAAGCTTCTGTAATGTAGTTAAGATGGTGGTTTTTGAGGTGGGGAAAATTTTCATTGATTATCTTGTTAAATAGGTGTTGCATTCCCTTGCTCTGGAATTCCTCCCCTTCGTGCACTCCGATTATGGGAAGGTTAAATTTCTTGGCATTATCTGCTTGCTCTTGAATTTCCCTTTGGTTTAATTTGAGTGATTTTTCCATATCTGTCACTTTTTGGTCCAGTTGGTGTATTCTGTCTTCTGTATCTGACACTCTACCTTCCATTTCATTCACTCTGTTGACCGTGGCTTCTATTGTGGTTTGCATGGAGGAAATGGATCCCTTTATGGATTCAATGTTGGTTCTCAGAGTACTGATCTCACCTCTCAATGAGGTGAGATCAGTATGCATTACCTCTAATTTGGCGTTTATCTCACTTCTTACTGAGGTTTGTGCAGCTTCTATTTTTGCATCCAACTTTTGTTTGATATCCTGTATCTCTTTTGATAGTTCATCCTTGTGCTCTTTCAATTTCTGATCCATTTCTCGCTTTATTTCTTGAGTCATTGCCTCCAGCAACCCTTGGATGTAGCTTTTGTCTTCCATTCCTGCTTTGCTCCCACTGGGGCTCTCCCCTGCGTGGCTGCTGGCTTTTGAGGTGAGCTTGCTGTCCTGGGTGGTGGTAAACCTTGTGATTTTTCTCTGTGATTTTCGCATGGGGGTTCAGGAGACTGCTCTTCAATTTTGTTTTGGTGTGTCTGTCTTTGCTTGGTTGCTGATTCTGTATTGGTAGAGAGAGTCTGTGCCTGATCTGGGTTCTGTTGGGAGCCTATTTCTAGCTGCTATTCTGACTTACTTAGGATTCTCAGCTCTCTGCTGTAGATTGCTGGCAATTCCCGCCTTTGGAAGGGTTGAGCAGCCTGGACTGCTTGTGTGTGCTCCTACGGGTGCTCTTGGGAAGATCAGATGCTCTGGATGCACTCTCCCAAATACTGGAGTCTGCTATGGGCTCCTAATGTGTTTTTGTTTGTTTGTTTTGGGCTGGTTGTGGGCTTGAACTCTAGGTTTGGGTGCTGTCCCTCAGCTCTTCAGCTCAAGGCTGGCACCCTACCATTTGAGCCACAGCACCACTTCTGACCCTTTTTGCTTTTGTGATGCTGAGGAATCAGATCCAGGGCCTCATACATCCAAGACTATCACTCTATTGCTGAGCCGCCTTATCAGCCTGAGCTCCTGCTTACTATCAGGTGCTGGCAGCCTGTTTTGCCCAATTCCCAGCCTAGGGTATATGGGTGGAGTTTTGGTGGGGTTTGGACTTCTCTTGTCCTGAGCCTCCAGGTCTTTTGTTGTCACAGGCATGCTTCCCGGGGAGTGTTGTTTCCTGGTTTTCTGTTAAGGCGTATGCTCAGCTTTTTACTTCAGTTGGAAGGAGTTGGTTGTGTTGTTCAGGCGCCGGATCCCCGGGTCTGGTTCCGGCCCCAGTCTGGAGCGCGCTCGTTAGGCCTGTGCTGATGTGTATACCACCTAGGTTATGCAGCCTGGAGGACACAGTTCAAATTTCTTCTACTGTTGGTAGTCTTGACCCAGGGGCGCTGTTCCTGGCTTGGGCATTTAAGCTCCCTTCCAGGGGCACTCTTGCTCTGGCCTGGCCAGCAGAGTGTGCTCCACCGGCTGGTGGAGCTCTCGAACAGTTCCCAGTTTTAGTGGGTCCTGTGGTCCGGGTGTTGGGGTAGGGAGTCTAGGTCAGGGTCTGGGGATTCCCTCCAGCTCTGGTCTCCCTTGAGGGATATACTGTCCCCTGTGGAGTACTCACCCTGGAGCTGGTTGTTTCTGTGTGGTGTAGGTCGTCAGTTGTTGTTGCAATCCGAGTTCAGTTGGGGTGGTTGCCTGTCCCTAAGCTTTTGAACTCAAAGCTAGTACTCTACCACTTGAGCCCCACTCCACTTTCAGCTTCTTGGTGGTTCATTGAAGATAAAAGCCTCACAGAGTTTCCTGCCTGTGCTGGCTTTGAACTGCTACCCTCAGGTCTCAATCTTCTGGGTAGCTAGGATTATAGGTATGAGCCGCCAGCACCAGGCCTAAAATATGCTTTTAATTCATGCATATTAATTGCACAAAAGAAGTGCATTTTGCTATTTCCATGCATGCATGTAATGTACTTTGATCAAATTTGCCACCCTCTTCATCTTTTCTTAACATTCCTGTTTCTTAAAATATTCCATTCTGAGTTACTAAGATTTGGGATTTCATTGTATCTTTTGAGGGAGGGACAGTCAGAGCAGGTGTATCAGAGGAATTGTCAGAACTGGAAGGAACTCAGTTCTAATTCTAGAGCACCACGTGTGAGTCAGGTAAAAGGGTAGCATAGGGGAAGATATTCCTATGGAAGAAATGACATGTGAAAGGACATAAATTATTAAAGACTTGCAAGCATAAAGGATAGGACAGAGAAGCCAGCTATGGGTGACACATGCCTGTAATCCCACGTGGAGGTTAAGGAAGAAGGCTACAGAGTAAGACTCTTCTCTCTAAAACACCCAAGGGTTTGGTGTGTGTTAACTCAAGGCCAGAGCATTTTTCCATCATGGACAAGGCCCAGGGTTTGTGATTCCCAGCACTGAAACAGAAAAAGAAAGATAATTCTCAACACAAACATCTCAGTAGAAAGGAGAAAAGTTTTTCTCATGATAGAAAGAATCTAGGATAGGTGTAAGACAAGGTAGAGCATCCTGACTTTATAGAACAAGACCTTTTTTCCTCCACTGATGTTTAAAGAATAGCTGTGAGCTTTACATTTCAGATTTTTATTTAAACCTAAGTCAAATTGTATCATTGGAAAGTGACTTGTCAGCCCCAAGTTCCCACCAGATCCACAGTTCTTAGAGCAATGTCTAGCCATCATGCTTGCTTTATAAAATGGTTTCACATGAGCAGTGTGTAAGGGTTGAAACAACAATAGTTTTACTCAGCATGTATACTGTGTGTTGTGTTGCAGAGACTGCATTGAAATGACAAGTTTTCAACATGGAAAGAGCTTGCATTCTCTATAGGCTCTACAGGTGGCACAATTTAATTATTATATGTATATATATGGTAGCATTGGCTATATGTTATATATATTATATTATTATATGTAACATTACAATATCAGGAGTGATGGGTGACAATGTTGTCAGACATCTTGTATTCATATACTGCTTTGTAGAATGAGAACTTCTTTTTTTTTTTTTTGGGTCCGGTCGTGGGGCCTGAACTCTTGGCCTGAGCGCTATCTCTCAGCTCTTCAGCTCAAGGCTAGCGCTCTACCACTTGAGCCACAGCTCCACTTCGGCCTATTTTTTTCTTTTTGCTTATGTGGTGCTGAGGAATCGAACCCAGGGCCTCAGGCATGCAAGGCAAGCGCTCTACCACTAAGCCACCTTCCCAGCCCGAATGAGAACTTCTTTGAACAACTACTTAAAGATAATAATAATAAATGTAAAAAAATATATTATTATATATAATATTACAATATAATGTTATATATTATGTATAATATTATATCATTATAATATATAATATATTATTATATAATATTACTTTATAATATGTTCATATTATCATATATTACATTGCTATAATACATGATCTAATATTATATTATTATAACATACTACATATTATATTTCATATAATCATATTATAATATATTATATTATTATAAAAAAATATATATATATACAAGAAAACACCAACTGCTTCTTTAATTTTTGGCAAAGACATCATTGAGGAGATGGCATGGACCCCAAAAAGGAAATGAATAAGATTTGAATAAACAGTGAATCTTATCTAGAGATATGGAGCAGTATAACTTGATTATCAATTGGATATTAATAAGAGACAGGGTAAAGAGCATTGCAGGCTGAGAAAATAACAAAGACCATACTGATGTCCTGAGACACAATCAAGATTTACAAAAAAAAATAAAATAGCAAGGAAGCTGATGGGCCTGGAGCCCAGTATGCAGACCTAAAGTAGACCTAAGGTTACAACAGAAAGAGAAGAAGGCCAGGAAGGGATCAGGTGTATACAACATCCTGTAAGTCATTGTAAGGACCATGACCTTTACCCACTAGACTATGAATAGGTTTTGATCCAAAGGGGAACATAGTTATGACTCCCATTGCTGCACTGACAACAGATGGATGGAATCAACAACACAGTCAGGAGACCATGACAGTATACCCAGTGCTAGTAGAACTGGTGGGATTCTGAAATTTTGAAAGTGGAGCTAACAAAAGTGTGCTGATGGATTGGGAGTGTCAGAGAAAAAGTAGCAGGAACGACCTTGGGCTCTTGGCCTGAGTGTCTGGAAAGCGAAGGATTGCCTTTTGGAAAGAGAAATAGATTGGAGGAAAGGCCAAGGGCTGGCCTCCACACAGGCCAAAGAGGAGACACCTCTTGGTTGCTACAAGGTGATACAGGTTGGTAGCTGGATCTGTGAGCCTGAATCTAGGCAATGGTTAAGGTAAAGGTACTTAGATATAGCCTTAGAACACAATTTATTTAGAAATTCAGGAGAGTACTATGAGTAGAGCTAGTGCGAGTTAGGAATGTAAACTATAAACGGAAGAGAAGAGTTGTGATTTCAGAGTATATGACTTGAAACACCATGTTGGATTATAATTTTAAGATTCTCTGTGCTCTGATGGTGTGGAATATATGTTAAGAAACTTGCAGTTCGTTTTTTGACATAACATCTTTTACATCTCATTGTTGCAATGGGTCCACCTGTATCCCTATTTAAACAATTTGTTTTTTCCCTTCTCCTCCCCAAATTATACCAACATCAAATCAGTGGGGGGGGGGGGGGGCGGAGATGGGAAGGGATGGGAAGGGGAAACGAAAGAGGAAGCAACAATGCTTGATAAGAAATGTACTCATTACCTTGTAACCCCTCTGTACGGTATTTTCACAATAAAAAGAAAAAAAGAAGCTTGCAGGAAGTCCTTTGGAGTTACACATTGACTATTAAACTGGTAAAATGATATCGTTTAGAATAAAATGATTAAAATTACCCATAATCCAATGCATGTTATATAGGCATAAGAACATACATAAGGATCAATGGAGTAGAAGACCCAGAAATAAAGTCCTGCTTCTACAGACGTCTCTGATTCTTGAAAAACATACCAAAAAATACACTGGAGAAAAGACAGCCTCTTTAACCATCAATGCTGAGAAAGGTGGATACTCAGATGCAGATAATTGAAACTAGATCCTTTCTCTCATCCTGTACAAAAAAATTCAACTCAAAATGAACCAAAGGCAATGGGCACAGTGAGGCATGCATGAAATTCCTGCTGCTCCAAAGGCAGAGTTCAAGGCCAGTCCTGGCAAAAAAAAACTTAGTGGAGAAGCCATCTCAAGTAGTAGTTGTGCATGGTGGCATACACCCATTATCATAGCTATACAGGAAGTATAAATGGGAAGATTATAGTTTAGATGTCTGGACTACATAAATGTCAAGCCTTATCCCCAAAGAAAACAATAGCTAATGCAAAAAGGGTGAGGGCATGGCTTAAGTGGTAGAACACCTGCTTACTCAGTTAGACTATGAGTTCAACATCCAACACCACCATTTAAAAAAGTGGCTCAGAGACCTTAATGTAAGATCTGAAACTTTGAAACTGCTAGAGCAAAACTCTTCAAGAGATATGGACAAACAACTTTCTGAATTAGGATTCAAATAGCTCAGAAAATGATAGTTTCACCTTAATGAAATCGTTTACTGTATCCTAAGAGAATTGTGAATTGGATGGTTCCCTTTTAGGCAGAAACATGTGAGGTAAAGTTGTGGGATGGAATGATTGTAATCACTCCAAAGTAATTACGACTGGCTTTGGGTTTGATTTGACTTATTTCCAGGTAAGTTCCAACCATGTAAGTCATGTCACTTGCCTGAGCAACCTTATTCCATTCACTATGGACATTTTACCTTTCCATCAGATAATTCAAACTTTCTACCCAGGGGAGGAAAATTTCAAAACCAATAAACATATGGAGCTCATTACAAATGTAAGCTTGTGGTTCTCTTTAGCTCTAAGTGGTTAAACTCTTAAATGCTTCCATAATTATGCAATATTTTTCACAGAACATTAGGCATTGAATTTTCAAGTGCAGGAAAAATGATAACTAAGTCTACCGGATTTTCTCAGCCTTCACAACATGCTATCTGCAAACACACACACACACACACACACACACACACACACACACACAATCTAGCTTTTTCATCTTTAAATAAGCCCTCTGAGCTTACTTATGCATGTTATTTAGAACACATGATTGAGGAGCTTCAAAGAAAATTGCATGCAAATGCTCATTTCATGTTCAGTGCTTAGTTAAGGGAAATAAAGTGCAAAGCAGAGGTGGAAAACTTCAGTGTAAGTAATTTCACTTCCTGTAGAACCCCTCCCCAAGCCAAGAGATGCTCTCTCTATTCCTACATACATTAGGCTTCTCCTCTTAGAATTCCCTGCGAAAGTTATTCATAGGTATGTGTAGGCTCTATTAAACAACGAAACACTGTAACCCCTGGAGGTTATTCTATTGTTTTCATGTCTGTGTCCTCAACATCTCACAAGATTGGAACAAGAAGTATTTCTTGAATGGGATATAATCTTAGATGATCAGCCCTTCTGCCCTGCCCCACCCCATGCCAATGTGCCTAATCCTGTGTTTACCATCACCCCATGTTCCATTACATCAGTAAGTCTTTAGTTGTCTGGCAGCAGACATCCCAGTAGGGGGGAAGACACACAAAGCAGCTTAGCTGGATTGCACATGCTCACTAACTTCTGTGATTTTTGTGATGTTGTGATTTGAGGTGACAGCTAGAATGAGGTTGAGTGTGGGGTGGGGGAAAGCCAGGCTAGGAGGAGAGGAAGTTGGGGAATGAGAAGTTTACCTAAATCCTCCACAGCCTGCTTAGAAAAGGCCCACCTGGAAGGCCCAGGGGAGGGGCCCTGGCTGCAGGCCAGGGAGTGGATGGTGAGAGGCTGACAGATGGAGTGCTCCCTCTGAGGGCTCTCTGAGGACTGGCTGTTGCAAAGCCACACAATGTACAGAAGTAAATCAAATTGAGGAACATGTGCACTAAAAAGAAGGGGAGAGGAGGGGGGAGGGGTGCACATTAGGGAGGGGCTGAGAGGGAAGTGGAGATCCAATTAGAGCCCAAAAAAGAGAGAGGAAGAGAGAGAGAGAGTCAGGGACAGATAGGAAAAAGGAAACTGTCTTGGGAGGCCTGCATCTTCCTAGAGTAGTTGGGGAACTGAGAGGAGGAGAAGAAGGAAGGTTTGATCTCCATAGAACTCTTAGGCATCAGGGAACTTGTGTGGCTGCTTCATTCATTCTCAAGAGTCTTGGCAAAGCTTGGCCCCAGTAGCTCAGTATAGCTCTTAAATGCAGTGCAGAGTGGTGGTTTAAACCTAGCCTAGACAGTATTGGGATCTGATTTCTCTTTGAAAGAGATCAAGTCCCTTCAGGCTCGGGAGGTATGGGTGGTTAACAATGCTTATCCTTAAAACCAGACTTGAACTCTTAACTCCTAGATTCATCTGGGCAAATGAAGACAGATTGGGGGCTGAATATTAAGAAGCTGTGCCTGAGGGTATTTTTCCTCCCCACTTAGAAACCATATTGCTTTGTTTGGTTTTGGAGATACTGTCTCACTATGTGATCCAAGCTGGCCTTGAAATCTCCATCCTTCTATTTCAGCTTTCCAGGTGCTAGGATTACAAGTGTACATTACCAAGCCCAGATAAATGTTTTCCTTTAATTTAACAGAGTAAAACTAGGATGAACCAAGAAAAACCAAGTTTCTGAAATGCATTAATGGACAAGTTTGGTACTTCAAAGTGATGTGTGGTTTGGGCCTGTACAAGGTATACAATTTTGTAGCTAGAAGAGGCTTTAACATAATTAATAGGCAATCATTGGTCTATGAAAGCTACTATGAGAATACTAAACAGAAGAGAATTTAGGGTCAGACCAAATTGGCATGTAATCTGATATTGTGGGGTGTGTGTGTGTGTGTGTGTGTGTGTGTGTGTGTGTGTAAGTCAGAAGTGTAAACTATCCAACTTGTCACAGAAAATCCCACCTAACACTAACTGCGTAGTACATCTGTTTATCTAACCAAGATTACTCTTTGTGGGCAGTGGGATTCTGGAAAATAAATATTAACTTATTCCATTCTCATTCAATCTATCCTCCCTCTGCACAGGGATAAAAATCTAATTGAACACACAACATAGAAATAAATATATATCCAAAGTATTGCATGCATTCCCCCCACTGTGTGATCTTAAACAAGTTACATATCCATTCTGATTTTTTTTAATTATTTGTGAGTTTGTTCTGTTCCTAGGATTTTAACTCAGGGCCTCTCTGTTCTCACTAGGATTTTTCCTCTCCTGGTTGATAATCTGTTGCTTGAGCCATGCCTCCACTTCTGGCTTTTTGTTTGTTAAATGGAGATAAGAATCTCACAGATGAGTATGTGATCCTCAGATCTCAGTCTCCTGAGTAGCTAGGATGATAGGGGTGAGCCTCAATTGTTTCTGACTCATTCTGATATTCTTGCTGCTATTACATCTTTAGTGCCTATTGAAGGTAAGAACCACTTAAGTATTCGTGAAATCAATAAATTATGGACTTTCTTCTCCTAACCCACTAGCAATGTGATAAGAGACTGGGGGGTTAGCTCTGTGGTAGAGTGTTGTCTAACGTGTGTAAGTTATTGGAGTCCACACACACACACACACACACACACACACACACACACACACACACACACACGCACGTGCACACACACACACGATAATAGAGGTAACCATCCCAAATAACTGTTGCAGCAACTAAATGAGGTAATGCAGGCAAAGGTTTTAACTCAATGTAATCACTCAAAAAATGATGGCTATGAGGTGTTTTTAAAGGAGATGCTCCATGCAGATTACTGATCCCACTAACTGTTGTGGTATAGACTCTTAGCAAATGTCAGCTTCCTCTGTCTTTATCTTTTGTCATGACTCTATAACTCCATTATATTATTAAATACTCACTTTCAAGCACCAAAGAGGACAGCACAACATTGTATTTCTGAGTCATCTGACTCCTTGCCTGCCTAGCTCATTCCAGTCTGCACATGTCCAGATAATAGCTCTAGCTGAGAGACCCTTACGTTCAACTAGAACGGCATGGTTAGAGGACCAATTATTATAAACGTGGAAAGTCAGACTTGTGGATATGTTTTATAATCCGTTGCTATCCTTGTTCCCTTCAAGTTAGTGGGAAAGGCTATGATTCTGACTCAGAAGTAGATTGATTGCCTCTCATGTGCAAGCCCCTGCGTTGGATCCCCAGCACCACACACACACACACACACACACACACACACACACACACACACACACACACATAACAACAGGAGAAGGGGAAAACCCCCTTGGAAGAAAAATGTCAGGCTGATGAGCAGTCTCTGGGTGGTTTATCTACAGCTAGCTCCTACAATGGTGTCCACCCAACATTCCTCTTGGCTGGAACTCTACAGTTTTGCATTCTATTTATTTGCATATGAGGGGTCATGCTTTATGCTATAGATTTATGAAATACTACCCTAGAACTTCAGATTTGGGGTGAGGTGGGGGCTGAGGGAAGGTCAGATGAGCAAGAGGGCGCCTTAACCATTGCAGGAGCCTCTAGGGGCCACACTACTATCATTATGTTATATTGTGTGATCAGGGGTAGTGGCAAAAGGCCTTTATTGAACATGAACCTGAGGCAAGCAAACTACAATTCTTATTATTCATATCCTGGGAACGGGGAACAGGATGGTGACGCCAGGCCCAGTGTGATGGCTCATGCCTATGATGGAGATACTCAGAAGGAAAAGGAGGAGAATCATGGTAGATTTTCATGGTACAAGACTGGGTGAAAGTGTAAGACCTACTCTGAAAAACCAAAGCAAAAAATAAAGAAGGCTGGAGGCACAGCACAAGTGGTAAGCACCTGCCTAGAATGTGTGAAGTCCTGAAATCAAATCCCAGGTCCTCTCCTCCACCACCCACACACAAAGATAAGGAAGCTATCCTCAACAGCTGCTTCAGACAGTTACATGCTAGTCACTACTGTTAGTGTCCCTTCTGGAACATCCAGAGAATAGATTCTAGACTTACAGTTAACTGTCAGCAACCTGCTTCTGGATGTCCGTATTCAAATCCCACCACCACCACCCTTGCGTGACCTTGGGCAAATGGTTGGATTCTCTATAATCCATGAATTACATTTGTAGAATAAAGATAATAATTAAAAATAAAAATCACGCCTGATTTGTAAGGTTATTGTGATGACACAATACAATTAATACACGCAAAGCACTTAAAACAGCATTTGACACATGGCAAACAAGTATTCTATAAGGATTAGCTATCATTGCTACAGTTCTTAATTGGTTTCATCTTTTTGGCTTCTGTCTTGCCTGACTGATGCATGCTTAGGAGAAGTGACGTGACTAGAGCCTTGGGCTGGTGGAGCAGATCACTCAAAGTTCCAAAGGGATTGCCCTCAAAATGGCAGAATGCCACTGTTTCAACTGAATGTCCAGGGCAGTGCTCTGTTTGGTACTGCTAGAAGACTGGATCTATCTCTGGAAAGCTAGATGTGGTTTTATTCGTGTCTTTATCCTACATTATTATTATAATTACTTTATTACTATTATTATTATTATTATTAAGTGGTACAAATGAAGTCAAAATTCTCTGGAAATTTTCACTGTCCTACCCCACATATTTTAAATTCAACCTGGATTTTTTTTCCTCCTAAGACCAGGCAAGTGTCCTTGGGGACAAAGTAGGGGAGAGCTGGTAAGAGTAAAAGGCAGTGATCTTTTCATGGGATAGTCTTCTCAGTTTATATACAGCAGTGTTGAATGCTGGGATGTGTGGCTCTCACATCCTGTTCTGAAAATGTTTGCCAGTAGGATTTTGTTTTTAATGCTCACAGAAAGTAGTGGGTGGTGATTACATTTATGTGTTTAGTATTCTGCCTCTGCCCCTGTAGTAAAAATTGATTAGAAATAATAACTCTTTTTTTTAAAATTGTGATACAGAGGGGTTACAATTACATGGGCAAGGTAATGAGTACATTTCTTATCAAGCATTGTTGCCTCCTCCTTTGTTTCCCCTTCCCTTCCCTTCCCATCTCCCCTCTCCCCTCTGCCCCCTTGCCCTGCACCAAAGTTGTAAAGTTCATTTTTCGACTTATTGTCTTGTACATCTCATTGTTGCAATGGGTCATCTGTATCCCTATTTAAAGAATTGTTTTTTTCCCTTCCCCTCCACAAAGTATACCAACATCAAATACAATGAAAACAGGGGTTATGCCATTGGGGAGAGACATACAAAGCAACAAAGAAATCATCTTCTAAATATATTAGAAACAATAGCAAGAAAGAAAAACCATTTGAGTCCTTATCTTGGGATTCATTTTGCCTAATATCAACTTATCTGACCATTTCTGCTTGTCTCAGACATATACTAGTTATTGCAAATAAGGGAAACCATGGGACCTATGTTTCTTTGGGCCTGGCTTACTTCACTTAATATAATTTTTTCCAGGTCTTTCCATTAGAAATAAGAACTCTTATTTAGTTCTGTGCTCAGAATCTTGCATAGTGCCTAGGGCTTCATATACTCATAAAACATATTTGTTGGATAAATTAATAATGTGATCATTACTATAGTAAAGTGTTACTTTGATTGAGATAGGAGCACAGAGAAAGGACACAGGCAGAGATCCTGACATTCATTTTTTCTTTGGCTTCCAAGGGTTAAAAATCAGATGTAAATGTTTATGATAACATGTAAACAGCTACCATTTGCTGATCACTAGCTAAGTGCCAGAGACTACATTATGTACTTAGCATAGGTTATCTAATTATATTGCTCAGTGCAAATTTAGTGGGTAAACATAATAGCCCCCAACTTACAGCTGGAGAAAATGGAAACCAGAGCACCAAGGAACTGGTATGAACTCACATCACTGGGAAATGGCAATGTAAGGATTCAGTGGTATCCTAGAGGACTTTCTGGTGAGAAATTAAGCATGCCACCAAGTGCCAATGGCTGATGTCTATAGTCCTAGCTACTCAGATGGTTGAGATCTGAGGATCACAATTTCAAGCCAAGCCTGGGCAGAAAAGACTCTTATCTCTAAAAGGTCAGAAGTGAAATGTGAATCAACTAGCAGAGTACTAGCCTTGATCAAAAAAGCTAAGGCCCTGGTTGTAAAAGAAATGCGAATAAAGACAACCCTGAGATACCACCTTACCCCAGTCAGAATGGCCCATCCTAAAGTCAGCCAATAACAGATGCTGGAGGGGATGTGGAGAAAGAGGAACCCTATTATACTGCTGGTGGGAATGTAAGCTTTTTTTTTTTTTTTTGGCCGGCCGTGGGGCTTGAACTCTGGGTCTGGGCGCTGTCCTTCAGCTCTTCAGCTCAAGGCGAGCGCTCTACCACTTGAGCTACAGCGCCACTTCCGGTTTTCTGGTGGTTTATTGGAGATAGGGGTCTCACGGTCTCTCCTGCCCGGGCTGGCTTTGAACCACGATCCTCAGATCTCAGCCTCCTGAGTAGCTAGGATTACAGGCGTGAGCCACCAGCGCCCGGCTGGGAATGTAAGCTTATACAACCACTTTGGAAAGCAGTCTGGAGGATCCTCAGAAAGCTAAAAATAGACCTCCTCTATGACCCAGCCATACCACTCCTAGGCATCTACCCTGAACAACAGGAACCAGGATACAAGGACACATGCATCTCCATGTTCATTGCAGCACTGTTCACAATAGCCAGGATATGGAAACAACCCAGATGCCCCAACACAGATGAATGGATACAAAAATTGTGGTATCTATACACAATGGAATATTATGCAGCCATTAGAAAGGTCAGAATAATGGCATTCACAGGGAAATGGAAGGAACTAGAAGAAATCATGTTGAGTGATATAAGCCAAGAGCAAAGAGACAAATGGCACATGGTCTCCCTGATAAGTGGATGTTAAATCCAGAGCATAAGGTGATATGACAAAGTAAACAAGGCTCAAGAAACAAAGGACCTCCACTCATCTGGTCAAATCATTGCTAAATGATCTCATGCTGCTGACCACATATATGGTATATAAGTGCACATCTGAGGGAAACTAGGAGGAGGACACAGAAACAGAGGGAAACGGGAAAACATACAACAGCGGGACCCATCAGCTGACTGGACATTGATCAAAACAAACTAAGCAACTAAGCAACAGCGATGGGAGGAAGGGAATGAGTGGGAAAGAGGGAACAGCTGACACTAAGTGAAAGGAAAGAAATGTACATATCACCCAATGTGGAAGAAATAACTGTATTGTCAAAGCTCATAGAACTCATAAACTTTATAGACGGTGATAAAGACAATTTGCCCCATGGTGGGGGGGTGGGGGAAGAAAGCTAAGGAACAGTACCTAGGCCCTGTGTTCAAGTCTTGACACCACCACCACCACCACAAGGTAATTGTGACATTTGCCTGTATCAGAACCCATTAGGGTTTATTGTTTATCAGTAAAGGTGATAGTAAAGTTTAGAAGAAAATACATATGATAGAGAAAGATTGTATGTGGTATAGACATACCACAGGAGCCATTTTCCTTTTTCCTCTGCTTAAAAAAATTTTTTTCATTACACTGCATTTGAAGTTTGTGAAAACAACAAAGGTTTTCCACAGTTGCAAGGGAGGGTTACTGAATCGCTTTGATGCTGTTCTGCAGAGGCTTAGAAACTCAGTTGACACTTCTGTGTTTTATCCCTGTCTTTAGTCAGGAGCAGTTTATTCCACGAATCTCTGATTTAATTTTTCGCCATTACTTTTAAACCTATCTCATTTTACTAGTGGAACACATTGCTGCTTGCAATCAAAGACTATTTCCTTTATCTTCTTCCCCCAAACCTAACCGCCCCAACTTCTTCAGATCCCAGAACTTGACATACATAGAAAGCAACTTTAGGATCGGCTCACATTTTCTTTCTGAACACAAGCAGCCCAATTCTTCTTTTCCTGGAAATGTACCTTCCCCCACTCTGTGTAGTTGCTGATTTCTGTCTCGGGATCCTGCTGTTTGACAGGATTTGTATTGTAATTCTTTCAGCTAGAGCAAGAGATCTCCTAAGGGAAGGTGAGAAGGACGGACATCTGGGGAACGGACTGTTAGCAACAGGATCTGTGGTTTGTAGCTTAGCACCCTGGGGCCTCATGTCAGACATTGGTCCCAAGTCTTCAGTGTCTGGTGGAAGAAGGCAGTTTCTACTTCCCTTAGGGGCCCGCTGGCAGGTCTCCTTTGGGAGGTCAGGATTACTGGGAATACTAATTAATTCATTAGTGGGGTTGATGGATTATCAGGCTGTCTCCTGGCAGAGGGCCTTTGGGGGGGGGCGTGGAGGAGAACAGATTGCTACCCATAAATCTGCCTGTTGCCTCCCCTCTCTTTGCTTCAATGGCTCCGGGCATCAGGCCTGTGGGCCAGCAACCGAGTGAGTACTGGTCTTCTTTTCCTCACTCAGCAGATGGTTCTAACAGGTCAGCTCAGAGCTTTATAAAAAGCCACAGAGAGAAGAGGGAAGAGTTGGAGATTGGCCCTCTGGCCCAGAAACCATGTGGTGGGGGGAAGGGAGGGGAGGGGAGAGATGAATGCAAATGCCCCTCACTCTCCTCTCCTAGGGCCGGCACCTCCCCTTTTCTTTCTCTGAGTTCAGCAGCCAACAGTACAACCTTCAGGGAGTTGTGAGGAGGGTGACCCTGGTGACCCTGGTGAAATAGATTCCACCCACTTCTCTACAACAACAACAACAACAAAAAAAAAAAACGGCTCTGGAGAAAATCCAGTGTCCTTCACTCCCAATACAGCACAGAGTGCGCACACGCGCGCGCGCACACACATCCCCACAACTGAATGTGTTTTGAGGCTAATCCTATTATGTTCAGTCCCTTACATCTGTCAGAGAAAGCAAGGAGCGCCCCCACCCCCGAATGCTCGGTCCCCACCCTCGTCTTTGTCTCAATATGTTCACCTTTCTGCTAATCTGCTCGTCCTCCCCACCCCCTAAAACTTTTACAGGCAAGAATACCAAGACCATCAACGCGCCTAACTTTTAAATATCCACGTCCTTGGCTTTGAAGTCACAGGCCAGGGAGGAACCCATTCAATACGTGCACAGGGAACAACCATGAAGCAATTCTATCCCATAGAAAGTCCCCTGGCTGAGGAGTTGGTTTGATTCAGATTTGGTTTGAAAAGTCCGCCAGTCCTGTTAGAATTGGTTTGTTTTAAATTACCCTGAAAATGAAGGGGTTTTTTTGTTTGTTTGTTTGTTTTTGAAAGATATGTCCTGGATAGGGAAAAGAGAGAAAAAGAAAGTAAAGAAAGGAAGGAAGAAAGAGAGAGAGAAAGAGAGAAGGAAGGAAGGAAGGAAGGAAGGAAGGAAGGAAGGAAGGAAGGAAGGGAGGAAGGAAGGAAGGAAGGAAGGAAGGATGGAAGGAAGGAAGGAAGGGAGGAAGGAAGGAAGGAAGGAAAAATAAGAGCTTACATTTTTGCTGAACATGAATAACTTTCTATGAAAACAGAAAAAGAAGTGTTGTTTTTATTTTATGTGTGTGTATGTGTGTGAGAGATGTGTGTGTGTTTGTGTGTGTGTGTGTGTGTGTGTGTGAGAGAGAGAGAGAGAGAGGATGAGTCACAGGATAGCTATACCAGACTTAAAAAAAATTAGCCTTCTTTAAACTACTTCCGAGTTAGACATTTTTTTTTCTTTATTGGAAATAAAACTATGTTTTGGGGCAGAGGGTGTGTGCACAGAGAGCCCCCACTGTTCCATGCATAACACCAAACAAAAACAAATTTTTATTTAACCCTTTGTACACTTGGACAAATATACAGGAAGCATATTTTTCCATCTCCATTACACATCTGCCATTTATACTGGTAGAAAAAAAATGAATTCCCCAAAGCCTAGTTGATGTCAGAAATAAACTGAATTTGGAGCACTGCTGCTGGAAAAACTTTAAGGGACCAGCTCATGGGCTAGCTGATACCAAAATGACACTGGCTCCCCACTATTTTCTCCCTTCATTTGAACCACTAGATAATCACAAATATTTGACATCTCAATATTTATCCTTGTTAAGTTTCTAGAAAGATGAGTAGGTACATCCATAAATTCACTGTAAATTATTCAGGATATTTTCTTACAATAACTTAATACCACTTAATAATAACAAAGAAGTATTAGGAATTATATAATTGTTCACTCCTTCCTTCCAAGTTTATTATCACTCAAGAGATCCTTTGCTACCTAAATGCTCAATGATTTATCTTCTTTTTATTATGCTTTTTTGTACATTTTTATTGTAAAAATACTGTACAGAGGGGTTATAGTTACATGAGCAAGATAATGAGTACATTTCCTATTAAGCATTATTGTTGCCTCCTCCTTTGTTTTTCCTCTATCATTCCTTCCCTCCCACCTCCACAACTGCCCCCCCCCCACCCCGCCAAAGTTGTAAAGTTCATTTTCAACATAGTGTCTTGTACATCTCATTGTTACAATTGGTCAACCTGTATCCCTATTTAAGCATTTTGTTTTTTCCCTTCCCCTGCCTGAATTAGAGAAGTGTATATACAAGATGCAGGGCACCGGCATCAAATGCAGTGAAAACAGGGGTTATACCATGGGGGAGAAACATAAAAACCATATGGTACATTATAAATACATTAGAAACAAGAACAAGAAAGAAAAAAATTGTGTCCTTATCTTGGGGTTCATTTTGCTTAACATCATCTTATATGGTCATATGTACATAGTTTTTGACCTTTTCTACTTGTTCTACACACGTACTAGTTATTGCAAATAAGGGAAATCATGGGACCTATGTTTCTTTGGGCCTGGCTTACTTCACTTAATAGAATTTTTCCCAAGTCTTCCCATTTCCTTACAAATGGAGCCATGTCAGTCTTTCTGATGGAGGCATAGAATTCCATTGTGTATATACATACCACATTTTAAAGACTATTGGGTCACAGTTTGCAATTCTAGCCCTATTTTTTGCCTCATTCTTTCTTTTTCCTTTCTCCCTTTTTAAAGATATAATCTGGGCTTTCTTTTTTCTTTTTTGGTACTAATAAACTTTGAATTCAGAGTTCTGTGGCCTTGCCTTGCAAGTCTTCTATCAGTTAAGCCACTCTTCCAGCCTGATTGATACCCTTAAAGTGAGGGTTGTCCTTAATTTCTTTCTATTTTTATACATTTCAAGTGAATAGAAAATTGGAGACACGGTACAACAAATTCACCAACTCACCCATGAGTTTAAAATGGGAATGAGTTTGATATGCTGAAAACTAGTACAAGGCAGATACTACATCCTTCTGCTTTTACACTCTGAAAGAAGAAGAAAAGGACATGAGTGCACATGTGTGAGGTTGCAGTTACTGATGCTGTGTTCCTGACAAGTATCTTTCTTGGTTTTGAATTCTTTTCACACATTGTCCACAGTTTCATTCATCTTTTTCAGTTCTCCCCAAGTCTGTCTCCAGTTTTCTTTCTCTAGTCTACTCACCCTGCTCCACTTCCAGCCTTTTTAACCATAAGGGCTTCCAGCTGTCATTTCCTTCACCCCTGAACTTCAGAAACTCTCTATCCCCTTTACACACACACACACACACACACACACACACACACACACACACACACACACACACACACACACACCAGTGTTATTCAAATAAATTAGCAAGCAAACAGGCAGTGTCAAAGCTGGACTTGATCAGAGGAGCCCTTTGAAGTAGGCGTGTCTTTCAGCTGGGGAAAGGGAGGGGTTAGGCAGTGGGCAGCATAGCCCCTCCCTCTCTGGTCATCTGCAAGAGCAATCAAAACTGCTCCAAGTCAGAGGCTCCAACCAGAACGCAGGAGCTGCCCAAAGGCTGTGGTCCTGAAAGCATCACTGTGGGGAGCTAACCAGTGAGAAGAGGTCCTGAAGAGAGGGAAGAAAAGCAGCTGCCCCATACATCAGCCCCCAGGCAACCTGCAGTAGCATCACAACTACAGAAAGAAGTGGAATAAGTAACACTCAGCAGAAACAGACCTCCGAGGAGCTGTTGAGAGGTAGCTACCACGCTTAACATGGATCTTTGAAAGCAGCTCTTCCCCTAATCTACAAGGTCAAGGAGATTCGCCTGTTCTGACTCTCCTCAAGGCACAGATTCACAGAAGTCATCCTAGATACTACCACTGGCTGAGGTGAGCAAGCAAATGGGGAAGGGTGGTGACAACTAAAGTTTCTATGGGAAGTTGTCACAGGCCTAGAGAGAAGTTGGGGTAAACTAGTGTTGTGGGCAGAGGGAGGAGGGAAGAGGCTATTAAAACATAGAAGCAGGGGATTCACAATGCTGGGAGATATAGATGGATTTTTTTAAAAAAATATTTTTATTAAGTTTTATAGAATCCGTCACCCCAAGTGAAATTCGTGGATACATACTCAGACTCACTTTTATCAAATAGAGATTACTGATTATCCATCTATTGCTGTCAAACCCATCCTTCCATTTCACTAGTGTTGAAAAAAAATCTCAAAAAGTTAAACTCCCTAGTAAGTGGGAGTTTTTAAAGATTGGATCAAGTTCACTACTCCATTTACAGAACTGAAGAGATGTGCAAGGAGTAAGGGTTGAGAGGAAGGTAAAATAGAATGAGGATTATGCACAATTAACATATACATATGAAAAATAGACCAGGGGATGGGGGGAGATCTTGGACAATCATGAGAATGGATTCTCACCATTACCCCTTATTGGGTTTGTTAAAAGTTCTTGGATGATTCAGATGGGAAATTAGAAGAAAAAGATCGTCCTAGATTTTTTTTCCTTTTTATATCTTACATTAACCAATTACCAATTAAAAAACATATAGGAAGAAAATACTAATAAACGTGCTTTTTGATGGAAGAATTAAGAAATGACATGCTGCCAGACGTCAGTGGCTGATGGCTGTAATCCTATCGACTATGGGGGCTGAGATATGAGGACTGCAGTTCAAAGCCAACCCAATCAGAGAAGTGCTGGAGACTTTTGTCTTCAATAAACTATCCAAAAGCTGGAAGTGGAGCTGTGGCTCAAGTAGTACAATACCAGCCTTGAGTGAAAAAATTTATGGACAGTGCCTAGGCCTGAGTTCAAGCCTCAGGACTGGCATGGGAAGGAAGGAAGGAAGGAAGGAAGGAAGGAAGGAAGGAAGGAAGGAAGGAAGGAAGGAAGGAAGGAAGGAAGGAAGGAAGGAAAAGAAGGAAAGAAAGAAAGGAAGGAAGGAAGGAAGGAAGGAAGGAAGGAAGGAAGGAAGGAAGGAAGGAAGGAAGGAAAGAAGAAAGGAAGGAAGGGAGGAAGGAAAAGGAAATGAAAGGAGGGAGGGAGGGAGAAAGAGAGAGAGAGAGAGAGAGAATAGTACGCTGAAAAACATGGAAAGAAAATCAAGCAGTTGATAAACTTCTGTTAGCAAAGTTTGCCAGCAAGGATCTGAGTCTACCGAAGTGAAGCATGACATGCATTTCTGGGTAAAATGTGCATGTGCATGTGCATGTGTACATATATGCACATTTAGTCATCAAAGAAGAATAGGAGATAGAATAGGATGGCTAGAGAGAGCACAGAACAGCCTAGTGGCTATTTGTAGGTACTTGGTCCATTTCCCGTTTTGTTTGGTTTTAATCACACATTCTGCAACACTGAGCAAGGCCATTAGTTTATCTGTCCGAGAAGTTGGACTGGGTGGTCCCTTTTTCTGTTGTGACTATGATGTAGGTTCATAGGATTAGGAGGTAACTAAGTACAATACTACTTGCAAAAACTTAAGTAGTTGTATGAAGAGGTTAAATTCTGTAAGTCAGGTTATGAGTACAATGCATCTTGATCAACATCACCCCTTCCATTGCTCTCCTCATTTCCCCCTCTTATCCCTATCTTCAAGTTACATAGTTCAATTTTTACACAATATTACTATCAAGTTGTAATGATGTTTGGCCACTACAAACACACATTGCAGAGCCCTTCACTTACCTACTCATCATTTGAAACTTTTCTAAAAACAGATAAGAAATTAGAGAAAATGTAAGGAAGAAACTTCGTACAATTGCTTCAGCCATACTAATGATACGCTGAGACGTCACGATTGGCCTATTTGCAAATATTTTCCTAGAACAGGTCCAAAAGAAAAAAAGAGATATATTTTGAGCAATTGGAATATAGCTTATATTTGATATTTCACTGAAGGAACCTAAAAGAAGGGAAAATGTTGTTACATTGTGCAGGTAAATGTGAAAATCTGACGACATTGATTGAAGACTGAATCAGGCTTTATGATATCAGCGTGGGTATGTGTGTGTGTGTGTGTGTGTGTGTGTGTGTGTGTGTGTGTGTGTGTGTTGAGAATGGCTGATTCCATCCCCAGTAGCCATTGAGTCTACTTGCTATGTGTTTTGAAAGCCAATTTCATTTCTAGGAATTGTGAAATTTTTAAAATGATTTATTTTAATGAGATAGAAATTTATTAATTCTAAAGCAATTGCCAAATGAAACATTGACCTGAGTTTTATAGAGTTAAAGTTCTAAATGAGATAGAAAAGGTAAACATATTTCTATTTATGTCTTCAGGGTAAAAGAATGAAAATAATTTTTCTATGCTCATTTTCTCAGTAAGTGATGGAGAAGGGTCTTTGTTTTTCTGCTTCTTCCAGCACACCTCAAAGAAGGTTCGTTAACCGGCAAAAAGCCACATTATAGTCAGATGTCTGTTCTGCGGAAGACCAATCCAGTTATGTTCTTTTCATCAAAACTTGGCACTCAAATCTTTTATAGCCCCTAGTTCTGGAACTTGTTTTGTTTGGGTGTTTTTTTTTTTTTTTTTTTAGTATTTTTGGTTGTTTTTTTCTGGGGGGGGGGTGGTGGTTGGTCTACATTTTCTTAATAACATTTTAATGCCTTGAAAACTATTTAGGTGGAAAAAAGAGAAAGTTTTATTTTCTTTATCTTTGAGGAGAGTTGGCTTTTACTAGTATTGGAAAGTCTTAGTCCCCATATTGATCACCAAAGGTGAACAAGTCCAAGTGTCAAGAATTGTCTTTATTCCGCCACAATCTTCATGAACATGAACATGTGTGTGCTAAGAACAAATGTCCTGCCAAGTGACCTTCCCCCAACACCTACTGGAAGGCAGAATGAAAGCTATGAAGCTGACCTTCTGGTGGAGTCTAGTGAATCCAGAAGAGGCAGCGGATATATATGGTCTGGCTTCCTCATCAATTGCAACAGAATCAGAGCTTTCATATTTTCTTGCATAAGATGTGTGGAGAGCAGGAGGGAAATTTTTTAATGAAATTTTAAATGTAGCCAAGGACTTTTTTGCTGACATAAAATCAATATGAAGCACAGATTATAATTATGCCCATTCTTGTCCAAAGAAGCTCTTAGTGATGTTCAAGAATAATGATAGTAACTAACACTCGTATGGAATTTACGATGTCTTGGTACTTTTCATATTGCTTCAAATTTGTGAAGGCATACTATGCCCTCAGGAATCCTATGAGTTGAAGCCAATATTATTCTTACTTAAAGAAGAGGAAACTGAGGCAGATAGGTTTGTGATATTTGTGTGAGACCACTTACAAATAAATTGTAGAGCTAATATTTGAATACAGACAATTGGAACCAGATTTCTGTGCTACTTAGTGAATTTGAACAGGGCAGGGAAAATGTCAGATGAACTTCTAAGCCAATCACACAACGTGACATCCAGAAAATGAGATACGGTAGGTAAAGCAGTTCATTTTTTTATTTATCTATGGACACAATTTATGCTTTGAATGAGTAAAAAATACACAAACATATATGTATATATTGATTATATTTTTAAAATTCCAAGATTAAATATATGGATAATTTTTGATGGCATTGGAAACAAAATTCTTCCCCATGTTTTTACTTAGAATAATAGAAAACGATCTGTTTTCTGTCTTATCAATGAAGAAATGGAGAAGAAAGAATTTATGTGTGTTTGAGATCAGTAATCAGAGATGAGAAGAATTAAGACTGGAGTTTTCAGCTGTGTTTCTCTAGCTTCCATGTTTGTGAAACTCAACATATACATGGGAATTCTCTTAGCACCAATAGAGCAGTGTGCATGGGATCAGAAGTAGTGAAAACAGAGCCACTTCTATTCTTCCCATGGGGAATAAGAAAAAAGTGAACATTCATGGCCTTTTTCAGTAGTTTGGCCAAAGAAAGTTGTTTTCTTCAAACTGACAATCTGAACAAACAAATCCTCGACTCTCACGAAACGATCAAAAATGTTGAAGGCAAAAGTTAGTGTATTTTATTCTTTTAACTCAACCTGGAGTTGACTCATGACAGAGCTCAGTAAGAGCCCATCCCCCACCTCTGTAAGAATGGTGAAATGCCAAATGCCAAAGCCAGGGGTGGTATTCAGATCCAGGGGTAGGTCAAAGAGGCTCTCTGGTGGTTCATATGCCTTCTCTTCCATCTTCTCCTCTCCATGCAATGCCATGATGATCATGAAGGTGATAGAGCCAGGAGGGGAAAGAGGAGGATGTGGAAGAGAAGGAGATGATCAAAGCTATGAAGCAAGGAATTGGGAAGAGGAAGAAATCTTGGAATACAAGGTTAAAGGGCATTCAGAGGACACAAAACCATTCTTATTTGTCACTGACTTAACTGTACTGAGCTATATCTGGTAAGGTTGAAGTGACTTTCTTCCTATAGTGATAAACAAGGAAGAGGAAAAAAAAGACAGAAATAAAACCTTGGATCTGGGGCCAGAAGATTTTTTTTGTCTCATATAACCATCTCTTTATTATTTCTGTCATATAAAGGACTTGACCCCAAATCAGCTATAAAATGAGCATGAGAAACTCTACCTCCCTCAGAGGAAGCATACAAACTGATGAATGCAAATGTGCTGCAAACTTTAAAATGCTACACAAATGTTATTATAATCACAGGGGGAGCATTAGGTTTCACAAGCCCACCCCAATGCCCACCCCACCCCCTTTTTTTTGGCCTCAGAGTGCACCTGCCTCAGGAAGATCTGTGTTCCTTTAACAGAAAGTTAATTAGGTCCTTTACCCTCCCTCTGGATATCTGCCCGAGTTAGAAGTGCAGCTCAGCACACAAGCTCCATCATCCATATTAAAAGTGGGATTTTCTGAGTTGGCCTGGACAGCCAGTTGACCAATAGGTTCCAATGTGTGTTTTCAATAAAAGCTGCTTACCCAGGAAGCCTTATTAAGTGAGTAAGTCAAGCTGACACGATTTCCGTGCTGATTAACATGAAACCTGGGCTGTTTTCGCAATCTAGTAGCATTAATTATTTATAGGTGGTAAATGAGGTAACAAGGAAAACAAGCTCCAATTACCAAAAACAAGTCAAATCATATATTTATATATTTTTTAAAAGCTATATACTAATCCCTGTGTTTGTTAATTTGAAGCTTAAGCTTGAAGGATAAAAAAAAATTGTCATGTTCTCCTCTTTCTGGTAACCAAAGGTGATGGAAGGTTTAATGTTTCAAAGACTAGTCAGTGAACTTGAATGCCCTGATGGCTTTATCAGATACTCTTATTTGGTAAACTATATACTACGGTTGCTCAAAAAAAATGTCAAGACAGTGAAAAATCTTGCAAAATTGAATGCAAAATGTTTTCCTAGATCACCAAATCTTCTGTTTTTAAAACAGAAAAATTTATATAGAGTGTTCTAACCAAAGAGTATAAGGCTAAGGAATTAAAGTAGTCAAGCTATTTCTGTCCACTGTCAACTATTCTGTAGGGCATTTTTTTTTTCATTTTTAACAAGGTATCTCAAAATAGTTGCACTAAAATGATCTTGGGTAAATTTGGTTAACCACTGTCTTGGACTAATAGTTGTTTTCACAGCATTTTTTTTCTAATGGCTGATATGTATGTACAATGAAAAGAGTTTTCCTTCCAAAACAGGGGCAGATTTGATAATCAGTGATTATCAAATTCATTATTATCAAATCCATTCTTTACATGACCCTTTCAAAACACTATGCTTTTCTATTTATTATTTTATTTTATTTTTTAAATTATCTTTAAGCAGTTGTACAAAGGGGTTTCAATTAACATATCAGCTTGTGTTGCACTCGCAAGATGCCATATTAGTAACACTTCCTAACATCATGAACATTAACACAAAGAAAAAGGAACTTATTTAAAAAAACAAAATGCTCTGCTAATAGTGATGAGATAAATGTCTGATGGTCGTATGGCATCATTAGACAGTTGTGGCATGGCCATTTTGTAGGTATTACTTGAAGCTACCAGTTGGTAAGGCCACTGGGGAAACATGGGATATTACAAGTTAGACAAATATGAAATGCCTCCAAATAGAAGATGGAAAGTCCTGTGTGGAATGCATACGAAGTAGTCTGAATGATCTTGCTGCAGTTGTTCATTTGCTTTATGGTAGGAGCACAACAGTTTATTGATTTAACTGTGTAGTACGCATGTTATTTTGCAGTGATCATTGTTATATACATATCCTATAATTGTAATCCGCATCATTGTTTACAGTCAGTAATTTCCCCATTTGGATAATGATTTATAAAGCTCAATTTGTATATTTCCTCAGATTTTATGAACTCCAAGAAGGAAGGAAAATGTATCTTTCAACCTATATATCAAATACCTTGTGTTACAATATCTATGAGATAAAGAACTTGAGAACAAAAAATTAGACTCTAGCACTGTAATGAATAACCAAGTTGATTTGCTTACAAAATGCACGACTAGATGACTAGATGAAAACTAGATGAAGTTTAGTTTTATATAATATCAGATGTTTAAAGGAATTATTTTTTTTTTTAAATTTTATTTTATTTTATTTGAGCACATACTGTACAGAGGGGTTACAATTACATGGGCAGGATAATGCATACATTTCTTACCAAGCATTGCAGCCTCCTCCTTTGTTTACCCTTCACCTCCCTTCCCAGCCTCCCCCCTCCCTCCCACCCAATAATACCCCCCCCCCCACCGACATTGTAAAGCTGGTTTTGACATGACATTTTGTACTTCTCATTGTTGCAACAGGTCCACCTGAATAAAGGAATTATTTTTCACTGATTATGCTTTCTAGGATCCAGAAATGGCAAAAACATACATGAAATCCAAGGAGATGGTGGAGCTGACCAACGCATCATCCTGGATAGACAAAGGCCTGAGTTCTCAAACTGAGATGAAAGAGGAGGAGAGGAGACCGAGTGTTTATGGGATGCTTGGCAGCTTAACTGAAGAGCATGACAGTATTGAGGAAGAAGAAGAGGAAGAAGATGGGGAGAAACCTAAGCGAAGAGGTCCCAAGAAAAAGAAGATGACCAAAGCTCGCCTGGAGAGATTCAGGGCTCGACGAGTCAAGGCCAATGCCAGAGAACGGACTCGGATGCATGGCTTGAATGATGCCCTGGACAATCTCAGGAGGGTCATGCCCTGTTACTCCAAAACCCAAAAGCTTTCCAAGATAGAGACCCTTAGACTGGCCAGAAACTATATTTGGGCTCTGTCTGAAGTCCTGGAGACGGGCCAGACACCTGAAGGAAAGGGCTTTGTGGAGATGCTCTGTAAAGGGCTCTCTCAGCCCACCAGCAACCTGGTGGCTGGATGCCTCCAACTTGGACCACAGTCTGCCCTGCTGGAGAAACACGAGGAGAAATCACCTATTTGTGACTCTGTTATTTCTGGCCACAATTTTACCTATCAATCTCCAGGACTCCCCAGTCCTCCTTATGGCCATATGGAAACACACCTTCTTCATCTCAAGCCTCAAGTATTCAAGAGTGTGGGAGATTCCCCCTTTGGGAACCAGCCACCTGACTGCAGTACCCCTCCTTATGAAGGCCCCCTTACACCACCACTGAGCATCAGTGGGAACTTCTCCTTAAAGCAAGATGGCTCTCCTGACCTGGAAAAATCCTACAGCTTCTTGCCACCTTACCCTTCTGCGAGTCTAAGCTCAGGGCATGCGCATTCAACTCCCTTTCAGGCCGGTACCCCCCATTATGACATTCCCATTGACATGTCTTACGATTCCTACCCCCACCACGGCATCGGAACCCAACTCAACACCATCTTCACTGATTAGCACAGGGAGAGCAGAATTGCAGAGAACCACGTGGGGGATATTTCCCATGATCTAAGTGGCTGAGCCGAAGATTCAGTTCATATACACCATGAAGTTAAAGAAACCTTCTGGATATGTGTATACCTGATCTAACAATCTTAGACCATAAAGGGCCTCCCATAGCCATCCTCTGCTCTTCTTACCAACCATTCCTTTGACTCATTTATCTAGGGTCCTCAAGTGAAATCATTTGATGACCTCCAACCATGTGGTAACAGGAGACCTAAACCCTATTACAATGGCACCCCAAACTCTCTATTTGCCAATTATTTTGTGTTTGTTTGTTTTATTGGAAATGTTGAGGTGATTACTCGAAGTATAGGTGATTTCTAAAGACTTTCACAGTTCTAAAAACCATCCAAATTTGGTGATTACCCATAAAATCTTTTAAAAAATCAGAACAAATAAAGCAACAATAGAAATAGGGTGTATAGAATTACCACATGGAGTGGCTAAGGGAGCATATGGTGTGTGTCTTTTAGCTCCCAGAATGCAAAGCTTCTTTAAACTCGATGACACATCTTCTGTCTAAAAATAGCTTTTGGCTAGGCACTGGTGGCTCATGCCTATCATCCTAGCTATTCAGTAGGCTAAGATCTGAAGGATTATAGTTTGAGGCCAGAAGCATTTACTAAACTTTATCTCCAAAATAAGCATCAGGAAGCAGGGCTAGAAGTATGGCACAAATGGTAAGCTCCAGCCAAGCAAGCACTAGGCTCTGAGTTCAAATTGAAGTATTGCCAAAATCTAAATAAATTAATTAAACTAAACAAATTAACTTCCAGAGGGTAAAACTCTAAGTTAGGCTTCTCTGTGAATCACACTGTTCTTTAAGAGGACAACTGTATTTCTCATTGGATGGAAAATTGAACACATCTTATGCATGTGATCTGAGAACTATCATAGATGCCTCATGCCAACTTTACCCTTGATAATAGATGAAAATGCTTTTAGAACATAAAATCCCTTGAAATCTCAGACAATAGGACACAGAGATGTCATCTAATTCCATTTATAGCTTCCATGTCAGAGGGTTCTGGAAAGTCTGACAGTTAAGATACTGTTATTAGAATCAACACACTGCCCAGTTGCATAATATAAAGTGATAAAAATGACTATTGACCTCACTAACTATTGCAGTTCAAGGCTCCTACTTTCTCAAGGGAAAACCACAAGATTTTTCCCAAGCAAGATGAATTTTATTTACTTAATGCAAATCAATTAAAACTACCAATCTCTATCTTCAACAATATTGTTAACCAAGCATTAACCAATGACCAAACATGAACTTTTTCAATTATAATAGAACGTCCTTATGTCCCTCACCACTATTTCCTCTTCCTTACTTCCAAGAAACAATGTATTATTACATGATGACATGGCAAGCAACAAGACATTAAGGTTCAGAAATGAAAGCCAAGGTCAATGAATGCTTTCGTTTCTAGTCCATGTCTCTGTCTTAGCTTTAGCCTAATTAGCAACATATTTGTTTCTTTATGCAATTTCTCATCCCTTTGTATTAATGTTGACTGGATCGTTTGTCTTTTTCCAAAGAAATGAGATCTGAGGCATTATACTGTTCTGTTCAATTGTCAGGAAAATGATTGAGGTTCAAAACCAAGAATTTAAATGACTTAATAGTGGATCAGATTCTACTCCTGCTAGAGAGGGCAACTTTAGTAACTCAGGCTACACCAATAGGAACAATGAATAAAATTAATAGGATAGATTAGCATGCTATTCTTGTAAAGCTCAGTTTCTCACCAAAATGGACCGTATCATTTTATCTTTTTCACATATTTCCTTATCTTAAAAGCTATTTTATTTCCATTGCCTTGGCAGCACTTTCTCTGCTGTACTTTGCACCCTTGGTTTGTAAATCTCTTGGAAAGTAGCTTCATAGAGAGACTTTCAACTCCTCCAGCCACCAAAGTGGTTTCCCTTATTATGTTCTCCCCTAGTGAGAAAAGGCAAGTCAAACAAAGTCTAGAACCATCCCCTGTGCTTTCTGTAGAGGCCATTACTTACCTTCATGGGGGGAGGTAGAAGCTAGTCTTAATGCTAGTGTTATCTGGCATTAGATCTTGAGTGTTGTCTGGGTTATTTATTAGATATTATTTATTTAATTTATTTCTTCTTATTGTGTATATTCCTTGCATCCCATAGCTGAGCTGGTAAACCCTTTGTAAGGCTTCATTTGGAAAGTAGGTCATAGTTTTACTAGAATGTACCCAGTCTTGGGGTGAGAAGAAAGGAGGAAGTTAGTTCAGAATTACTTGTCATGATCTTACAAAAAGAAGCAATATATGAATGGCTATGCAACTTAAAGTACTTAGATTTTTTTTTACCTTGAGCATAAATTGAGCCAGAATTATTCTGAAGGAAGCTGTGGTTTCTATCTTTGGAGACTATGTAGCAGTTGTTACCCCGGCCTCCTTGGGACTGTGCTGAAGGATTTTATAATTGAATTAGTAGTAGTTCAGTCTGCTTAGAAAGAGCCTACTCTTTAAATCAGGGTGTTCTTATAATTCTGTAGACTTTTAAAGACAAAGCAAAGCAATTGTTCAAATCGTTTGTTTGAAAATGATGTTTTTCTCTCCTTTTTTTCTAGCAGAAATAAAGCTGTGAGTTAATATAAATTGTGTTGCCTTGTCCATCTTCAAAGCTTTCCTTCACTCTCCTCTATACCTTTCCCTGAGCTCTCCGTCCAGCAAACAGCTAGCAGAACAAAGCCTGCCTGGCTATAAGAGGTAGTCACTGCCATATTCCAGTGAAGCTTGCTAGAAATTAGAAAAGTCTAAACTAAAAGATAGTTAGCATCACTAGTCTCAGCCACTCAAATTATAAACTACAGAGTGTGTATCTGAGAAAAGAAAATTCTACCACCTTCACAGGATAAGGGTCATCTTGGCTCTCAAGCCAGAGAAATGACCATAGAAAGACAAATTATTACTGATAACTTAAGTGAGCCTACTAACTTTTCAAAACTTTAGGAAAAACGGATTTTTTGTGAAACATGTTTTTGACAAGAACGTTTTTCTAATATCTCTCCTCATGCAATTGTTTTCTTTCAGTTTGTTTCCTACATAATAATATGCAGGTCCCTTCTTACATGTCCACAATGCTGACTGATAATGCTGACAATGATAATCAACATAACTAAACTAAATTGGCTAATACAGAAAAAGACTTGGTTTAAGGATGAGCCAGGAGGATCTTGAATTTGAGGCTAATATGGATGCTGTAATGAGGCTGTCTCAAATAATTATAATAATAGTAATAATAATGATAAGAAGAAGAAATAAAAGATACAGAACATCATCTTCCCATTGCATCTGCTAATTCCTGTTCTCTAATTGGAAACTACTTTATAAAAACTATGTAGAATGTCAGGTGCTGGGGGCTTATGCCTGTAATCCTAGCTACTCAGGCTGAGGCCTGAGGATTTTGGTTCAAAGCCAGCCTGGGCAGGAAAGTCTGTAAGACTCTTATCTCCAATTAACCATCAGAAAAAAAAAAACAGAAAGTAGAGATGTGGCTCAAAGTGCTAGAGCACTAGCCTTGAGTGAAAGAGCTCAGGGATAGTATTGAGGCCCTGAGTTCAAGCCCCAGAACTGAGAAAAAACAAAAACAAAAAAGAGTTTATTAGTTACCTTTAAAAAGCAAATCTTAGGTATATAAGGCACAAATACTAAGACAAATTACATTCTCCATTTTCTTACAAGTGACACTATAATAAAACAGTTCTATACGTTGCTTTAATACTTAAGCATAGATATTGGAATGTTCATCTTCAATAAAAATATTTTATCCTCTGTTTTTATAAATGACCAGCTTTCAACTTTAAAATACTGCAGTTCCTGACATTAAATCATATAATTTAGTTTTTTTAAAAAATCTTTAGCAATGCTAAATGAATGGTCATGTAATCTTAAGAGTATTTTTTGAGTTACTTGTTTTTGTGCTGGCACTGAGGCTTGAACTCAGGGCTTGTCCCCTAGTTTTGTTTTGTTTTGTTTTTCACTAAAGGCTGTACTTGAGCCACAGCTCTACTTCTAGAACTTTGGTGGTTAATTTGAAGATAAGTGTTTTGGAGACTTTACTGCCTGGACTGATTTTAAACCATGATCCTCAGGTGTCAGCTTCTGAGTAGCTAGGATTTTAGGTGTCAGTTACCAATATCCAGATCTTTTGATTCAATTTTACAAATAGTTTCTGAAAATTTCCTTGGGGCCAGATACTAAGTTAAGTATTAGGGACACTGATCACTTAATTTATCATTCATGACACGTTTTGGTCTGAAAGATTTTATCCATTTAATGTTCAATATCAGCTGCCATGTGAGATAGGTGGATCAAACTTTGCAGACACCATGGATTCTGATTCTGAGATATTCACTGGTTTACATGGCAAGCCATTAGCTTGGATGGAAGACAGGTTCTGTGATTCTAATGTTATTTTGTCTATGTGTTTGTTTTAGATAAGTAAATTCCTACTTTATTTGTGGCTAACAAAACACATTTTCTGTGATGAGGCTAAGGATTAGTTATGACAATTTTATATACCTTAATTAATTTAGGTGATTAATTAAACTTGCAAATTCTCAGTTAGTTGGCTAAAGTTTCCAAAGTGAATAACTACAAATACTAAAAAAAAAAAACCAAGGAAAATTGTAATAAGGTTAATTACAGGCTGCATACTTTAAACTCAAAGGAATCTTCACTTATAGCTAGCCTTCATAATACACACAACGGCAATCATGTTTTACATGCCCACAAGCGAATGGATTAGGTGGCAAAATGTGAAATGAAAAATTTAAAGAAACAATCGTGAAACATTAGAGGAAAGGGAAGGGAAATTGCTATTGAGTGGGAACCTTACAACGTGTGTCAAAAAATTAAGTTCTCCAGACTGAGTTAGTCTTCAAAATAATCCATTGAAATAGGTTCCAGAGATTGTAGAAATCTACAAAGGAATGTGTAAATAAACACACGAATATCAGACTGAGAATGTAGCTTAGTGGTAGCGTGCTTGCCTAGCATGCATGAAGCCCTGGGTTTGGTTCTTCAGTACCACATAAACAGAAAAGGCCAGAGGTGGCACTATGGCTCAAGTGGTAGAGTGCTAGCTTTGAGCAAATGAAGCAAAGGGACAGTGCCCAGGCTCTGAGTTCAAGCCCCAGGACTGGCAAAAAAAAATTAAAATAAAATAAATAAATACATAAACATGAAAAGTCTGGGAAACTCTGGACTTCCGTTTTCTATAAGATGTTTGTGCCATTTAAGTTATTCTTAATAGTTCCATAGATCTGTGTATAGATAATGTTCATTTTTTTCTCACTAGTCAGCTATCTTGACTAACTACAGTGTTTTTAATTTGTTACCTTGCTAGGCAAGGAACTTATTTCTTAGAGATGATTAGGTCAATATATTTGTCAACTAAAAGGCCCTTAATCAACAGTTTGCTGAAATAAACTTATCAAAAGTCAAATGGAGAAATTAACTACCTTTATTCCTCTTGCCAGGAAAGAACGGGAGGATGGTGAATATTTCATTGCCTTGATTACAAATGCAGAAAGTTTTATTATCCACAAAAATAACCTATTCTGAGGATAATTGTTGTAAAATACTTTATCTGCTTATCAGCTGATATGTTTCTTTCTGTGTATATAAATACATTACCATAGGAATAATTGAACAAACGTGAGAAGGTATGTATGCTTGTGAAGGTATGAATATATTTGAAGACATATTTGAGCACAAATGTGTTGGTGTATGTTGAACACGCATCTATGCATGCACTGTACAGTCGAATGGAGATGTTCTGTGGGTGATTTATTTTTTTGGCAAGTCTACAAAGAGTCTTTCATTAATGTAGTGGTCATAATTGAACTAGAAGGGTAAACAATGGGAGGAGAGATGGAAGCAGAGAGGTAGAAATGGAGTCTGAGAGAAAGGAGGACTTAGAAGAGCAGCCGGATAAGAGCAAACATTTCTTCCTTGTCTGCACCTGCGGGCTGTCCTATGAGGGCTGTCCTGGGAGCTGAGGCAGATCCAGGACAGGGGAGCACGTGGCCAGCCCACGGAGAGCACAGCCGCAAGCTGCTTAGGGACTCCTGGAGCAGACCATCCCCTGGCTCCTGCCCATCCCACTGCTGCCAGCCAGCAGCTTCCCTCCTGCCAGACCCCTGGGCATGCTGAAGGAAGAATGGCACAATTATCTAATCTCTGCCCAGGGAGATCTAGGACACATGCTAACAGATGGGAGACCTGGGGGGATTCAGAACTGTGTAGCAGTGGAGAGGGAAAGAAGCCATGGGCCAGGCCTGAAAGGAAGTCTTGAAATCTCTTTTCTTCTCTAAGAAGCTCTAAGGCAAGCTATTTTCTCACCCGAATAGAAATTTGGGAAGAAAGCGTCTCGTCTTCCCCGCTTCCCCCCAGGGACTGCACTCAGCCTGAAGAAGGGTGTGGACCCTTGGTGACAGGTGTCCACAATTAAGAGAAAATCACAGGCAATACTAAGAGAAACCAAATCAAAAAGAAGAAAGGCTCTAAAATAACTCCATTAAGCTGGGTACCAGTGACTCACCCATGTAATCCTAGCTACTTAGGAGGGTGAGACCTGAGGATAAAAGTTCAAAAGCAGCCCAGGCAGACAAATCCAAGACAATCTTTTCTACAATTACCAACAAAAAGCTGGAGTTGGGGATGGGATGCAAGTGCTCCAAATACTAGCAAAAAGTGGTAGAGCGCCAGTCTTCAGTGAAAACGTTAAGGAAGAGTCTAAGGCCATGAGTTCAAAGTCCAAGTACTGGTGCCCATGCACGTATGCACGCCTAGACAGAGATGGTAAAATTGGTTCATAGTGGCACCTGTATGAAGTTACCATACAACATCCGCCATTTTCCTCACCTCTTCATTCACACCTTTACTCCTTCACTTCCATTGGCAGGGTCAGGCAACAGGACCAATCTTTCGGGACTCACACAGCAGCATTCTTCCAGACTTCCTTTAGTTTTGTATCTGGTATTTCCTTCCTTCTGCAAAGCCAGCCTGATGGACTCTTTGAAAGTAAAGCCCCAACTACGTCATTTCCTCAGTCAAACATCCACAGTGGTTCTTCTATTGTTACTGAAAGAACTCTAAACTTCAATCTCAGTGTCTAACCCCTTCCCTCACAACTAATCTAGATGTTCAGTGATAGAGGTGATGCTAATTGTTTCCCCGCTTTTATCAGAAGTTTACCGCCCCTCCCCCCGCCATTCCCTGTGCTTTTCACAACTTTGTGCTCCTCCTGTGCATTACTGAATCAACATGAAATGACAGTACTACTTTCCTTAGGTCTTAGCAAGTGTTTCCCTCCCCTCCCCCAGGGTCCTCTCTCCTCTACTTTAACTGACTCAAACTGTAGGGTCTTCAAGGCCCAGATGAAATTCCGAATAATCCTACAAACAGGATTTCCTTTCTTTTTGCAGTTTAGATAATCAAGATGAATGATCCTAAAATAAAGGCGGCCTTTTCTTCCCCATCTAGTCTCTTCTATTCACTCATAAATTCCTGGAGACGAGAGGTGGTTTTATGCACATCCATAGAGCAGTTTCTGCATATAGTAAGGAAGAGATAGAGCATGTTTTTGGCAGACAGGGGAGCCCTTAAGCATGAACTGGGCATTGTGGTGCTAACTTTACAGTTCAATAAACAGATAAAACTTTACAGAAAGTATGGGTTTTATTTTCTGTTTTAGAGACGATCACAAGAAAGATTATGTACAATGTTCAAATGTAGGCAATGCTTTTCTTTTCTTTTTTTGCCAATCCTGGGGGCTTGAACTCAGGGCCTAGGCACTGTCCCTGAGCCTCTTTGTGCTCAAGGCTAGCACTCTACCACTTAAACCACAGCACCACTTCCAGTTTTGACTGGTTAATTGGAGATAAGAGTCTCACTGGAATTTTTCTGCCCAGGCTGTCTTCAAACCACAATCCTCAGATCTCAGCTTCCTGAGCAGCTAGGATTACACATGAACCACTGGTGCCCGGCTTGTAGGCTACTCTTAAGAAGAGAGAAAGAAGGCTTCTCTTACTGAGGGTTCTATTGTTGTCAGAGTGAGTTTTACTCAAATAATAATACAGTATAAAATTAAAAGCCCAACAAGAATGACAAAGAATGTTTTAGAAACAAAATCAGATAAATAAAAATTAACCACCCTCAAGGATGAGTGACAAGTCAAAACCACAAGAGGAAATTCCAAAAAAGAATAGAATCGAGGTAAGATAAAGGCATTGTGGGTCCAACTACTCCAACTGGGACATCTCCAACACTTTCAGACATTGTCAGAGTGGTGTCTTTACATGGGTGGATGGGGAAGGGGCTGAGGTATGTGGTGAGGTGGACAGGGACAGCTGCAGACTCTGTGTGTCTCAAATAAAAGCTGTGCATCTTGAATTTTGCTGCCCATACCCTGGTTACCACGGTGCCCTGCACCAAGTCTGCTTGAGGATTGTCTCGGTTATCTGTCTTCAGAACATTAGAGATCACTACCACAATGATTACCTCTGTTATTTGGGGGTTTTGTTGCTATGACAAAATACCTGAGAAAATAACAGTTTTAGTCCCTGTGACTTAATTCCATGTGGATCTGCAGCAAGGCAGAGCATCACAGTGGAGAGGAATTACAGGAGAAGGCCTGCTCTCATGGGGGAGGGAGGAAGATATGGAGAAAAGGAGAGAGAGAGAGAGAGAGAGAGAGAGAGAGAGAGAGAGAGAGAGAGAGAGAGAGAGAGAGAGAGACTGAGAAAGGAGAAAGAGGAGGAAGGAGAAGAGAAGAGAAGAAAGAGGAGAGAAGAAGAAAATGATGAATAGGGAGAAAAGGGGAGAGGGAAAGGACAAGATCTCCTTCAAAGCAATGTCCACAGGGATATATATATTCTCCAATATGGCTCTACCTTCCAGTCTCCATCATACCTCCACAGTCCATTCAAGCATGAATTCATCAATGGGTTAATCTAGATTGTTTAAGTCAGAGCCGTCCGATCTTTAAACAATCAGAGCCACCAGCTGAAGACCAACTCTTTACCACATGAAGCTTTTTATAGAACACTCATAATGAAACCATAACCCTCCTTTTGGAGAACAACAGTGACTTCAGTGGCTCCTAACACATCCCATTCATCAGAAGACTGTTGCTGCAACATGCAAGTCTCTACTTAGTCACTAATGACATGGTACAGCCAGGACTTTACTGATGCTGTGGATGAAGAAATTCCTCTTACCACCTTCAGTCATCAGAAGCTCAAGATTTCTTTCAGCTTGTGATTCCAACAAATGATGTAAAATGCCAGGTTGGTTTCCCAAATGCACACAGCGGCTTTGGGCAAGTTTCTCAAGTTTTCTAAAGCGTCAAGACCTTCGTCTGAAAAAAGAAATGAGGTCAGTATCTCACAGGGGTTTTGTGATTGCCAATATAATTGACATAATGGATATACTATAAAGCCTAATCATTTGTTTGATAACTGGTAATCATCACCACCTTGATCATCATCATGACCATTATCATCATTACCACTACCATCCTCATCCTCATCCTCATCATCATTTTCTCTTTGCTTGGAGAGATCTTCATTACATAGTGGGTTTGGGTGGGAAGAAAAAGAGACTAATTCAGAGGCAGAGCTACGTGGGTAAAGCAGTATTGGATAGTGATTACAGAATTACTTGTGACTCAGCTGGAGTCTGAGTACAAAAGGTCCCTAAACAGAAGCATCAGGGACAAACAGGGGCAGCTGATACTGTGCCCACAGTTGGCACAGTCCAACTAGATTGTTGATGTTACATGGGGGAAAAAAAATCAGTCCTGAGAGGGAGCACCGCTGAACCATGTTGCCCTGTTTCTGAGCAGCAGCTGCAAGCAGGGTTAGAGCTGCAGCTGTTCTTCAGAGCCTGGATTCCCAGGGAAAGTGGGCATTAGGCAAAGGCATAAGGGAGGGAGAGGCAAGCATGAGGCACTGCCCTGGCTTTCCAGAATGTGAGATTCCACTGCAGAGAAATAAGGGAACTGAGGGAAGAGGCAGAAGTGAGGTGGAGAGCAAGAAGAGGGTGTTGGGAATATGAAATAACACCTCGGTGGAAAGGAGGCCTGCCTCACCATTTATTCCTTTACATTGCCATATAAACATGGGCACATGATGAACATGACTGCTGATACTAACAAGGTGCCCAGGAAATGTTCTCAATCCTAGTGTACGCTGGAGTTACAATGATGACTTCTGCACCAGGATTGTCAGCAACTTACAAATGGAAATCTGAGGCAAAAAGCTCCTCCTATGGCTGAGATTTTACCCTGTGAGCCTGGATCCTGAGAACACATTTTTGTATTTTAACCTTTTTATTGCTACATAATCATGTTATACATCTGTGGGTGGAAAGTATGGTATTTCTTTTGGTCTTTTTTTTTTTTGTACTGGGGTTTGTATTCATGGCCTTACACTGACTAGGTTAGCACTCTGCCACACAACAGCCCACCTACCCCCCCCCCCCCCGCCACCTGCTTCAGCCTTTTAGTTTGCTGTTAGATGAGGTCTTACTCTCTCACTTAGACTGGCCTTGGTCTATAATCTTCTTATTTCTGTCTCCCGGGTAGCTGGGATTACACATGGTATCACTGTATTTAGCTCAAATCATGATCCTATCTCCACCTTTCACATTTTTGGGGTTACAGATATGAATTGCCACACCTGGCTGCTACAGTGTGGTATTTCATTGCATGCTGTATATATCAAATGATCAGATCAAAGGAATTCACATTTCATCTCTTGAAACAATGATCACTTCTGTGTGCTGGGAATATTCAAAGTCTTCTCTACTAGCTAATATTGAACATGCATTTACCTAGTTTCTTTTGCTCTGCTATAGAATATTAGACTGATTCCTTATGTGCAATTGAACCTTGGCCCATTAACCACTCTCTCTCTTCCCCCATGTTGTCCAGTCTCTGACAATCACTGTGCTACTTTTTACTTCTATGAGATTGACCTTTTCAACTTTTACATATAAGTAAAAGCATGCAATATTTGTTTTCTGGGTTTGGCTTACTTCACTTAATATAATGTCTTCCAGTTTCACCCACGTTTCTACAAATGACAGAATTCCAGTCTTTGAAGGGGCTGGTTAGTGTGTGAGGACCACATTTCCCTTGCCTTTGCATCTTTCAGTAGACATCTTGAATGATTCAATATCTTAGCTATTGTAAAAAGTGCTACAATAAACAATAGATGTGCAGATATGACTTGGGCATGCTGGTTTAATTTTTTTTTAATATCTATCCAGTAACCATAAGGCTGGAGCAGTTTGTAGTTTTATTTCTAGGATTCTTGAGGAATCTCCATTCTGATCTCCACAAATGGCTCTAAGAATTTATATTTCCACCAATTGTGTATGAGAGTTCCCTTTTCTTTGCTACATTTGTTATTCTTTTAAAAATCTTTTTGATAATTATCATTCCAACTAGGATTAGGTTGAGTCTGCTTTAAAAAAAATCATTACTTTTCATTGGAGCTTTGGATTGAGAGCTTGAAATTTATTTAGTTCAACTGAGGAAATACAAATTTTATCTTATTTAATCAAAGTTAATTTAAATAATTAGCCTCATATGGCTAGCACAGCTTTCTACTGCCTGCCTAGAAAGACAAAGTTCATTACCTCTATAGACCTTAACTATTATGATTCTTTTCTATCTGAGATTGTATTCATAGATGGTAAATGCATGAAATGATCTCCCAAACTCATCTTGGCTTACCTGCACATCCATCATTAATCTCATTATTACTGAGTGTCCGTGATTTCTGAGAAGCCACCCTTACAGAAGATGTGTCACTATGGCTGTCAAGAATGTAGATGCTTTGTTTAATAAGCAGGTAATGTCAGTCTGTAGACTCCAGATGGAAAATTCTAAGCAAGTCACTAGGTTTTGGCACTGAAGAGAAGATGATCCCTGTAGAAATCATCTCATCTAGTCCTTCATGATCAACTCCCATTGCTGCTCCTTCTTCCCAACCAGCTGCCACTATTTCCTTTTCAGCAGAGTAAATGGAGATGATGGGATGTTTTCTTCCTGTGTGTGTGTGTGTGTGTGTGTGTGTGTCTGTGTGTGTGTCTGTGTCTGTGTCTGTGTGTGTATTACTAGCACACCTAGTTCTAGTTTCGGCAAGCACGCAGGAAGCAACAGATTTCCCCATAATTCACTATTAGAGATTAATTTTGAACCTTGACACTCCCTGAAGAACTTATTGGTGGCATCAGCTCAGGCTTCTGGAAGCTGCAGGGCCTTATTGCATAAGTACTTTCCTAGAGGATTTCTTGACAGGGTATCCCTTTCTTTCTGGAAAAATCTAGCAGCTTCCTTGAATTTCCTTGCATTTTTTGCCTATTAAACATGTTTAGCATCTCCAAGGTTCCCTACCTCTGTGATGCAGTTACTCTTTGTCTTACCCCCATGAAGCATTTGACTCATACTTCAAGTACGGCATTGAACTCATATTGTATTTCTAAATCGGTCTCCTATAAAAGGTCTTAGCTCATCAAGAGTAGGAAGATGTATTACAGAACTCTTTCCTTAGCATCTTGCAAAGAGCTTGATATATGGCAAGAGTTAAATAAATATTCATTGAATGAACAGAAGCAAAAAGGGCTGTACTAGACAAGATCAGATTCGTGGGGCAGAGCAGATCAGTGTTACTGACAAACAAGGCCAAGGTCAGGACAAATAAGCCTGTTCTTTGGCCAAACTGCCGTTTTCCCTCTGAACAGAATAATCAAGGATAGACTCTCCCCTCCTTATTGTCTAATGCTCCCATAAAAAATCCAGCCATTCTAATTTTATCTCCGTTTGCCTCCCCCTCCCCAACTCCCAAATCCTCCACAGTTCCAAGACACTTGGCTTCCTCTCCCTCTGTTCCAATTGTTCCTCTTTCTATAGCATTGGAATCTCATTGTCCTTCCTGGCCTATTCCCTCCTGACCTCTCAACCGCCCATTGTTAGATGTCAGGAGGACCTGGGTGACAGCTGGGCCCCAGCAGGGCAGGCCTGGCGCCTCTAGGGCATCCCTGGCAGGTGCTGCAATACTCAACAGCTGGGCTGGATAGCATTCTATCAGTCCTCTGCCCACTGCCACAGATTCTCATTTCTTTTCTCAGGGGCTGTTACGGACTGTGTGATTAGCAGGGCTGGATGCAGGCTTAACCAAAGAAGTCATTTCCCTGGGATGTTTGGCAATGCTTTGCAGATCTGTTTTCACTCATACCTAAGAACCCCTGAAAGCCTCTCCCAATGCCAAAGCTCAGTTTGTAATGTCCTTTGGTACCTCCCTTGGGAGCCTATCATTTGAAACCTTACTTAAAGCTCAGCTCCACAAAACAGCCTTTCTCAGTTCTAGTACTTCCTGTCTTTCTGTGGCCCCCTTCAGTAAGCCTACCTTAGTACAATGTGATGGTGTGAAGTGACATCTAGAAAACTGGGATCGGTGCCTGAGAATAGGAGCTAAATACTCTCCATCAGCTACGTGCCCACTACATTCAAGACATTTACCTTCACCATTTAATTTAGTTTGATTTCCAAAGCAATATGTTGCACAGGTCTAAGCTCATTCTTACAGATCATGAAAGTGAGAAAAGTTTATTATTTGGGCAGAGTGATGCAGCCCACAGTTGACAGAGCCAAGATATAATTCTTGACATGTTTACATTGCATAATGTTTCTCCTGAACTTCCCTCATGACTAAAATGTTATGAATGTGGTTGTTAAGTCTTTTTCTGCATAAAATTGTTCAATTTTATTATTGCAATTGTTAAGTTGTTGTCTTTTTTTAAACGAGTATCCCATTAATTGTACAAGGGGGTTTCATTTTGACTTATCCATGTAAGCACACAATGTACCGTGTTCAGAACTGTCCATATCGCTTTCCCTCATCCTTCCTCCCCATTCCTAAACTAGTCCCAACCAGCTTGAATGTGACACATGTACATAAAGTGTTTTGACCATACTCATCCTCTATCACCCTCTCTATTCATCCTTCCCCTTCCTATTCATATCCTCACCCTGGACACAACTGATTTGACATAAAAGCATCCATTTTTAAGTATATGCTAATTATTCAAAAGGGTATTTCACACATGTATATACAGTACTTTCATCAGATTGAACCTCTGGCTTGCACTCATTTTCTCCATTTCCAGCCATCCCTTATTATTCCACAGCTTTCTATGAGGTTCATTTCCCTATCTTCATTCCCAGATGTGATGTATCACAGTATTGTTCACCTTCTAAACATTTATCTCCTTTTTTGCTCCATGTGCCTTTCTTTTTTCCTTTTTTTATTAAATACATATTTTTATTATAAAAAGGGGTTACAGTTACATGAGTAAGATAATGAGTACATTTCCTATTAAGCATTGTTACCCCTCCTTTGTTTTTCCCCTATCATTCTTTCCCTCCCCACCTCCCCAACTCCTCCCTTCCTCCCTGCCCCCAAAGTGGTAAAGTATGTTTTTAACATATTGTCCTATACATCTCATTGCTACAGTGGGTCAACCTGTATCCTTATTTCAGCATTTTGTTATTTCCTTTCCCTCCCCAAATTAGAAAAATGTATTTACAAGATGCAAGGCACTGGAATCAAATACAGTGGGCCTAGCTTACTTCAATTAATATAATTTTTTCCAAGTCTTTCCAGTTCCTAACAAATGGGGCTATGTCATTCTTTCTGATGGAGGCTGAGAAGACATATATATGTGTGTATATATATATATATATATGTATGTATGTATGTATATATATCACATTTTCTTGATCCATTCATCTACTGAGGGGCATCTGGGTTGGTTCCCTATCTTAGCTATAGTAAATAATGCTGCAATAAACATAGCTGTGCTGGTATCTTTAGTATGGTCTTGTTTGTGATCATTTGGGTAAATGCCCAAAAGTGGGATTGCTGGGTCATAAGGGATATCTATGTGGAGTCTTTTGAGGAACCTCCATACTGCTTTCCAGAGTGGTTGAAGAAGTTTATACTCTCACCAACAATGCAGTAGGGTTACCTTTTGGCCACATCCCCTCCAACATCTGTTTTCATTAGATTTCTTTTTTTTAATAAGTTTTTTATTGTGAAAATACTGTACTGTGCAGTTACATGAGCAAGATAATGAGTACATTTCTTATCCAGCATTGTTCCTCTTCCTTTGTTTTTCCCCTACCATCTGTTCCCTCCACAACTACACTCCCCACCCCCCAACCCCCACCCTTGCCTAAATTGTAAAGTTCATTTTTCAACATAGTGTCTTGTACATCTCATTGCTACAATGGGTCAACCTGTATCCCTATTTAAACATTTTGTTTTTTCCCCTTTCTCTCCCCAAATTATACCAACATCAAATATAGTGAAAACAAGGGTCATACTGTGGGGAAGGAACATACAAAGCAACAAAAAAAATCACATGGTACCTTATAAATATGTTAGAAACAATAGCAAGCAAGAACAAAAAACACTTGTGTCCCTATCTTGGGGTTCATTTCGCTTAACTTCATCTTATCTGGTTATATGCACATAGCTTTTGACCTTTTCTACTTGTTTCAGATATATACTAGTTATTGCAATGCTTGATTATAGCCATTCTAACTGGAGTGAGGTGGTATCTCAATGTTGTTTTGATTTTCACTTCTTTTATGGCTAGAGAAGTTGAGCATTTCTTCATGTGTTTATTGGTCATTCATAATTCCTCTTCAGAGAAGTCTCTCTTTTAAGTCTTTAGCCCACTTATTAATTGGGCAGTTGTTTCTTTGAAGATTTGTTGTTGGGTTTAATTTTTTTGGGGGTGGTTCCGGTTGTGGGGCCTGAACTCTGGGCTTGGGTGCTGTCCCTCAGCTCTTCACTCAAGGATAGCGCTCTACCACTTGAGCCACAGTGCCACTTTTGGCTTTTTTTCTTTTTGCTTGTGTGGTGCTTTGGAATCGAACCCAGGGCCTCATGCTTGAAAGGCAAGCGCTCTACCACTGAGCCACCTTCCCAGCCCCTAGGGTTTGATTTTTTGAGTTCTAAGTATATTTTAGATATGAGATCCTTGTCTGTTGTATGACTAGTGAAGATCTTCTCCCAATCTGTGGGTTTTCTATTGATCTTACTAGCTATTTCTTTGCCGTGCAGAAGCTCTGCAGTTTCATGCAATCCCATAAGAACCACATGATTATTTCAATAGTTGCAGAAAAAGCATTTGACAAGATCCAATACCTCTTTATGATGAAAGCTCTGGAAAAACTATGAAGCCATGGAACATTCTTCAATATAATAAAGGCTGTGTATGACAAACCTACAGCTAGCATTATCCTTAATGGCAAAAAGCTAAAGTCATTTTCTCTAAACTCAGGAATGAGACAAGGTTGTCCACTCTCTCTACTTCTCTTCAATTTAATATTAGAATGCCTAGCTAGAGCAATAAGACAAATGCAAATATAAAGGGGATCCAAATGTGGAAAGAAGAAGTAAAACTCTCCCTCTTTGCAGATGACATGATCATGTATTTATAGCACCCCAAGGACTCCACTCCCAAGTTACTGGAGCTGATGTGAAACTTTGACAAAGTAGCAGGATACAAAATTAACCCTCAAAAAATCAATGGCTTTTCTGTGTGCCAATAATGAGAAGAGCAAGACTGAAATCAGGAAAGCAACTCCTTTTCTAATAGCCCCACAAAAAAATAAAATACCTAGGTGTTAACTAAAGAAGTGAAGGACCTCTATGATGAAAACTTTAAAAAGCTGAAAAAGGAAATTAAAGCAGAACTAAGGAAGTTGAAAAACCTACTATGCTCCTGGATTGGGAGAATTAACATCATGAAAGTAGCAATCCTTCCAAAAGCTATCTACAAATTCAATGCAATACCCATCAATATCCCAACCTCATTCTTCTGTGAAATAGAAGAAGCAACCCAAAAATTTGTATGAAACAATGAAAGACTCCAAATGACAAAAACAATCCTTAGCAGAAAGAACAGTAGAACAGTACTGGAGGAATATCAATACCAAATTTCAAACTCCACTACAATGCCGTAGTAATCAAAACAGCTTGGTACTGGCACAAGAACAGATCTGAGAACCAATGGAATAGAACTGAAGACCCAGAAATGAAACCACAGGCCTATAGCCACCTAATCTTTGATAAGGAAGCCAAAACAATAGAATGGAAGAAATGGTGTGGGCAAAATTGGTTAAACACCTGTAGAAAACTAAAGCTAGATCCTTATATCTCCCTGCACCAGAATCAACTCGAAATGGATCAAAGACCTTGAAGTAAAAACAGACACCCTGAAAACATTACAGGAAAGAACAGGAGAAACTCTAGGGCTCCTTGGCACAGGCTGAAACCTTCTTAGTAAAGACCCAGAAACACAACAAATCAAAGAAAGTTTGAACAAATGGGATTGCACTCACTAAACATTTCTTTAATCCCTAAATCTCTGAGTCCCCTCAAATAGCCCCACCACACCAAACCTGTCCTATGCTCATATGTATGTATATATGATCCTGTATGATGTTTACATATATGCTTACATTTTAGGTATAACATCCACATGTGAGTGAAAACATGACGTTTGTACTTCTGAACCTGATTTAATTCATGTACCATAATATCCAGTGCCATCCATATACTTGAAAGTAATGTAATTTTATTCTTTCATGGCTGACTCATACTCCATTGTGTGTATCATATTTTTTGATTCATTCATCAATTACAAGGCATCTTGGTTGCTTCCATAACTTGGTTCTGTGAAGAGTACAACAATGAACATGGTTATGCAAGTGCTTCTGTTCTATCCTGACTGTCATTCCTTTGGATATTGCCTGAAGGTATTATCACTGGATTATAGAGTAGTTCTATTTTTATTTTTTGATGAACCTCTAAAGTGATTCCATATGGTAACATTGGTTTACATCCCCACCAGCAGTGTAGAGGGCTCCTTTTTTACCCCCTGCATCCTCATTTTCACATTGCTATTGCTGGTGTTCTTCATGGAGTCTATTCCAGCTACAGGGCGATGAATTCTCACTGTTGTTTTGATTTGCATTTCCTTTATGGACAGAAATATTGAGATCGTTTTCATTATTAATGACAATTGCACTTTTTCTTTTTTTGAGAATTGTCTGTTGTGTCCATTTGTCCATTTAATTGGACTGTTGGCTCATTGGGTGTTTAGTTTTCAGCTCCTGTATATTCTGGTTATTAACTGCTCATCAGACAGGTGGATTTATCTCTCATTTTATATCTTTTTTCAGACTAGTGCCTATGTCCTAAGCTGTGCAGAAGCTTCTCAGCTAGAGATCTAAGGATTCTGTTTAAAAGTCAGTCCAAACAAGAAAGTTCATGAGTCTTTTATCCTCAATTATCCTCAGTTAAGATGGGAGTAGAGCTATGGTTCAAGTGATAGAGTACTGGTCTTGAGTGAAAAAGGTAAGGAAGGTCACAGCATCCTGAATTCAAGATCTAGTACCAGATTTTTTAAAGTTGTATTTTATGTCTCAAAGCCAATAAAAAAATCTTTCCCTAACTGCTCTAACAAGAATATATTCCAACTTTTCAACTTTCTACATTGTATCTGCATACGTGTATGTGTGTGGTGTCAGAATGTGTGTGTGTGTGTGTGTTTGTGTGTGTGTGTGTGTGTGTGTGTGTGTGTGTGTGTGTATGTGGTGTATCCCTTATATATATATACCAAAGCTTATTTTTGTCAGTGTTTTCAGCCAACCATTGAATGTCATAGATTAGGGACATGAAATTAATTACCAGTTTCTTGATCCTAATGAACCATAATCCCCTTCCTGACCTGCTTTTTCTTCTCTAATCCCCAATAATCAAAATGCTTGTTACATGATAAGTCTCTAGCAAATCTTGGTGGCTAGGAGGATTGAAGATGATTGACACAGGCCTAAACCCAATTTCCTTCACAATTCTACCCCATATCAGATAGGAAATGGGGTGTGGGCAGGGTACAGTGCTCTTTTGGGAGGTGATTGATTTATTTCTCTGTTTTGCATTGTGTCAGCTAGATTTGGGTGGCTTGACCATTCCCAAGATGGAGAGGAGCCTAGCAACATGACACACTAGGTATTTTTTTTTTTACTATGGAACACAGGAAAATACCTGTGTCCTTTGATGTGAGCTAATCTCTGTCAGTCAACTGGGTGATCATTATGGGCTCCAAGAAAGGCCATATTCATAGATATCAATCTTGTGTGGAAGGCAAACAACTCCCCAAACAAGCAACACCTTCTTCTTACCATCCTAAAGAAAACAGACTATAACTCAGGAGACTACCTAGTTCTTCTGTTCCTCCTTAATAAAGTGATCTAATCTTTCTGGAATTCTTTCTGAAACCAAGACTGAGCTAATGGTCAACTTTTCTCATCCCCTACCCGCCAGTTCTCCCTATGTAACCTGAACTCACTGTCTGTATCTCTGAAGGCACAGAAGATGTACTGAAGTGCTGTCTTTGACTTCCCCTGGCTGCTATATAATAGATCTCCTTTCTCTGCCCTTCATCATATGTGTCTTTATTTGGCATATGGAAGTGAGTGGTTGGATTTAACTTAGGACTCCAGACTTTGGGCTTAGGATCTAAAAATTCAGGTTTTAGAAATAGATGTAGAGTTGTTAAAGAAGACTTCAAAAAGATTTCTCTCTCTTCCTCTCCCTCTCCTTCTCCCTCTCCCCACCCTCTTTATTGTTGATTGTGGGGTTTGTACTCATGGCCTGGGTACTATCTCTGAGTTCTTTTGCTACCACTTTGAGCCACAGCTCCACTTCTGGTTTTCTTTGGGAGTCTCATGGACTTTCCTGATTGGCCTGGCTTTGTATTGAGCTGAAATCCTCAGATCTCAGCCTCCTGAGTAGTGCAGGCTGGAGTCACTGAAACCTACCAAGATTTTCTCTTGAATGGAATTTACAATTATAGGTTTTCTTTTTTATTAAGTCTCTAAGGAAAGGAAGCTCCTCCTGCCTGCAGGATAAAGCCTGCCTACTATATAGTCAAACTCAAGCAGAGGGTGACAGGCCTTCTTAGTCAAGACCTCTGGCCACTCATGACTCAGTAGAATCTGCTGGTTTGAGTTTGGAGGCCCCCTAAACAGAGATCCTCTGTTAGTCACCCTGTAGTCCTTCCATGCTCCTTAGCTTCTCTCCGCTTACCCTTGTCAAATTGAAATCATGGTAACTTCTCAGCTCCTTCCCAGGTTTATTGCGTACATTCAATCTCATCAAAGCAGAGCCTGCTGTATAGATTCAAGGTGCTGCATTGTTGTATGGGGGAAAGGACTGAGATTTTATTTTTCCTGTGATCAGAAGTTTGGGAATGCTGTCTCTGCCCTTTGCTTGTACTGTCTTGATTCTGAGACTTTCCATCTGAGCAGCAGCCTGTGCTACTCATCCATCAGAATAGATTCCTTGAGATCTTTTACAGACTTTATGGGAGAGAAGACCAACTTCTTGAGTTAGGAAGAAACTTTCCCTTTGATCTTAATAGAATGGCAGACCTAGGATACTTGAAAAATTTTCCCTTCTATACATCAAGGCATAATATGCATACTGAAAAACCAAGTTTTTTTCCTGGGGAAGAAGTTCTAAGTACACTGTCTCTGGGAAGCCACCTTGATTCTGGAACTTCTATTTATCTATGTATATTTTGTGTGTGTGTGTGTGTGTGTGTATGTGTGTGTGTGTGTGTGTGTGTGTGTACGCACGCAAGCACCAGTCCTGAGACTTGAATTCAGGATCCGGGCGCTGTCCCTCAGCTTTTGTGCTCAAGGCTAGCACTCTATCACTTGACTACAGCTCCACTTCTGGTGTTTTTTTTGGGGGGGAGGGGGTGGTTAATTGGAGATAAGAATCTATGGACTTTCCTTCCCAGGTTGACATAGAACTGCAGTTCTCAGGTCTCACCCTCCTGAGTAACTAAGATCACAGATGTAAGCCACTGGTGCCCAGCTATTTACATTATTTGAAACACTGACTGCTTGTTGCTTTGACAATGTTCAGTTGTTTCTGTTGCCTGTTATTCCAGGTAGCCTCCCTCAAGTCTTGACAGCCAAGGACGGCCAGAGACAGGATGTACTTTCCATTATTCAGTAAGGGAATTGCTTTTCTGGGTTCTTTTACTCTGACTGTTGCTTATCTGTTTTGGTTGGCTCTTTTGTCTCACTGATAAGAGAAGATTTGATGATTCTGGGGCCCTGATGACAGAACTACAGCCGTCTGGGCAGGGTGACCCCAAACTTGATCCTCGCAGGCCCTTCGGGTTAATCCGGACCTCTCCTCCCTTGCCAGCATTTCAGGAGGTCAGGCATGAGGGTGCTGACGTGGGTGTGGGGGTGGGAACAGGATTTGAGCTGCTCTCCTTGTCAGCTGGTGTCTGTTTGCATGACAGATGGTGGTTGGTGACGTGGCTCTTTTGTCCTCCTTTGCCTGCCCTAGAGGGAGGTTGCCTTTGCCAGCAAATGTGCTATACTTCCAGAGGAAATGGCATCTGCCTCACAGGACATGTCCGGCAGGCATCTCCATCCTCTCCATTGCAACCCCTGGTCTGAGTGCAACTCCGTGCCACCCACCCGTGGTTCTTACCTGGCTCTAAGGGATGCCACACAGGAATACATTTAACCTTCCTCAGTCGTCTCTGAAGTTAGACATTGCTTTTGTACAAAGATTATTACATAGACCCCCTACTCCAAACTCTTCCTCTCCAATGACTTTCTCCCCTGTCCAAGTTCTGTGGAACTTTCCCCCCAAGATTTTTCTGTGTATGTTCCTAATTTTAGATCATGGAAATTGGAAAAAAAAATCCTTCATAGATGGCTTTCTGAGTACCCAGAGGTGCACAAATGTTAACAAGCATAAGAATTGTTCCTGGGCTTTTGGGGGAAGAAGGGTAGGAGAGCATAAAAACATTCAGATTTGGAGGTTATGTCAGCATATTCTTATATATCCACAAGGCTAAGATTAGACTATGTATTTTAGATTAAAAACTTCAGGGCTAGTATACTTATTTCTTCCCATAAGACTCTACACTTAAGTTACTCATTCAACAGATTAAAAATGTTTTGGATAAGAATAGAGGAAAGAAAGAAAAAATAAAGGAAAGGTGGGAATGCATTTACTAGTAGAAGTCAGAGGGAAAAGGAAAGAGAAAAGAGAAAGGAAGGAAGGGGAAAATGGGGATTCTGGGAATTAAGCAGCCCAGTCATTTGTGAAAATAAATAATGAGAGGGGAGATGGAGAACTTTAAAAGTCCTCATCTAATGCTAAAGTACTTAGTATACAGAATCACTTTCAAGCAATAAGGTAGTCTTTCTTTTGATTAAACCAGAATTGTAGTGGGAAAAACAGTCCTCTAGTTCATGGTCGCAATTGAGCTTAAAGGCTAAAACTTGAACTCTATTTCTGGTCCAAAGAGGTTATAGGCACTTGAGATATCCATGTGCCTACTCCACTGTCTGAATATCAACAATAGCAGCAGTGCTATTAATACATATAGAATGGTACACTACACCAGTAGTATATGAATCTGTACTTCATTAGGATTTCAGCAGACTGGTCTGGTGACTTAGCAAAGAAATCAAAAATAACTGTGAAATAAGCAAGAAATATCTAACAAGTATAAACAAGAATGGTAAGGTAACTATACAGTTATCAGGGACCTACATCCTTCCTTATAGTTTTATATCATCTTAAAGGTGTTAGCTTCTATTCATCTCTAAAATGATTGGTCCAGGGGCGGGGACCTATTAAACATATAGAACATACATACAGTCCATGCAAGGCCTGGGAAATCACGTACTGCTTCTAGCACACTACACAATGTTTGTCTACCTGTGTTGATAATTGTGTATGGTCTAATATGATCTTGTAAATATCCTGTGGCTCTCACCAGAAAAAGATCCCCACTCTAGCTAGATCCTGGCCTTATAGTTAGTTACATTCCAGTCAGAAAGAGGACAGAAATTGAGAGGTGAGAGGTGGAGACAGACAGGAGTGGGCATAAGACTTTCTGTATATCACTGTCTTGTACTCAGTCACACAACCATCATTAACTGCAAAGGTGCAGAGCAAACTTGTGCCCAGCATTACCTAGTAAGGTTATACAAAAACAGAAAAAAACTGACCCTGAGAATTCCCATGGACTTTTCCCCCAAAAAAGTTATGAATGACCAAACCCTACCACATGAATCAGATCCTATTATTGGTGTGAGACAAGGAATAGGATCAATATTACTTCAGTCTTTAGACACTTAAAGCAGAAACATAAGCAAAAATTTGCTGCATTTGTTTTGAATTTAGGTCTTGTTTCCTACTCTTGCTAATCTGTTGGGATGCTTTCCACTGAAATCATAATATGAGGGAAGGGCTTTCCTGGTTGTGGGCAGTGACTAATTACATTTTCTATTCCTTCAAGCACCTGTCTCCCTATCCTGTCCTATACTGCTGTCCTTCTAGATGGTGTTGGCAAAAGGATATTTAGTTCCTTTGCTTTGAGCTCTATAGCTGCCTAAGAATCAGAGGGCTCTACTTTGTGATTATTTTTAATACAGATTTGGGGAGCAGACTCTCAGTTTAATCCTTGGCAGATAAACTAACCGTAGGGAGATTGGGAGTTATTTACGAAGACCTGCTGGCTATAGGAGATTGGGTGGTTGTTAATCTTTTTGGCTGAGGTTGAGGGAATCCATTTTAATCAGAATTTGTACAGGAGTAATCCTTCCTTTAAATTCTAACCCAATCCCTCCAATAATTGCAATCAGGGCAGTTCTCTTAGGAACACAGTGTTTTAAATATGGAATTTAAAGGAATGAAACAGGATGACTGAAGAGTACCATAAATGTATTCCAGAAAGTTCCAAATGGTGCTCTTGTTTAAGCAGAGGTAAGATGGACAGAGGATTCTGGGAATTGCCATCTTTTCACCCACACTTTAGGGGGAAATATTTGAAGTTCTCAACATCCTTAAAAATGAAAACTAGCATAAAAAATGATCGTGAACACATGAAAAAAGAAGCAAAGATACTCAGGCGCCAGTGGCTCGTGCCTATAATCTGAGCTACTCAGGGAGGCTGAGAGCTGAGGATCTCAGTTTGAAGCCAGTGCAGGCAGAGAAGTCCATGACACTCTTCAATAAACTACCAAGAAGCCAGAAGTGGAGCTGTGGTACAAGTGGTAGAGGGCTAGCCTTGAGCAGGGACAGCACATAGGCCCTCAGTTCAAGCCCCAGGACTGGCACACATGAAGAAGAAAGAAGAGGAAGGAGAGGGAGAAGAAGGAGAAGAAGGAGATGGAGGAGGAAGAGGAGAAGGAGAAGCAGCAGCAGCAATGACTATTTTTATACAATGTGGTATGAGGACCTTCTTAGGGTAGAGCCACTGAACAAATTCATAACTGTGTTTGTAAGGAGAAAGAGAGGAATACTGAGTAACAGATACATAGATATGACTGGATATGGGAGACCGCATGTCTATAAGGAGATATAAAGGAAAGCCAGCAGGCACATACAGGGAAAGACACAGAGTGTGAAGCAGCTCTGATGCCTGTGAAAAGAGAGAAGAGCGAAGGAGGATTGCACAGGAAGAGATCCAGACTGAAAATTATCCTAAGTGAAGGAGGATTGCACAGGAAGAGATCCAGACTGAAAATTATCCTAAGGAAAAAAAAATTGACTATGATATTGGGAAGTTCCTGAACCAAAATTGTTGGTTGGAGAAGTCCTGCAGGCTGTTTGAGACCTGTATTGTGATTTGTTATATAACCAGGCTTTTAAACCTTGGGCCCTGAGTCCAGAAGTCCCAAGTTAGTTCCAGCCTCTCACCTCCCATAGGCCAAATAAAGAGACATGGTAAAGGGACAGAAAAATGAGATGGATTATATAGCACGGGAAGATGGCACTTCAGTATATCTCCAGCTGTCTTATTGGCTTCAAGTTAAATAGGGAGAATTGAGGCAGGGGGTGAGAAAGGATTGTGGGTAAAAGAGTGCCCTCACAGGTGTCAATGGCCCAGGTGACCATTCACTCCATCTTCATCTCTGGAGGAATTCTGCAGAGATTACTAACACTTTCTTCCTGGAACAGAACAAGAACAAGATGGTCTCCTGAGTTTGGGGTTGTTTTCTTTAAGATGATAGGCATTTTTTTTTGTTTGCTTGTTTGAGGGGTAGTTGGCCTTCCAAACCAGAATCTTTGCGGGGGGGAGGGGGGGAGCCAGAAAAGATTGTAAAGTAACTGCAGCTGAGCGTAGTTCAAATCAAAGGGCATAGTTATGAAGTAAGGGGAACTTTTAGTTCATTCACAAGGCTCAGCAAAAGCTTCTCTTGGGTTTTCTCTTCAGTTATAGCTGGGAACCACAGGAGTACCTGATCACACAGCTGTATTCATCTCTAAAGTGATTGCACTAGATCTTACCTCTAAAGGTAGCTTCCAGCCAAAAGGAAGACAGTCATTGAGGGGTAGAGGTAGAGACAGACAGGGATGGACACAATCTTGAATAGCTTGAATTCAGCTACCTGACCATCTGTCGCTAGAACAGAGACATGGCATTTACAGTGATGGATCCAAAGGGGGGAAAAGTGCTCCCTTCAATAAATTTTCTTATAGAAGATGAAAACAGTGAATGTCTCTGAGTTCTCTGCTCTTTGATGTGTGAGAATTCCACCACCATCTTTTGTTTTCCAGTCGGTTGTGTGGCTTGGACTAGGGCACTACCCCTGAGCTCTTTAGCTCAAGGCTAGCAATCTACCACTTTGAGTCACAGTACCACTTCCAGCTTTCTGGTGGTTAATTGGAGATGAGTCCCATGGACTTTCCTGCCCAGGCTGGCTTTGAACCATGATCCTCAGATGTCAGCCTCCTGAGTAGCTAGGATTAGAGGCATGAGAATTCTCTTTCTTACCTGGTCTCCAGTTTCTTCATTTGTACAGCAAAGTTGTTTTGGCTAGATGGTCTTTAGGTTCTATGCCCCATTTCATTCTGATGTTAGAGTCTCAATTTCTGGTTCCCAAAAGCTAGAGAGGTGTGCGTGCGTGCGTGCGTGTGTGTGTGTGTGTGTGTGTGTGTGTGTGTGTTTAGCAGGTGGAACAGGCTGGGGGAAGTTATTTTAGAGTGAGATGTGCTGATGGCTGGAAAGAAAGACAAATCACCCTGTCAGTTGCCTTCTTTCTGTCTCCATCTATGCCCTTGTTTTGTATTTCAATCTGGGTGGATGGCAGGTTAGGTCCCAGTCTCAGCCTAACCAAATCTAATCTATCAGAGAGGTAATGAACTATAAAAGTGTGGATTTAATGACAATTAGAGGGGAGTTCTGTGTTGGCTGGAGTCTTGTGCTAGTCAGAGAATAGAAACCCAGGCCAGGTTGAAAGACCCCATCTGTGCCAGCAAGTGTGCCATTAGGGGTCGGGGAAAATCATACTGAACACAACGAGGAAGAAGGAAAGACAGCCACCCATAGTAATGAGTTCACTTATTATTTATTTGGTGCTGGTATTGGGGTTTGAATGTAAAGCCCTTTCTGCTCAAGGCTGGCACTTTACCATTTGAGCCATAGCTCTCCTTCTGGCTTTTTGCTGGTTAATTGAAGAGGGTTTGGAGACTTTCTTGTCAAGGCCAGCTTCAAATTGCAGTTCTCAGATCTCAGCCTCACAGATCTGAGCTACCAGTGCCTTGCTTAGCAATGCTTTTTTTTTCCTTAAGAGTAAAAGTTATGGGCTGGGAAGGTGGCTCAGTGGTAGAGTGCTTGCCTTGCATGCATGAGGCCCTGGTTTCGATTCCTCAGCACCACATAAGCAAAAAGAAAAAAGCTGGAAAATGGTGCTATGGCTCAAGTGGTAGAGTGTTAGCCTTGAGCTGAAGAGCTGAGGGACAGCACCCAGACCTAGAGTTCAGGCCCCACAACAGGACCCCTCCAAAAAAGGAGTAAAATTTATTCACTTTTGAAGTCTGTTTTTCTTTTATTTATGACAAGGTCATAAGAAAGACGTTTTCTTTGGATTCTCCTTGTCCTTCCTCTCTGGATATATTGGGAGGGGTTCGTTCACAGATCTCATGAATGACTCTTTCTCCCTTCCTTTTTCTACTCTTTTTCTACCTAAATGGTACAAGTTTACTCAGTGGGTAACCTGTTTTTTGAGTGTAAAACAACAACAACAACAACACCTAAAAACTCACTATGTTGAAATGCCTAATTCTACCAAAGTACTTCCACAGTCCTTCATTCTTCCTTTGTCTCTGCAATTCACCGCAGCACCTATCTTTTAAAGCCCAGGTAAAAGTATTTGCTCAAAAGATACACTCTAAAGACTCTCAGAAAGCTATAGTCTCTTTTCTTCTCCTAATCACCCAGCATATTGTGGAATATTACCAGTGAAATCATCATGTTCCGCCTTGCCCTAGAGACATTTGCATACTTATTTTTTTAATCATCTTTTACTACAGTAGAAACTTTGATTTCTTGGATTATTTTTTAAAGACTTTATAACTTGTGCATGGAGCCTATCCTTAATTAGCATATAAAGCTCATAACTAAGGGTCCACTGAGAAAAACAAAGACATCATTGAGTGGTTATGTTCTTTATGCTCTCTTATCTCGTTGCTATCCTTTCCTCTTGCTTCTTTGCTTAGTTTCTCCTTCCAAAGAGAATACTGAGTGAGCCAATGAAAAATAAAACACAGGCTGGGTGCTGGTGGCTCACATCTGTTATCCTAGCTATTCAGGAGGCTGAGAGTTGAGAATCACAGTTTGAAACTAGTTGGGGCAAAAAAGATACTGGGAGACTCTTATCTCCAATAAACTACTCAAAGAAGCCAGAAGTGGTGCTGTGACTCAAGTGGTAGAACGTTAGTCTTGTGCACAAAGAGGCTCAGAGCCATCACGCAGAGCCCTGAGTTAAGCCTCAGGATGGGAAAAAAGAAAAAAAAAGATACATTTGAATATTGTTCAAAAAGAAATGTACTCTTTATCTGACTTATATAACTGTAACCCTTCTATACATCACCTTTATAATAACTATAAAAATGAATAAATAGCTGGGAAGGTGGCTCAGTGGTAGAGTGCTTGCCTTGCATGCATGAGGCCCTGAGTTCAATTCCTCAGCACCACATAAGCAAAAAAAAGTCGGAAGTGGCGCTGTGGCTCAAGTGGTAGAGCACTAGCCTTGAGCTGAAGAGCTGAGGGACAGCGCCCAGGCCCAGAGTTCAGGCTCCACGACAGGACCCCCCCCCCCCAAAAAAAAAAGCATAAATAAAGAAGAAAATGAATAAAAAATAAGATACATTAAAAAAGTAAAGTTTCTTGTTTTATGGTAATCAAATTTGCTTTTTTCCTCTTCTTGATCCAATTATCATTTTTTAAATTTAATTTAAATGAACAAGAAAGATATCTTTGGTATTGGTTCTGCCTCCAACTCACAGTATGTTGCTAAGCTTGTACTTTCAGTTTTCTCTTCTGTGAAATAAAAACTATCCTCCTAGATTGATAGCGAACCTATTTGTCATAAGATATTTTCAGATCTCATTTATTTTTATTGTTGCTAAAAATTATCGAAGACAGAAAAGTAAAACAAAATCAAAGTCACTCATAATTCATGACTGTGTGGTCAGATTTTTCTGGAGAAAAAAATGTAATGGCTAAGTATTTCCTTTTTTTTTTTTTTGCTTCAATGTGCATATGTACATCAGAAACTGAACAAATACTATTGTGAAAATTTGCAAAGAACAGATTTAAATTCTCACATGAGAATCCACATAAGTCTAATCTAGTTTGAGCTGGAGCAAGTCCTGGGCACTATAGTTTGTAAGGGTTAATGTCTGGTATTCGTGGATAGAAATCTGTTTATGTTCAAAATCAAGTAAATAATGTGAAAATCAGATGTAAAATAAAACTCAGATTAGCATATAATCACATTAGCAGACTAATTGAGTCAGGAGCTCAGCACATTGTGTAATAAGGTTGCACCCTTCAAAGGGAGAATAGGACACCGTCCAAGATGGTTTCTCCATCTTTCTATTTCAATGCATGCAGCACAGAGGGTCCTGGGACCAGATGTGGCCAAAGTCCCATCCCGGCAGTTAGCACAGTGTCACTTACTCTAGGGGACCTATAAGAGAGGATTAAGGGTCATAGACTGAGTGTGACAGCCCCCGAAGGCCTGAGGGATTAGCATCTAATGCGTCCAGCTTTGTGGAAAATAGGGCTCAGATGAGGATCGAACTCCCTTTATTTGTCTTTGTTTTCAAAACCTCTGAGAGGGAGAGGGTTTCTTTTTTTTCTATAGTGAAATCCCTTCCCTCCTGACAAGAACCAGTGGGGATATAGCTGCTGGGTGCACAGGTGATTTATACCTAGAATTTTATTTATTTATAAATAGAATAAACAAAATTTATTTTCCATCTACTCAGTGTTCTTCCTTCTGATTTTTCCTTAGCCTTCTAGAAGTCTACCACCCCACAATTCTGTGTCATTTAAACTACTTTGCCTACCTTCAATTCTCTAATGAGACATCCAAGTAAGTCCTTTATCTCAGTACCATCAAATTGCCTGAATTACTTGTTTTTTAGTTATTCTAAACATACCTTTCCAAACATTTCTAATCTCCTCTATATAAATCATCAAAAGATATTAGAAGGTCTGAGAATATCATAGACTAGAGATTAGGACAATCATACATCTAAGGTGGCCTCTAATTCATCTGCTTTGATTCCTTCTGTTGGTCTCGTGAGATGAGTGAGATGAATTTGCTATACATGACGGAGAGACAAGAGGCTTGTAAAGAGAGAAGATAGCATCATAAAACATTTCAGCTTTACTAAAGGGGTAAATATAGGGTGGAATGATCTACTTGATAAGAAGGCTAGTATAGAACAAGCTTGGAAGACGTCATTGTGGTATTTGGGGAATAAGGAATGTTGAAGGGTTCAGTATCTAGAATCAGAGGTTGCTTTTGTTGTGGGGAGTGTGGTGTGTGTATGTGCGTGTGTGGGGGAAGGAGGGTTATAGGGTAAAGTATGACCATGTAGCTTTAACCTACAGTGTTTTCTTCTGAACATAGAGACCTTGTGATGATATTATATAGAAAAGTGGCAGCATCCTAGTGTGAGGGGACACTCACACATACACTGCTTTTGCTGGGCCCAAGAATTAACCAAGAACAGGTTAAAGCTGGGCATCAAGCCCTCACGTTGTGTCTATGCCCTTTGAGCTAAGCCATTCTCTCCTACAGTTGCTTTGCAGTCACTTTCAGGAAGGAGTGAATTTATCACCAGTAAGTGTCTTATGACCCAAAGCAAATTGCCTCTAAGACAAGCAAGGCCAGCTTCTGATCTTCTTGTAGCAAAGGCTGCCACTTCCCCCAAAAGAACAGCCAAAACTCAGGATGGACCACCCGCAGGGTACCACTGACTGACTTGTTCCTACTCTCCTCAAGTAATGAAGGGATAACTTCTCCAGAGATCCAGACTAAGGTAATGGTCCACCAGGCCATACCTGTGAATCAGGACTGCTTTAGCTCTGCATACCAATCTCACCCCTTGTCCATATTTAGCCTAAGGCAAGTGTCTGTACCCATGAAGATGGCTGCAGATGTACCCAAGTGTCTCTTCTTGTGGTTGCCATGTAATAAATCTCTTTACTCTTCACCATGACTCTTTATTTGTCTTATAGGGTTGAGTGGCCAAATCTGACTTGTGCTACTCCTGGAATTTGGTCCTGGGGTCAAAAATACCCTGTTAACATTGGCTCTAGAAATGGTCCATTTTGCCAAATGTGCTCTTAACAAACCCATGTTTCCTGCTGTAAGGAAAGTCTTTGGGGGCTTTTGGGAGACTGGCATGTTTTCTCTCACAGTGGTTTCTGGAGATAGAGATTAATTCAGTACCTCTCTGACAAAGGGTAAATCAGAGGCAGAGATGGCTCACCAGGGTTTCCGCCCCAGATCTGAACTCCATTCCTATCCTCTTCCGGGCCATGTGAAACTTTTTGAAGATGCCAGTGTGATCTTCACATCCCATCTGTCAAGATCGCAGTGGTGGTTCTGACTCTCATTAGAGTGGAGGGCGGGGCAGCCCTGCGTCCACTTCCCTCCCCTCCAGACACTCAGACCTGAACAATCACACCAGAGCCAAGTTGATTGTTTTTGCTTTCTTTCTTTTCTTTTTTTTTTTTTTAAATGGAAATCAGCCATGTGGCGCCACAAGGGAAATAGCTCTGCCCTCTTGTATTCATTTCTTTCCACCATGGTCTGGAACTGGGGAGGGCAGTTTATAGCTCTTTCCATATGTGTGGGTCAGTCAAATAGAGAAGAGAGCAGGATGGACAGGCAGTGATTTAAGGGGAAGGGGATTCTGGGAGTCCCCATGAACACACTGCTTGCCTAAGTCACCATTTTCTTTGGGGAGAATTTCAGATTTCCAGGTTTGCAAAAACCAAGAAAGAGAAAGCTCATGGCTAATGATTCCGGGTACTCTCATCTCAGGATGTTAGCTTAAAAGTGGAATACACACCTCATGAGTTTCACGCTCACACCAAAAATTCTGCATGCGAACTGATCAGCATGTAATTTTGTAGGTCATTTGTTTATCTTTGTTCTACTAAACATAGCCCCCAAATGGATTTTATTGTAATTGATTGGTTATAGGGAAGGGGTTCAGAGAGCTGGACTGTTTGCCATTGTGTAGATAAATTAGGTATAATTTTGGCAGTTTGTGAAACTGAGGTTTTAGACCCTAGGCTCAAACCCCAGGGGTCCCATGTTAAGTTCAGCCACTCACCACCATATGCCAAATAAAGAGACATGGTGAAAGAGGTACATTACATAGCAGCCACAGGAAGACAACACCTCAATACAGCAGCCATCTTCGAGGCTTGCTGAGGGGCAATTTGTCCTCTGACCCAAGATGGTTTTTGGTGCACTTTTTTTTTTTTCCTGGAGCCCAGGTTGGAAAGTGAAAATGGCTTTGATCAAAGAGCACAGACAAAAGGGAAGGGGCTGAGCATCCAGTTTTTAGTTCATTTACAGAGGCAGCAAAACTGTCTTCTAAGTTGCCTCTCACAGTTAATGTTTGATTCCTTCTAAACTTCCTACATACTTATCAAACTGTAGCAGAATAACCTGGCATTTAATTAATTCTGATTAATGCTCCCTTTGCACTGCATTATACGTTCAAAGTCTTGCTAGGTGTGTCGTGTATTTTTACCTCCCTCTTTCATTTTTGTTTACACAGAAACAAGGAGTTTATGTGTGAAAACTTTTTTTAAAAATCCAATATTGATCATCTGTGAGAAAAAATTTTGATAATATAAAACCAGGGCTGTTCCTATTAAACTGAGACATTGGTGTAAATTTGGAACGGAGAAAGGCTCAAGTCCCAGGCATTCTCCGTGAGGGACAAGCTGGAACCAGAGACCAAGAATGTGGGACAGGTTCAGAGAGCTGAGGTTCTGGTTCTTTGATTTGATTTGAAGAACTTGGACACAAAACAGATATGTCCTTCAGTTTGCTTAGGTCTTACTCTTTGATAGAATCTTGTTGGGAAAGCCTCCCCTTTCCCGTACTGAAATTGAAAAGGCTTTGTAGTTTCTTATTGAATTCAGCAGTAATATTAAGAACAGTCTAACATTCAAGTCTTAATGTCTAATCCAAATACTTTCTGATAATATTAATGTATTTTATATATTTTCCAACTTGGATTACCCCCAATTACTGCAGACTTTGTGTCTGGATGTTCCTAATTCAGTATGTTTGCTCCCATGTAGCCCTCTGAGGGAAACTTTTGTATTCTTCCTTCCTTGCTATCATCTTCAAGAACTTACCTCAGTTGTGTCTGGCTTCCTGTAAAACAGCTGAAAATAATTTATCTTTTTTCTTCTAAGTCTTCATGAACATTTTTTCTTTCTTTCTTTTTCATTTTCTTTCTTCCTTCTTTCCTTTCTTCCATACACACATACATATATTCATATACATATATGTGTATCTACATATACAAATACACAAAACTGTCCATTAATTTGCAGGATGGATTCCAAAACCTACCTACAATTAAAATCTATGATATTTGTTACTTACACATAAGATGACACATAATCTACATACATTAAATTGCCTATAGGTTACATAAAGAGCTCAATAAAAGTATGTAAATAGTTGTTATACTATACTCATTACTAATGATATGAAAAATAAGTCTATATGTTCAGGAGAGTGCAATTCTTTTTCTGAATAATTTCATCTGAAATTTATTAAATCCACAAATTCAAAAGAAAATGGAGAACGAACACACACACACACATACACACACACACACACACACACACACATACACACACACAAATACAAACTACATTTTTATCTTTCAACTCTGGATTTCAACTTTTTCATACATAAAATTTTGACATGCATGCAAAATATCTGGAAAGAATAATATCTTTATAGATGCTGGAGGGATTGTGGACAGAAGGGAACCTTACTGCATTGTTGGTGGGAGTGTAAACTTGTTCAACCTCTTTGGAAAGCACTATGGCGGTTCCTCAAAAGACTCCACATAGAGCTCCCCTATGACCCAGCAATCCCACTTTTGGGCATTTACCCAAATGATCACAAACAAGACCACACTGAAGCTACCAGCACAACTATATTTATTACAACATTATTTACCATAGCTAAGATATGAAACCAACCAGGATGCCCCTCAGTAGATGAATGGATCAAGAAAATGTGGTATATATACACAATGGAATTCTATGCCTCCATCAGAAAGAATGACATTGCCCCATTTGTTTGGAAATGGAAAGACTTGGAAAAAATTATATTAAGTGAAGTAAGCCAGGTCCAAAGAAACATAGGTTCCATGGTTTCCTTATTTGCAACAACCAGTATATGTCTGAGTCAAGCAGAAAAGGTCAGATAAGTTGATGTTAGAGAAATGAACTCTAATATATATATTCCAATGTTTTTTTTCTTTCATGCAATTGTTTCTAACATAATTATAAGATTATTTCTTTGTTGCTTTGTATGTCCCTCCCCCACAGTATAACCCCTGCTTTCACTGTATATGATGTTGGTATAACTTGTGGAGGGGAAGGGAAAAAACAAATCGTTAAAACAGGGATGCAGGTGGACCCATTGCAACAATGAGATGTACAAGTCGTTATGTCGAAAAACGAACTTTACAACTTTGGTGAGGGGGGGAAGGGAGGAAGAGAGAATTTGTTGGGGGGGTGGGGGGGATGGGAAGGGATAGGAAGGGGAAACAAAGGAGGAGGCTACAATGCTTGATAAGAAATGTACTCATTATCTTGCCCATGTAATTGTAACCCCTCTGTACAGTATTTTCACAATAAAAAGAATAACATCTTTATATGTTTGTGTATAAAGGTACAGAAGTTTTATTCGATGACATTCAGAATGTATTGCTTAATTATTGAAGTATCACAAATTGTGGACTTCTTTCTAACTCCTTCCTAAAGGGCCTAATTGATGTTTGGGAGCAAGGATTATGTGTTAGTCCCAGAATCTGTTCTACACATTTTGATTATTTGGATGATGAATAAACGTCTGGAGTCATCTGTGAGTTTCCGAACAAGTCTCTTTTCTCCTGGGTCCCCTCCCCAGTTAGCCTCGGTCCCCATGTGCCCTAAGATCATCCTGGAGCCTGAGGCCCAGCTTCCTGGGAGCTCAGCTTTCCAGAGAGGACCACAGACGCTGGAAGGGTGACAGATGGCTCAGCAGTAGCAACAGTTAGAGGAAGGAGACACTGAGAGGGATCAAGGAGGGGGTGCGTGTCAGGCATTCCTGCATATAGAAGAAAAGACCCAAGGGAGGAGTGCAAATATCACTGATTAGTGTATGACAGGCATTTGAAACTTTGAACTAATGAAAGAAGTGCAGAATAAAAAGCTTCTTCCTTGGCCAGAGCTTTATATTACACTCTCCTTTTCCTCCTCAGGAGACAGGTAACCCTGTTCCCTCTCCATGGTCAGTTTCTCTTACAACTTTAGATAGGTGTCTTTTCCTTTCTTACCCAACTGATTCTGAAGACAGGTCTTGGTGCTCCAGGCCCCAGGCTAAGGCCCTAGCCTGACAACTGCAGCCCTGAGAGCTGACATCCAGAAGGCTGGTCATTCAGAGCAGGAAGGATGCAAAAGGAACCTCTGGGAGTCCAAAGTCCTTTGCAAGAGAAAAGTGGTCAGTACAGGACTGATCAGGGCAAGGAGTGCATAATTTTATTTCCAATTCTACTTCTGAGCAAGTGATTAAATCCCTGGGCTTAATCACAGGGGCAATTCAGAGTCTGTTGGCTCACGTGCAACAAGGGTTAAGCCCCTCCCTCGGGGCCACTAAACCTGTCAATCCTCAACCTTCCTGTCCATCAGGATTAGCCAGGGTGCCCACCTAGTGGTTCCCTAGGAGAACAGCAGCTTGGAAGGCCTGTAATGTCAGTTGACCTTTTCCAGGGTTAGTGGGGGGAGGGGGGTGGGGGAGAGGAGAGGCAGGCGAGGCACGGGAAGTCAGGCATTGATAAAACCCAGCCCAACCAACCGGAGTCCAAAATCTTGTGATACTTGTCACTTTACCAAGTTCTCTTGAAGAACAATCACATCACTTTCAGGAATGTTTGATTACACAAAAGCTTCATTCAAAACACTGTGGATTCCTTTTTAACATCTTTCTCTGAAAGTGAGTTGGGCAACCTGGTCGTTGTATGTTCAGGAGCACTGGACTTAAGCATGACAGGACAGGTCCAATTTGTTGGAAATCCCTTTCCAGATTGGTACAATAAAGCTGGCATTTTCTGCCTCATATGATTATTACACATGCTTTTTAGTTCACAGGAGTACTTTACAATATACAACTTGAACAACATGTATCACTTTGAGATCATCAAAGATAATGAATATAAAAATGGAAGTTACACTAATTAGATGGATTCATATAACCCAGATCCTTCATCTTACCATATTCTGAGAAGAGATTGAGATAGCTTTATACACTTTCAACATGGTACTACAACTGAAAGTAACCTAATAACAGGGCTGGATCAAAATAAAATGAAAGCCCATCTTCTCCAAGTCAGCCTCGAGGCAGTGTATACTGATTCTGAATCATTGCAACCCACACTTAGTTACCCAATGGTTCATTTCTGAGGTTATCTGAGCAAAGGGTAAGGAGTCAGTTGTCAAAGTTATCCATATAACATGTCTCTATCAAGGGTGTCTTGTGCATGTATTACAATGACAAATTATTTTAAGTCCTAGTTGAGAGAGGTATTGGGAATAAAGAAGCATTGATTGAACATTAAACAAGTCCTGACCACTGAGATTAGTGTGGGATATTTTACATTTGCCATTCTGATTTTGACCCCATAGCAATTCTAAAAAGGGAACACAGAAAAAGAAATGCAAGCCAGGTGCCTGTGACTCACGCCTATAATCCTAGACGCTCAGAAGGCTGAAATCTAAGGATCATGGTTCAAAGCCAGCCCTTGCAGGAAGGTCTGTGAGATTCTTATCTCCAATTAACCACTGGAAGTGGTGCTGTGGCTCAATTGGTAGAGGGCTCCCCTTGAGCTGAAGAAAAACAAAAATCAAGTTCTGTCACGAGAGAAACAGAATTTCCTGACTTAGATTGCTAAATATTGGGGCGGAAAAGGCACTATGTGGAACTATATACATATAGTGGAATCTATATACATATATATCTTAAAAGTATATGGTGTAATTATAATGAACCTCAATTTTAGGCAACTAGTTACAGGTATGGTTTAAGAAAGAAATGAGTCTTTAGCTCATGCAGCTGTTTCACTGGCCTGGATATGTATTTCCAGAATGAACAGCCTATATCTGCATTCACACTCCATTATATTGTACTAATGTATTCTACTATATTTTCATCATATTAAATAACTAGACTTGCCATGTCCAATGCAATAGATCATACCCACATTTGGTTATATGTATTTAAATTATTGTTGTTGTTGTCTTGCTGAACTCAGGACCTCATACTCTTGCTTGGCTTTTTCACATGTGTTATACCTCAATTTCTTACTTTTTGGTGGTTAATTGAAGGTAAGAATGTCCTGGATTTTTCTGTCCATGCTGGCTCCAAATCTTGATCCTCTGATCTCAGCCTCCTTAGTAGGTAGGATTATAGGCATGAGCCATTGGCATCCAGCCTTATAAATTTAAATTATTATAAATGTTAGGTTTTTAAAGAGGCTGCCCAGTAAGAACACCACCACGCACATGGTATTCAGGTAAAGGGTAGGTTTATTCATCTTTCTGGCTGGCACCAGGCCAGGTTGGCACTCCACGTGGCTGGGAAAGAAAGAGTCTGACCCCAGGCCATGCCTTATCTAGGGTAGGGGCAGGGGAAGTTGTGGCCAAGTAGAGTGAGGTAGGACCAGGTGGGAGAAAGGTGTGGGCACATGGAATCCAGCTGTGACCTCAGCGGATGCAGATGTGACCTCTTCCAGGTGTGCCAGTTGCCTAAGTAATGCAGGTACTGGGCAGAGATGTGACTGCGAGGAGGCCGGAGTCTGCTCGCCATCCAGGTGCGGACCTTACAATAATAAACTGAGTAATTCTTTTCCTCACTAACCTAAATCATATTTCAAATGCTCATTAACCACATGTCACTAGTGAGTAGCACTGTGTTGGACAGAGCACCTATAAACATTCTATTAATACAGAAAGTTCTAGACAGAACAAGATTCTGATAAGAGGTGGAATGGTGAAACTGGTAAAGGCATATATATATATTCTAGAATCAATAGATATGGTTTGAAACCCACCTTACCTACTACTAATGAATGTTCTTAAGTAAGTAGATTACTTGCCTTCAAGCTTTATTCACTATTTGAAGTATGATAATAGTTTCTTCTTCCTCAAAATATTGTAAGAACCAAATAGGAGAATTCCAGAGGATTGGAAAGAACTTAGCAAAAATAAGCTGCTTGTTTTAAGACAATGATGAGATTTTGTTAGCAATAAGCGGAGAAATGGTGCATACAGTTTGGTTTAAGAAAAAGCCAACAGGCTGAAGTGGAAGCTGTCCTAAAGAATGTATGGTATAAAAAAATGTCACCCAAGAATCTTAGTTGTGGGTATATTTGTTACTGTACTCAAGACAGATCTTGAATTTCATAGATAGCAATTTTATGCATGTTGCTAAAACTCAGGTGAGAGTTGAGAGGAAGAAAGGAATTGTCTTGTGGATGTCATTTTGTTTAGCCCATCCTATTGTATGTCACAACTCACCCCAGTGCTGGGTGAGCAAGGGTGACCTGCCACCTTGGTTGTCCAGCCCAGAAATTCACCTGCTCAGAACTGCAAGTCTTCCACCCGTACTAAGAAATCTCTGAGGCCCAGGCACACCAGGAGGCCTAGTCACCTGATTGGGTTCAGCCTTAAGAAGGGACTGATTTTAAAGAAATCACGTTTCATCTATTTCTATAGCCTACTTTATTACTTTAATGTGAATATATCCTGTGATTTTTTTTTAAATAAATAAAGGAAGTTCAGCCAACATATAAATAAAGCTCTTGGTTCAGAATCTCTCCATTTTGTGATGTGGGGAAAAAGAATAGAAAATGGGAAAATAATGGTAGGATCAACTTATGTCAGGGAGACTTGAGATAAAAGAAATTTTGCCTGCTGCTCAGTTTTACAAGTGACTCCACAGGATTATTACTCTTAGTAAAAAGACAATCACTTAAAGGCTACAGGTAGAGAAAAGACACCTGAAGGGTTATAATGCCTTTTGGGGAGTTTGTCCTGGGAGATGGAAGGTCAAGATATAATGTTGACAATTCTGACACTCTGTGTGTGTGCATGTGTGTATGCATGTGTGTGTGCATGTGTGTGTGTGTGTGTGTGTGTGTGTGTGTGTGTGTGTGTGTGTAGATAAAACTGTCAGGGACTTTTCTGCCCTGGCTGGCTTCAACCTGTTCATCAGTTCTTCATCTCTTCATCAGTTCTCAGTGTCCTGAGTAGCTAGAATTATGGGCACAAGCCACAGGCTCCCGGAATGAGTTTGCGTTTTGATTTTGAACGACTCACCTACAATTTAAAAAACTCAGTTGCTTCTTTAAAACAGGAAAGCAATGTTAAGCTAAATTTATTCAGAAATTTACTTGGAAGCTAAAACTCAGGATTATTTTACTTTTTTTAAAAAAATTTTTATTGTGAAAATACCATACAGAGGAGTTACAATTACATGGGCAAGATAACAAGTACATTTCTTATCAAGCATTGTTGCCTCCTCTTTGTTTCCCCTTGCCCATCCCTTCCCATACTCCCCCTGTCCCCCCATCTGATTCTCCCCCCACTCCCCAACCAAGTTGTAAAGTTCGTTTTTCGACATAAAGACTTGTACATCTCATTATTACAATGGGTCCACCTGTATCCCTAGTTAAACGATTTGGTTTTGCCCTTCCCCTCCACAAATTATACCAACATCAAATACAGTGAAAACAAGGGTTATACCATGGGAGAGGGACATACAAAGCAACAAAGAAATCATCTTATAAATATGTTAGAAACAATCGCATGAAAGGAAAAAAACAAAAAAAAAATCTGAATACTTATCTTGGGGTTCATTCCTTTAACATCAACTTATCTGACCTTTTCTGCTTGATTCAGACATATATTAGTTATTGCAAATAAGGGAAAACATTGGATTTTTTTTTCTTTTTTTAAATGTTTTTTACTGTGAAAATACTGTACAGAGGGGTTACAGTTACATGAGGAAGGTAATAAGTACATGTCTTATCGAGTATTGTAGCCTCCTCCTTTGTTTTTCCCCTACCATCCCTTCCCTCCTACCTCCAAAACTACACACCCCCACCCCCACCTAAATTGCAAAGTTTGTTTTTCCACATAGCATCTTGTACATCTCATTTTTGCAATGGGTCAATCTGTATCCCTATTTAAACATTTTGGTTTTTTTTTTCCCTTCCCCTCCCCAAATTATACCAACATCAAATACAGTGAAAACAGAGGTTATACCATGGGGGAGGGAGATACAAAGCAACAAAAAATCACATGGTACCTTATAAATACGTTAGAAACGATAGCAAGGAAGACAAAACTACTTGTGTCCCTATCTTGGGGTTCATTTCACTTAACATCATCTTATCTGAGCTTTTCGGCTTGTCCCAGACATATACTAGTTATTGCAAATAAGGGAAACCATGGGACCTATGTTTCTTTGGGCCTGGCTTACTTCACTTAATATAATATTCTCCAAGTCTTTCCATTTAATGGGAACATCTCATTCAAGCTCCTCAATTATTTCTGATAACTGACTTTTAACTCATACCATGCTTTCATGAGGAAGTGCTGCCGCCTCATGGTGATTTGGATTACCTGCAGACACTAGTTTGGAAATTTTCTGATTTAGCTTAATTAAAATTGTATCTTGTCATATTCTCCCAAAGGAATCACATACAGAAACCTTAGGATGAAATATCCTAAGGTGTTGGGATAAAGGGGGAAATAATTTAGCAGTGATACTCATTAGACACTATGTTGGAAATGCAACTTGATGGGAGTCAGGAGAGAAAAACTGGGAGAGAGTGAGGGAAGTGGTGACACTGTTCAAAAAGAAATATACTCATTATCTAACATGTAATTGTAACCCCTCGGTGTATGACCTTTATAGTATAAAAAAGAAATATCCTAATCTACATCTTATTTCTATTGACTGACCCCCCATAAATGATCACATATCACACTTGTGTATATAAAAGCATTTGATCTTAATAATAACACTACTTTTTCACGAATTAAAGTGATTTTTAAATTCAACATTTCTTCTATATCAGATAACAAAATTGTTCTACCACATATCTTTACTGGTGTTCTTATAATTATCTTTAGGAAATAAAATTATTCAATGTCATACTACATTCAGATGCTTCAGACACAATGACTTTTTGCTGGGGAGCGCTTAATTATTATTTATTTATTTACTTACTTATTTGTGAACAATCAGGGAGGGATTTGACATGAATCGAAGTACTTTTAATAATATTGATGATGGTGACAGAGCTAAGATTTAAAAGCCAAGGAGCAATGGTGGCTGCATCCTAACTGTGGACATTTGTATCTCCCTATAAGTCTGTGACCTATCTGATATAATTGAAATATCATAAGGATGACATTGGGAATCTAAAGTAACTGAGTTTCACTAAACAAAATACCTTCCCTAGAATCAATTTGAAGTATCTTTACCCACATTTTCATTTCTCCTCACAAAATGTGATACACACCACTTCCATGTGTTATGGGAGTTAAGATAGGAGATTAGAATTTGGTTTCCATCTTCTACATGTGGATATCCAATTTTCAGAGTGTCCTTTGTTGAAGAGACCTTTATTTTTCTCAAGAACCAAAACCATATAAAACATTAGGGTTTGGACTTCTTTGTCATAAATGATTAGCTGAAGCTGTCAGGAACTAATTTTGTGTCTTTCAAGCTGCTCAGTTGGAGATCCCATCTATGCTTGTGCCAGTACCATGCTGACTTCGTTACTATGGCTCTGTAATATCTGAGGTCCAGCGTTGTGATGCCTCGAGCATCGCATTTGTATGCTCAACATTACATTGTCTGTTTGAGGTCTTCTGTGCTTCTCCATGAATTTTAGGATTGATTGCTCTCAATTTTGGAAAAGAACAACATTGTGATTTTGGTAGAGATTGAATTTGTCTATTATGTTGGGTAGGCTAGCCGTTTTCATGATAGTAATCCACATGCAAGGTTTTTCCATTTTCTGGGGTCTTTTTAGATTACCTCCCTCAGGGTTTTATAGTTTTAATTTCTTTCATCTTCTTAGTTAATTTTATTCCTACATATTTTTGAGGCTATGGTTTTCCAGATTTCTTTCTCAGCTTAGCTATTGTTCATTGACAGAAAAGCTACTGAGTTTTGTATATTGGTTTTGTATCCTGTTGTGTTGAAGAAGGTATTTATTGCATCCAAGGGTCTTATAGCAAAATCTTAAGGATACTTTTCACTTAGACTCATATTATCTGCAAGTAGGGATTACGTGACTTCTCCCTTCCCTATGTTGGATCCCTTTTAGTTCTTTCTCTTACATTACTATTTTGTCTGGGAATACCAATATTGTATTAAACAGGAGTTGGAAGAGTGGACATTCATGTCTCAAATTTGGCTTTAAAGGAAATGTTTTCAGTTTTTGCCCATTTAGCATGATGTTCACTATCATTTTGCCACATATGACTTTTATCATGATATGCTGCATAGCTTGTTTGACTCATTTCTTCAGAGCTGTCATAATAAAAATAAAGGTATCAAAACTTTTCTGCATCAGCTGAGATGACCAAAAGATACTTGTTTTGGGTTCAGTTTGTGAACTGTATCATGTTTATTGAAATACATATGTTGGCTAACCTTTCTCTCACACATGGAATGAAACCATCTTATTATAGTATGGGATATTTTTTGATGAATTGTTGAATTCAGTTTGCTTTCATTAATGCTCTTTTCATTTTTGTATTATGGGCCAAAATCTAATGCTGATGGTAAGATGAAAAACTGAGGAGATGTTGTAAAATTTGTATGCTTAGCATTTGCTCAAATGTTTTTCATATATGTTCACTTAATTCCCTATCATCAGGACATACCAAACAATTAATTTTTCAAAAGTTCTCAATGGAGCTGGGTATTGGTGGCTCACACCTGTAATTCTAGCTTCACGGGAGGCTAAGATCTGAGGGTGGCAGTTCAAAGCCAGCCCTGGCACACAAAGCTGAGAAACACGTATCTCTAGTTAACCAGCAAAATGCCAGAAGTGGAGGTATGGTTCAAGTGGCAGAGTGTAAGCCTTGAACAAAAGAGCCAAACAGAAGCTCAGGTGCCTGAGTTCAAGTCCCAGTATACACACACACACACACACACACACACACACACACACACACATACACACACACACACTCTCTCTCTCTCTCTCTCTCTCTCTCTCTCTCTCTCAATAGTTAGGGAGGATACTACTTCCTGTATTCCCACATGTTTGAAAGAAGGATCATAATTGGGAAAAATAGGGAATAGTAGGACAAACATAACCTGGTATTGAAGATAGTTTTTTTTAAATTTTATATATTTATTTTTGTTTTTTCATGAGTCAGTCTCAATGTGTAGCCTGGCAGGTCTTAAACTTCAACACCCCTTGCTGAGTAGTCAAATTACAATCATGTAACACCACACCCAGCTTAATTTTATTTTCATTTTGGAAAAATATCTACAACATCAAATTGAAGATAGTTTTAATAAAAATAATCTTCTATTGTGTATTCAAACTAAGAAAATTCTTTATTTAAAGGTGACTTCAAGTCAGGCACCAGTGGCTTACTCCTGTAATCCTAGGTAGTTAGGAGGCTGAGATCTGGAGACCACAGTTCAAGACCAGCCTGGCAGGAAGGTCCATGAGACTCATCACCAATTAACCCACTAAAAGCCAGAAGTGGGGCTATGGCTCAAGTGACAGAGTGCTAGCCTTGAGCACAAAAGCTCAGAGACAGTACTCAGGACCTGAGTTCAAGCCTCAGGATCTTTAAAAAAATAGTGACTTCATTACTTTTTCTTCACAGGACAAACATGTTTTTGTACTATCTTGAATGTGGTTCTAGATGTTTTCAAAATGAGGTCTATTCATTGTTTACAATTTCCAACAAACCAGTTACTCTTGTACTACCTTCTTGAAAAACTATTGTCTTTTGTTTTATTTTTGTTACAAAATAATCAGGTAGGGTTACTTATCTAGAAAAATATTGAAAATCATGTACATACACAAATGGAATATATTGGAAGGATATTGGAGAGTACTAAAGGAACAGAAAAGATGGAGAAGGGCCATGGAACTATCTAGAAACCAAGACCTTCTAAGGAATAAAGAAGCAAGAATGGTGCTGCATTGCAACTTGTGAATTCCAAGCATTTTCACTGAATTTGTTTTCCTTATACTTTAAATCCTGATCGACAGTGCCATGTAGAACACATTTAGGCAATGGTATGGTTCTTTTTTATTTTTTATTTTTTGTTTGTCATGGGGCTTGAACTCTGGGCCTGGGCACTGTCCCTCAGCTCTTCAGCTCAAGGTTAGCATTTTACCACTTGAGCCACAGTGCCACTTCTGGTTTTATAGTGGTTAATTGGAGATAAGAGTCTATGGACTTTCCTGTCTGCTTTAAACCTTGATCCTCAGATCTCAGCCTCACAAGTAGCTAGGATTACAGGCGTGAGCCACAAGTGCCCGGCAATGGTATTTTTTTTTTAACTAGGAGATTGTTAGACTCTGGTTTATGCTCTAATAGAGAATATTCAAAATGTCATGGTATAATTACTAAAATATTTAAAACTCCAAAACTTGACAATATCAAGTATTGAAGATGATTCAGAAAAATTGACAACTCTCATAGATTGTATGGATAGAAAAGAATATTGGTGGTAGTTTGGTAGTTCCTTATAAGGTTAACACAAGCTAGCTGTACAGAGAAGCATTTGTGCTACTACTTTATCAAATTTACTTGAAAACTTACATGCATATGAAAACTATACATGAATGCCTATAAAAGAACATCTTATTCATAATTATCCCAAACCTGAATGAATCAAAATGCCTTTGATAAGGTAGAATGTGTTGGCTAGTGCCTGTAAGCGGAACTGCATGGGAGGGAGAGATTAGAACATTCATAGTTGAGGAACAATCAAGGCAAAAAATTAGTTCAACTTCATCCCAACCAATAATGCTTGCACCTGTCATCCAAGTATAAATTGGAATGTCATGGTTTAGATTGGACCCTATGTAAAAAAAAATAACAAAAATAAAATGGGTTGATGGCATGGCTCAAGTGGTAGAGCACTTGTCTAGCAATCATGAGAACTTGAGTTCAAACATTAGTGCCCCCCCCAAATGTCTTTTGTAAGTGTATTTTCTTTTTTTTCCTTATCTTTAAGTAGTAGGACAAAGAAGTTCCCATTCTACAAAACAGTATATGAGTACGAAGTGTCTGACAACATTGTCACTCATCTCTCTTACCCCATCCCTTCTCTCACTTTTTTTCCTTAATTGAGGTTAGGTGATCCCATAAATGTCACATATTTCACAGTATTGTGGAATAGTGATACTTAGAGTCACAAACAGATTTTAACTTTCACAAGGCAAATTGTCATTATCATGGTCTATACAGTTGGTGATTCTATGAGCTTTGACAATACAATACTTTTTCCACATCAGGTGATGTTTACATTTCTTTCCTTTTGCTTAGTGTGGGCTATTCCCACTTATTCTGTTCCCTCTCCTGGCTTCCCTCTGTTGCGTGCATATATCTACCATATATATGGTCAAGAACATGGAGTCATTTAGCAAAGACATGACAAAATGGGTAGCTGTCCTTTGTTTCTTGAGTCCTGTTTGCCATATCTTCTTATATTTTGGCTTTAGCATCCACCAATCAGGGAGACCATGTGCCATTTGTCTCTTTGTTCTTGGCTTACTTTGCTCAAAATAATCTGCTCTAGTTCCATCCATTTCACTGCAAATGCCATTATTTTGTCCTTTTTAATGACTGCATAATATTCCATTGTATACAGGTACCACAGTTTTTGGATTCACTCATCAGTAGTGGGGCATCTGGGTTGTTTCCAAATCCTGGCTATTGTGAACAGTGTTGCAATAAACATGGAGGTACATGTGTCTTTGTATACTTGTTCCTGTTGCTCAGGGTAGATACCTAGGAGTGATATGGCTGGGTCATAGGGGAGGTCTATATCTAGCTATCTGAGGTATATCTAGACTGCTTTCCAAAGTGGTTGTATTAGTGTACATTCCCACCAGCAATGCAGTAGAGTTTCTCTTTCTCCGCATCCCCTCCAGCATTTGTCATTGGCTGACTTTAGGATGTGGGCTATTCTGACTGGGGTAAGGTGGTATCTCAGGGTTGTCTTTATTTGCATTTCCTTTACAGCCAGGGATGATGAACATTTCCTCATGTGCTTCTTCGCCATTTTTATCTCTTTTTCTGAGAAGTCTCTCTTTAGTTCCCTTGCCCATTTCATGATTGGTTTATTAGACTTGGGAGAGATTAGTTTTCTTGAGTTACTTGTATATAGTGGATATTAGACCCTTGTCTGATATTTTGCTGGTAAATATTTTTCCCAATTAGTTGGCTGTCTTTCTAGTTTGGTTGCTATTTCTTTGTCTGTGTAGAAACTTTTTATTTTAAGGTAATCCCATTTGTTCAGTCTCTCTCCAATTTGTTGTGACCCTGGGACTCTGTTCAGGAAGTTCCTGCCTGTGCCTGTAAGGTCAAGTGTCTCTCTACTCTGTCCTGCAGTAGTTTCAGAGTATCAAGATTGATGTTAAGGTCTTTAATCCATTTTGAGTTGATGTTAGTGCATGGTGATAGGCTAGGGTCCACTTTCATTTTTCTGCATGTGGCTACTTGTTTTCCCAGCACCAATAGTTGAAGAGGTTATGATTCTTCCACTGTATGTCTTTGACTCCTTTGTCAAATATCAACTGACTGTACATATGCAGCTTTATTTCTGGGTCCTCTAGTCTGTTCCATTAGTCTTTGGGTCTCTTTTTGTACCAGTACCAAGCTGTCTTTGTTATTATGGTTCTATAGTAGAGCTTGAAATTCGGTATCATGATCCCTCCTGCATAGTTTTTTTTTGCCTAGAATTGCTTTGGTTATTCTAGGTCTTTTGTTGTTCCATATGATCTTTTGGACTGTTTTCTCTATTTCAGTAAAGTACGTCATTGGGATTTTAATAATTGCATTGAAAGTGTATATCAATTTTGGCAGTATAGCCATTTTCACTGTTAATTCTGCCTACCCAGGAACATGGGAGATCTTTGCATTTCCTAGTATCCTCTATGATTCCTTTTTTTAGGCTTTCATAGTTTTCATGAAATAGATCCTTTACATCTTTGATAAGGTTAATTCGTAGATACTTTTTTTGAGGTTATTATGAATGGCGTTGTATCTTTAATTTCTCTTTCTGCTTGTATATTGTTGGTGTACGGAAAGGTGACTGATTTTTGTGGGCTAATTTTGTATCCTGCTACTTTGCCAAAGTTGTTTATAAGCTCTAAGAATTTGGGGATGGGATCTGTGGGATCGTTAAAGTGTAAGTGTATTTTCATTAGACACAATGCTATTTATAATCAAAAGGAACCAATTTTTTATTCACATAGCAATAGGTGTAAACTTTCAATGCACTGTTGCTAGTGGAACACCTTGATATATTCAGATGCTACTCTGGGAAAGACAAAGGAAAGTATAGGAGTATTTCCAATGGTTTGAGAAGTGTTAAGGAATTTTCCTGGGGTGCAGTTAATCTTTACAGTTGCTGAAGCAATACATGAAATTGTTTGTCAGACCTATAGAATTTACAGCACAATGAGGGAGCCTTAGAGATATTTTTTAAAAATGAATTACAAAACCAGGCATCAGTGGCTCATGATTACAAATCCTAGCTACTCAGAAGGCTAAGATCTGAGGGTTACAATTTGAAGCCAGGCAGGCAGGAATGTTCTGATAAAAGCCAAGGGAAAGCACAAGGTCCTGAGTTCAAGTCCCAGTACTGGTGAAGGAGGAGGAGAAAGGGGAAGGAGAGGAGGAAGAGGCAGAAGAGGAGGAAGAGGCAGAAGAGGAGGAGGAAGAGGAGAGAAGGAAGAAGGAGGAGGAAGAGCAGGAGGTGGAAGAGGAGGAGGAGATGGAGGCAGCTAAGAGGCATCAAGGAAATAAGGATAGATTTTAAAACAGAACAAAACAAAACAAAAAAGACATGTTCTCTCATGCCAAAGAAATCTGGAGGGTAGCATTCCAGGAAAGAGACCAAATATCACTGTCCTCAGCAAGCTTTGCTCCATCATTCTTAGAAAGTCATTTCTCCTTTAAAAGTCCTACGAGAGCTTCTAGGCTCCATGCCCAAGTCCTCAGCATCAAGAAGAAAAAGCAGGGAGGGAAAAGGGTGCCCTGGCCAGGTTAGATGAGCCCTATGGGGGGAAACATCCCTGAGTGGCACGCAGCGTGGCAGCTTGTATAACATTAGAGAATGGTCATATGGATGTGTCTGCATACACGTGCCATGTGCCCAATCGCAAGGCTGACTGAAAAAGTGTAGTCCTTTAGCTGGGCTTGTACTTTTCCAACCTATTTCTAAAGAAGAAGTGAAGAGAGGATCAGAGATCTCAGCCAGTTATCTACACACTACTGCCGTCCTACCCATCTACTTACATTAGATTTCCTTGTATTTGTTTTTGTTTTTATTTCAAGGTTACTGCTATACCACTTGAGCCATGCCTCTAGTTCTTGAATTTGTCATTCTAATCAGATTTGTTCGATTCTGTTCACCAGAGATTATGGACAGCCGCAGTCTCTGACAGAACATAGGCACCCATTCTCCGCATCTTTCTCAGGGCTCAGGTTGAGCAGGCTTCTCACTTTGCTAATAAGCTGAGTGTAGGGCTGATTCTCCACCCAGCACTTTCATGAGTACTTCCCCCACAAGAACAGAAAATGGCCAATATTATTGGTTGGCAATGTGTATTTCTCTTCAGAGATTTTGTCTTCCAAAATCTTGACCGATTGGATGGTTATCCTTTTCATTTCTTGTCATTTTATAAAACTTTTTGGGGTAAGGAAACTAGTAACCCTCTAAATATCATCTGCATAGCCAAAAACAAAATTATTTCCTTATTTCCTCCTCAGCCCACCCCAGTGTTGGAGATGAAACTGGGGACCTTTGTGCATGCTAGGCAAACAATCTAACTTTGAGCTACATCCCCTGCCTTCCTGGTCTGAGTTCTGTGTTTTAGTATTTACAATATCTTTTGATATAAACAATATAAATTTGTACATAATCAACTACATTTGGGCTTTGTTGTTGTTGTTGTTGTTTCTCTTGGGTTTTCTCCTTTGCTTAGGAAAGTTATTTTTTTTCTACCCCATTATATTCTATATTCTCCTAAATATTCACCTAAGTGGTTTTTTTCTTTTTAAGTTTTTTTAGATTATCTGGAATATATACATAAAGTGAGAGATGAAACTTTCTAGTTGAAAAGCCAAGCAGAGGGGTACATACCTGTAATCTCAACTACTTGGGAAGCAGAAGGAGTTGTGAGTTCCAGCAGGCTGGCTACTCAAAATTAGCTAAATTCAATCTCAAAATAAAATACAAAAAGAAAAGTCTTGAAGGCATAACTCAAGGGGTTGAGCACTTACATAGCATGCTACAGGCCCAGTGTTCAATTCCTAATGATACATGATACAAAAAGAAGAAAAGGAGGAGGAGGAAGAGGAAGAGGAGGAGGAAGAGGAGGAGGAGGAGGAGGAGGAGGAGGAGGAGGAGAGGAGGTGGAAGAAGGAGGAAGAGAAAAGAAGAAGAAGAAGAAGAAGAAGAAGAAGAAGAAGAAGAAGAAGAAGAAGAAGAAGAAGAAGAAGAAGAAGAAGAAGAAGAAGAAGAAGAAGAGGAGGAGGAGGAGGAGGAGGAGGAGGAGGAGGAGGAGGAGGAGGAGGAGGAGGAGGAGGAGGAGGAGGAGGAGGAGGAGGAGGAGGAGGAGGAAAAGGAGGAGGAAGAGGAGGAGGAGGAGGTGGGAGAAGGAGGGGGGAGGAGGAGGAGGGGGGGAGGAGGAGGGAGAGGGGAAAGAGGAGGGGGAGGAGAAGGAGGAGGAGGAGGAGGAGGAAGAGGAAGAGGAAGAAGAGGAACAGGAAGAAGAGGAAGAGGAAGAAGAGGAAGAGGAAGAAGAGGAAGGAAAGGAAGAGGAAGAAGAGAGAAGAAAGAAGAAGAAGAAGAAGAAGAAGAAGAAGAAGAAGAAGAAGAAGAAGAAGAAGAAGAAGAAGGAGAAGGAGAAGGAGAAGGAGAAGGAGAAGGAGAAGGAGAAGGAGAAGGAGAAGGAGAAGGAGAAGAAGAAGAAGAAGAAGAAGAAGAAGAAGAAGAAGAAGAAGAAGAAGAAGAAGAAAGAAGAGGAGGAGGAGGAGCTAAGAGGTCAGAAAATCCTGATATACAATGCATACCTTGAGAAAATAATCACACTGTTTTAAAATTATTGACATGATCTCATTGAAGCATTTACAGGAAAATATACTTGCCTCAATACTTTGGAAAATTGTTTTTATGTTTTTGGACAGAAACTATGGAACTGAGTACAAAAAGAACATTGTAGAAACGTAGCTCACTGATTGGCAACGTTATATCTACCAAGTACAGTTTAGAAAGAACAGCCCATGCACAGAATTCAGAACTGAACAAGGCGGTGGTCTGAGCAGACAAGGTAGTGGGGATGAGCATTGCACACTAGCTCTGGAGACATTTTCTGTCTTTCCCAGGAGATGTTTGTGATGCAATAGTAAGGAACCAATTTTGAGAAGGCCTTGGCTGAGCTTGATGGTCTTGAAATCAAAACCCCCTGCATTTTCCTGTATTTAGGAGCCAACAGGAATATTTTGCTTTGAGACCTAATTTAGTAGCAGAAAAAAATCCCTGAAGACAAACACTGAGAATTCTGTACAGTGAGGCTTCAGCCTGTGACACATTAGTGACTGGAGGTCATATCCCCTTTAAGAGGGATTCTTAGGAATCCCTCTTAGGAAACCCTTTTTGAGGGTTTCTGAGGAAGCCAGCAGTGGTGTTGCATGATAGCCTAGGGGAGCTGGGCCTTAGAAAACCAGAATCTTAAGTGATAGGTTGTGCAGACTTACAACTCTACCATCTCTCCCAGCCCATGTAGCTTTGACCCCATAAAATCTTCCTTCCCTGCACAAAAGGCAAGGAGGAATGACAGGACCATAAATCTTTTTGTTTGTAGGATTTTTCAGGGGTGGAAACCAGAAGGAGGCAAAGAAGGTAAAAAGAAAAGAGGAGGGTAATATGATCAAGGTTCTTTTATATGCATATGAAAATAGAATAATAAAACCTATTAAAATTATTCCAAAGAGTGGGGAAGGAAAAAGTAAGAGTACATTTGATCAAAGGATATTAGATGCATCCTGGAAATATCACATTGAAACTCCTTTTGCAATTGATATACATTAATCAAAACAGAGAATCAAGCAGGGAGTACACTTAACAAAATCACTGGAGATACTGACAGGTTGTAACAACCAGCATGAACCTCTGGAGTGTGCAAAGCACATTGCTCCAGAGTAAATCATTGCTGGCAAACTCTTGTATTCCTCCTTGATTCACACTAGTATGCAGGGAGAGTGCAAAGAATTCCAAATGGTACCAGCCACACAGCACTCATTCACACTGGGTGCCTAGCAACACAAAGGAAAGGAGTGGGGGTGGGCAGTGTCTCTAAGGCATATATAGTATAGCCCACAAAGACAAAGAAGACAGTTCTGATCAGAATGAACAGCAAACATCCTCTGTTACCCTCAGGGAAGACTGCGTGGCAGTGAAAATTTATTTATTGTTTGTTTGTTTGTTTATCAGGGATCTTGAAGTTTGAGCTCATTGAAAAAGCTCATTTGGCTGTCGGACTTCATTGCTGAGCTGGAACTCTACCACCTAAACCAAACTTTCATAAGTCTTACTAATGACTTCCAAAGAGAGCAGAGTGGGTGACATGTCAAAACAATGCAAGATAATTTTTTTAAATAATCAATTAGTTCCGAGAGGAGGCAAATAAGTAGCCTAATGAATTAAGGAAGATAATGCAGGATATAAAAGACTCATTTCATAAAAAGACACTCTGTAGACAAATCAAACAGAAATGAGCATAGAAATGAGCTCATTAAGACAAATATAAAAAACTCAGTTGGAATCCTCACCAATGGGTCACATCAAGCAGCAGAAATAATGACAGGGCTTAAATATAAGGTTAATGAGTTATCATACAGATGATAGCAAAGAAATAAAATAAGAAAGAATAAATGGGTCTTCCAGGAAGATGGTGTAGAAGGTGAAGGCTAGACAAGTTCTCGCATAGAAAGCAGTTTTAGTGTTCCAGTGAACAGTTCTAAGCCAGAGAATTACACCAAGTGTGCCATCACAGTACAGAGAGTTAGGCCAGAGAGGGAAAATCCAGGCATGGAGACAGATCTGAGCACTTGCCAGCAGCCGCCGCTGCGGTGGCAGTGGTGGTGGCAGCGGCGGCCGTAGCCACCATACCTGCAACATAGAGAGTCCAGAATGAAGGAGCCAGTCATGGTGGCCTAGTGGATTCTACTAAACCCCAGCAAGAACCGACAAGGAGCAGACATCTTCATCCTAGAATTTGCAGACCAGAGATGACCCAGGAACCAAGACTCGGCGTGAGTAGAAGCCTAATGTCCTCACTCCTCCTCAGGGAGCAGAGGAGGGAAGGCCACCCCTCCCCCCCCACTACCGGAGATCTCCATCTTTGATACTGACAAAGGCCCGGCTGAGCTCCAGCTCAGGCCTTGGAAGAAAACTAGAGTCATTTAGCTGGTCACAAGAACCTAACCTGACCTGCCAGACTCAGCTCCACCCAGGGAAAAGTCACCCAGCTCAGGCCGCCAGCCCCAGGAGTGGCTCTCTTCACTGGGCAAACAGAGCCAGAGGCTGCCCCTCCCTTTAGCAGCCTTGACAATCAATTGAAATTCAGTAAACATAAACCCTGAGAATGGCTCCAGGCTGGGCTCTGTGAGTCTCTTACAATCCAGCCTCTCAGGGAACAGTTACTGTTTGCTGAAAGGCCTCAACTCTATCCAGAACCTAGCCTCATCACAGCATCTCCAAACTTGAAGAAACAGCCAACTCCCTCTTTTGAGATACTCAAAGCAGATCTCCCTCGCATTGAACTAGCCTGGGAGGAGGATCACATAATCCTAGGTAAAACAGAACATTTTCCTGCCTGCTAAAACAAACTGACTTAAGAAACCAACCAAGCCACAGGAAAATCAAACACCACAAGCAGACCAGAGACTCCAACAAAAGGCTGGCTACGGACACAAGGGAGATACAGTATCTTCCCATCCCTCCAAAAAAAATCAAAGAACTTTTTTTTCTTTTTGTACATTTTATAAAAAAAAATTTTTCTAAATCTTTTTTTAATTTTTAATTTAACCTTTTTAAAAAAATTGTTTTCTAGTAACTTTTTTTTTCTTTCTTCTTTTTATAATTTTTATTTTAGGGATATATGTGTGTGTGCATTTTTTTTTCTTTCTTTCTTTCTTTTTTCTTTAAACAATTTTTTTTGTTTAGCTCTACTGAACTTCTGATTTTTTTTCTCTTTCTTTCTCATTCTTTTCACCTTTTCTTCTCTTTCGTTCTTCCTTGTGTGACTTAATTGCTGTTCTGCACATCCTCAAATATACCCATAGGTGATTATTAGACCTTATCGCCCATTGTATACACACTTAATCCAGAAATTTATTACTCAATTCAAAACCTCTTAGACTGAAATTCCTTAATAGCAGTACTACCTCTTTATACCAATAGAATATGTTAAGCATTTTTATTTTTTAGTTTTCCCCGTCTCTTTTATATCCCTCCCCTTCACTCATTATATCCACGTTCTTCTCTGAATATTTCGTTTTCATTTCTGCATAACTTTTGACCATTGCAATTTTTAATTTTTAATTTTTGCTTTTCTATTTTTTCTTGTTCCTTTTTTTCTCTGTCTCTTTCTTCTTTTTTTCCTCTCTCTCTACTTTCATCCTGTCAAACCTATTTCCCGCTTTGAGATTAGGACTTAGTCAAGTTAACTCTCCCTGAGCCTTCCCATATCTCTCTATTCCTATTTTTACCCACATCTCTCCCTAAACCTAATCATTTCTGGTTTGCCAAATTCTTCTTTGCAGTTCATAGCCCATTAATATATAGTTGTTTGATGTTGAATAGATATATCTGTTGAACTAGATTGTATCTGCAGACTTTTGACAGTGCAACTACAGGTTTTGGTTGATGCTTACCTTAAGATAGTGTACTATCACAAAACTGGTGTTACTTTAATCCCAAATGGGCAGAGTAAGCCGTGAAAACAAGAAAAATGGCAAGTCTGGGTATCTCAACTCCCACTCATGATAATCAGGGGACAGAACAGATAATGAATAATCCAGAGGAGAGTTCCCAAATAGTTCTACAAACACTGCTGGTAAACATGATAAATGAAAAGATTGAAAACATACAAAGGACTCTGTATGAGTGTGATAGGGAGAGAGGAGGCAAACCAAAGGTCAATACAAGAAAAGATTGAAAATATAAAAAGGACTCTGTATGAGCGTGATAGGGAGAGAGGAGGCAAACTAGAGGTTAGTACAGGAACACCATGAGCATGAGGAAGATACCCAAAAACTGTACAAGAATTGCATGAGCAGCTTGAGAACACTCAAAGAGAAAGGCAGGAATGGCATGAACAGGCTGAGAGCACTCAAAGAGAACTACAGGAATGGCGTGAACGTGAGGAAGCTAAGCAAAGAGTAACACAGGAATTGAGAGAGCAAGATGAGAATACACAAAGATCACTAAAGCCATTCATGGAATCCATTAACAAAGAGCTGAAGGAAGTCAGGGAGACCACAAAGGGAATGCTGAATGCAACCCAACAGAATGAATGGGAGTCCAAGGAAACCATAACCAATCAACTAAGTGATTTGAGAATAAACACTGAACATCAAGTTAAGGAAGCAAAGAAGTCCATACATGAACAACAGTGTTGAATCACCAATGGGTCATGGAAGAGATTAGAAAGGAAATTCAAATGTTCATCATATTCAACAAAAATAAACATACAAACTACCAGCTCTGGGAAACAGCAAAGGCAGTACTCAGAGGCAAACTTATAGATCTGAGTTCCTACATCAACAAATTGGAGAGATCTGAAACCAACAATTTAATGAGACATCTGAACCTCCTCAAAAAAGAAGGCCACCCCTCCCCCCCCACTACCGGAGATCTCCATCTTTGATACTGACAAAGGCCCGGCTGAGCTCCAGCTCAGGCCTTGGAAGAAAACTAGAGTCATTTAGCTGGTCACAAGAACCTAACCTGACCTGCCAGACTCAGCTCCACCCAGGGAAAAGTCACCCAGCTCAGGCCGCCAGCCCCAGGAGTGGCTCTCTTTACTGGGCAAACAGAGCCAGAGGCTGCCCCTCCCTTTAGCAGCCTTGACAATCAATTGAAATTCAGTAAACATAAACCCTGAGAATGGCTCCAGGCTGGGCTCTGTGAGTCTCTTACAATCCAGCCTCTCAGGGAACAGCTACTGTTTGCTGAAAGGCCTCAACTCTATCCAGAACCTAGCCTCATCACAGCATCTCCAAACTTGAAGAAACAGCCAACTCCCTCTTTTGAGATACTCAAAGCAGATCTCCCTCGCATTGAACTAGCCTGGGAGGAGGATCACATAATCCTAGGTAAAACAGAACATTTTTCTGCCTGCTAAAACAAACTGACTTAAGAAACCAACCAAGCCACAGGAAAATCAAACACCACAAGCAGACCAGAGACTCCAACAAAAAAGAGCATCAAGATAAACCTCAATCCAGTAGACAGAAAGAAATAATTAAAATTAAATCAGAATTAAATGAATTAGAATCCATAAAAACTATGGAAAGAATCAACAAAATGAAGAGTTGCTTCTTCGAAAAAATTAACAAAATTGATTGACCCTCAGCAAATCTTATCAGAAAGAGAACACACCCAAATAAATAAACTCAGAGATGAGAATGGAAACATCACCACAGAAACAACCAAGATTCAGAACATTATAAGGGAATACTTCTCAAAACTTTATGCTAACAAGTTTGAGAACTTGGCAGAAATGGACCTTTTCCTAGCAAATATTGACATGCCAAAACTAAACCAAGATGAGTTAACCCATCTTAACAGGCCCATCAAGCATTGAAACAGAAACAACAATGAGAGACCTCCCATCTAAGAAAAGTCCAGGACCAGATGGTTTTACAGCAGAATTCTACAATGTCTTCAAAACAGAGCGCACAAAAATACTCGCCAACTCTTCAATGAAATTGAAAGAGAAAGTTCACTACCGAACACATTCTATGAAGCCATCATAGGTCTCATCCCAAAACCCGGCAGGGACTCATCAAAGAAAGAGAACTATAGACCCATTTTTTGATGAACATTGATGCAAATCTTCTCAACAAAATTTTGGTCAACCGACTTCAACAATTCATCCAAAAAATCATACACCAAGATCAAACAGGATTCATTTCAGGGATGCAAAGTTGGTTCAATATACCAAATCAATTAATATAATTCATAACATCAACAGGAGCAAGGATAAGAACTACATGGTTATCTCAATAGATGCAGAAAAAGCATTTGACAAGATCCAGCACCCCTTTATGATGAAGGTCTTGGAAAAATTAGGAATCCATGGAACATTCCTCAATACAATAAAGGCTGTATATGACAAACCTACAGCCAGCATCATACTTAATGGTGAAAAACTAACGCCACTTCCTCTTAACTCAGGAACAAGGCAAGGATGTCCCCTCTCTCGACATCTCTTCAATCTAGTATTAGAATGCCTAGCTACAGCAATAAGACAAGATGCAAATATAAAGGGGATCCAAATAGGGAAAGAAGAAATAAAACTCTCCCTCTTTGCAGATGACATGATCTTGTATTTAAAGAATCCCATAGACTCCCCTCCCAAATTACTCAAGTTGATTCAAAACTTTGGCAAAGTAGCAGGGTATAAAATTAACCCCCCAAAATCAATGGCTTTTCTTTATGCCAACAATGAGAAAAGTGTGGCTGAAATTAGGAAGGCATCTGCATTCATAATAGCCTCACAAAAAATAAAATACCTAGGAATTAACTTAACTAAAGAAGTGAAGGACCTCTATGATGAAAACTTTAAAAACTTGAAAAAGGAAATCAAAACTGAACTTAAACACTAGCAAAAACTCCCATGCTCCTGGATTGAAAAGATCAACGTCGTGAAAATGGCAATACTTCTCAAGGCTATCTACAAATTCAATGCGATACCCATCAAAATTCCAAACTCATTCTTCAAGAAAATAGAAGAGGCAATCCACAATTCATATGTAACAATAAAAGACCCCGAATAGCAAAAACGATCCTCAACAGAAAGAACACTGCAGGAGGAATATCAATACCAAATTTCAAACTCCACTACAAAGCCATAGTAAACAAAACAGCTTGGTACTGGCACAAGAACAGACCTCAGCACCAATGGAATAGAATTGAAAACCCAGAAATGAACCTACAGACCTATAGCCAAATAATCTTCAATAAGGGAGCTAAAAAAAATAGAATGGAAGAAAGACAGCCTCTTCAGTAAATGGTGCTGGCAAAATTAGTTAACTACTTGTAAAAAACTAAAGCTAGATCCTTATATATCACCCTGGACCAGAATCAACTCCAAATGGATCAAAGACCTTGGAGTCAAAGCTGACACTCTGAAAATATTACAGGATGGAATTGGAGAAACTGTAGGTCTCCTTGGCACAGGCCGAAATTTTCTTAATAGAGACCTGGAAATACAACAAATCAAAGAAAGATTGGACAAATAAGATTGCATCAAGTTGCAGAGTTTTTGCATGACAAAAGACATAGCTAGCAAGATCAATAGAAAGCCTATGGATTGGGAGAAGATCTTCACTAGCCATACATTGGACAAGGGTCTCATATATAAAATATACCTGGAACTCAAAAAAAATTAAATCCCCCAATAACAAATCCTCAAAGAAAAAATGCCCAATAAATAAGTGGGCTAAAGACGTAAAGAGAAACTTCTCTGAAGAGGAAAGAAGGATGGCCAATAGACACATGAAGAAATGTTCAACATCCCTAGCCATAAAAGAAATGCAAATCAAAACAACATTGAGATACCACCTCACCCCAGTTAGAATGGCTAAAATCAAGAACTCTAATAACAACAGATGTTGGAGGGGATGTGGACAGAAGGGAACCTTACTGCATTGTTGGTGGGAGTGTAAACTTGTTCAACCACTTTGGAAAGTAGTATCGAGGTTCCTCAAAAGACTCCACATAAATCCTCCCCTATGACCCAGCATTCCCACTTTTGAGCATTTATCCAAATGCTTTAAATCAAGACCACACTAAAGCTACCAGCACGGCTATGTTTATTGCAGCACTATTTACTATAGCTAAGATATGGAACCAACCCAAATGCCCCTCAGTAGATGAATGGATCAAGAAAATGTGGCATATATACACAATGGAATTCTATGCTTTCATCAGAAAGAATGACATTGCCCCATTTGTTAGGAAATGGAAAGACTTGGAAAAAATTCTATTAAATGAAGTAAGCCAGGCTCAAAGAAACATAGGTCCCATGGTTTCCCTTATTTGCAATATCTAGTATATGTCTGAGTCAAGTAGAAAAGGTCAGATAAGGTGATGTTAAGGAAATGAACCCTAAGATATGTATTCAAATGTTTTTTTTCTTTCATGTGATTGTTTCTAACATATTTATAATATTATTTCTTCATTGCTTTGTATGTCCCTTCCCCACAGTATAACCCCTGCTTTCACTGTATTTCATGTCGGTATAATTTGTGGAGGGGAAGGAGAAAAACAAATCGTTTAAATAGGGATACAGGTGGACCCATTGCAACAATGAAATGTACAAGTCGTTATGTCGAAAATGAACTTTACAACTTTGGTGGGGGGGGGGGAGGGGGAGCAAGGAGGATTGGGTGGGGGGGCAAGGGGAGGATGGGAAGGGATGGGAAGGGGAAAGAAAGGAGGAGGCTACAATGCTTGATAAGAAATGTACTCATTATCTTGCCCATGTAATTGTAATCCCTCTGTACAGTATTTTCACAATAAAAACAGAAAGAATAAATGAAGTATACAAGAGCAATTAGCCACTATTATATCATCATGGTTACAGTTGGAACAGGATAAGAACAGTTATAGGCTATGGTGAAATCATAGCAGAAAATTTCCCAAATCTTGGGGAAAATATAGATGAGCCAGAAACAGGAGATTTTTACTACAACAGTGGAATGAAATGAATCAGAAATTAACCCCTTCGTGGTATAGCACTGTTAAACTATAAAGAATCTAGAACAAAGAAAGAATATTAAAAACTACATGCCAGAAAGGCCATGTAACATTTCCGGGTGTGCTCATAAAAAGAGCAGTAGATTCTCAACTGATACCCTAAAAGCCAAGGCAATAGATACTCTAAAATCAATGTTAATCTAGAATGATATGTCCAGAAAAGTTATTCTTCAAAATTAAAATAGAAATGAAGACCTTCCTAGACAATCATAAATGAAAAAAATTTATAACAATGAATCTAGCATTATGTGAGATACTTCAAGAAAATCTATGCTACAAATATAAAGCAAAGTAAAACGCAATAGTAGGAGCACATGAAGAAATAATCCACACTTCCATAGCAGAAAAGTAGAGTTAGGTCAGAGTCAAATGTTATGAAGTTGGGTAAACAAAACCTATAGAGTATTCATCAAAATTATTATATAAAGAATTCTGTGTGTGTGTGTGTGTGTGTGTGTGTGTGTGTGTGTGTGTGTGTGTGCTGGTCCAGGGGCTTGGACTGAGAGCTCTGGTACTGTTCCTAAGCTTTTTGTCTCAATGCTAGTGCTCTATCACTTGAGCTGCAGCTCCACTTCCAGGTTTTTGGTAGTTAATTGGAAATAAGAGTCTCACAGATTTTCAATCCAGGTTGGCTTTGAACTGTGGTTCTCAGATCCCAGTCTCCTAAGTAGCTAGGATTACAGACATGAGCCAACAGCACTCCCATCAAGAAATACTTCTTGAATGATCTATTTTGGCTTTATTTTTACTAGCATGTTTAACTCCAATGATTATAGTTTCCAGAATCTGAATCTGAATACCTGAAAAAAACATGAAATAAGCATTTCATAAAATAATTACTTAAAAACATTCTATATAACCATTATCATTCTCTTCACCACTACTACAATTCTAGACACAAAGATAACATTATTTCAATGATTATATGGACACCATATATATTTAACGACTGGTAATGTTTACTTTTTAATCAAGGCAAAGTTAAAATGGAACTATAATTACCATGTCATAAAAACAAAACTATATGAATTTTCATGCATTTCAAGATTGTAAAGTAAGAGTGTGTGTACTTGTATTATTAAAACATTATCTGCATGGCTGAATAAATATTTAATTAAACATATACAAATCTTTGATATGTCCACTATATCATGGCTTCATAAATATTACTGAGAAGACTCTTTCCCATATACAATTCTTTTCACTGCATCTTTCACATCTCTGTTTCTCAGACTGTAGATCAGAGGGTTCAGCATTAGTATTATAAGTGTGTAGAAGACATCTACAATCTTGCTTTGCTCTGGAGAGGACAGAGCCCCAAGCTGGGCATACATGAAGAAGGCAATTCCATAGAAGATGCTCACCACAGGTATGTGGAAGCCAAAGGTGGAGAAGGTCTTTCTCCTTCCTTGGGTGGAGGGAATCTTCAAGACAGTGGAGAGGATGTACCCATAAGACACCACGATTACCGTGGTGGTGGAGATGATGATGAGAGCAGAGAGAATGAACAGCACCATCTCATTCACAAAGGTGTCAGCACATGAGATCTCGATCAGGGAGGAGACATCACAGAAGAAGTGGTCCAGTCTGTGTTCCCCACAGAAATGCAAAGTGAGAGCAAAACTTGTATATATTACAGAATTGATGCACCCACAGTTACCAGCTGAACACAGACTTTGTGGGACATGCTGACATGATAAAGGAGAGGAGAGCATATGGCTGAGAATCGATCAAATGCCATTACAGACAGAAGAAAGGCTTCTGCAGTGGCAAATAAAGCAAAGAAGAAAAACTGAGCCAAACACTCATTATATGAAATTTTCTTTCTCAAGAAGTTGACTAACTTTTTGGGAGCAATGCAGAGCTCCAGATAGGACAAGAGCTGTTTTGGTTTGGTTTTCAGTCTGTCCTGGGGCTTCTACTCAGGACTCCATCTCTGAGCTCTTTCACTCAAGACCTCTTTGTGTCACAGGGCCACTCAGAAAGGACAAGTTTCTAAAGAAGAAATACATAGGTGGGGCTGGGAAGGTGGCTCTGTGGTAGTGTTTGCCTTGCATGCATGAGGCCCTGGGTTCGATCCCTCAGCACCACATAAGCAGAAAAAGCTGGAAGTGGGGCTGAGGCTCAAGTGGTAGAGTACTAGTCTATAGGTGTAGAGCTGAGGGACAGCGCCCAGGCCCAGAGTTCAGACCCCACAACCGACAAAAAAAAAGAAAGAAAGAATTACATAGGTGTTTGCATCTTGGAGTTCATGATAAGCACCATGTTGACATTCGGTACCACAATGGCCATGTAGATGACCAAGAACACTAAGGAAAAGAGGATATGGATCTTGGGAGCAGTCCTAAATCCCAGCAGAATAAACTCAGCGATCTCTGAGTCATTCTTATTCAGGTCACTGTTCATAATCAATGTGTAGGAAGAGATGGAGGAATAGTAAATAATGAAGGGAATTATGATCAGATTATTCATTTTGGTTAAAAAATTACACACACAAAAACCCAAAAAATATTGGGGAACCATCTTGGAAGAATGTGATTTTATATTGTTTCCAAGACATTGCGAAGAACACTAAGGATAAGAGTATCTGTAGCTTGGGAGCAGTTCTAAATCCCAGCAGAATGGCCCCTCCCCATCCCCCCCCCCCCCCACCACCACCGTGATCTCAAGAGACATTTGTTTTTCACTTTGGTTTCATGATTTTGTCATCAGCTAATTGCCATTATCAGCCACCTCCTTTAGAGCAAGGTGAAATACAGACATTGCCATCTATTCCACAAGGTGTATTTTACTGATGATATAACATGAAGGAACACAGACTTCAGAATTTTAGGATGACAATTGAGTTTGACTGATGATCCTGGTTTATTTTAATAGCAGTTTAGCTTTGTAATTTGCTGTAGAACATTAACACATGACATTGAATCTTTCACATGTAACAAGAAATCTTTCAGATCCTGACCAAACACTATCTTTTCACATCTCAACTTTATATTATTCTCTCATTATTATTCTCTCTATAGTGACATACGTTGTCTGTTGCAGTTTATCTGCCAAAAGAGTGGCATTTCTTCTTTTTTTATGTCTTGCAATGTAATCAGACTATTATCTTTCTTTCTTCCTCTCTACATTTCTTCTTCCTTCCTTCCTTCCTTCCTTCTTTCCTTCCTTCCTTCCTTCCTTCCTTCCTTCCTTCCTTCCTTCCTTCTGTCCTTACATCTTTCCTTCCTTCCTTCCATCTGTCCTCCCTTCCTTCCTTCTTTTCTTCCTTCCTTATCTCTTTTTGAACACAAGAAATGCAACGGAGATTTCTATAAACATGCCTTTACTTTTAAGAAGTATAATCTGAACAATGAAGAAATACAATTTTTGTTGCAAAAGACTTCCTGTTAAACAAACATTTGGTTCTACCTTTTCTGTTTTTGCCTCTTCATGGATATATGTGAGTCCAAATATGTTTCAGTGTGTCTGAGGTAAGAAATCATAATCATTACTGAAAACACTAAAATCAATTGGTTAATATATATGCTTATTTACATTTCTCTATAGATGTGAGGAACAAATATAATTCTTATGGAAAAGGCTTGCATGATCAGTTCAAGTAGAGCCTTGTAATACATACAGCTCCGTATGTGGGATAAGTGAGCTGATGGTAAGTGTCATTTGTTTTAAAAAAAAACACTTGTTTGCTTTGTTATCTATTGAGAAAGTTTCTTGTGATGCTTAAAAGACTATATATTTTGAAGCTGTAGGTATAATAATCTGTAGATTTTCATTTGATCTGTAGATGTTCATTTTTTGTCTACAGTGTCATTTATTTCTTTAATGTTAATTTTATTTTGTTGTAAAGGTGTACACTGTCATTTAATTCTGAGGTTTCTTCATTACTTTTGTTTTAACCTTTCTATTGTTGTAGGTAAGGTATGGAATTTACCCAATATTATTATGGTGTGTCTACTGAGCCTTTCATTCTAGTAGTTTATGGGAGGTTTTGTTTGTTTGTTTGTCTTTTGTCGGTGTGGGGCTTGAACTCAAGGCCTGGGCACTTTCCCTGAGCGTCCTTGTGCACAAGGCTAGCGCTCTACTACTTGAGCCTCAGTGCCATTTCCAGTTTTTGAGTGATTAATTGGAGATAAGGGTATCATGGGGAGCTCTACGTGGAGTCTTTTGAGGAACCTCCATACTACTTTCCAAAGTGGTTGAACAATGTAGTAAGGTTCCCTTCTGTCCACATCCCCTTCAGAATCTGTTGTTATTAGAGTTCTTGATTATAGCCATTCCAATTGGGGTGAGGTGGTATCTCAATGTTGTTTTGATTTGCATTTCACTTTTGGGCATTTACCCGAATGATCACAAACAAGACCATACTAAAGCTACCAGCACAACTATGTTTATTGCAGCATTATTTACCATAGCTAAGATATGGAAGCAACCCAGATGCCCCTCAGTAGATGAATGGATTAAAAAAATGTGGTATATATACACAATGGAATTCTATGCCTCCATCAGAAAGAATGACATTGCCCCATTTGTTATGAAATGGAAAGACTTGGAAAAAATTATATTAAGTGAAATAAGCCAAGCCCAAAGAAACATAGGTCCCATGGTTTCCCTTATTTGCAACAACTAGTATATGTCTGAGACAAGCAGAAACGGTCAGATTAGTTGAAGTTAGGCAAAATGAACCCAAGATAAGAACTCAAATTGTTTTTCTTTCTTGCTATTGTTTCTAACATATTTATAAGATGATTTCTTTGTTGCTTTGTATGTCCCTTCCCCACGGTTTTCACTGTATTTGATGTTGGTATAATTTGTGGAGGGGAAGGGAAAAAGCCAATTGTTTAAATAGGGATACAGGTGGACCCATTGCAACAATGAGAGGTACAAGACATTATGTCAAAAAACAAACTTTACAACTTTGGCTGGGGGTGGGGTGGGGGTGGTGGTGGTAGGAAGGAATGGGAAGGGGAAACAAAGGAGGAGGCAACAATGCTTGATAAGAAATGTACTCATTGCCTTGCCCATGTAATTGTAACCCCTCTGTATGGTATTTTCACAATAAAAAACAAACAAACAAAAACCTAGATCCTCTGTGGACTTCATGGACTTGTTACTAGAAGCTCATTGTCTTCAGAATTGACTTAACTTTCCCACTCCAAGAGCTAGCATGGTTCCCAAACGGTGGAAGAAATCTCAATGTTGCAATTACTTGAATAACTTTCACAGTTGTACCAAATCCAGAGCCCTTATGAAAATCCATAGTGAATAATTCAGCAGGTAATTTGAGACTCAATATACAGAGGCACCTTTACTTTCATATCTACTGCAAGCTGTTCTCCTTCCTCAAATCACAGAAGCATCTAAGCATGCAAGATGCAGAATATTCTTCTATTTGATTCTTCACTACAGAATATGGTCCCTGAATGCAATTCCATTTTGACAAAGCATAGTTTATAAAATTCACCTTGACTCTTCTCTGAAGACTACAGATATCCGCAAGAAATCAACTACTAAAGAAAAAAGCAAATATTGGTCAAGTCTCTTTAGGAAGGAAGATTCTAAAAATGAAACATAAATGTGTTTCAAGAGGAAAAGATTCAAATTATCTCAGAATGATTCTTTTTCAGTACCTGTACTTACCATTTATTCATTAATAAACATTTTTGTTTACCCTTTCTAGAACCAAAATGGAAAAAAAGAGAGAAATATTGGAATTCTATGGGTTGATTTTTTACAGAATCTGACAAAATATCAAACAACACCAGGTAAAAAAGATTTAAAGATTTGAGATTTGGACAAAGAGTATGTCACTAGTTGTTTGGTTGTCTGTGCCGAGTACCACTTTTTTTTTCTAGATATAATGTCTTCTGAGAATAATTTCTTAATGTTTATACTGTGACAAATTCTATCATTTTATAATAGACATTTAACTTTTATGTAAACTGCAAATATGTACTGGTGAAGTATAATTTGCCAAATCTAGAGCCTTATGCAGAAACTAAATGACAAGGAAATAAGTGGAGTTTGATCCTAAGGAAGTTATTATCACCTGAGGAATAGTGGATATTCAATATTAATTTTAAAATATGATGCTGGAATGCATTTGACAGGAATAACTCTTGAAAATTAAAGCAATCTCTGCCTTGACTCTAGGCAGTATTAAAGAAACATGAATCCAATGTATTGTTTTTAAAAATGGTGCTTCATAGCCAGTTCGTTGCCAGTGGCTTATACCTGTAATCTTTAGCTACTGAGGAGGCTGAGACTGAAAGACCATAGCACAAAGCCAGCTTATGCAGCAAATTTGTTGAGACTCCATTTCCAAATAACTAGCAAAAATTCTGAGCTAGCATGCTACCATTTCTGCATTCTTAATGGTTAATTGAAGGTAAGTGTCACACCGATTATTCTGTCTGGGCTAGCTTGGAACTGTGATCCTCAGTTCTCAGCCTCCTGAGTAGGTATGATGATAGGCATGAGCCAACAGCACCTGGCCATGCTTATTTTTAAAGTAACTCTTTTAAGGACCTCTTCTTAAGGAAATAGAACCCTGTGGTTAAGAAGGTAGGAGAATTTTCTTTATTAAAAAAAATGTATAGTACATCTTGGAGAGACATTTGAGAGTGTAAATACAACAGCTCTCCAAATGTTGCTAAACTTAAGTTTAGCAAATTTTGCTAAATCTAGGCTATATAAACTGTATCCTGGCTGCCAATTATGTTCTTTTCCAGTTCGTGTGTTATGGTACTGAATTATTGTGGCACTGTGGAGGGAGGGAGTATAAAGTGTTATTGAAAAGCATATTGAAAACATGGCATTGGAAGCCTAGGGGGAGAAAGGCCTAATTTTATGTTTACTGCTTCTAGGAATGAAAAACTTAAAATAACATTGAACTGCGTGTGTTGAACTGCATTTAAGTTGTACAATTTCTCAGAGACTAAAATGAAGAATCATTACAGAGCCTTCCTAAGTCTAAATATGGTAGAGAAGTGTTTGTCGTACCAGGATCAATACGTTCATGTCTTTATTTTTGCCTTCTGCTTCTTGTCAGGTTTCTTCCATGAGCGACAGGGGAACAAGTAATCACTCAGAAATGACTGGCTTCGTTCTTGTAGGCTTCAGGGTCGGCCCCGAGCTCCATCTTCTCCTCTTCCTGCTATTTGTACTCATCTATGCCGTGATCCTCTTGGGGAATGTTGGCATGATGACTCTTATCATGATCGACCCCCGTCTGAACACACCCATGTATTTCTTCCTAGGCAATCTGTCCTTCATCGACCTCTTCTATTCGTCTGTCATTGCACCCAAGGCGATGACCAACTTTTGGTCGGAGAGCAAGTCCATCTCCTTTGCAGGCTGCGTGGCCCAGCTGTTTCTCTTTGCACTCTTCATCGTGACCGAGGGATTTCTCCTGGCAGCCATGGCGTACGACCGCTTCCTTGCCATCTGCAGCCCCCTGCTCTATTCTGTCCAGATGTCCACGCGTCTCTGCGCACAGCTGGTGGCGGGCTCCTATTTCTGTGGCTGCGTCAGCTCGGTTCTGCAGACCAGCATGACATTCACTGCCTCCTTCTGCGCTTCGCGAGCCATTGATCATTTTTACTGCGATACCCGCCCGCTGCAGAGATTGTCTTGTTCGGACCTCTTTGTCCAGAAAGTGGTATCGTTTTCGCTCTCCGGCCTCATCATTTTGCCAACCGTTTTCGTAATCATCGTCTCTTATCTGTACATTGTGTCCACGGTTCTAAGGATGCGCTCCACCGAGGGGCGGAAGAAAGCCTTCTCCACCTGCAGCTCCCACCTGGGAGTGGTGGGCGTGCTGTACGGCGCTGTCTTCTTCATGTATCTCACGCCCGACAGGTACCCTGAACTGAGCAAAATGGCCTCTCTGTGTTACTCCCTCGTCACGCCTATGCTCAATCCTCTGATTTACTCTCTGAGAAACAAGGACGTCAAGGAAGCGCTCAGAAAACTGTTAGAGAAGAAAAGGATGGTTCTGTGACCCTCCAGCCACGCTATCGTTGCTGTGGTGTGTCTTTAGTTCACACATGGTATGCTCACTGATGTCTTCCTCTCTCCACTATTATTTTAAAAAAAAATGCTACCAGTAGCTTTGTCTAGGGTCAAGTATTCTTACAGAATGTTATTTTTTTAATATCCTCTACGACATCCTTAACCCTGAATATTCTGGGTGTGGGAAATGTCCTTGGCCTTGGCAGAGTATTTTCATAGTGATCCCTCCCCCACCAATAATTATATTTCATAGAAGCAGTGTTTATGTCATATATTGGACAATATTTCCCTGTGTTATGATGCTAAACAATACTTTATCTAGCACTCATTATTCTTTTGTGTTGCCATTCCCTTCTATATGTAATCATTCATAACTGACAATGATCAGATGATTTTTAAATAAAAGTCTTTTGTATTTTATAACTTTATCATCAGGTTATATAGTTATCAAAGGTCACCTTGGTAAATTATTTTATATGTGGTATTTATAAGGAGAAAAACATGGTAAACTTCATTATGTACAACCACTTAGAAAGCTATACCAAGTATGCCAGCTGTTCTGGAGTTTCTTAGATATTGCCCATTGACACTACTGATTGCAGGAAACTAATTCAAAGAACCAAACTGGAAGATAGAGAAAAACAGATATGGCCACATGTTCATCCACTCAATCGGGATCTTCAGTGCTTTTCCTTGTATCAATTATACCTGAGAAATATTTGATAGAGGTATAGAAGTCAACAAAATAGTATGACCTAAAATTTAATCCTCTGTTCCTCTGACATGTTTTTTAAAAATAAATATGTATTTCATTAATTCCTTGGAATACCTCTGCAAGTGTTCTGTGTTGTGGTAGGAACAGGGATAACTAACTAGTCATTAAGGAGTTTACAATTAGGTTAGACAATTAACATCCCCATAATTAACATAATTAACATGACTGTAATCAGGTAAGTTCTCTTTGGAGATGTGCAAGAGACACTTAGAATGAGGCTAAGCCAGGTGCCCGGGGATAATATGTGTAAACTTAGCTATTCAGAAGGCTGAAATTTGAGAATAGCCAAGGTCAAAGCCAGCCAGGGCAAGAAAGTCTGGGAGACTCATATCTCCAATAAACTACAAAAAAAAAGCTAAAAATGGAGCTGTGATTCAAATGGTAGAACACTAGCGCTGAGCAAAAGATGCTCGGGGTCAGTCTCCAGGCCCCGAGTTCAAGTCTCAGGGCAGGCGCAAAAAATAAAATTTTTAAAAGGAATAAGGTTGGAATAGGGGGATTACTGCAGTGGGTCATATTGTTTATTTGGGGGGGGGTCATGTGCACTGTTAATGAAAAAGGAGCAGGTAGTATGTAATAAACTGATTAATAAAACAATAGTGTACAAAAGAAAGTGTGTTGTTCATAGTTTTGAAGGTGAATGAGTCTGATGGTGGCACAAACTGAAAAAATTAAATGAGCAGAATAGAGAATGTAGCTCAGTGGTAGCTGCAGTTTTTCTCCTTTAAGAAAACAATTTCCCTCTGGACAGACAGCACAGCATTGATCATACTTTTTATCACTCAGAGAATAGAATACTTTCAGGGAATACAGCAGAATTTCCTTAACAGATGCTCTCCTTTACCCCATTCCCAGCTCATGTTGGGGTTCATCAGATCCATGTCCAGGTGTCATGTTACATGAACTTCCTTGGGAGCAGTTAAAAATTCATGTACCCTCAAACCTGGGTGGCACTTAGAACCCAAACACTGACTCTTCAAAATTCTGTAGAAATGGCTTTTATAATAGTGGACAGAATGTTTGATCTATTTTTAATTAGTTTATATGAGTTATATGGGGGGGGGGGGATTTCCTGGTGACATCTCCACACATTTACATTGAAAATCAGTTTCACCATATCTCTCACTATTCCTTCCCCATGACCCCAAGAAATTTCAACAGGATACAACAATTTCTATTTCCATAGTTGCAAATAATATATTTTGACCTTTTCAACCTCCTTCATACTCCATGTTAGCTTAACCCCCATCCTCTAGTCCTTACTCATCAACAGAAGCTATTTCTTCTTTCTTTCTTTCTTTTCTTTCTCTCTCACTCTCTCTTTCCCTCCCTTCCTCCCCCTCCCTCCCTCCCTCCTTCCCTTCCCTCCTTCCTTCCCTTCCCTCTCTCCTTCCTTCCTTCCTTCCTTCCTTCCTTCCTTCCTTCCTTCCTTCCTTCCTTCCTTCCTTCCTTCCTTCCTTCCTTCTTTCCTTTCTTTCTTTTCCAGTCCTGAGCCTTGAACTCAGGGCACTGAACCTAATCTTCTTTTGCTCAAAGCTAGCACTCTACCACATGAGCCACAACACAACTTCCAGCTCTTTCTGTTCAGGAGGTACTGAGGAATAGAACCAAGGGTTTCATGTATGCTAGGCAAGCCCTACCACTAAGCCACATTCCCAGTCCTAGAAACTTTTCTCTTTCTCCACCCTGTATCTCTCTGTTGATCAACATTACTTTTGCAATAGAACACTTTAATCATAACAATGTTAATGAGAAACTTTATATGAGTTAACCTTATGTGATATTTTTAAATGTACTAGATCAGTAAATATCTGAGGAATATTAAAATCACAAACATGGGTTGTGCAGGTTTTATTCAAATCATCCTGCCCACTAGCTTGGTGTTTGTTCCAATATAACAGGTCAGTTATTTCCAGAAAAATGTTTGGTCACATGCTATCTTTTCTGAGGATTTCTTTATAGAATATTGCACTATCCTTGCTAGTATGTTTTGCAGTGTTTTGGCAGGCTATATGCACAGGGAAAATTAAAATTTTCACCCTAGTAATTGGGAAATAGTATAATAAAATGCCAAAAATTCTATGATTATGGAAAGTCTTGAAACTGTTTCTGGATCATCCTTCTTTCTTCAAATGTCATTTGTAGAATCTTTGTAAATTTTAGATTAGGGGCCGACAAAATCAGTCTTTTGCACTTAAACATTTTGAGTTCACATAGAGATTTCCATATAACAAAAATCCCAGTGTTGCAAGAGTGGAGGACTTATGAAGAAGGTACTTTCTTACTTTTTAATATACACAATAGGATTTCTGGGTTTTGTTTAGGAATCTGAAGGCAAATCACTTTGATTCTCACACTTAAGAGAAACACCCAGATCTCTGGAAGTTGTTTTTTTTTTTTTTTAACTACCCCTTCTTCCTATACCTTAATTCAAAGATGCCGGCATGGTATGCATCTAGCTATCCTCTGTGCTCTTTGATTAGCCAGTTTTCACTCCAGTTATTTTATTCACTGTTACTTGTGTTAATTTTCCTCTGACTAATATCAGCCTAGTGTATCTACAGTAGCATCAAGGAAAAAATTTCTAAAATAATAAGGGCTATAATCCATTCCCATGAGATGATTGAATAATGTTCTGTGTAAATGAAATATAAAAGCAACACCAAGCACTTATCCAATGGTATCTGTTTTATTAGTTTATTCTGTGTAAAACATTAGTTATTTGGTCCTATGGAGAGCCCTTTAAAATTTCCAATAGTTTGGGAAATTTATCACTTAGTGAATTCTCCCTTTCTTTTTGCATCATACAATATTTTTTTTTAATTTTTTCATTATTGTGAAAATACCATATAGAGGGGTTACAATTACATGGGCAAGAGATTGAGTACATTTCTTATCAAGCATTGTTGCCTCATCCTTTGTTTCCCCACACCATCCCTTCCTCTCTCCACCCCGCCCCATACCACCTCCCTCCACCCCACCAAAGTTGTAAAGTTCACTTTTCGACATAACATCTTGTACATCTCATTGTTGCAATAGGTCTACCTGTATCCCTATTTAAACAATTTTTTTTTCCTTCTCCTCCACAAATTATACCAACATCAAATACAGAGAAAGCTGGGGTTATACCATGGGGGAGGGCCATACAAAGCAACAAAGAAATCATCTTATAAATATGTTGGAAACAATCGCAATAAAGAAAACCCATTTGAATCCTTATCTTGGGGTTCATTTCACCTAACATCAACTTGTCTGACAGTTTTCTGTCTCAGCTCCCCTATGACCCAGCAATCCCACTTTTGGGCATTTACCCAAATAATCACAAACAAGACCATACTAAAGCTACCAGCACAACTATGTTTATTGCAGCATTACACAATATATTTTACTGATGAGGGGCACTTTAATCCCCAGTGAATGGCTTTTCTTGTGGAGGGAATGATACCATTTTGGTCTCCCTCCCCGGGAGAGAATTTCTCTCAGGATTCATGCCAGGGTTATTTTTTTTAGTTGAACAATGAACTAGCTCATGAAGCCAAAATACAGTAAGTAAGCATAGTATTAAGAGATACGCTTCAATTTTGCTGGTTTTTATCCATGTTATCCAATTTGAGTCATGATCTGATGAGTAAGGAAATAATCTCTGTTGAGGAAAAACTTACTTTAAACAAAGGTTTGATTCTTTTCATATTTTTGTCTCTTTATGGATATACTTGAAGTCACTGTGTTCTCATGTTTACTAAGGAAAGACATAATCATTTCTTAGAATATCCAGTACTTTCATTTTTTTTCACTTTTTTCTATATACTGTTCCTTTTAGATAGTATTTGTTATATTTCTTTACTTTGTTTCGATATTTCTGATGAAAACAGGAGCCTATTTAAAAAAAACATGCACTTTGTAATTAATATACAATTTTAAAGCTTATTTTGACCAACCCTTTGTATGCATCAGTATTAATCTTCTTTTTTTTTTTTTTTTTAAATTTTATTTTATTTTATTTGAGAACATACTGTACAGAGGGGTTACAATTACATGGGCAGGATAATGCATACATTTCTTACCAAGCATTGCAGCCTCCTCCTTTGTTGACCCTTCACCTCCCTTCCCAGCCTCCCCCCTCCCTCCCACCCAATCATACCCTCCCCCCCCCCCCCCCCCCCCCCCGCCCCCGACATTGTAAAGCTGGTTTTGACATGACATTTTGTACTTCTCATTGTTGCAACAGGTCCACCTGAATCCTTAAACGACTTGTTTGTCCCCATCTCCTCCACATGTTATACTGACATCAAATATAGTGAAAGCGGGGGTTACACTGTGGGGGAGGGACATACAAAGCAACAAAGAAATAATCTTATAAATGCGTTAGAAACACATGCATGAAAGAAACAAAAACATTAAAATACATATTTGAGGGTTCGTTTTCCTAACATCACATTCTCTGACTTTTTCCGCTTGACTCATACCTATACTAGATATTGCAAATAAGGGAAACCATGGGACCTATGTTTCTTTGGGCCTGGCTTACTTCACTTAATATAATTTTTTCCAAGCCTTTCCATTTCCTAACAAATGGGGAAATGTCATTCTTTCTGATGGAGGCATAGAATTCCATTGTGTATATATACCACATCTTCTTGATCCATTCATCTACTGAGGGGCATCTGGGTTGGTTCCATGTCTTAGCTATGGTAAATAATGCTGCAATAAACATAGTTGTGCTGGTAGCTTTAGTGTGGCCTTGTTTGTGATCATTTGGGTAAATGCCCAAAAGTGGGATTGCTGGGTCATTGGGGAGCTCTATATGGAGTCTTTTGAGGAACCTCCATACTGCTTTCCAAAGTGGTTGAACAAGTTTACATTCCCACCAACAATGAAGTAAGGTTCCTTTCTGTCCACATCCCCTCCAGCATCTGTTGTTGTTAGAGTTCTTGATTTTTGCTGTTCTAACTGGAGTGAGGTGATATCTCAATGTTGTTTTGATTTGCATTTCTTTTATGGCTAGGGACGTTGAACATTTCTTCATGTGTCTATTGGCCATCCTTCTTTCTTCTTCAGAGAAGCTTCTCTTTAAGTCTTTCGCCCACTTACTTATTGGGCAGTTGTTTCTTTGAGGATTTGTTGTTGGGTGGTTTAATTTTTTGAGTTCCAAGTATATTTTAGATATGAGACCCTTGTCCGTTGTATGGCTAGTAAAGATCTTCTCCCAGTCCGAGGGCTTTCTATTGATCTTGCTAGCTATGTCATTTGCCCTACAGAAGCTCTGCAACCTTATACAATCCCATTTGTCCAGCCTTTCTTTGATTTGTTGTGTTTCCGGGTCTCTATTCAGAAAATTTCGGCCTGAGCCAAGGAGACCCAGGGTTTCTCCTATTCCATCCTGTAATGTTTTCAGAGTGTCTGCTTTGAGTTCAAGGTCTTTGATCCATTTGGAGTTGATTCTGGTGCAGGGTGATATATAAGGATCTAGCTTTAGTTTTCTACATGTAGTTAACCAGTTTTGCCAGCACCATTTACTGAAGAGGCTGTCTGTCTTCCATTCTATTGTTTTAGCTCCCTTATCGAAGATTAGATGGCTATAGGTCTGTAGGTTCATTTCTGGGTTTTCAATTCTATTCCATTGGTCCTGAGGTCTGTTCTTATGCCAATACCAAGCTGTTTTGATTACTTTGGCTTTATAGTAGAGTTTGAAATTTGGTATTGATATTCCTCCATCCGTGTTCTTTCCGTTGAGGAGCGTTTTTGCTATTCGGGGTCTTTTATTGTTCCATATGAATTTTTGGATTGCCTCTTCTATTTTCTTGAAGAATGAGGGTGGAATTTTGATAGGTATTGCGTTGAATTTGTAGATAGCCTTGGGAAGTATTGCCATTTTCACGATGTTAATCTTTCCAATCCAGGAGCATGGGAGGTTTTGCCATTTTTTAAGTTGCATCAGTATTAATCTTTTTTCTTTTCAAGAGTGTTGACTATTCTACCCTATATAATCTGATCTTAGAAGAATTTCAAATTCCAAATTCTTACCTACCTTACCATGTGAACAAAATTTTGTCATAGAAATGACAATAAAATTGTAAGATTCATTTTGCTAGTATATTTATAATTCAATATGGTCACTGTACTTATGTACTTTAAATAAAAATGTATAGTTAAAATTAATATAGATATATAGTGACAAGACATTGCAATAGCATGTGATTTAATTTATTATGCTTTATTTCTCATTTGAGATGTGAACAAGAATCAAGCATGCTTCTCAATCTCACAATTCTGCATAAATCCCTTAAATTTGTTTTAACATCTTTGTTTCCTAAATAGTAAAGATCTCTTTCACAGCCATACTATATACTGAATGCTCCAGATCTTGTCTGCTCTTGGGAGCTATTTAAGGCCATCCTGGTTAATACAAAGATATAGGAATAAATTTCTCTCTGTCTATAATTCCACTGTCTTTTACTTAATATTTCATCATGGTATGAAATAGCATTTGCCTAAATAAATATAATTGAAACGTGCTTAAATACACATACCTTGCATGAATTTTTTTATTTGTAAGTACCTCACATTATCATGTGACCCTTCAAATTTCCATATGCATATAGCCTTGTGGTTGTGATTAGGTTTCTTTATAAAATGAAAGAAATGTCTCTGCATAAGATTTTAGCAATATTCAATTGTATTTCTTTTCTTAAAATGTGTGGATTGATGCTAATAAAATATGGACAAAAATTAAATAAAAATTAATGAAAAGATTAAGGTAGGTGTTGGGAGAAAAGGAAATATAGAAAATTAGCATGAAGGAAGTAAGTAAACAGGAAGAAAGGAAGGAGAGGAAAATAAAAGCAAAAGCCATCACTGTTTTCAGCAAATCAATTTGGTTAGTAAGAATTTAAACCATAACAGGGACAAAATCATGGGAAAATAATGATATGACAATGATAGTCAAAGATGATTGTGTCAGCATCAGAAATCCTCTTTCTCATATAAAAATGAAGACAGAATGGTATTTTTTAGTATATAATAGGCCCAAATAACCATTAAAAATGAACTGAGACTATAACTGAACTTGCTTTGTATTGGACAATTTTGAGACAACTCAATGATGTATTCTTCACATGCATCTTATCTTGCAGGGTAGATTATAGTGTTTATGCAAATGTATATAGCTGTGAGAGGTGACTTTCAATGGCAACAAATGAGAAAGCAAGGAAGGAAGGAAGGAAGGAGGGAAGAAAGGAAGGAAGGAAGAAAGGAAGGAAGGAAGAGAGGGAGAGAGAAAGAAGGAAGGAAAGAAACAAAGAGGAAATCCTTCTCAGGACTATAGATATTGTCCTGGAATCTGCATTTCCCTAAGGTACGGTTGGATCTCTATTGATTTCCAGTAATTATGACTGAAAAGGCTTGCCAATCAGTTTGAACTCATCACTAAAAATATTTCAAAAATATCAGCAACAGAAGAGTGGGATTAAGGGGAGGGAGTAGATGGAAGAAGAGAAGTGGGGAGAATACAGACATAAAATTCAATGTGTATCATACAAAATTAAGAAAATTGAGAGAAGTGGTAGGGTTGGGAGAGATGGGGGGGAAGATGAAAAGGGAATGTAGATCAAGATGCATTATACTCATAAACTTCTTTGTTGAACAGCAACTCCTTTGTACCACTATTAAAAGATAACATATGTGTGTATGTAAATCAACATATTAATTTGTTCACTTGTGTTTTATAAAACATTGGAACTAATATGATCTGTACAAGGAATCATCTCCCACGCTGAGTTACAAGCTTTGTTGTTGTTACTGATTTTTTTTTAACCAAAACAAGTATTGTTATTGCTCACTTCTTTCATTTTTACCATTTACCCAGTTCTATGTAAACAAGGGCTATGAAGAGTGATCTGAATAAGAATTACTCAGAGATCACTGAGTTTATTCTGCTGGGATTTAGAACTGCTCCCAAGCTCCAGATCCTCTTATTCTTCGTGTTCTTGGTCATCTACATGGCCATTGTGGTGGGAAATGTCAGCATGGTGCTTGTCATTTCCATGGACTCCAAGCTGCAAACACCCATGTACTTCTTCCTGAGAAACTTGTCCTATCTGGATCTCTGCTATTCCACAGTCATTGCTCCCAAAACTTTAGTCAATTTCTTGAGTAATGAAAAGAAAATTTCCTACAATGGCTGTGCTACTCAATTTTTCTTTTTTGCTCTGTTTGTCACCACAGAAGGTTTCCTTCTGTCTGTAATGGCATTTGATCGATTCTCAGCCATATGCTCTCCTCTTCTTTACCATGTCAACATGTCCCACAAAGTCTGTGTTCAGCTGGTAACTGGATCCTACCTTGGTGGCTGCATCAATTCCATAGTACAGACAGATTTCACCTTTAGCTTGAGTTTCTGTGGAGAAAACAGACTGGACCACTTCTTCTGTGATGTTCCAGCCCTGATCAAGATCTCATGTGCTGACACCTTTGTGAATGAGATGGTGCTGTTCATTCTCTCTGCTCTCATCATCATCTCCACCACCACGGTAATCGTAGTGTCTTATGGGTACATTCTCTCCACTGTCTTGAAGATTCCCTCCACTCAAGGAAGGAGAAAGACCTTCTCCACCTGTGGCTCCCATATAGCTGTGGTAAGCATCTTCTATGGAACTGTCTTCTTCATGTACGCCCAGCCTGGGGCCCTGTCCTCTCCAGAGCAAAGCAAGATTGTAGCTGTGTTCTACACACTTATAATACCAATGCTGAACCCTCTGATCTACAGTCTGAGAAACAGGGATGTGAAAGATGCAGTGAAAAGAATCATATATGAGAAATGGTCCTCCCAGTGATATTTACAAAGCCATTGTATTGTGGACAAAGTATGTATGTAAGAGTTCTATTCTTGTTCTTATGAAATTATAGGATGTCCAGATTTTTAGCTATGCTAACAAATATAATATTCTCACTTTTATGAAATAATAATTCTAATAATATGGATTCACACATCATTATTTTACCTTCTTAACATATAGATCCCCGTTTTATTATATAGTAACTGTAATTACTGTTAGTGTTAATTTAAGTAAGAAGTAATGAAATAGACTTGGGGCTGACTTGAACTCAGGATCTGAGTGCTTTCCCTGAGCTTTTGTGTTCAAAGCTAGCTCTCTATCACTAGAGCCTAAGCTTCTCTTATGACTTTTTGGTGGTTAATTGGAGATGAAGAACCACATGGACTTTCCTGCCCAGGCTGGCTTCACATTGAACTGCAGTCCTCATATCTCACCTTCCTGAGTAGCTAGGATTACAGGCATGAGCTACCTGCATTCAGCTGAAATATTGCTTCTTGAATGACATTACTCATTACTATACAATTAATACATAAATCCATATCTCCATGTGTAATCTGTATGTTTTTATTTTTTTATTGTGAAAATACTGTACAGAGGGTTTAGAATTACATGAGCAAGGTAATGAGTACATTTCTTATCAAGCATTGTTGCCTCCTCTTTTGTTTCCCCTTCCCATCCCTTCCCATGACTCCTCTCCTGCTTCCCCCCCCCCAACACCATGACAAACTTGTAATGTTAGTTTTTCAACATAACGTCTTGTACATCTCATTGTTGCAATGGGTCCACCTGTATCCCTATTTAAACAATTTGCTTTTTCCCTTCTCCTCCTCAAATTATACCAACATCAAATCTGTATCTTTTTATAAGCTTGAAATGCACTGTGTTTGTGGCAAAATGTAAGGGCAATGACGATAAAGAACACCCTGAATTAAAGTACGGGTTTCCAATGTTTCCAGATGCTCTCATCCTGGGAGGAAACACATGTGTTCACAGTAGATCCACAGTGTACTGTAAAGAGGCAAATTCATGTGAAAAATTCTAACAATAACAGTCTACTGAGATATATTATCCTCAAATGTTGTAATATATGGTTAAAAAATCTCATACATAATAACCATGGAATGTGTAGCATACATTATAGTATTGCCATTTTAAAGTGGGTAAAAATTGGAATGTCAGTAGATGAATTAATTTGTGAGAACCTTATTTCTAATTTTTTATTATTTTATTTTCCACATTCAGATATTTTCTTCTATATATACATATTCTAGTACCTTTGGAATAGTCAGAAAACACAACTGCACAATTTTGAAATGTTTATTTTTAAAATAGAGGTGAAGACACAGAGTAAGTCTTGTAACAAAACAAATTTGTTATCATTATTGTGCCTATACTTAAATTTAGTTAATATAAAAGTTTTCTTTATGGTAAAGAGTGAAGCTCTAATTCAAGATCATTTTCACCCTTAACCAATTTTTTCAAAAATAGAGATAGGATATGAGAGTTTTATTTTGCTTTCCTTGGGTTTAATGTGTGGGTGTATTATATTATATTATATATGTATATATATGTATAGATTGTGTACTTTAGTTATATATGTATATATATACATATGTAGATATATATACCTATATGTGTGTCTATGTATTTGAATACTACTACAAATATATTCTTGTTTACTGCAACACTATTTACAAAAGCTAAGTTATGTAATTAGTCTAGGTGCCAATTAACAGATCAATCAATGGTCAGTGGAAAATACAAATGTGAGACATTTACACAATGAAGTATTATTATCAGCTTTAAAGAATGTTACTACACTATTCATGGGCATTCGATGAAATGAGAGAACATCCTGAAAATAAAAATTATTCAGACCCAGAGGGATAAATGCCACATGATTTTTTAAATGTCAGTTCTTAATGTAAGAGGGGAAGAAAGAGTTGAACAAGAATCTGGGTGTATGGTCAAAACACTGGGAGGTAGAGGAAGGAAAAGAGAAGAAGAGAAGGGAAGATGATTGAAGCCCTTTATATGTGTGTTTAGTACTTGAGTAAAATTTACAAGAAAATGAGAATGAAAATGGATAAAAATAATTTTACAGTAGATGATAATAAACAAAATACATTATATGCACTTATTTTAAAAATTCACAATAAATGGGGGCTGGGAAGGTGGCTGAGTGATAGAGTGCTTGACTGGCATGCATGAAGCCCTGTGTTTGATTCCTCAGCACCACATAAACAGAAAAGTGGCACTGTGACTCAAGTGGCAGAGCACTACCCTTGAGCTGAAGAGCTGAGGGACAGCGCCCAGGCCCAGAGTTCAAGCCCTGCAACAAACTCAAAAAAGTCACAATAAAAGCTCTCAATTTGCACAACTAATATATTGTAGTAAAAATTTTAAGATATGTAAAATGCAGGTATGAGTTTAATATGGCCATTTCATTTCTTTTCATTATACCCCTCATGGTTATATAACTGGAAGTAATAGTATATTTTTCTTACTGTTTAAAGAAATAACATACTATTTTCCTTGATTATTATATTAATTTGCATTCCACAAATTGATGTATTTTTTCAGTATGTTTACTATAGCTTAGCAAAAATAAGATCATGTGCTTAACTTCACAATGTTAATAAGTTTGGAGCAAAGAGAGGTACAGAATTTTCTAATGTCAATGATCATTGAAATTTTTTTTTAATTTTTCTTTCCAACAAGGATACTTTATTCTAGCATGAATAAATGTGATAACCTATTTTTGTATATATTTTTATTGTAAAAATAGTGTACAGAGGGATTACAGTTACATGAGTAAGGTAATGAGTACATTTCCTATCAAGCATGGTTACCTCCTCCTTTGTTTTTCCCCTACCATCCCTTCCCTCCCCACCTCCTCAACACCTCCCTCCCCCCCCACCCTGAGTTGTAAATTTCATTTTCAACATAGTGTCTTGTACATCTCATTGTTACAATGGGTCAACCTGTATCCTTATTTCAGCATTTTGCTATTTCCCTTCCCCTCCCCAAATTAGAAAAATGTATATACAAGATGCAGGACACTGGAATCAAATACAGTAAAAACAGGGGTTATACCATGGGGGAAGAACATATAAGAGAAACAAAAAAAATCACATGGTACATTATAAATACATTAAAAGCAACAGCAAGAAAGATAAAAGCACTTGTGTCTCTACCTTGGGGTTCATTTCCCTTAGCATTATCTTATATGTCATATGTACATAGCTTTTTATCTTTTCTGCTTGTCTCAGACATATACTAGTTATTGCAAATAAGGGAAACCATGGGACCTATGTTTCTTTGGGCTTAGCTTACTTCACTTAATATAATTTTTTCCAAGTCTTTCCAGTTCCTAACAAATAGGGCAGTGTCATTCTTTCTGATAGAGGCAGAGAATTCCAATATGTATATATATATATAAACACATTTTCTTGATCCATTCATCTACTGAGGGGCATCTGGGTTGCTTCCATATCTTAGCTGTGGTAAATAATGCTGTGATAAACATAGTTGTGCTGGTAGCTTTAGTATAACCTTGTTTGTGATCATTTGGGTAAATGCCCAGAAGTGGAATTGCTGGGTCTGCTTTCTAAAGTAGATGAACAAGTTTACACTCCCACCAACAATGCAGTTGGGTTCCCTTTTGGCCACCTCCTCTCCAGGATCTGTTGTTGTTCAATTTCTTGATTATAGCCATTCTAACTGGGGTGAGGTGGAATCTCAATGTTGTTTTGATTTGCATTTCTTTTATGGCTAGAGAAGCTGAGCATTTCTTCATGTGTCTATTGGCCATTCTTATTTCCTCCAGAGAAGTTTCTCTTTAAGTCTTTAGCCCACTTGTTTATCAGTCAGCTGTTTCTTTGAGGATTTGTTGTTGGAGGATTTAATTTTTTGAGTTCTAAGTATATGTTAGATATGAGACTCTTGTCCATTTTTCATCACTCCTTTTCTTGGATTTGAACTCAGGGCATCTCACACTTGCTTGGCTAGAACTCTACCACTTGAGTTTTGCCTCCAGCCCAGCTTGTTGCATGGTGTGGCTTTAAATAGTAATCCTGTAATCTCAATCCAAAGCAGCTAAGATTACTGATATGAGCCACCAATGCTCTGCTCATTGTCCAGTCTTCAGATTCTAGCTCACAGTTCCCATGTGCTATTTCACGTTCTATTTGGTATGATATTATTGCACAGTATATTATCTTGCTGCCCTCATCTTTGAAAGCTAAAAACCTAAATAAGACAATACGTTTAAAATGATATCCTTCCCTGGGCTGGGAAGGTGGCTCAGTGGTAGAGCACTTGCCTTGCATGCATGAGACACTGGGTTCAATTCCTCAGCACCACATAAGCAAAAAGAAAAAAGCCAGAAGTGGCGCTGTGGCTCAAGTGGTAGAGTGCTAGCCTTGAGCTGAAGAGCTGAGGGACAGCGGGCAGGCCCAGCGTTCAGGCCCCAGACCCAAAAAAAATAAAATAAAATGATATCCTTCCCTTATAAAAACTTGTGATTTACAGAGCAATTTTCTTAAAATTTTGGCTACAAACATTAGACCCATAGAAGGCAGGAATACAATGTTTACCTCAATCATCAAACACTATTCAGAAAATTCAAAGGAAAAGGAAAATATGCTATATTTACATATGATGTGGTTTTTCAACCATCCTATACCATATTAAATACTGAGTTTTAATTTTTATGTAACTTGTTATAGCCACAGTTATATGTTACAATTATGACTTTAATAAGTCAAGTTTCCTCCTTTCTGACAGAAATATAACTCACTTAAAATAGAGAATTAATGTGATTGCTATTATCTTTGTATTTGTTTTTGCCATTCCTGGAGCTTGAGCTCAGGGCCTGTGCTCTGTCCCTGGACCTCTCTATACTCAGTGCTAGCACTCTACCGCTTGAGCCACAGCATCACTTCTGGCTTTTTCTAAGAAGTTTATTGGAGATAAGAAAGAGTCTCATAGACTTTTCTGCCTAGGCTGGCTTCAAACTTTGATCCTCAGATCCCAGCCTTCTGAGTTGCTAGGATTACAGGATTGGGCCATAGGTGCCCAGCCCTATTATCTTCTTATCTATTTTTATATCAACTTTTCTTTGAAAGATATACATCATTTGTGTTGGTTTGCCAGCTGTCACTCAGCGTTTAAGTTTAACAAATATTTATAGCTTGTTTCTATAAGTAGTGTATTTTTGCCTAACAGAATTACCTATCATTTAGTTGTTATTTTATGATAAGCAAATGATGCATATTTTTCAGAAAACATAATACTATCATTTAACAGATGACAAATAGGACTTTACTGTAAATTTTTAGAAAATAATATATATTTTATAGGTCCATATATACAATGATTATTTTATTCCTTCTCTCCTCCATTGGATTGTGGGTTTTTGAAGTACAGCGATGGACATAGACACAGACACAGAGCAATTGCTCAACAATATGACATAAAAATTATTTTGGTTCATGAATTATAAACTGGAGGAAAGTGTGGGAGAGCCCGTCATTGAAAATGCTTCCCTGGTGTTCAGAACATTTCCCACATCTGAGAATTTCAGAATTAATGATAATCAGGAAAATAAGAAGGGGGAAAAGAATTTCTAATTGAATAGTGTCTATTTTAGATTTTCTGCTGAACTTCAGTCCCGTTATCATCCAGAGAGCTCTTTTACCTTTTTAATGTTACCAACTTTCACAAACTTACAAAGTAGAAGTTTTCTCTGATTATTTTTCCTTTTTCTCCCATTATGACATAAAGTATGTTATCAAAGAGAGAGACATTAAATTCCCAGCCAATGCTTTCCTTGGAGGAAGGGATATCCATGCCTTCGATTTCCCTCCCCAGGAGAGAATTTCTCTTAGGACTCATCCCAGATCTATTTCTTCATTGATTCCATGAACTCCAAAAGGAAACAAGAAGCACAGAAAGAGTAAGACATGAGCTATCATTTGGGTTGCTACTAAGTTTCAGTCTCAGTCTAGTCCAGGAGAAGATGTAGGAAAACATCCCATTAAACAAAGGTTTGTTTCTTTAGTTTTACTTTCATGATTTTTTTTTTTAGTGGGAGGGAGATGTACTTGAATTCATAGATGGCATGGCATTTATAAGGACAACTAATAAAAATGATGGAGAATGCCTCCTATTTGAATTTTTACGTTTTTATCTTCATCCCTTGATAGGAGCTCAAGGGTCTTGCACTTGCTGGCAAGCACTTTCACCACTTGAACAACAACCCTTTTGGCTGTAGTTGTTCTTGGAGAGCACCTTGCATTTTTTCCAGATGAGTGCACACTGAGAGCCACTTACCAACTTCTTCAGCAAATGCAGTCCATCATTCATTCTACAGGTAGAAATGGGTTTTCTAACTTTTATGCCCGTGTGAGCTTTGAACCAAAATCCTTCAACTCTTTCTTGAATGCTTTGGATTAAAGACACCTGACACCAGGCTCTACCTGTTCACACCCCATTTTTTTAATATAGTTTGGCCTACATTCTTAAACTGTGTTTCAATATTTCTACTGAAACCAGAAACTTGGTCGTGTGAAAAATCAATTTAAAGAAAACATGCATATTTATAGACAAGAGGCCCTGCCATAAATAACTGTGTCCATTTCTTTGCCTTCTAATGTTGACCAGCCACTGTTTCTGTCAAGTAAATCCTTGAAACTTAATATTGTATCTAAATCAATTTGATTATAGCATACTTCCAAAGGTACAAAGCTACCTTAAAATGTCAAAATTAGTGCAACCATTACATTGATAACAATAAAAGTTATAAAACTACTATTCTAATATAGAATTTATGCTTTTAAAATATATAATATGTTTTTAATATATAACTTATGTTATAAACATTTTCGTATAATTACACCATTTGAATAAATGTGTACAGTTTTCTTTTTTTTTTTTTTTTTTGTCGGTCGTGGGGCCTCTTCAGCTCAAGACGAGCGCTCTACCACTTGAGCTACAGCGCCACTTCCGGTTTTCTGGTGATTTATTGGAGATAGGAGTCTCACGGTCTCTCCTGCCCGGGCTGGCTTTGAACCGCGATCCTCAGATCTCAGCCTCCTGAGTAGCTAGGATTACAGCCCGGCTTATGTGTACAGTTTTCTATATAGGTAAAAATTTCAATATTATATAATTTATTGATTATTGTTGATGCTTGCTTACCATTTTCTTGTAAATTACTGAATGCAATGCTAGTTAAGTTGCTTAAATTTCTTTTATTAGTTTCCCATTACTTTACTACATTGTATAATTAGAATCAAAATATCTCCATTGTATATTACTTAAAAATACATGCTAGTCATAATTATAATAAGGCTAAATAAATATAATTGAAATTTGTGTCAGTACTGATTGCTTCCTTTCATTTTTTACCTTGATACTGTTTTTGAGCTGTACCATGTACCTTCTTTTTGCCATTCGCATGTTATTTTGTATATGTAATTACTTTTCTTCAGAAGGAAGCAAAATCTCTGCCAAGATTTTAGAAACCTCCTTGAGCATTGCCATGTCCAAATAAAGGAAAATGGGGAGCAATGTCAGCAATAAGAATTATGACTCAATTTATACTTATGAATTTATAATGTAATTTATTCACCATATTAAAGGTGGACATATAGGAAGAAAAGAAGGAAAATTACCAGGAAGAAAAAAAAAAAACGAAAGCAGTAAGGAAGAAATCTGAAACTACATTTCTTTTCCTTTAAGTAATATCAAAAAAAGCCCATGCTGAATAATTATACCAAAAAGAATTTTTAGTAATTATACCAGAATGAATTAATATCATCATAGGGAGGACAATAATCAAAAAAGAACAATGAAAGATATCTGTACAAAATAGTGGATCTTGGCTGAGGACCTCAGGGCTCTTCTTATTTAAAAAAACATGTTATAATGCCATATGCCATTTTTCTACACTAAATGGAAAAATTCTATCACTTTTAAAAAATGTGAAGGACATTATGCTATACAGGTAATATTAATGATAATATAATATGCTGTGTCAATAATATTTATTATACCGTGTTTATAAATTGTGTACCCTGAGGTAGATTACTGAATCGATGTGAAATATCTTCATCTAAGCAAGGAAACTAAATGGCAATTGATGACAAATGTTGGAAAAAAATCATTTCTACTGATTCCAAATACATTTCTAAAATCTTGATTTCTCCCAAAACAACCTTTCACAGGGCTGATCTCCATCCCTTGCAGGTAAGAATAGAAAAGGAGGGACCATCAGATTGAACTCATCAGGAAATTTTTTTTAAATAGTAACATACTCTTGATATTTAGTGGCGTTTTATAAAATTCTGACACTAATATAATAATCTTTTCATCGACAGGCTTCATTGTGTGTTTTCCTTTGTACTAAACCCAGTAGTTGGGCCACTCACTTAATGTCATTTTTCCATTCCACCAGCTTTGCCTATATGACACTATGGACAATTTGTCCAGTAGGAATTACTCAGAGGTCACTGAGTTCATTCTGCTGGGATTTAGAACTGCTCCCAAGCTCCAGATCCTCTTATTCTTCGTCTTCTTGGTCATCTACATGGCCATTGTAGTAGGCAATGTCAGCATGGTGCTTGTCATTTCCATGGACTCCAAACTGCAAACACCCATGTACTTCTTCCTGAAAAACTTGTCCTGTCTAGATCTCTGCTATTCCACAGTCATTGCTCCCAAAATGTTAGTCAACTTCTTGAGTAGTGAAAAGAAAATTGCATACAATGAGTGTTTGGCTCAGTTTTTCTTCTTTGCTTTATTTGCCACCACCGAAGCCTTTCTTCTGTCTGTAATGGCATTTGATCGTTTCTCAGCCATATGCTCTCCTCTCCTTTATCATGTCAACATGTCCCACAAAGTCTGTGTTCAGCTGGTCACTGGATCCTATATCTGTGGAACCGTCAATTCTGTAATACACACAAGTTTCACTCTCACTTTGCGTTTCTGTGGGGAACCCAGACTGGACCACTTCTTCTGTGATGTTCCAGCCCTGATTGGGATCTCATGTTCTGACACCTTTGTGAATGAGATTGAGCTGTTCATTCTTGCTTCTCTTATCATCATCTCCACCACCACAGTAATCGTGGTGTCTTATGGGTACATCCTCTCCACTGTCCTGAAAATCCCCTCTGCCCATGGAAGGAGAAAGACTTTCTCCACCTGTGGCTCCCATATAGCTGTGGTGAGCATGTTCTATGGAACTATCTTCTTCATGTATGCCCAGCCTGGAGCCCTGTCTGCTCCAGAACAAAGTAAGATTGTAGCTGTGTTCTACACACTTATAACACCAATGCTGAACCCTCTGACATACAGTCTGAGAAACAGAGATGTGAAAGATGCAGTGAAAAGAATTGTATGTAGGAAAGGGTTCTCTCAGTGATATTTACAAAGCCACTGTGTTGTGCACAGTTTATTTTGTATGTATACAAAAATGTGAAAGTATAACCTATCAAAGATTTTTATCATTTGCATTATAATTTTCTTTTTATGAAATAATACTTCTAATAATATGGAGCCACACATCATTATTTTGCCTTCCTAGCATATATATATATATATGTATATATATCTTCAATTTTATATAATAACTATAAATATTTGTATTGTTAATTTCAGTAGGAATCAATGAAAGGATTCTTTTATAGGGGGTGTGCAGGAGGGACCCAGTCCTGGGGCTTGGCCTCAGGGTCTGGGCACTTTCCCTGAGCTTTTCTGCTGAAGGCAAAACCTTCAGCTGCTAAAGCCGCAGCTTTTAGTGGTTAATTGGTGATAAGAGTCTCATGGACTATCTGCCCTGCATGGCTTCACATTGAGCTGTGATCCTCAGATCTCAGCCACTTGAATAACTAGGATTATAGACATGATCTACTGTTGACCAGCTGGTAATTTATTTCTTAATGGATAAGACTTGTTGTTATTATACAGTTACTATATTAAAGGCATCTCTCCATGTATAAACTTTATACTTCTTACAAGTTGAAATACACTGTGTGTGTGGAAAAATGCAGGGACAATGCTGATTAGTACACTTCTGAATTAAAAGCACAGGATTCCGAAGTTTCCAGAGCCTCTTATCATGTGTTTGTGGCAGACCCATACTTACTGTATGATACAAGAGGAGTATTCACATTATAAATTGTGATATTAACAGTCTAAGACATAATTCTACATGATCCTCAAATGTTACATTATATGTAAAAAAAGAAAAACAAACCCAGATATATAAGGGCCTCAAAATAGATTCCACAGGCTTTTTTTATTGCTATTTGGGGAGTAGGAGGGGGGGATGGATAACAACAGCTGAATTAATTTGATAGAAACTAACTCCAGCCTGCTTCCAAATTTTTTGTTTTATTTTCAATATTCAGTTATTTCCATATACCCATATTCTAGTACCTGTAGAATAGTCAGAAAACATAACTGTGCAACCTTGAAATGTTTATTTATTTACTTTGGTCAAAGGGCCTGAACTCTGGGCCTGGGCACTGTCCCTTAGCTCTTCAGCTCAAGGCTAGCACTCTACCACTTGAGCCACAGCGCTACTTCTGGTTTTTTCTGCTTATGTGGTACTGAGGAATCAAACCCAGGGCCTCATGCATTCAAGGCAAAGCACTCTACCACTGAGCCACCTTCCCAGCCCAAAATGGTTTTTTTTTGAGTCGATGTTATTACACAGAGTGAGATCTGTAATATAACAAATTTGAAAGTACTGCCATAGTTATTGTGTCTTCACTTAAATTTAATTAACATCAAAGGTTTATTTTTCTTTACAACTGAAGCTTGAATTGAAGTTCATTTTCACTCTTAACCAATATCTTCAAACATAGAGATAGGGTACAGGGCATTTATTTTATTTTTCTTGTGTTTGTGTACACACACACAAACCATATATATGTACATATGTGTATATGTATATATGTGTATATTTACATATGTGTTTATTTACATATGTATATATGCAAATTTGTGTGAATACTAAAATAAACGTATTCTTGTTTACTGTAGCACTATTTCAAAAGCCAAGTTATATAATTAGTGTAGGTGCCAATCAACACATCAGTGGTCATTGGAAAAAATGAATGTGGTATACCTACACAATGAAGTACTATTACCAGCTTTAAAGAAAAATGACACTATATCATTTTTAGGGCATTGGATGGAACTAGATATAATGCAAAATAATTCAAACTCAGAGGAGCAAATGCCACATGATATTTTTAAGAATAGGAATTCTGAATATAAATATATGGTTGAATAAGAATGTGGGTTAGTGGGGTGACAACAGTGGGAGGGAGGAGGGAAAAAAGAAAGGAAGAAGATAATTGAAGTCCTTTAGATGTGCATATAAAATCTGAGTACATTTTTTAAGAAAAATGAAAAAAGACACACATAATAATATGTTAGAGTTGGGTGATTTTAATCAAAATACATTAGTTGCATTTATTAAAATATTACAATAGAAGCTCTCACTTTGTACAATTAATATGTACTATTAAAAATTTAAAGATATATAGAATGTAGGAATCTCTCCAATATGTGCATCTCATTGCTCTTGGTTTTATTCCTCGTGGTAAGGTAACTGGATCTAGTAGTGTGTTTGACAACTGTTTAGAGGAAACAGGATACTATTTTCCTTGATTACTATATTAATTTGCATTCTAGCCAATTGATATGTTTGCCACAGCTTAGGGGAAAATGTCATATGTTTAATTTCACAATGTCAGTAAAGTTTGGAGCAGAGTGAGTTATTAAATTTTCTAACTTCAATGATCTTAGAAAAAAAATGTATAAGATTTCTTTTCCAACAAGGATACTTTATTCTAAAGTCAATAAATGTGATGACTGACGGGAAAATGGAGGCGAACAGAAAAGGAATAGACCCAACTCCATCATCAACAGGCGAAGACTGTTTATTGAGAAACAGCAGGGGGGGGGGGGGGGGTATAGACCTTCCTGAGGGTTTGGAGGTCGTGCCAGAGAGGTGGGACAGGAGCTGGGTTTTTATAGGAGGTCCAAGCAAGGAGGCAGAGGCTAATGAAAAAGCCACTAGGTCAAGGGAGGTGGGGGCTTTTCAGTTGGGCCCACAATGGGGTGTTTACAGCTGGGCTTAGGAGGATTGCCCTGCCAGCACATCACACAGTTCTGTATGGACCTGTGACAATAGAGTGGGGTCAATCCTTCAATGGCCTATTTTTCATGACCCCTTTTCTTGGATTTAAACTTAAGGTCTCTCACCCTTGCTTAACAAGAGCTCTACCAAGCTTTCAGCCCAGCTTGTTGCCTGGTCTGGCTTTGAATGGAAACCTTCTAAATCTCAATCACTGGAGCAGCTAAAATTACTGATAGCAAACCAGTGCTCTGCAGGTCATCCAGTCTTCTTCATATTCTAGTTCTCACTTTCTATGAGCTATTTCATATTCTGCTTGGTATGATATTATACCAAAACATACCATCCTGCTTCTTTCCTCTTTGCAAATTAAAAACCTAAATAATTCATTACGTTTTAATACAAAAACCATATCCCTCCCCTTATGAAAGTGTGATTCATGGGGCAATTTCCTTAATATTTTGTCTACATACATTTAGAACCACAGAAGGTAGGATTAATTAGAAATTACTAAACACTATTCAGAAAAAAAATCAAAACAAAAGGGAAATCTGTTATATTTGTGTTCCACCCATGATATGAGATATTAAATACTGATTTTTAATTTTTATGTAACTTGATATTGAAGTGAGGAGGCTGAGTTAAGTCATTTCTTGCAGCCATCCTGGTGCCTCTTTCTGGGTGGAAGGAATTCTCTGCCCAGTGCTATTCATTGAATATAGATGCCTAGCTCAAGGTGAACTAGGAGGGTTTCCCAGGCCATAGCCTTAGGAAAGCTTTGATATAGAGAAGGCTCTGGTTCTGCATTGATTAACTCCCTAAATGGCTTGAATCACCAGCCTCTGATTAGCCTCTAAGTATACCCTATATGGAAGGATGAGGCCTATCTTTCCTAGATGGAAAAGTTCTGCTGGTACTTGAGTATGTCAATTTAAGGTCTGGCATCTTGTCTTCATGGGAGGTGAGGGGAAATTGAGGGAGAAAGGGGTGCGAATGCAACACCCTGACCTCAGGTGATGGGCATACCTAGCACTTGGCTGATGGCTTCCTGGACCTGTCAGTCCAGTGCCTGGGAATGAAGCCAGACAGACTAGGGAAAAATGAAGTACAGTCAGCTAACAGCAGATACAGGAAATATTCCTTGCTGTGCGTAAGATTAAGGGAACAAAAGTCGTTTTAGGGGAAATGAAGCAGTATAACTTAAGGAAACAGGCCTGGTGAAATCAACTCAGAAATGGTGTTCAGAATCTTAGAAATGCTATCTATGCTCCAAAAAGAGACAACTGAATGCATTCTTTCCTGAGGGATGCATTTCTCACCCAAGAATTCACAACTGCCTGACAGATGCCCCAAAATACAGACAGCAGGGCATCTCTTTGTTTCAAAGATAAGGATCTGTTTTATGGTAGGATGCATTCTTACCTATAAACTCAGAGAATAACACAGGTATGGTTGGAGCAAAGACAAAATACCTAGCTTTGCATTTTGAAGCCGGACTCCCTGCCTTTACCCTATAAATACCCAACAGCCCAAGGAGCCCGTTGGCTGTCTCCTTGTTTATATGTCTGTCTCTCTGTCTTTCTCTTCATGTGTTTATGTCTGGGTCCCTATGAGAGCACCCACAATCTGCTAGAGGGTGCCCCTGTACTTCTGTTTGTCTACTTTTTTGTCTGTCTGTTTCCTTGCTTGCTTACTTAATAAAGCTCTGCCAAGTTTTCTTACCATTGTGACTTGTCCAGAAATTCTTATTCTGCGAACAAAGTCAAAGACCCTAAGTGAAGAGTGTTAGGTTTTTAAAAAGAGGTAGCCGAGTAAGAACAGCACCAGCACGCACGTGGTATTCAGGTAAGGGGTAGGTTTATTCAGTAGACCTGCTGGGACCAGGCAAGGTTGGCACTCCACGTGGCTGGGAAAGGCCTGGGAAGGAGAGAGCTGGGAAAGAGAGGAAAGAGCTAGAAAAGAGCAGAGAGAGGGGTAAGAACAGTAGCACTCACGTGGTATTCGGGTAAGGGGTAGGTTTATCCAGTAGACCTGCTGGGACCAGGCAAGGTTGGCACTCCACGTGGCTGGGAAAGAGAGAGGGAAGAGCTAGAGCAGAGAGAGAGCTAGAAAAGAAGAGCAAGAGCTAGAAAAGAACAGAGCGAGAAAGAGAGAGAGTCTGGGCCTGGGCTAGGCCTTATGTAGGGTATGGGCGGGGAAAGGTGTGGCCACATCAAATTCAGATGTGACCTCAGCGGATGCAGATGTGACCTCTTCCAGGTGTCCCAGTTGCCTAGGTAACGCAGGTAATGGGTGGAGACTTTGCTGCGAGGAGGGTGGAGTCTGCTAGCCATCCAAGAGCGGACCTTACATTCCAGCCTTTTAATAATCATGAAATAGGGCGCGGATTCTCTCTGGCTACTTCCTGCTGACAAGGGGCGTCGACAATAGGGGTAAAAGGCTGGAATTTGGTCTCCTCCCAGAGAAGGCAGTGAGCACCAGCTGTCCCTTGGTGGTGTGAGTCCTTAGGTGAAGTCTGGAGAAGTCTGATGAGCATTGAGGGGCTGGAAAAAAAAATACTAAGCAGCAAATAAATGACAAGAGGAAGGACTTGGGGCTGAAAATGTTGGTAGAAATGTCCCTAGATACTTCTGACATCTGGCGACTAGGTAGAGAAGTCAGGGGACAAAGGCAAGAATATAAATTCCTGTTCCATTAATAGGTAGACAGGTATAGACATTGGCTGGGTAGGCTTCTTACTTCCACTGACCTCCAGGCTCTGGTTAATTTTGAAAGGGCAGGCACAAAGTAGCTGATGTGACATTATCTCCTCTTACTCTTCTCCATGTTCCCTTGTTCCCCAGACTGGCTGAGTCTAGGTGCTCATTGCTGGGATGGCTTGTCCCAGTTGGTATTCAAGATTTGAACTCAAGGCCTGGGCACTGTCCCAGAGCACTTCTGCTCAAGGCTAGCACTGAAACACTTTGAGTTATAGTACCACTAGTATTTAAGGAGGTTTGAACTCAAGGCCTGGGCACTGTCCCTGAGCACTTCTGCTCAAGGCTAGCACTGAACCACTTTGAGTTATAGTACCACTTGCAGAGTTTAGCTGGGAGATGGAGTCTTAGGGATTTTTCAGCCTGGGCTGGCTTTGAACTGCAGTCTTTGCCTCAAAAGCCCTTTATTATTTCCAATTAAAGCAACAAGGAGATCAAGTAGAATAAGTAGAGCTTACCTGGTTCTTATCAAGAATTGACCAACAAATATTCTGCAATGACAAAACTCATTAGATGTGATGAGAATTTTAGCATAGGTATGCCCAGTATTTTAGTACCATGTAGTCAGTAGTAGAATACACAACACAGAACAAAAAAGGCAAAACTCAAAACCTAAAATTTTGACGTTTAGACATCTTTGCTAACAAAGCACATTAGATGGTTGGGCCTCGGTTACCAGGGCCTGTGAAAAGAGCAACTTGTTAGCAAGGCACCTTAGAATAGATGAAGTAGTAAACTTAGTGGAAGGTTAAGGGTCAGATGGGGCCAAACCCTTAACCCACCACGTGGCCAAGATGGCGAATTCAAGATGGCGAATTTCTGAAAGAATGCAAAGAAAGCCTGAATAGATTAAGCCTACATTGGCTAGCCTTTGAGAGGGAACCTAGAGGGTGGTCCCTGGGACCCAGCCTGCGTCGCACTCTTCAAGGCACAAGCCAAAAAGTTGTAGAAAAAAAAGGGTAGAAACTTGCCCATGAATGGCAGAGAGCAAAGAGAGCCCGAAAGTAAACAGACTTCTGATCATTTACCATTGCAGTAGCAAAAACTGTACTTCTGAGAATGGCATAAAAATGAGGCTCTCTGGCTTTCCAGGGAGCGCAGGAGACATTTCAAAGGGGTTTCACGGCTCAGGTGTGATTCGTAGCACCCCATTAAATGAGTAGAGTCAGTCTGGTGAGTGAAGGAGAGCTGACCAGGCAGAAGCGGCGTCCCGACTTCCCCCAGAGCCCTCTAGAGAGAAATGGCCAAGCCCCCAAAACCAAGCGTCCTCGGCTTCAGAGGTGACCGGCCTTTCAGCTAAAGGCCGTAGGAGCTCTCTGGCGTGGCGCCACGTCTGGACAGAGACTGAGTAACAGAGAGCCGTAGAGTAGTTTCACTCACCAGAGTAGAGAAGTGGTGTGGACGTGGATGTGAAGGCAGCAATGGTATCGATGCACTGATTCCGCCGCAGACAGACTGGTTCGCAAAAGGCCGTCAGAACTGTGGGTATTCCTCAGAGCAAAAAGGGAAGAACAAAAAAAGAAAAAAGAGGAAAAAAACAGAAATCCCAGCTTTCCTGACTATAAGCCTTTATCCGAGTCACGGCACCATTTATGTTAGGTTTTTAAAAAGAGGTAGCTGAGTAAGAACAGCACCAGCACGCACGTGGTATTCAGGTAAGGGGTAGGTTTATTCAGTAGACCTGCTGGGACCAGGCAAGGTTGGCACTCCACGTGGCTGGGAAAGGCCTGGGAAGGAGAGAGCTGGGAAAGAGAGGAAAGAGCTAGAAAAGAGCAGAGAGAGGGGTAAGAACAGTAGCACTCACGTGGTATTCGGGTAAGGGGTAGGTTTATCCAGTAGACCTGCTGGGACCAGGCAAGGTTGGCACTCCACGTGGCTGGGAAAGAGAGAGGGAAGAGCTAGAGCAGAGAGAGAGCTAGAAAAGAAGAGCAAGAGCTAGAAAAGAACAGAGCGAGAAAAAGAGAGAGTCTGGGCCTGGGCTAGGCCTTATGTAGGGTATGGGCGGAGAAAGGTGTGGCCACATCAAATTCAGATGTGACCTCAGCGGATGCAGATGTGACCTCTTCCAGGTGTCCCAGTTGCCTAGGTAACGCAGGTAATGGGTGGAGACTTTGCTGCGAGGAGGGTGGAGTCTGCTAGCCATCCAAGAGCGGACCTTACAAAGAGTTCCTATATTTAAAGGGGAGCTTCAGTAAACCTTATCTCTGTCTGGTGACAGGACTAGGAATTTCCTGTGCCCCTGCCCTCACCCTATTTAGGCCTAGAGCTAGAGCATAGGCACCATTACACCATGCCACGTCTCCCTGTTCCATCTGGTGTCCTGTCTCCTGGTTCTTCTCCGGTCACCATAGCATTTGTTGGTATTGTTTTTGTTCTTTCTTTCTTCTCTGGCCAGTTTCCTAACCCTGTTAAGTGGATTTATGGGCTGCAGGTCTTTGTTACTGACAGTGGGCTGCCTGCAGACTGCTGTGTAATAAAGACTCCAAGATTCAATCCTTGAAAATGTGGCTTCTCTGATCAATTACATCACAACAATATAGCTATCATTACTAAAGTCAAGCTTCCTCCTCTCCAACAGAAATGCAACTCATTTAATATAGAGAATTAATACCATTGCTATTATCTGTTTTTTTCTTCTTGCAAGTCCTGGAGCTTAAACTCAGGGTCTGGGCACTGTCCTTGAGCCTCTTTGTGCTCAAGGCTAGCATTCTAACACTAAAGCCACAGAGCCACTTCTGGCTTTTTCTGAGTAGTTTATTGAAGATTAGAGTTGAGTGGACTTTTCTGCCCAGGCTGGCTTTACCCTGTGATCCTCAGATCTCAGCCTCCTAATTAGCTATTATTATCCAGAAGCCTCCTCTCTGATAGCTTAGCATGCTCTTTCCCTAGGCAATACTAAGCCCAAGTAGTAAAGGCATTAGCCTTTACCTACCCCCTTTCCCTGAGGGCACTCTCCTTTGGGGTAGCTATAACCATATAAGGTAATAAGATCCCCTAAATCTCATAGGTCATATGGGTCACCTGAGAGGTCACTCCTTTGGGGCAGCTATACCCATATAAGACAGCAAAATTCCCCAAATCTTGGAGGTTATAAAGGTCACCTGAGACAGGAGCCAGCACTTCTCACTCCTCTCTTGTGAGAAAGGGTCTTGCCAGTCCCTTTACCAGCAATAAACCTTTTTTGTTCTTTGTACCTGGATGTCTGTATGGTTTTCTGGCAAAGTCTAATTTGCTCTAACAGCTAGGATTACAAGTATGAGCCACTGGCACTCTCTGGGCTATTACCTTCTTATCTACCTTCTTATCAACCTTTCTTTGAAAAACATATGTCGTGTCATTTGTGTTGGTTTGCCAGCTGTCACTCAGCCTTAAAGATTAACAAATATTTATAGCTTGTCTTTTATAAGTAGTGTATTTTTGCCTAGCAGAATCATTTAGTTATCTTATCGTAAGCATATGATGCATTTTTTTCAGAAAACATTATTCTGTTACTTAACAGATAAGAAATAGGACTTTACCATAATTTTATAGAAAACAATATATTGTTTATAGACCCATATATACAATAATTATTTTATTCCTTGAGTTAAATCTTTCTTTATAGAATCATATTCTTTAATCTTGAAACATACCATTCTATAGTATTACATTTCCTTCTGTCTTCACAACACCAAGTCCCTCCCAAACTAAGTCTTTCTACAGGATTCCCTCACTCCTTTCCTCCTCATACATATTTGTGTGATATCCATGGATTTGTTGTTTAATTTCTCTCTCTGCTTTGACCATTACAGTGAGGAATTAGGTTTCACCCAAATCACAATGTATATTCTAATTTGCTGCATATTTCATTTTGCTTAATGTTATCTATCCAAATGTCCTCAGAAAAGTTTGTTCATGGTGAAGATTAAAGAAATATATTTCACACTGTTTATTTCATTTTGCTCAAGGCTATTTACACAAACGTTCTCAGGAAAGTTTCCTTGATCATGAAGATGCATCCACCTTCAGAAACTTACTTGAGTTTTTATTTTCCAATAATTTCTATTTAAATCTTGTTTTATATGCTCATAATATGACACTTTTAAATTTGCATCAGCTTACTTAAACTTTTTTTCTTATTCTTATTTTTTATTTAAATTTTATTGTAAAGGTGATGTACTGAGGGCGTTACAGTTACATAAGCAAGGTAAAGAACACGTTTTCTTTTAAACAGTGTTACCGTTACCATCATTTTTCCCACATTCCTCTCACTCCCCACCCCTCCAAGTTGTAATGTTCATTTCCAACATAGTGTCTAGTGAGTACCACTGATGTAATGTTCATTTCCAACATAGTGTCTAGTGAGTATCACTGTTGAATTGTTTCACCCTTTGTCCCACCAATTCTGTGATTCCTCTTTTCTTTACCAAATCAGATAAACCTGTATACAAGACAAAGTACACAGAAACCAAAAACAGTGATAACAGGGAATAAACCAAAGAGATTTTAAAAAGAAGAAGAAGAAATGACTCCAAGCAGCACAATGAAAATAATATCTTGTTTCCATTTCTTGGAGTTCATTTCGATAAGCATCATTTTATATGGTTATATGCATAAGGTTTCAATCCAACCTGTCAGTTTGTGAGTACAATGCATGATACTCAATGGCACCCTTCCATCTTTCCTCCTCATCTCTCCCAAATTTTCTCATCCCCTTAAGTTTCCTGGTTTCACTCTCACATATGTACATTGTGAGCCCATTGGCTCCTTCCTTCTATGCCTCTGCCTTCCCTCCCCTTGGCCTCATGCTTAACACAACATGGCTTTTATATCTCTCTCCTCCATTAGATTGTGGGCTTTTGAAGTACAGCCACAATTGCTCAACAATAATGTGTCCAAATCAACTTGGCCCATGAATTATAAACTGGAGGAAAGTGTGAAAGAACCCGTCATTGAAAATGCTTCCCTGGTGTTCAGAACATCTCCTACTTGGGGAAATTTCAGTATTAATGAAATTCAGGAATATAAAGGAAAAAAAAGAATTTCTTGCTTAAATAAGGATACAGGTTGACCCATTGTAACAACAAGATGCAAAAGACACTGTTGAAAAATGAACCTTAGTATATGTCTGAGACAAGCAGAAAAGGTCAGCTAAGATGATGTTAAGCGAAATGAACCCCAACAAGTGTTTTTTTTTTCTTTCTTGCTATTGTTTCTAATGTATTTATAAGATACTATGTGATTTTTTTGTTGCTTTATATGTCCCTCCCCCATGGTATAACCCCTGTTTTCACTGTATCTGGTGCTGGTATAATTAGGGGAGGGGAAGGGAAAAGACAAATTGTTTAAATAGAGATACAGATTGACCCATAGCAACAATGAGATGTACAAGACTCTATGTTGAAAAACGAACTTTACAATTTAGGTGGGGGGGGGGGTGTAGTGGAGAAGGGGTGTAGCTAAGGAGGTGGGAGGGAAGGAATGGTAGGGGAAAAGCAAAGGAGGAGGCAACAATGCTTGATAAGAAATGTACTTATTATCTTGCTCATGTAACTCTAACCCCTCTGTACAATATATTCACAATTAAAAATATGTATTTAAAAAAAAGAAAAATGAACTTTACAAGTTAGCCAGGGGGGGAGGGAGGGAAGGGGGGGATGTAGTTGTGGAGGTGGGAGGGAAGGGATGGTAGGGGAAAAGCAAAGGAGAAGGTAATAATGCTTGATAGGAAATGTACTCATTACCTTGCTCATGTAACTGTTACCCCTCTGTACAGTATTTTTACAACAAAAAACATACAAAAATTTTGGAATTCATTTTCATAAAGATTTTTTAAAAAAGAATTTCTTGTCTAACAGTTTCTGTTTTAGATTTTCTGCATAGAATGTCAGTCCTGTTATTCTCTAGAGAGCTCTTTTACCATTTTAATGTCACCAAGATTGGCACATTTGCAAATTAGAAATTGGTCTCTGATTACTTTTCTTCCTTTTTCCCATCCTGACCTAAAATGTTACCTATGAGAGGGACACTGAATTCCTAGCCAATGCCTTCCCTGGTGGAAGGAATGCCCACCTCTTTGCTTCCCATCCCCAGGAGAGAATTTCTCTCAGGACTCATTCCAGGTCTATTTCTTCACTGATTCCATGAACTCCAACAGGAAATAAGTGTAAGAGTGTAAGTGTAAGACATGATCTATCATTTGATTGCTACCAAGTTTCAGTCTCAGTCTCGTCCAGGAGGAGATGTAATCTGCTGCAGAACACATCGCATTAAACAAAGGTTTGTTTCTTTCTGTTCTCTTTAGGGGATTTTTTTCTTTAGGGGAATGTGCTTAAATTCACAGATGATATGGCTTTCACAAGGATAAGCAATAAAACACATGGAGAGGGCTGAGAAGGTGGCTCAGTGGTAGCGTGCTTGCCTTGCATGCATGAGGCCCTGGGTTCGATTCCTCAGCACTACATAAGCAAAAAGAAAAAAGCCGGAAGTGGTGCTATGGCTCAAGTGGTAGAGCGCTAGCCTTGAGCTGAAGAGCTGAGGGACAGCGCCCAGGCCCAGAGTTCAGGCCCCACAACTGGACCTCCCCCAAAAAAATCATGGAGAATGCCCCCTACTTGAATTTTTAGATGTTTTTGTCTTCATCCCTTGATAGGAGCTCAAGAGTCTTGCACTTGCTAGCAGGCACTTTCACCACTTGAATACCAACAATTTTGGGCTGTAGTTGTTTTTGAATAATGCCTTGCATTTCTCTCAGGATGATCTCACATTGAGAGCCACTTATCTAGCTAGGTCTTCAGAAAACCCAGTCCACCATTCATCCTACAGGTGGAAATGGAGTTTTCTAACTTTTATGCCCATGTGGACCTTGTCTCACGATCCTTTAGCTCTTTCTTAACTACTTTGGATTATAGACATGTGGCACCAGGCTGGACCACTGCACACCCGTATTCTTTTACAGAGCTTGCTACATTGCTAAACTGCATTTCAATATCTCTAAACTGTGTTCAACATTTCAATTAAAACCAGAAACTTATTTGTGTCAAACATAAATTTAAAGAAAGCATGCAGGTACATAGTAAAGAAGCCCTGCTACAGGTAAGTGTGTCCATCTTTTTGCTTTCTAGTGTTAACCAGCCATTATATCTGGCAACCATTTTCTTAAGATTTAATACTGTATCTAAACCAATTTGATTATAGCATACTTCCAAAGGTACAAATTGTCTTAAAATATCAAAATTCACACAATAATTACAATGATGATAGCAACAGAATTTATAAAACTGCCACAGCTGGTGGTTCACTCCAGTAATCCTAGCTACTCAAGAGGCTGAGATCTGAGGATTGTAGTTCAAAGCCAGCCCCAGCAGAAATGTCCATAAGACTCTTATTTCTAATTAACCACCAGAAAACTGGAAGTGACACTGTGGCTCCATTGGTAGAGCACTAGCCTTGAGCTGAAGAGCTCAGAGACAGCATCTAAGCCCAAAGTTCAAGTCCCATGACCAACAACAACAACAAAAAAGAAGTTATAAAACTGCTATTCTAATACACAGTTTACATTTTTAAAATTATACACTTTGTTTACATATATAATTTTGCTATAATTACACCATTTGAATAAACCTGTTGTCAGAAATTTGTACAGTTTTCTACAAAGGTAAAAATTTCAATATTATGTAATTGATTGGCTATTGTTGATGTTTTCTTGCTATTTTATTGTAAATTGATGAATGTAACCTAGTGAAATTGCTTAAGGCTTTTTATTACTTAGTTTCTATTTCCTTTCCTACATTGTAAAATTAGAATAAAAATATCTCCATTATATATTACTTAAAAATACATGCTAGTCACAATTATAAGGCTAACTAAATATAATTGAAATTTGTGTAAGTACTGATTTCTTCCTTTAATTTTTTTCCCTTGATACTGTTTTTGAGCTGTACCATGTACCTTCTTTTGGCCACATGCATGTTACCTTGTATTTGTAATTACTTTTCTTCCGAAGGAAGCAAAATCTCTGCCAAGATTTTAGAAACCTCCTTGAGCATCTCCATGTCCAAATAAAGGGAAAATGGGGAGAAATGTCAGCAGTAAGAATTAAGAGCCAATTTATATTTATGAATTTTAATGTAATTTATTCACCATATGAAAGGTGGACAAATAGGAAGAAAAGAAGGAAAAGTGCCAGGAATTTTAAAAATGAAAGCATAAAGGAAGAAATCTGAAACTACATATATATAACAAAGGCCAGGTAGAATAATTATAACAAAAAGAATTTTTAGTAGATTAATTATACCAGAAAAAAATTAATATAAGCATGAGGATAACAATCATGAAAAAAGAACAATGAAAGAAAAATGTATAAAATAGTGGATATTGGCTGAGGACCTGAAGGCTCTACTTAAATAAAAATATGTTATAATGCCATATACCATTTTTCTGCATTAAATGGAAAAATTGTCTACACTTTACAAATAAAATAAAATACATTGATTTTCTTCTATCATTGTGAAGTACATAATGTTATACAGGTAATATTAATCATACTATAATATATTGTGTCAATTATATTTACTGTACTATATTTATAAATTATGTATTCTGAGGTACATTACTGTATCTATTTAAAATATCTTCATCTAAGCAAGGAAACTTCAAGCATGGATAAATGTTGGAAAAATAATTTATTACTACTGATTCTATATACACTTCTAAAATCTTGATTTCTCTTAAAGTACCTTTTCAAGGCGTCATCTTGCAGGTAAGAATAACTGAAAAGGAGCAACCATCACACTGAGCTCACTAGGAAAAAATTTTAAAATAGTAACACACTCTTGTTATTCAGTGGTGTTTTATAAAATACTGACACTAATATAATAATTCAGAATATTTTCATCGACATTGATTCAGTATATGGTTTTCCTTAATACTAAATCAACTAGTCTGGTGACTCCAATACGTCATTTTTCCATTCCACCAGCTTTGCCTACACATCACTATGGACAATTTATCCGGTAGGAATTACTCAGAGGTCACTGAGTTCATACTGCTGGGATTTAGAACTGCTCCCAAGCTACAGATCCTCTTATTCTTCATCTTCTTGGTCATCTACATGGCCATTGTGGTGGGCAATGTCAGCATGGTGCTTGTCATTTCCATGGACTGCAAACTGCAAACACCCATGTACTTCTTCCTGAAAAACTTGTCCTGTCTGGATCTCTGCTATTCCACAGTCATTGCTCCCAAAATGTTAGTCAACTTCTTGAGTAGTGAAAAGAAAATTGCATACAATGAGTGTTTGGCTCAGTTTTTCTTCTTTGCTCTATTTGCCACCACCGAAGCCTTTCTTCTGTCTGTAATGGCATTTGATCGATTCTCAGCCATATGCTCTCCTCTCCTTTATCATGTCAACATGTCCCACAAAGTCTGTGTTCAGCTGGTAACTGGATCCTATATCTGTGGATGCATCAATTCTGCAATACATACAAGTTTTGCTCTCACCTTGCGTTTCTGTGGGGAACACAGACTGGACCACTTCTTCTGTGATGTCTCTGCCCTGATCGAGATCTCATGTGCTGACACCTTTGTGAATGAGATGGTGCTGTTCATTCTCTCTGCTCTCATCATCATCTCCACCACCATGGTCATCATGGTGTCTTATGGGTACATCCTCTCCACTGTCTTGAAGATCCCCTCCACTCATGGCAGAAGAAAGACCTTCTCCACTTGTGGCTCCCATATAGCCGTGGTAAGTATCTTCTATGGAACTATCTTCTTCATATATGCCCAGCCTGGGGCCCTGTCCTCTCCAGAGCAAAGCAAGTTTGTAGCTGTGTTCTACACACTTATAACATCAATGCTGAACCCTCTGATCTACAGTCTGAGAAACAGAGATGTGAAAGAAGCAGTGGAAAGAATCGTATGTGGAAAAGGATTCTCTCAGTGATCTTTCCAAATGCATTATTTTGTTTACAAATTTTATTTTGTAATAGTTGTACTCTTGTTCTTATGAAATCATAGGCTATCAAAAATTTTATTGTAATGGGGCTGGAAAGGTGGCTCAGTGGTAGAGTGCTTGCTTTGCATGCATGAGGCCCTGGGTTCGATTCCTCAGCACCACATAAGCAAAAAGAAAAAAGCCGGAAATGGCACTGTGGCTCAAGTGGTAGAGTGCTAGCCTTGAGCTGAAGAGCTGAGGGATAGCGCCCAGGCCCAGAGTTCAGGCCCCATGACCAGACCCAAAAAAATAAATAAATAAAAAAGATTTATTGTAATAAATATAATTTTCTTTGTATGAAATAATTCTAATAATATGGATCCACACATTCTTTTATTGGCTTCCAGCATAAATTTATATTTGATATAATAACTATAATTACTTGTATTGTTAGTTTCAGTAGGAATCAATGAAAGCATTCTTTTACAGGAGGTGTGCAGGAGGGACCCAGTCCTGGGGCTTGGCCTGGGCACTTTCCCTGAACCACAGCTCTATTTCTGGCTTTTTAGTGGTTAATTGGAGATAAGAGTCTCATGGGCTATCTGTCCTGCATGGCTTCGAATTGAGCTGTGATCCTCAGATCTCAGCCACTTCAGTAGCTAAACCTTCTTACAACTTGAAATGCACTGTGTGTGTGGAAAAATGGAAGGACAATGGTGATTTAGCACACTTCTGACTTAAGGCACAGGATTCCAACGTTTCCAGAGCTCCTTATCCTTGGAGGAAGCTCATGTGTTCACGGCAGACCTAAAGTATATGGTATAAGAGGCGAATTCATGCTAAAAATTTTTGACAATAACATTCTACAGGATCTGCATGATCCTCAAATGTTACATTATATGGTAAAAAATAAAGCATACATAATGACTACAAAATATTTACTGCAGCAGTTTTTATTGCTATTTTTAAGTGAGGAAATTGGATGTCAACAGCTGAATTAACTTGGTAGAAACTAACTCCAGCATTCTTCCAAATTTTTGGTATTATTTTCAGTATTCAGTTATTTCTATTATCCATATTCTAGTACCTGAATGACATTGCCCCATTAGTTAGGAAATGGAAAGTCTTGGAAAAAATTCTATTAATTGAAGTAAGCCAAGCCCAAAGAAACATAGGTCCCATGGTTTCCCTTATTTGCAATAACTAGTATATGTCTGAGACAAGCAGAAATGATCAGATAAGTTGATGTTAGGCGAAATGAACCCCAAGATAAGGACTCAAATGGTTTTTCTTTCTTGCTATTGCTTCTAACACTTTTATAAGATGATTTCTTTGTTGCTTTGTTTGTCCCTCCCCCATGTTATAACCCCTGTTTTCACTGTATTTGATGTTGTTATAATTTGTGGAGGGGAAGGGAAAAAACAAATTGTTTAAGCAGGGATACAATGAGATGTACAAGACATTTTGTCGAAAAATGAACTTTACAACTTTGGGGGGTGGGGGCTGGGAGATGGGAGGGAATGGATGGGAGGGGAAACAAAGGAGGAGGCTGCAATACTTGATAAGAAATGTACTCATTATCTTGCTTATGTAATTGTAACCTCTGTGTATGGTGTTTTCATAATAAAAAACTTACTAATAATAAAAAAGAAAACATAACTGCACAACCTTGAAATGTTTGTTTTTTGAATTGATGTAATGACATAGAGTAAGCTCTGAAACATAACAAATTTGAAAGTATGTTATTGTTTTTGTGACTTCACTTAAATTTAATTAACATCAAAGGTTTATTTTTCTTTATGGTTAAAACTCAAAGTTCATTTTCAGTCCACCAATGTCTTCAAACATTAAGATAGGGTACAGGACATTAATCTTATTTTCCTTGTGTTTTATACAAACACATACACATATATGTTTTTATAAATGAATACTACAATAAACATTTTTTGTTTACTGTAGCACTATTTACAAAAGCCAAGTTATATAATTAGTGTAGGTGCCAATCAACAGATCAGTGGTCAGTGGAAATAATAAATGATACATTCCTACACAATGAAGTATTATTTTCAGGTTTAAAGAACAATGAAACTATATTATTTATGGGGCAATGGATGGAACTAGAGAAACTCCTATAATGCAAAATAATTCAGACTCAGACGGAGAAATGCCACATGATTATTTTTTTAAAGATGAGATTTCTTAATGTAAGAGAGGCAGGAAGGGTTGAACAAGAATGCGGGTTAGCCAGGTGCTGGTGGCTCCCGCCTGTAATCCTAACTACTCAGGAGGCTGAGATCTGAGGATCACAGTTCAAAGCAGCAGAAAAGTCCGTGAGACTCTTATCTCCAATAAACCACTTGGAAATCGGAAGTGGCGATGTGGCTCAAGCACTTGCCTTGAGCTGAAGGGCTGAGGAATAGTGCCCAGGCCCAGAGTTCAAGCCCCAAGACCAACCAAAAAAAAAAAAAAAAAGAATGTGGGTTAGTGGGGTCATAACAGTGGGAGGTAGAAGAAGAGAAGGGAAGAAAATGATTGAACTCCTTTGTATTTTTGTATAAGACCAAGTAAAATATATAAGAAAATGAGAAAGGAAACATATATTCATAATTTTAGAGTAGATAATTATAATGAAAATTTATTATTTGCATTTACAAAAATATCACAATGAAAGCTCACACTCTGCAGAACTAATACATGCTAGTATAAATTTTAAAAATATATAGAAGGCAGGTATCTTTTCGTCCTGTGCATTTCATTTCTTTTGGTTTTATTCCTAGTAGTGAGATAACTGGAACAAATAGTGCATTTTAACTGTTTAAAGAAACATGATATAATTTTCCTTGATTACTATATTAATTTGCATTCTCCCCAACCAATATGTTTTGCTAGTATGTTTACTACAGCTTACAGGGAAAAAGTCATGTGCTTAACTTCACATGCCAGTAAAGAGGGAAGTATTGAATTGTATCACTTCAATGATCATGGAAAATCACGAAAACATTTCTTTTCCAACAAGGATACTTTCTTCTCAAGTATAAATAATAAATAGATAGATAAATAAATAAATAAATGTGATGACCTATTTCCCATTGCCCCTTTTCTTGGATTTGAACTCAAGGTCTCTCACACATGCTTGGCTAAAACTCTACCACTTGAGTTTTGTCTCCAGCCCAGCTTGTTGCCTGGTCTGGCTTTAAACAGCAACCCTGTCATCTTAGCCTCCAAAGCAGCTATAATTACTGATAGGGGCCTCCTATTCTCTGCTCATTGTCCAGTTTTCATATTCTAGTTCACAGTTCCTGTGTGCTATTTCATGTTCTGCTTGGCATGATATTACTTCAAAGTATATTATCTTACTGCCTGCATCCTTGAAGATAATAGCCTAAACAAGATCAAAGTTTTAGTACAAAATCATATCCTCTCCTTATGAAAACTTGTGATTTATAGAGCCATTTTTGTAATAGTTTGCCTACATACATCTATAACCACAGAAGGCAGGATTAAAATATTTACCTCAACCATCAAACACTATTCAAAAAAATCAAAGGAAGAGGGATATCTGTTATATTTAAATAGGAAGTAGTGTTTCACCCATCATATGCCACATTAAATGTTGATTTTTCTTTTTTATGGAACGTTATACCTGTAACTTTTTAAAATCAGGTTTCCCCTTCCCAACACAAATGCCACGCCTTTAAAATAGAGAATTGATGTCATCATTATTATCTATTGTTTACATCAACTTTTCTTTGTAAAGTATGTGTCATTTGTATTCATTTGCCAGTGTTCTCTCAACCTTTAAGATTAACACATACCTGTAGCTTGTTGTTTATAAGGAGTAGTGTAATTTTGCCTTACAAAACTACCTATCATTTAGTTTTTATGGTTAGAGAATGATGCATATTTTCCAGAAACATTATCATATCATTTAACAAAAGACAAATATGACTTCAACAATATAGACAATAACATATATTTTGTAGGCTCATATATACAGCAATGATCATTTTATTCCTTAAGAGTTAAATCACCCTTTATAGAATTATGTTCCTTAATCTTAAAATTCACTTGTTTGGAGGGTTATATTTATTTCTGTCTTCACAATATCAAGTCCCTCCCAACTTAGTAAAGACTTAATCTTTCTACACTGAGTCTTTCTACAGGATTCCCTGCTCCTTCCCTCATCATACATGCTGTGTGATGTCCATGGATTTTCTGTTTAATATTTTCTCTCCCTGCCTTGTCTATTACAATAAGGTATTAGGTTTCACCTAAATCACAATGCAGTTACAGTAGTTCTTTTCCTTTCATAGAAAACTGTATATTTCATTGTGCTAAATGCTATTTTTACAAATGTTGTCAGTAAAGTTTCCTTGATAGAGAACCACTCACTTTCAGAATCTCACTCCTTTTTTCATTATCTGATTATACCTATCTACATCTTGATTGAAATATTCATTATGCCATTTTTAAATCTGTATTAGATCCTTTTAAAAAATCTTTCTGTAAGTAGTTGTGTAGAAGGGTTTTAATTCAGTATAACAGTTTGTCAGTACAAGCATGTTACTCAGTGGCACCTTTCCGTCTTTCTCCCCAATCCCTCCCAAATTTTCTCATCCCCTTAAGTTTTCTGGTTTCACTCTTACAAATGTACATTGACTATGATGACTGTACCAGCCCACCTGTTCCTTTTCTCAATTCCTCTACCTTCCCTCCCATTGGCCTTGGCCTCAATACAACATGACTTTTACATCTGTGTTGCACCATTTCTCTCCTTCATTGGATTGTGGGCTTTTGAAATACAGCCATAGACATGCTGCAATTGCTCAACATAATGTATACAAATAAATTCCGTGAATAAACTATAATCTGGAGGACAGTATGAGAGAGTCCATCATGGAAAATGCTTCCCCAGTGTTCAGAATATCTCCCACTTCGAGGAATTTCAGGATTAATGAAAACTCAAGAATATTAAGGGGAAGAAAAAACAGTTTCTCACTAAACAGTGTCTGTTTTCTGCATAGAACTTTAATCCTGTCATCCTCTTGAGAGCTCTTTTACCTTTTTAATGCTACCTACTAATCTGGCACATTCAGAAATTACAAGTTGATCTATGATTATTTTTCTTTTTTCCCCCACTATTACATAAAATACGTTACCAAGGAAAGGGACATTGAATTCCCAGCCAATGCCTTCCCTGGTGGAAGCAATGCCCACCTCTATGGTTTCCATTCCCAGGAGAGAATTTCCCTAAGGATTCATCCCAGGTCTATTTCTTCATTGGTTCCAGGAACTCCAACAGGAAATGAGAAGCACAGTATGAGTAAGACATGATCTATCATTTGGGTTGCTACTAAATTTTTCAGTCTAGTCGGGAAGGAGATGTAATCTGCTGCAGGGAAACATCCCATTAAAAACAAAGAAAAAGGTTTGTTCTTTTTGCCTCCCATCATTCTTTAATTTTGGGGAATGTGCTTGAATTCACAGATGGTATGGCATTTACTAGGTAAGCAATAAAAATGATGGAGAATGCTTCCTATCGGCACTTTTAGATGTTAGATTTTTGTCTTCATCCCTTGAAAGACACTCAAGAGTCTAGCACTTGCTAGCAGGCACTTTCACCACTTGAACAACAACCTTTTTGGCTGTAGTTGTTTTTGGAGAGCACCTTGCATTTTTCTCAGGATGACCTCATATTGAGAGCCAGTTATCTACATCTTCAGCAAACACAGTCCACCATTCATCCTACAGGAAGAAATGGGGTTTTCTAGCTTTTATGCCCATGTTAACTTTGAAGCAAAATCCTTCAGCTCTTTCCTGAATGCTTTGGATTATAGACACCTGACATTAGGCTCAACCTGTCCACACCCCGGTCTTCTATATAGCCTGGGCTACAATCCTAAACTGTGTTCCAGCACTTCTACTGAAACCAGAAACTTGGTCATGTGAAACATAAATTAAAGAAAACATGCGGTTTTATAGTCAGGAGACCCTGCTACAGATAATTGTGTCCTTCTCTTGCTACAGATAATTGTGTCCTGTTCTTTGCCATCTAATGTTGAACAGCAACTATTTTGGCCAACCATTTTTCTTGAGGATTAACAATTGTACCTAAACCAATTTGATTATAGCATACTTCCAAATGCACAAACTACCTAACAATGTCCAATTAGTTCAACCATTACAATAATAACAATAAATTATAAAACTGCTATTCTAAAATGGAATTTATGTTTTTAAATATATATATAATTTAAGTGAATAAATAATTTTGGTATAATTACACCATTTGGATAAACCTGTTACTATAAATTTGTACAGTTTTTCTATACTGGTAAAATAATATTTGAATATTATGTAATTGATTGATTATTGTGCATGTTTCCTTGCCATTTTATTGTAAATTAATGAATGTAACCCAGGTAAGTTGCTTAGGACATTTTACTATATAATTTCCATTTAGTTTCCTACATTGTAAAATTAGAATTAAAATATCTCCATTGATTTTAACTTAAAAATACGTTTTAGTTATAATAATAATAACACAAGACCAAATAACTATAATTGAAATTTGTGTAAATGAACCTGGAACTAGGAAAAATGAGGTATTGTCAGCTAACAGCAAATATAGGAGATATTCCTTCATGTACTTCCCTTAAGATTAAGGGAACAGGGCTGGGAAGGTGGCTCAGTGGTAGAGCGCTTGCCTTGCATGCCTGAGGCCCTGAGTTCGATTCCTCAGCACCACATAAATAAAAAGAAAAAAAGCCAGAAGTGGCACTGTGGCTCAAGTGGTAGAGCACTAGCCTTGAGCTGAAGAGTTGAGGGACAACGCCCAGGCCCAGAGTTCAGCCCCATGACTGGACCACTCCCCCCCCCCAAAAAAAAAGATTAAGGGAACAAAATTAATTTTGGGAGAAATGAAGCAGGATAACTTAGGGAAACTGAGGCCCGGTGTAGGCAACTCAGAAATATGGTATCTAAAAATTTAGAAATGCTATCTTTACTTCAAAGAGAGGCAACTGAATGCATTCTTTTCTAAGGGATGCATTTCTCACCCAAGAATTCACGATTGCCAGACAGGATGCCCTAAAATGCGTATAGCAGGGCAGGGTGTTTCCTTGTTTCCAGGATAAGGATCTGTTTAATGGCAGGATGCATTCTTACCTGGAAACTCAGAGAATAACACTAGGTGTAGTTAAAGCCAAGACAAAGCATCTCGCTCTGCATAACTTAAAGCCAGACCCCCTGCCTTTACCCTATAAATACCCAACAGCCCAAGGAGCTGTGTGTCTCCCTGGGTGTTTCCTTGTGTGTGTCTGCATCTTTATATCCCTATGAGAGCACACACAATCTGCTAGAGTGTGCCTTTGCCCTTCTGTTTGTCTGCTTTTTTGGTCTGTTTCCTTGCTTGTTTACTTAATAAAGCTCTGCCAAGTTTTCTTACCATTGTGAATTGTCCAGAAATTCTTATTCTGCAATCGAAGTCAAGGACCCTAAGTGGAAAGTTCTTATATTTAAAGGGGAGCTTCACTAAGCCTCACCTCTGTCTGGTGACAAATACGTATTTCTTCCTTTCATTATTAACGAGAAACTGTCTTCATACTGTACAGAGTACCTTCTCTGCCACGTGTGTGTATTCTTATATTTGTAATTACTTTTCTAAATAGGTAGTAAAATATCTGCCAAGATTTCAGAAAGCTGTATGTGCATATGTATGTTCAAAAAAAGGAAAAATAGGGAGCAATGTCAATAATGAAAATTATGAAATTCCATGTATTCTTTTGAATTTATACTTAAATTTATTGCCCAAATTAAAGGTGGGAAAATAGGGGGGAAAAAAAGAAGGAAAAATGTCAGAACAAAAAAATGAAAGGAAGAAAACTTCATTTCCTTGCATTTAGGAAATATAAGCAAAAGGCCATGCAGAAATTTTAGTGGATCAATTGTACCAGAAAGAATTAATATCATTATAGGAATTAAAATAATGGAAAAAAGAACAATGAAAGATAAATGTACAAAAAAACAATCTTTGATCAAAGTCATAGGGTTCTACTTCCATAAAAAATACGTTGGGGCTGGGAAGGTGGCTCAGTGGTGTGCAGGAGGCCCTGGGTTCGATTCCTCAGCACCACATAAGCAGAAAAAGCCAGAAGTGGGGCTGAGGCTCAGGTGGTAGAGCACTGGTCTACAGCTGAAGAGCTGGGGGACAGCGCCCAGGCCCAGAGTTCAGGCCCCACGACTGAAAAAAAAAAATGTTGGAATGCCATATTTTTTACACTAAATGGAAAAACTAGGTTACCATTGAGCTTACGAATTCATTTAATATTGTGAAGTATATTAAATTATACAATTGATAAAATATTAATCATCTTTTGGTGCTAAATTGTATGTTCTGAGGCAGATTACTGTATCAATTGAAATAACTTTAACTAAGTGAAGGAAGTTAATCGCGACTCATGATAAATGCTGAAGAAATCATTTATTCCTACTGAGTCCATACGCATTCCTAAAATCTTGATTTCTCCCCAAACATCCTTTCTGAGAACTGATCTCCATCACTTGCACGTAAGAGTAACTGAAAAGGAGGAACAATCACATCTACCTGATTAGGAAGAAATTTTAAAAATAGTAACACTTTTTAAAAACAGTAACACACTCTTTATATTCAGTGGTGCTTTATAAAATACTGACACTATTATAAGAATGCAGAATATTGTCATCAACATTGTTTCATTACGTGTTTTTCCTTTGTACTAAACCCAGCAGTCGGGTCACTCATTTACGTCACTTTTCCATTCCACCAGCTTTGCCTATACGACACTATGGACAATTTGTCTGGTAGGAATTACTCAGAGGTCACTGAGTTCATTCTGCTGGGATTTAGAACTGCTCCCAAGCTACAGATCCTCTTATTCTTCATCTTCTTGGTCATCTACATGGCCATTGTAGTAGGCAATGTCAGCATGGTGCTTGTCATTTCCATGGACTCTAAGCTACAAACACCCATGTACTTTTTCCTGAAAAACTTGTCCTGTCTAGATCTCTGCTATTCCACAGTCATTGCTCCCAAAATGTTAGTCAACTTCTTGAGTAGTGAAAAGAAAATTGCATACAATGAGTGTTTGGCTCAGTTTTTCTTCTTTGCTTTATTTGCCACCACTGAAGCCTTTCTTCTGTCTGTAATGGCATTTGATCGATTCTCAGCCATATGCTCTCCTCTCCTTTATCATGTCAACATGTCCCACAAAGTCTGTGTTCAGCTGGTCACTGGATCCTATATCTGTGGATGCATCAATTCTGCAATACATACAAGTTTTGCTCTCACCTTGCGTTTCTGTGGGGAACACAGACTGGACCACTTCTTCTGTGATGTCTCTGCCCTGATCGAGATCTCATGTGCTGACACCTTTGTGAATGAGATGGTGCTGTTCATTCTCTCTGCTCTCATCATCTCCACCACCACGGTCATCGTGGTGTCTTATGGGTACATCCTCTCCACTGTCTTGAAGATCCCCTCCACCCAAGGAAGGAGAAAGACCTTCTCCACCTGTGGCTCCCATATAGCCGTGGTGAGCATCTTCTATGGAACTATCTTCTTCATGTATACCCAGCCTGGAGCCCTGTCCTCTCCAGAGCAAAGCAAGATTGTAGCTGTGTTCTATGCACTTATAATACCAATGCTGAACCCTCTGATCTACAGTCTGAGAAACAGAGATGTGAAAGAAGCACTGAAAAGAATCGCATGTGGAAAAGGGTTCTCTCAGTGATCTTTCCAAAGCCATTATGTTGTTTACAAATTTTATTTTGTAATAGTTGTACTCTCATTCTTATGAAATTATAGGCTATCAAAGATTTTATCTATTGTAATAAATATAATTCTTTTCATAAAATAATAATTCTAATAATATAGATGCAACATCATTATTTTGCCTTCCTAGCATAAATACCCTCATTTTTTGATATAGTAACTACAATTACTTGTATTGTTAGTGTCAGTAGGAATCAATGGAATAATACTTTTATAGGGGCTGTTAGGAAGGGACTCCGTCCTGGGGCTCGACTTCAGCGTCTGAACATTGTCCCTGAGCTTTTTCTGCTGAAGGCAGAGCCTTCAGCTCTGCTAGAGCCACAGCTCTATTTCTGGCTTTTTAGTGGTTAATTGGTGATAAGAGTCTCATGGACTATCTGCCCTGCATGGCTTTGAATTGAGCTGTGATCCTTGATCTCAGCCACCTGAGTAACTAGGATTATAGGCATGATCCACTGTTGACCATCCGATAAGGTATTGATTAACAGATATTACTTGTTATTATATTAAAGGCATCTCTCCATGTGTAATATTTATCCTTCTTACAAGTTGAAATGCACTGTATGTGTTGTAAAGTGCAAGGGTAATGGTGATTTAGCACACTTCTGAATTAACAGCACAGAATTCCAAACTTTCCAGTCTTTCATCCTTGGAGAAAGCTCATATGTTCACAGCAGACCCACAGACCCATGATACAAGAGGCACATTCACATTATATATTTTGACAATAGCATTCTACAGCACCTGCATGAGCCTCAAATATTACATTATATGGTTAAAAACTAAATAAAACCCTGCTACACAGTAAGCACAAAATATATACCACAGGAGTTTTTATTGCTATTTTCAAGTGAGGAAATTGGATGTCAACAGCTGAATTAACTTGGAAGAAACTAACTCCAGCATGCTTCCAAATTTTGGTTTTATCTTTTTTTTTTTTGAGTGGGCGGGTCTTAGGGTTTGGGCACTGTCCCTCAACTCTTCAGTTCAAGGTGAAGCCTTTACCACTTGAGCAACAGCACCACTTCTGGTTTCCTGCTGATTAATAAGAGTCTAAAGGACTTTCCTGTCTGGTTTTAAACCATGATCCTAAGATTTCAGCCTCCTGTGTAGCTAGGATTATAGGCATCAACCACCAGTGCCTGGCTCCAAATTTTTAGTTTTCTTTTCAATATTCAGTTATTTTTATGCATTCATATTCTAGTAACTGTGGAATAGTCAGATGACTGTGCAACCTTTAAATGTTTACTTCTGAATCAATGTAATGACTTAGGGTGAGCTCTGAAACATAACAAATTTGAAAGTACTGTCATCATTATTGTGTCTTCACTTAAATTTAACGTTAAAGGTTTGTTTTTCTTTATGATTAAAGCTTGAATTGAAGTTCAACTCCCCCAAACATAGAGATAGGGTATAGGACATTTATCTTATTTTTCTTGTGTTTGTATATACACACGCCCACTAATATGTATGTTTATATATAAGAATATTTCAATAAACGTATTCTTGTTTGCTGCAGCATTATTTACAAAAGACAAGTTAGATAATTAGTGTAGGTGCACATCACAGATCACTGGTCAGTAGAAATGATAAATGCAGTATGAAGAATTATTATCAGGTTTAAAGAACACTGATATTATGTTATACTATATTATTCATGGATGGAAAATAATTGAGACTTAGAGGGACAAGTGCTACATGGTCTTTTTAAAAGATGTGAATTCTTAATGTAGAGAGGCAGGAAGAGTTCAACAAGAATGTAGGTTAGTGGGATCAAAATAGTGGGAGGAAAAAGGGGGAAAAGAGAAGAAGAGAAGAGAAGAAGATCATTAAAGTCCTTTGTATTTCTGTATAAGACCCAAGTAACATATATAAGAAAATAAGAAAGGAAACAGCTATTAATAATTTTAGAATGGATAATTATAATTATTTGCATTTACAAAAATATCACTAGAGCTCACACTTTGCACAACTAATATAAACTAGCATAAATTAGTAAATAAATAATTATATACATAATATAAATTAGTATCAATATTTAAAATATGTAGAAGGCAGGTATCTTTTTGTCATGTGCATTTCATTTTTTGGTTTTATTCCTAGTAGTAAACATAACTAGAATTAATAGTGCATTTTTAACTGTTTAAAGAAACATGATATTATTTTTCTTGATTACTATATTAATTTGTATTCTCCCCAATTGACATGTTTTGCTAGTATGTTTACTACAGCTTAGAGGGAAAAAGTCATGTGCTTAACTTCACAATGCCAGTAAAGAGGGAAGTATTGAATTTTCTAACTTCAATGATCATGGAAAATAATGAAAAACATTTCATTTCCAACAAGGATTCTTTATTCTAAAGTATAAAAAATAAATAAGTAAATAAATGTGATGACCTATTTCTCATCACCCCTTTTCTTGGATTTGAACTCAAGGTCTCTCACACATGCTTGGCTAAAACTCTACCACTTGAGCTTCGCCTCCAGCCCAGCTTGTTGCCTGGTCTGGCTTTAAACAGCAACCCTGTCATCTTAGCCTCCAAAGCAACTAAAATTACAGAGAACAGGGGCCTCCTGTTCTCTGCTCATTGTCCAGTCTTCATATTCTAGTTCACAATTCCTGTGTGCTATTTCATGTTCTGCTTGGCATGATATTATTCTGAAATATATTATCTTACTGCCTGCATCTTTGAAGATAACAGCTTAAGCAAGATAAAAATTGTAGCACAAAATCATATCCTCTCCTCATGAAAACTTGTGATTTATAGAGCCATTTTCTTAATAATTTGCCTACATACATCCTATAACCACAGAAGGCAGGATTAAAATATTTACCTCAACCATCAAACACTATTCAGAAAAATCAAAGGAAGAGGGACATCTCTTATATTTAAATATGAAGTAGTGTTTCACCCATCATATGCCACATTAATTGTTGATTTTTCTTTTTTATGAAACGTTATACCTGTAACCTTTTAAAATCAAGTTTCCCCTTCCCAACACAAATGCCACTCCTTGGGGGGGGGGGGGGAGGTTGGGAAGGGATGGGAAGGGGAAACAAAGGAGGAGGCTACAATGCTTGATAAGATATGTACTCATTATCTTGCCCATGTAATTGTAACCCCTCTGTACAGTATTTTCACAATAAAAAATAAATAAAAATTTAAAAAACAAATGCCACTCCTTTAAAATAGAGAATTAACGTCATCATTATTATCTGTTGTTGACATCAACTTTTCTTTGTAAAATATGTGTCATTTGTATTCATTTGCTAGTGTTTTCTCAACCTTTAAGATTAACAGGCATGCAGCCTGAGGCTCTGGGTTCGATTCCTCAGCACCACATAAGCAAAAAGAAAAAAGCCGGAAGTGGTGCTGTGGCTCAAGTGGTAGAGCGCTAACCTTGAGCTGAAGAGCTGAGGGACAGTGCCCAGCCCAGAGTTCAGGCCCCACGACCGGACCCCCCACCAAAAAAAAATCTTTTTTTCCAACCTGGGGCTTCAACTCAGGGTCTCAGCAATGTCCCCGAACTTCTTTTGCTCAAGGCTAGCACTCTACCACTTGAGTAACAGTGCCATTTCTAGCCTTTTCTGTTTAAGTGGTACTGAGGAATCAAATCCAGGGCTTCATTTATGCAGGGCAAGCACTCCACCAGCCACATTCCCAGCCCTAAAAATCTTTCTTTAAGTAGCTGTGCAGATAGGTTTCAATTCAACCTGTCAGTTTGAGAGAAATGCATGTTGCTCAAGGCCCCCTTCCATCTTTCTCCTCCATCTCTCCCAAATTTTTCATCCCCTTAAGCTTCTGGTTTCACTCTGACAGATGTACATTGACTATGATGACTGCACCAGGCCACAGGCTTCTTCTCTCTATAGCTCTGCCTTCCCCAACCTCCCCCCTCTTTGCCCCCCCCCCCACACACACATTGGCCTCACCCCTAACACTGTGTTCCACCACTTCTCTCCTCTGTTGGATTGTGGACTTTTGACCACAGACCCAGAACAATTGCTCAACAACAATGCATACAATTCCATTCCCTGCATAAATTATAATCTGGAGAACAGTGTGAGAGAGCCCATCAATGAAAATGCTTCCCTGGGGTTCAGAATATCTCCCATTTCCAGGAATTTCAGGATTCATGAAACCTCAGGAATATAGAGAAATTCTCAACGAACAGTGTCTGTGTTCTGTGTAGAACTTTAATCCGGTTATCCTCCTGAGAGCACTTTTACCTTTTTAATGCTACCTACCAATCTGGCACATTCAGAAATTACAAGGTGATCTATGATTATTTTTCTTTCTCCCCCCATTATTACATAAAATACATTACCAAGGAAAGGGACATTGAATTCCCAGCCAATGCCTTCCCTGGTGGAAGGAATGCCCACCTCTATTGTTTCCATCCCCAGGAGAGAATTTCTTCTCTAAGGACTCATCCCAGGTCTATTTCTTCATTGGTTCCATGAACTCCAACAGGAAATGAGAAGCACAGTATGAGTAAGACATGATCTATCATTTGGGTTGCTACTAAATTTCAGTCTAGTCGGGAAGGAGATGTAATCTGCTGCAGGAAAATATCCCATTAAAAAAGAAAAAGGTTTGTTCTTTTTGCCTCCCATCATTCTTTAATTTTGGGGAATGTGCTTGAATTCACAGATGGTATGGCATTTACTAGGTAAGCAATAAAAATGATGGAGAATGCTTCCTATCAGCATTTTTAGATGTTAGATTTTTGTCTTCATCCCTTGAAAGGCGCTCAAGAGTCTAGCACTTGCTAGCAGGCACTCTCACCACTTGAACAACAACCCTTTTGGCTGTAGTTGTTTTTGGAGAGCACCTTGCATTTTTCTCAGGATGACCTCATATTGAGAGCCAGTTATCTACATCTTCAGCAAACACAGTCCACCATTCATCCTACAGGAAGAAATGGGGTTTTCTAGCTTTTATGCCCATGTTAACTTTGAAGCAAAATCCTTCAGCTCTTTCCTGAATGCTTTGGATTATAGACACCTGACATTAGGCTCAACCTGTCCACACCCCGGTCTTCTATATAGCCTGGGCTACAATCCTAAACTGTGTTCCAGTACTTCTACTGAAACCAGAAACTTGGTCATGTGAAACATAAATTAAAGAAAACATGCGGTTTTATAGTCAGGAGGCCTTGCTACAGATAATTGTGTCCTTCTCTTGCTACAGATAATTGTGTACTGCTCTTTGCCATCTAATGTTGAACAGCAGTTATATTGGCCAACCATTTTTCTTGAGGATTAACAATTGTACCTAAACCAATTTGATTATAGCATACTTCTAAATGCACAAACTACCTAACAATGTCCAATTAGTTCAACTATTACAATAATAACAATAAAAGTTATAAAACTACTATTCTAATTTATGTTTTTAAATTTTATGTATTTTAGAATTTATGTTTTTAAAGTATATAATTTAAATGTTATAAATATATAATTTTGGTATAATTACACCATTTGAATAAACCTGTTACTATGAATTCATACAATTGTCTATACTGATAATATAATATTCAAATATTATGGAATTGATTGACTATTGTGCATGTTTCCTTGCCATTTTATTGTAAATTACTGAATGTAACCTAGTTAAGTTGCTTAGATCCATTTTACTATTTAGTTCCATTTAGATTCCTACATTGTAAAATTAGAATTAAAATGTCTCCATTGGTTTCAATTTAAAAATGCATTTTAGGCATAATAATAACACAAGGCTAGATAAATATAATTGAAATATTTTTAAGTACATATTTCTTCCTTTCATTTTATTGTGAATCTGTCTTTGAACTGTACAAAATACCTTCCCTTTGCCATGTGTGTGTCTTCTTATATTTGTAATTACTTTTCTAAATAGGATGTAAAATTTCTGCCAAGATTTTAGGAAGCTCCATGTGCATATGTGAGCTCAAAAAAAAGGGAAAATAGGGAGCAATGTCAGTAATGACAATTATGAAATTACATGTATTCCTTTGAATTTATACTTAAACTTATTCATCAAATTAAAGGTAGGCAAATAGCAAAGAAAGAAGGGAAAATGTCAAGAAGGAAAAAATGAAAGAAGAAAGGAACAAATACAAAAGTTCATTTCCTTACATTTAGGAAATATAAGCAGAAGGCCATGTAGAAATTTTAGTGGATCAATTATACCAGAAAGAATTAATATTCCCAGATGTCCTTCAGTAGATAAATGGATCAAGAAAATGTGATATATATATAAATATATATATAATGGAATTCTATGCCTTTATCAGAAAGAATGCCACCACCCTATTTGTTAGAAAATTGAAAGACGGGGCTGGGAAGGTGGCTCAGTGGTAGAGCGCTTGCCTTGCATGCATGAGGCCCTGGCTTCGATTCCTCAGTACCACATAAGCGGGAAAAAAAAGCCCGAAGTGGCACTGTGGCTCAAGTGGTAAAGCACTAGCCTTGAGCTGAAGAGCTGAGGGACAATGCCCAGACTGAGAGTTCAGGCCCACGACCGGATCCAAAAAAAGAAAAAAAGAAAATTAAAAGACTTGGGAAAAGTTACATTAAGTGAAGCAAGCCAGATCCAAAGAAACATAGGTCTCACGGTTTCTCTTTTTTTTTTTTTTTTATTGTAAAGCTACTATACAGAGGGTTACAGTTACATGAGTGAGGTTATGAGTACACTTCCTCTTGAACCTTGTTACCCCCTCCATTGTTTTCCCCCTACCATCCCCTCCCTCCCTCCCTTCCCCGAGGTTCTTTTTTTTTTTTTTTGATTGTGATTAAATGATTACATAATTTCAAAGTCACAAGTTCATTCTAACTTCCCTGGAGCAAATTGTCTACCACAGTCTGTAATATATAACAGTGTTCACATGTTATATACCATATTTGTGATCAGCAGCATGGGGATATTTAGTAGTGGTTCAACAAGATGAGCGGGAGTTCTTTGTTTCTTAAGTCCTGTTAGTTTTGTCGTATCACCTAACCTTTGGGATTTAGCATCCACTTATCAGGGAGACCATGTACCGTTTGTCTCTTCGTTCTTGGCTTACCTCGCTCAACATGATTCCTTCTAGCTCCATCCATTTCCCTGCAAATGCCATTATTTTGTCATTTCTAATGGCTGCATAATATTCCATTGTGTATAGATACCACAATTTTTGGATCCATTCATCTGTGGTGAGGCACCTAGGTTGTTTCCATAGCCTAGCTATTGCGAACAGTGCTGCAATAAACATGGAGGTGCACGTGTCCTTGTATATTGGTTCCTGTTGTTCAGGGTAGATGCCTAGAAGTGGCATGACTGGGTCGTAAGGGAGGTCAATCTTTAGCTTTCTAAGGACCCTCCAGACTGCTTTCCAAAGTGGTTGTATAAGTGTACATTCCCACCAGCAGTGTAATAGGGTTCCTCTTTCTCCACATCCCCTCCAGCATTTGTCGTTGGCTGATTTGTGGATGTGGGCCATTCTGACTGGGGTAAGGTGGTATCTCAGGGTTGTCTTTATTTGCATTTCCTTCACCACCAGGGATGATGAACATTTCCTCATGTGTTTCTTTGCCATTTTTATTTCTTCATTTGAGAAGTCCCTCTTTAGTTCCCTTGCCCATTTAGTAATTGGTTTGTTAGGTTTGGGAGGGATTAGTTTCTTGAGTTCCCTGTATATACAGGATGTTAACCCCTTGTCTGATATATTGCTGGTAAATATTTTTTCCCAATTCGTTGGTTGTCTTTCTAGCTTAGTTGCGATAGATTTAGCTGTGCAGAAGCTTTTTATTTTAAGGTAGTCCCATTTGTCGAGTCTCTCTCCAACTTGTTGTGACCCTGGGACTCTGTTCAGGAAGTTCCTTCCTGTGCCTATTAGTTCAAGTGTCTCTCCTACTCTGTCCTGTAGTAGTTTCAGAGATTCAGGTTTAATGTTAAGGTCTTTAATCCATTTTGAGTTGATGTTGGTGCATGGTGATAGGCTGGGGTCCACTTTTAGTTTTCTGCATGTGGCTGCCCAGTTTTCCCAGCACCAGCGGTTGAAGAGGCTGTGTTTCTTCCATTGTATGTCTTTGGCTCCTTTGTTGAATATCAGCTGGCTGTAGGCCTGTGGATTTATATCTGGATCTTCTATTCTGTTCCATTGGTCTTCGGGTCTATTTTTGTGCCAGTACCATGCTGTCTTTGTGATTATAGCTCTGTAGTAGAGTTTGAAGTTCGGCATGGATAGCCCTCCCATATTGTCTTTATCCCCTAGAATTGTTTTGGCTATTCTAGGTCTTTTGTTGTTCCATATAAATTTTTGGACTGTTTTCTGTATTTCAGTGATGTACGTCATTGGGATTTTAATAGGAATTGCATTGAATATGTATATTAGTTTTGGAAGTATCACCATCTTTACTATATTAATTCGGCCTATCCAGGAGCATGGGAGGTCTTTCCATTTCCTAGTGTCTTCTGCAATTTCTTTCTTTAACTTTTTATAGTTCTCATTAAATAGTTCTTTTACATCTTTGGTTAGGTTAATTCCTAAATATTTTATTTTTTGGGAGGTTATTGTGAATGGGGTTGCTCCCTTTATTTCCCTCTCTTCCTGTGCATTATCAGTGTATAGGAAGGCAACTGATTTTTGTGGGTTTATTTTGTATCCTGCTATTTTGCCGAAGTGACTTATGATTTCTAAAAGTTTGGGGATGGAGTTTTTGGGATCGTGGAGGTATAGTATCATGTCGTCTGCAAAAAGGGATAGTTTAACTTCTTCTTTCCCTATGCGGATCCCTTTAATGTCTTTTTCTTGCCTTATTGCCCTGGCTAAGGGTTCTAGGACTATGTTGAAGAGGAGTGGAGACAGTGGACATCCTTGCCTTGTTCCTGTTTTTAGGAGGATTGGTTGTAGCTTTTCCCCATTAAGTATAATATTGGCTATTGGTCTGTCATAAATGGCTTTTATTGTTTTAGAAATGTTCCTTCTATTCCTATTTTCTCCAGAGCTTTTAGCATGAATGAATGTTGAATTTTATCAAAGACCTTTTCTGCATCTGTGGCGATAATCATGTGATTCTTGACCTTGGCTCTGTTGATATGCTGGATTACATTTATTGACTTACGTATGTTAAACCATCCCTGTGTCTCTGGGATGAAGCCTACTTGATCATAGTGTATTATTTTTTTAATGTGTTTCTGGATTCTGTTAGCTAGAATCTTGTTAAGGATCTTTGCATCTGTGTTCATCAAGGAGATTGGCCTGTAATTCTCCTTTTTGGTTGGGTCTTTGCCTGGTTTGGGGATGAGTGTGATATTGGCTTCGTAGAATGAGTTTGGGATAGCTCCCTCCTTCTCTGTTTCTCTGAAGAGCTTGAGGAGTATGGGTATTAGTTCTTCTTTAAAGGTCTTATAGAATTCTGCTGTGAATCCATCTGGTCCTGGGCTTTTTTTTGTTGGAAGACTTTTGATAGCTTCCTGTATCTCATTATAGGATATTGGCTTATTTAATTGGTTAACTTCTTCTTTGCTCAGTTTGGGTAACTTGTATTTCTCTAAAAATGCATCCATTTCTGCCAGATTTTCTTCCTTTAGAGAGTATAGCTTTTGAAAGTAGTCTGTTAGAATTGTTTGGATATCTTGGGTACGTGTTGTGATGTTTCCCGTGGCATCCCTAATCCTATTAATATGGGTTTCCTCTCTTCTTTTTTTAATTAATCTTGCCAACGGGCCATCAATTTTGTTTATTTTTTCAAAGAACCAGCTTTTTGTTTGGTTTATTTTGGTTATGGTTTTCTGAATTTCTAATTGGTTAATCTCTGCTCTCAATTTGGTTATCTGGCTTCGTCTAGTAGCTTTAGGTCCCATTTTTTCTTGTTTTTCTAGCTGTTTTAGTTGCAACATGAGATTATTTACTTGGTCTGTCTCCATTCTCTTGATGTGGGCACTGAGGGCAATAAATTTGCCCCTCAGGACTGCTTTTGCTGTGTCCCACAAGTTTCTTTGTGAGGTGTTTTCATTTTCATTGAGTTGTAGGAAATGCTTTATTTCTTCTCTGATCTCTTCTGTTACCCAGGCCTTGTTAAGGAGTGTGCTGTTCAATTTCCATGTATTAGAGAAATTTCTGCGGTATGCTTTGTTATTGAGAGCTAGCTTGATTCCACTGTGGTCAGATAGGATACAGGGGATTATGTCGATCCCTTTGTATTCGCTTAAGTTCCTTGCATGAACTATGATATGGTCTATTTTGGAGAAAGTTCCATGAGCTGCTGAGAAGAATGTGTACTGTGTTGTTTTAGGGTGAAATACTCGGTAGATGTTAGTTAATTCCGCTTGAAGTATGGCCTCACTTAATTCAGTAGCTTCTTTGCCAATCCTCTGGTTGGTAGACCTGTCCTTTGGTGAGAGTGGCGTGTTAAAGTCTCCTAGTATTATCGTATTGGGATCTATTTTATTCTGTAAGTTTGAGAGCATTTGTTTAACATATCTGGGTGCACCGATATTTGGGGCATATAAGTTGATGATGGTTATATCCTCCTCTTGGATTGTTCCCTTTATTAATATGTAGTGTCCGTCCTTGTCTTTCTGTACTGATTTTAATGAAAAGTTTATTTTGTCAGATATCAGGATAGCTACACCTGCTTTCTTATTGGGAGAATTTGATTGGTAGATCCTTTTCCACCCCTTCACTCTGAGTTTGTTTGTATGTTTGGCTGAGAGGTGGGTCTCCTGAAGGCAACAGATGGATGGGTCTTGTTTTCTGATCCAGTCCTCAGTTCGTTTTCTTTTAATTGGCGAATTCAGCCCATTTATATTAAGAGAAAGTATAGAGAGATGCATTGTTGTCCCTGCCATTCCGTTTTCCTAAGTTTTTCTTCTTTCCTTTCCTCCTGTGCTTGCTCAGTTAGACTTTGAGTAATGCCTGTTTGGGGCAGGTCCCAGTTCCTGGTTGCTTTCTTCAGGTTGTGTCCCCCCTCTTAGAATTCTTTGTAATGCTGGCTTAATGTTTATGTATTCATTTAGTTTTTCTTTGCTACTAGAAGTTTTCAGTTCTCCATTGAATGTGAATCCTAGCTTTGCCAGGTATATCAGTCTGGGTTGGCAGTTATTGGCTCTCAGGGCTCGTATGGTGCTTTCCCAGGCTTTTCTTGCATTCATTGTTTGTGTGGAGAGATCTGCAGTGATTCTAATTTTTTTCCCGTTGTAGTATAGCTCCTTCTTCATTTTTGCTGCATGCAGGATTGTTTCCTTATTATTCAGATCCATCATTTTTACTATAATGTGTCTAGAAGTGTTTCTCCTGGGATCTTGCTTGTTGGGTGTTCAATAAGCTTTTGTGATGTAGTTAAGATGGTCGTTTTTGAGGTGGGGAAAATTTTCATTGACTATCTTGTTAAATAGGTGTTGCATTCCCTTGCTCTGGAATTCCTCACCTTTGTCCACTCCGATTATGCGAAGGTTAAATTTTTTAGCATTATCTGCTTGCTCTTGAATTTCCCTTTGGTTTAATTTGAGTGATTTTTCCATATCTGTCACTTTTTGGTCCAGTTGGTGTATTCTGTCTTCTGTATCTGACACTCTACCTTCCATTTCATTCACTCTGTTGACCGTGGCTTCTATTGTGGTTTGCATGGTGGAAATGGATCCCTCTATGGATTCAATGTTGGTTCTCAGAGTACTGATCTCACCTCTCAATGAGGTGAGATCAGTATGCATTACCTCTAATTTGGCGTTTATCTCACTTCTTACTGAGGTTTGTGCAGCTTCTATTTTTGCATCCAACTTTTGTTTGATGTCCTGTATATCTTTTGATAGTTCATCCTTGTGCTCTTTCAATTTCTGATCCATTTCTCGCTTTATTTCTTGAGTCATTGCCTCCAGCAACCCTTGGATGTAGTTTTTGTCTTCCATTCCTGCTTTGCTCCCACTGGAGCTCTCTCCTGCGTGGCTGCTGGCTTTTGAGGTGAGCTTGCTGTCCTGGGTAGTGGTAAACCTTGTGATTTTTCTCTGTGATTTTCACATGGGGGTTCAGGAGACTGCTCTTCAATCTTGTTTTGGTGTGTCTGTCTTTGCTTGGTTGCTGATTCTGTATTGGTAGAGAGAGTCTGTGCCTGATGTGGATTCTGTTGGGAGCCTATTTCCAGCTGCTATTCTGACTTACTTAGGATTCTCAGCTCTCTGCTGTAGCAATTCCCGCCTTTGGAAGGGTTGAGCAGCCTAGACTGCTTGTGTTTGCTCCTGTGGGTGCTCTTGGGAAGATCAGATGCTCTGGATGCACTCTCCCAAATACTGGAGTCTGCTATGGGCTCCTGATGTGTTTTTGTTTGTTTGTTTTGGGCTGGTTGTGGGCTTGAACTCTAGGTTTGGGTGCTGTCCCTCAGCTCTTCAGCTCAAGGCTGGCACCCTACCATTTGAGCTGCAGCCCCACTTCTGACCCTTTTTGCTTTGTTCAGGCACCGGTCCCTGGCCTGATTCCGGCCCCAGCCTGGAGCACGCTCGTTAGGCCTGTGCTAATGTGTATACCACCTAGGTTATGCAGCCTGGAGGACACAGTTCAAATTTCTTCTACTGTTGGTAGTCTTGACCCAGGGGCGCTGTTCCTGGCTTGGGCATTTAAGCTCCCTTCCAGGGGCGCTCTTGCTCTGGCCTGGCCAGCAGAGTGTGCTCCACCGGCTGGTGGAGCTCTCGAACAGTTCCCAGTTTTAGTGGGTCCTGTGGTCCGGGTGTTGGGGTAGGGAGTCTAGGTCAGGGTCTGGGGATTCCCTCCAGCTCTGGTCTCCCTTGAGTGATTCACTGTCCCCTGTTGGGTAATCACCCTGTAGGTCATCAGTTGTTGTTGCAATCCGAGTTCAGTTGGGGTGGTTGCGGGCTGGGTTGGGCGGCCCCCAGCCGGGTAGTTGCGATCGCGATTGGGCGGGTGGTCTGCCGACAGGTCCCTTTGTCGCGCTGCTGGTGCCGGGCGGCTTTGGCGGGATGGAGCCTCTCCGCTCCGGTGGAGAGTGAAGGGTGGGGGTGGGATCCTCGTGGAGACTCCTGGCTGGTAGGTTTCTCTGTTCCTGGCGATCCACTGTTCTGCAATCCGGTACCTGGTGATCTGCAAGCAGCCCCCTGTGTCTCTGGGGCTCCGGCAGCCCCCGCCATGCCGGCTGGCCGGCGGCTTGGCGCACTGCCGCGCGGCCAGTAAAGGTTGGGGGAGGCGTCTTCGCTCTTCTCTGTTCTGAAATTCTTCTTTTCCTCTCTTTCTTTTTTTGTTATTTTCCACCTCTGGTTTTTCTCTGAGTGTTCGTCTTTTTGTTGTTGTCGGTCTCTTGGGGAGATTAAACGTTGGAACTCGAACTCTCTTTTTGGTTGGAGAGAGCTGTGGCGTTTCCCTACTGCCCCGTCGCCATCTTGGTCCCCCCCTCCACGGTTTCTCTTATTTGCAATAACTAGTATATGTCTAGAATAATCTTACCAGACAAGCAGACACAATCAAAAGCTACATCCATATGACTATATAAAATGATACTAAGGGAAATGAACTCCAAGATAGGAACACAAGTAGTTTTTTCTTTCTTGCTTGTTTTAAAGTATTTAAAATGTACTATGTGATTTATTTTTGTTTCTTTTGTATGTTCTTCCCCCTATGGTATAAGCCCTGTTGTCATAGTATTTGACTCCAGTGCCCTGCATTTTGTATATACATTTTTTTTTCTAATTTGGGGAGGGGAAGAGAAATGCTTAAACAGTTACAGGTTGACCCATTGAAACAATGAAACAAGACAATAAGTTGAAAAAAAATAACTTTACAATTTGGTGGGAGAGGGAGGATTTGGGGATGTGGGGAGGGAAAGGATGATAGGGAAAAAACAAAGAAGGAGGTAACAATGTTGGATAGGAAAATATATTCATTTCCTTACTCATGTAAGTGTAACCTCTCTGTACGATATCTTTACAATAAAAAATATAAAAAGAATTAATATCATCATAGGAATGAAAATAGTGAAAAAAAGAACAATGAAAGATAAAAGTACAAAATAATGGATCTTTGCTCAAAGCCTCTAGGTTCTATTTACATAAAAAATGTTATAATGCCATTTTTATACTAAATGGAAAAACTACATTACCATTAAAAATGAGCTTACAAATTGATTTAACATTGTGAAGTATATTACATTATACAAATGATATTAAAGATAATAGAGAATATTAGTCATATTTTGTACTGTATTATGTAATACCTTCAACAAATTGTATATTTTGAGGTAGATTACTGTATCATTTGAAATATCTTCAACTAAGTGAGGAGAGTTAATGGCAATTGATGAGAAATGCTGAAAAAATTTAATTCTATTGATTCCATATACATTCCTAAAATCTTGATTTCTCCCCAAACATACTTTCAGAGGACTAATCTCCAATCCCTTGCATGTAAGAGTAACTGAAAAAGAAGAACCATCAGATTGACCTCACTAGGAAGAATTTTTTAAAATTAGGAACTCTTTTTAAACTTAGTAACACACTCTTTATATTCAGTGGTGCTTTATAAAATACTGACACTAATATAATAATGCAGAATATTTTCATCGACATTGATTCAGTACATGGTTTTCCTTAATACTAAGCCAACTAGTCTGGTCACTCATTTATGTCATTTTTCCATTCTACCAGCTTTGCCTATACATCACGATGGACAATTTGTCTGGTAGGAATTACTCAGAGATCACTGAGTTTATTCTGCTGGGATTTAGAACTGCTCCCAAGCTCCAGATCCTTTTATTCTTCGTGTTCTTGGTCATCTACATGGCCATTGTGGTGGGCAATGTCAGCATGGTGCTTGTCATTTCCATGGACTCCAAGCTGCAAACACCCATGTACTTCTTCCTGAAAAACTTGTCCTGTCTGGATCTCTGCTATTCCACAGACATTGCTCCCAAAATGTTAGTCAACTTCTTGAGTAGTGGAAAGAAAATTTCATATAATGAGTGTTTAGCTCAGTTTTCTTTCTTTGCTTTATTTGTCACCACCGAAGCCTTTCTTCTGTCTGTAATGGCATTTGATCGATTCTCAGCCATATGCTCTCCTCTCCTTTATCATGTCAACATGTCCCACAAAGTCTGTGTTCAGCTGGTAACTGGATCCTATATCTGTGGATGCATCAATTCTGCAATACATACAAGTTTTGCTCTCACCTTGCGTTTCTGTGGGGAACACAGACTGGACCACTTCTTCTGTGATGTCTCTGCCCTGATCGAGATCTCATGTGCTGACACCTTTGTGAATGAGATGGTGCTGTTCATTCTCTCTGCTCTCATCATCATCTCCACCACCATGGTCATCGTGGTGTCTTATGGGTACATCCTCTCCACTGTCTTGAAGATTCCCTCCACCCAAGGAAGGAGAAAGACCTTCTCCACCTGTGGCTCCCATATAGCTGTGGTGAGCATCTTCTGTGGAACTGTCTTCTTCATGTATGCCCAGCCTGGGGCCCTGTCCTCTCCAGAGCAAAGCAAGATTGTAGCTGTGTTCTACACACTTATAATACCAATGTTGAACCCTCTGATCTACAGTCTGAGAAACAGAGATGTGAAAGATGCAGTGAAAAGAATTGTATGTGGGAAATTGTCCTCTCAGTGACATTTAAGAAACACTCTATATTGGACAAAGTTTGTTTTGTTGGGATTCTGTGTAAAATTCTTCCTATAAGAATGTGAACTATATGTTCATATAAAAATATCATTTCCAAGTTATATAAAATAGTCATTCTAAAATTATAGACATACACACATTATTATTTGCTAGAAAGCACATGAAAACATAAATGTACTCTAATTTTAACACTATTTCAATTTTATTTTTCAGAGTAAAAGTCAGTTTTGCTACAAGATTATTGAAAATTATATCATATGTATGCCTATTTCTCTATAAATTTTTAACAAAGTGAAATGAATTGCTCTGGTCCAATGAGATGGTAATGATTATATAGAATACTTTTATGTGCAAGGTTTTATGTTTCTCAGGGATTCAGGTCTGCATTTTGGTACTAGATTAATGAACCTTGGTGTTTCTACACTTATAAAAGGGGGTCCACAGAATTAGGCATAGGCTAAATTGTGGCATTTATTGTAAATAACATCCTCTTGTTTTATTTTCAATGCACTATAAAATAAAAAGACAGGGGCTGGGAAGGTGGCTCAGTGGTAGAGTGCTTATCTTGCATGTATGAAGCCCTAGGTTTGATTACTCAGCACCACATAAACAGAAAAAGCCCAAAGTGGTGCTGTGGCTCAAGTGGTAGAGCACTAGCCTTGAGCTGAAGAGCTGAAGGACAGTGCCTAGGCCCAGAGATCAGGCCCCATGATCAACAACAACAATAATAATAAATAAAAAGACAAATACAAAGATACTACAATATAGTATCAATTATTTTTATCAACACAATTCATTCAGGAAATTAAAGTCCCAGAAGCTGAACAAACTTGATTGGGCCAAATACCAGTATGACTTCAATATTGTAATTATCCAAATCCTATCCAATACAGATCTTAAGGTATATCACAGTGAGAGTGTAATTGCACAGCCTAGAAGCAACCATTGCTTTACAGAGGTATAGATATGAGGTAAGTTCTAGACTGTAGTGTATTTGATTGACTGTCCCTCTGTCATTAGTGCTAGAAATGCTACTCTGACTATTCTCTTTTAACATTTTATCAACTTTTAGTGTGAAGTAATATGACATTGCATTTAGATTTGTTTGTTGGGCTATTAAAGTTTATTATGTATATGTACACCCATGTAAAGTCAGATCATTCTAATGTTAATGATTTTATTTTATATGTATATTTATATTCATGTATGTATTTTTTCCTCTGTGGTCTTGACTGAGGCCTGAATTGAAATTGTTCTCCATTATTCACTGATTTTTATGAAATACTTTGAAGAGATTAGCGTTTTTTCAAGTCACTTTGCATTACTTTTTTTTTGGGGGGGGGGGGGGTCCGGTTGGGGGTCTGAACTCTGGGCCTGGGCACTGTCCCTCAGCTCTTCAGCTCAAGGCTAGTGCTCTACCACTTGAGCCACAGCGCCACTTCCGGCTTTTTTTTTTTCTGCTTATGTGGTGCTGAGGAATCGAAGCCAGGGCCTCATGCATGCAAGGCAAGCACTCTACCACTGAGCCAACTTCCCAGCACCCTATTCTTGTATTTATTATTTTTTGTTTGAATTCAAGGCAGCATGTTTTCTAGGCAGATGCTCTATCATTTGAGCCAGTCTGTCAGCTCTTTTTGTTTCTCATAATAAATTGGAATGATCCACTATATTTTATTGTGAAAATACTGTACAGAGGGGTTACAATTACATGGGCAAGATACTTGAACTCTGGGCCTGGATTCTCTCCCCACACTCAAGGCTCAAGGCTAGCGCTCTACTTGAGCCACAGAGTCACTTCCGGTTTTCGTGTGGTTTATTGGAGATAGGAGTCTCACGGACTTTCCTGCCTGGGCTGGCTTAACCGTGATCCTCAGATCTCAGCCTCCTGAGTAGCTAGGATTACAGGCGTGAGCCACTGGTGCCCAGCTGAATATTCATTATCTTAAAATGTTCTTATGAGATGAATTAGAGGTTGCAGGGTGCATACATTTCTGGAAGGCTATGTTTCAGAAACAAACCCTAGACTTACCTTCAGTGTGCTGGCAAGATGTGGCTGTTACCGACAGTAATGAAGTCTGAGATGGCTTGGGGCTGCTGTGACAGAGTGGATACTTTCAGGACAGTGTTAAGAATGTAAACTATTGCATAGCTACTTGTTTTCCTTTCCAATTGTACTTCCCTGGGTATGTGTTTGATTGAAAAATAACTGATAGTGTGAATTTCCCTCTGCCTCTTTGTTTCCCAAAGGAAAGTTGTCTAACATTGTCAGCATTGTTTTTCCTTAAAATTTTTTTCCCTGTTCCAGACAAAAGATAGACAGAAAATGAAACAATTACATTGTGTCTCTCTGAGGTGTACTTTCTTGAATTCTGTTAAAAATTATGCATGTGTCAGTTTCAAATCTGGGCATTCTTCTTGCTCTCCATTCTACCCACGACACATTTTGAATTCCAGCAAGGATACTTCATGAAACGCTAGAGGGTTTTTAAATTTTTTTTAATTATTAAGAGATGATTGCATACCACTGGAATTATTTCCTCTTTGAAGGTTTGCTAGAACTGACAGAAGATGGCAATGTGGGAAGAGTTTTATCTACTATGTCAGTTACTTTCTCTGTTATCAAAATACATAAGAAATGTAGAAAATGTCTGTACCTATACAGAACATTTAAATTTTGGATTGGATCAGTTGCTCAAAGCTATAATCCCAGCTGCTCAGAGGGAGACATTGGGAGGATTTGCCAGCTCAGCTCTATTGAAGGTTGTTGGTAGAAAGTTTATGATCTGAGTCCAGTTCTGGGCAAAAACCTGACATCCTACCTTAACAATAATGAAATTAAAAATATCTGGGGGCACAGCTCAACTGATAGAATCCTGCTTAGCAAGTAGGAGGTTCTGAGTCCTTAGTACCATAAAAAAAAAAAAAAAAAAAATAAGCCCTTTATTTCCACAGGAGAACTGTTATGCTTTGGTTTAAATGATTTTGCTCTTGTTGTTTATTTTATTTTATTTTACATTCTGTAACTCCCATCCACAGTAATTCTTCTTTTAAATTTTAATTTTTTTGTCAAGGTGATGTATAGAGCAGTTACAGTTACATATGTAAGGTAGGGAGTACATTTTTTATGGAACTTGTAAGCCCCTCCCTCATTTTTTCTCCCATCTTACCTCCCACCCAATCCCCTCCAAGCTGTACAGATCATTTCCAACATATTGTCTTGTGAGTATCACTGTTGCATTGGTTTGCCCTTTGACCTTTGTCTCACCATGTTGTTGGTCCCCCTCCCTTCCCTAATTCAGATTGTTTTGTAGCATTTACCAGTGAACCAAACTGAGTCTGGATCATCAGTTGTCCCAAACTTTCAAACTTCAAGTTTTTTTTTTTTCCAAAAAATACTTCTCAAAACCACAATCCAAGAAATTCAGTGGACTCAAAATATTTGTTTATGGTTTATAAGTTCTGAAAGGACTATTGTTCTTTATTGACTGTTGAAGAAGGTGTGAGCCAGGAATTGGTATCCCTATTGATTCAGAGGAATAAGGAAGTTGAGCAAACACTGACCTAATCAAACTCCAGGGTCTTTTTCAAAAATACCAGAAAAAATATAGACATAACCCATAGGAGGTATCTTAGTGCTGCTTTTATGTACTATAAAGAATAAAATATTTTTAATGTTCAAAGACCCAGTGTAACATTGCATTCTGGCTCTAACAACAGGAGGTGTATGAGGCTCAGAAACAGAGTTTTTGAGTTTACTTACATGGTTTTACAAATCCAAAGGCATTGTGAAGTAATTTTGCCCTGGAATCTTCTTTTGAAAGAAACAATAAGCTCTTTAAATTCTTCAGTGAAGTTTCTTGGGAGAAACTGGATTTCAGGTAAGGTATTTTTTTCTTAATTATTTCATGATTTTTTATTGTGAAAATACGTACAGAGGGGTTACAATTACATGGGCAAGGTAATGATTACATTTCTTATCAAGCATTGTTGCCCCCTCCTTTGTTTCCCCTTACCATCCCTTCCTATCTCCCCCCCAAACCAATCCATGCACTAAAGTTGTAAAGTTCATTTTCCAACATAACTTGTTGTACATCTGATTGTTGCAATGGGTCCACCTGTATTGCTATTTTTTTATTGTGAAAATACTGTACAGAGGGGTTACAATTACATGGGCAAGATAATGAGTACATTTCTTATCAAGCACTGTAGCCTCCTCCTTAGTTTCCCCTTCCCATCCCTTCCCATCCTCCCCCCGCCCCCCACCCAATCCTCCCCGCTACCCCCCCCCCCAAAGTTGTAAAGTTCATTTTTCGACATAACAACTTGTACATCTCATTGTTGCAATGGGTCCACCTACATCCCTATTTAAACGATTTGTTTTTCCCCTTCCCCTCCACAAATTATATCAGGTAAGATATTTTTTTAATCCTATATTTTCTGGAGATCTTCTCTTAATTTTGCAAAATTTTCTCACCCTCCACTTATTCCTTGGATATCAATGGTTGACTCAACACTTTGCTTCTCAGGCGCTATATATTTAATTTAACTTATGAAGGAAGTCATCCTGCCACAGGGGACAAAGGGCTGACATAGCAGTTGGGTAAGCTCTAAATTGGTGCTTCATTCTATCTTAAGAAACTCCAATACCATTTACCCTAATGTCTTTAATATAACAGAATGGTATCAAAGAGCTAGGTTCACAGCATTTAATCACCCAACTTTTGTCATTTCTAAATTAAAGATAGTGTTATAGTTTCCTTATCTTAAAATTTTACTTGAGGAATATATATGTATCTAAGATGCTAGAGGCATTGTATGTGTTGTTTTTCACACTCTGTTACATTAAATCCTCACAACAAACTTATGGAGTATAGCTATTGTTATCTATATTATGGATAATAATTTAATAATAATATTATTATTGACCACAGGGGATTTTCCATACATTGAAAGAGTATTTTTTAAAAGAGAAGACGCAAACTTTGGACACAATCCAACTGACCCAAAATTCTATTTTTGGTGTTCAATATAATAAAGTTTATTGACAAAAAGTAAAGAAATTTGTAGCATTCTTATATGTTAACTGAATTATAAATTTTATAGTAATATTATCATGACATATGGCATATTCTCTGATTGTCAAATAATATTTTATAGATATTATTTTATTTATTTATTTGCATAAGGCCTGAACTCTGGGCCTGGATGTTGTCCCTCAGCTCTTCAGCTCAAGGCTAGCACTCTACCACTTGAACCACAGTATCACTTCCGGCTTTTTCTGCTTATGTGGTGCTAAGGAATCAAACCCAGGGCCTCATGCACGTAAGGCAAGCACCCTACCACCAAACCACCTTTCTAGCCCATCGATATTATTTTATTAAACTCAATAGTTTCTGCGATCTTTCACATCTCCATTGTTTCTTTCTCTGAAATATTTTTTATCATCTTTAAGTACTTGTAAAAAGAGTTGCCATTCATCAAAGCAGTTTATGAATATAATGCATCCTGATCCATGCCACACCTTTCAACATTCTCACCCACCCGTACCTACCTACTTTTTCCCTTACTTATCTTAATTTTAGCTTATGTTTTTAAGTATCTCCCTCCCTTTTTTTTTTGGTTGGTTGTGGGGCTTGAACTCTTAGCCTGGGCGCTATCCCTCAGCTCTTGGCCTGGGTGCTGTCCCTCAGCTCTTCAGCTCAAGGCTAACATTCTACCACTTGAGCCACAGCACCACTTATGGTGGTTTATTAGAGATAAGAGTCTCACAGACTTTCTTTCCTGGGCTGGCTTTGAACCATGATCCTCAGATCTAAGTCTCCTGTGTAGCTAGGATTACAGGGACCTGGTTTTTTTTTTTTTGTTGTTGTTGTTTGCTTTTAAGAAATCAGTTTATGTGGACAATGAGTCTAAGAATTCATTGTATATACCATAGAATATAGAATTATATGGAAAGGGGTGGATCAAAGCGGGAGTGAAGATATTGAAGTGATGACATGGATCATGACACAAAATTCTAAACAGTGGCATAAGCCAGTTGTTCACAACATCCTTTCCCATCCATGTTTCTAATACTATACTGAAAATAAATATAATAGAACAAACTTACACCACTCCATTGATGGTTACACTGGACGCTCCAAATACAAAACTTTTTGCAGACATGTTGAGAAGAAACCCTCCTTTTGCCTAGTTATTTCTTTCAAAAAGAAGTCCAGAATGAAGAGTTGACTATAGCTTTCCACTGGCTTCTCAAACAATCCATGTATTTTCTCAGATAGACAGACTGCTGCTATGAAGAGTGAGTGGAAGAAGAACTACTCTTAGTTGACAGAGTTTGTTCTACTTGGATTCTGGACATCCCCTGAAGAACAGTTGCTTTTATTCTCATTGGTCTTACTTATTTATCTGGTCATTGTACTTGGAAATATCAGCATGTTAATGGTGGTTAGAATAGATGCCAGACTTCACACACCTATGTATTTCTTTCTCCAAAAAGTCCTACTTTGATATTTGCTACTCCACAGTCATTGCACCCAATACCCTAGCTACTTTCTTGTCTAATGAAAATGTTACAAAGGATGTGCAACCCAGTTCTTTTTCTTTGCTCTTTTTGTGGGAACCGAAGGTATATGAGTGCTTCTTGGCCATTGCTCCCCATATTTCTACACTGTCCGCATGTCTCAGCAGGTTTGTGTCCACTTGGTGGTTGGCTCCTATGTCTGTGGGTGCATCAACTCCATGATACAAACAGGTTTCACCTTCAGCTTGTGTTTCTGTGGGAAAAACAGCCTGGACCACTTCTGTGATGTGCTGGCCCTGATCGAGATCACATGTGTGAACACCTTTGTGAATGAAAGGATGCTGGTTCATTCTTGCTTCTTTCATCATCATCTCCACCACCACGGTCATCATGGTGTCTTATGGGTCCATCCTCTGTCCTGAAGGTCCCCTCCACCCATGGAAGTAGAAAGACCTTCTCCACCTGCAGCCCTCACATCATGGTGATGAGCATTTTTTTTTTTTTTTGTCGGTCATGGGGCTTGAACTCTGGGCCTGAGTTAAGAAAAGAATATATAAAAAGAGCTTTTAAGGTGATAACAAAAATAAATAAATAAAACCAGCCTGGCACTGGTGGTTCATGCCTGTAGTCCTAGCAACCCAGGAGACAGAGATCTAAGGATTGTGGTTCAAAGCCAGCCTGGAAAGTCCATGAGACTATTAACTCAATTAACCACCAGAAAACTGGAAATGAGGCTGTGGTTCAAAGTGGTAGGGCACTTGTGCAAAAAGAGCTTAGGGACAGTGTCCAGGCCCCAAGTTCAAGTTCCATGGCTGACAAAAATATAAATAAACAAAACTGAGTTTACAAGTGGTCTACAGGTGGACTGTACCTTGCATTTGTAAGTAAAAACAATCAAAGTGTTACCATCTTTTGTACTGTGACACTTGTGTATCAAATAGCTCAACAATTCAACTTCTAGAAAGACAATTGAAAAATGACCTTGCACATGTAATGGAGGAGTTATTCATTAGAATGTTCATAAAAGCATGGCTGGTGCACTTAAAGCTTTATGAATCAACCAAACAATTATCAATAGGAATGCTCATCAATGAAAAGTGGTCAATTTATCCAAAAAATATTCCAAGACAAAGAAATTATACATAATCAATGTGAGTCTAAGCAATATTAGGAGAAAAAAAACCAAGTCCCCAAAGAATATATATAGAATATTTCCTAAATAAATGAAAGCCCATCCTTCTATAGACTTCATTACTGTTTTCCTTTCTATTTTTCTCTTCCTGTTTCAACAACCCTTCTTGATCAGCATATTCTGTTCTATGGCCATGCTTCCTCAGCCTTTACTAGAGAGGGTTTCTCAGTTTTACCTTGTGTTTATGACCTTGACAGCTTTGAGAAATAATACTCAGGTCTTACAGAATGCCTATCTTGGGTTTGATGTTTTTTCAAGGTGAGACTGGGGAGGACAAAACCATTGTGTGAATATCATTATCAAGGACACATCCTATCAAAGTAACTCAGCCTGAAGAAGTTAACCCTCCTCCCTGGATGAGGGAGCATCCAGCTTTCTCTTCTATGGAATCATAGTGTATGCACCCTTTGGAGCATGGGAATTGTGTGTGTGTGTGTGTGTGTGTGTGTGTGTGTGTTGATATCTTTAAATAAGGCAAAAATAAACATCGCAGATGTATGCAAAATTATTAAATATATTATATAATAGCGATAGAACAATTGACCACTTACATGTGTATCTATTTGAGACTTCCTCTTTTGGTCTGTTTAGTCATTTGATGTCAGTTCCATACTATCTTAGTTGCTGTAGTTTTATAGGTTCTCTTAGAATCAGAAGTTTGAGGCTTTGAAATTTATTCTTTATGATGTGTTCAAGCTTAGGGGCTTGAACTCAGCACCAGGGAGTTATTGCCAAGCTTTTTTGCTCAAAGCTAATTCTCTCCCACTTGAGCCACAGCTTCATTTTTCAGATTTTTACTGATTAATTGGAGATTCTTCCCTGTCTGCTCTGGGTTCAAACTTTGATCCTCAGATCTCAGCCTCCTGAGTAGCTAGGATTACAGGCATGAGCCACCAGCACCCAGCAAGGTTTTTGTTTTTGTTTTGTGTCTTTTGTTTTCCATTAGCATTAGATTCACATCAAAGTTGAAGGAAGGCCCAGGAATTTCCCATCTACTCCTCACCCCACCACGACACATCCCTCCTCTCCATTTTCATTTATTAAAACTAGAGCCCACACTAGAACAACCTTATCATACAAAGTCCATAGCTTGTGTTAGGGTTCACCCTTGGTGGTGTAAACTCTACAGCTCTAAACAAGCATGTAATTCCATGTGTTGGATCTATTCTTACAGTACTACACCGAGTCATCATTGTCCTCAGGTCCTCTGTGCTGTACGTATTCACTCTTTCTTTCCCTTAGTCCCTGGAAACCACAGCTCACTTGACTGTTTCCATAATTTTGTCTCTTTTTCAGATATTTGGGAATCATAGAGTATGTAGACTGTCCAGATAAGACATATGCCTTTATGTCTCATTTAGTTTCCCCTGTGTCTGTTTGTGACTTCTGCAAACTAAATAATGTCCCACTGAAAGGATATATGATGACTTTTATATCCATTTACTTCTTGGTTGCTTCAAGTTTTTGACAATTATGAATAAAGCAGCTATACATAGAAACATTAGGGCATCTTTGTAAAATTTTTTGTTGTCTTTAAGTAGTAAGATAGAGTTGCCATTTAACCAAGAAGTTTACAAAAACAATCTATTTTGTGATCAATGCCATAAACTGACATGCTGAAGTGTAACTCCTTTGTAGGACTACTTAAAGACAATAAAATTATAATAATAAAAAATTAATATAATGTATACACATGAAAGTTTCTTTAGGTCTTTTGGAGCACTTGTACCTTTCCCAGAGACTGTGTGGTGACTTTCTAATTACCCTCATACATGCAGTTTCTTTGGAGGTCCTAGGCTTCCAGATTTGGTCTCCAAAAGAAGAGAAAAATGAAGAACAAGAGAGAGAAAGATAGAGAGACAGAGACAGAGGCAGAGAGACACAGAGACACAGAGAAAGAGACAGAGACAGAGAGTACTAAAGAGACTTAAGAGGTTCACAACCATTAGGGAAGGTGCAAAAACAGTGGTTAGGCCTTGTTGTCTGCCCATCTGTAATCAGAAGAGGTTTGCAAGTGTTAGAGAATGGATCTGGGATATTTGGAGGACAGAATCCTCTTTGCCTATTCTGCTCCTGTGAGGTCTGTCTGAGGTACTATAGGATCACAGGCCTTACTGCCTGCCCTGAAGCTGAAAAATGATAGTAGACAGCTACAAGTGTGTTAAGAACTAAAAGTGACTGATAATAATAATTGTTATCATTATTATTAATAATAATACAATTATAGTTTACAACCAAGCCATCCCTTGGAAGTGTATGCTACCAATAGGCTCTGGAACTGGAAAAGGTTAGAGACAGATTTGGCCAAGCAGTTGGTGTCTAGGTGGGAGGAGAGAAAAATGTCTAATGCTTTTTACTCAATTATCTTCCCCAAATCATTCATATCTATTTCTTAGGCAGTAAAATTGGGAAGATTTCTGTCTTCTAAAGAATTACATTATTTCACTTGCTTGGCTGAATTTTTTGTCAGTTTGCTCTTTATACTAGTCCCAAGTAATGTTTCCATTTCTGTGGGTAGGTAGCAATGTTCCCTGATGTTATCAAATGCATGCTCCTTCCTCTTTAATTGATTTATGTTTTCACAGAACAGTTTTATATGGAATGAATAGTCTCCTCTTAAATCTCAGTGGTCTCTGCTCTTTATTATTACTCTTCTCCTGTTTTACATTCTCTTTTCCTTCCACTTCTAGTTTCTAAATGGGGGCGATTGAAGAAGTATATTAAATAATTAAATGAATAATGTAAGGACATTGGTTGATAATTATATTGAATAATTACATGACGATTTTCCCTTTCATCTGCTTTATGTGTTCTTTGGTGTTTATTTCCCACTGATATTCACTTTTCATTTTTAAATTTTTCTGTATTTTTTGTCTCTGTCATCATGTTTCCTATTTCTATGTGTACATTGAGTATTTTTATGACTATAACACTCTTCTTCATTCATCCATCCACTTCTTCATACCCACTCCACTCAAACAAGACATGTTTCACCTTTCTGGTGTCCATGCTCTAAAACTGTCTACTAATTACTGTTCGTTAATTACCCTAGAATGATGTTCTTGCCCATGTGTCTGAACCGTGATCTGTGCATGCTAGGCTGCTTGGTTTTTGTTGTTCTAGTTTGATTTTTGGAATCACACCATGTGCCCCTGCATCTTGCTTCCCTCCATGGGACAAAATGCCATGGACTTTTTCTGCCCAGACTGGCCTAGTAAAATCCTCCCATTCTTAACCTGACACCTATGCTAGTGATGAAAGGGACAAGGCACTGGGCCTAGCTGTGGGGCTGAGAAGATGTCTCATGAACTTTTCTACTTGGGCCAGCCTTGAACCACAGTCTTCCCTTTCTTGGCTTCCCAAGTAGTTAGAATTACAGTTATAAGTGCTCAGTGATAGGTGCTCATTTTGACCTTTATCATATGTTAGTTTTTGAAATAACCCTCAAAGCTCTGACATTAAAAGCCTGGCTCCTAATGCAGCCATGTTGGCAAGTAAGGGCTCTGGGATTTGGAGGGCTTTCACCTCATGGATTGAATCCATTGATGGTTTCCTACGGGCTACTGGGAGGTGGCAGAATCTTTAGGATGTGGGACCTGGCTAGAAGTAGGTCATTTTGGGCTAGCCTTTGCAAAACGGTATTTAGTTCATGGCTCCTTCCTTTGTCTCTCTTCTTTCTTTGCCTCCTGGCTGCCATGAGGAGTGCAGCTTTACCCACACACTCCCTGCCATGATGTTCTGCCTCCCCAAAGGCCCAGAGACCATGGAATCACGTGACTATGGAACCACATGACTACGGATGGAAAATTCTGAAATCAGTAGCCAAAACAAATCTTTCCTTCTTTAAGTTGCTTCTTAGCACTTGGTCTCAGCAAAGGAAATCTAAATAATAAACTCCCGCACACTTAACAAGTAGTTGCTTTAGACCAATAGCAGAAACAACAATTAGCATATTTTGCATTCATTTGTGTTTTATACATGTGGGGTGGGAAAGCATAAGAACTGCAAGAGATCATGTTTCACTGTAATATAAAATTTATTAGGGACCACTTTACAATTTAATGGCAACCACTACATACAAGGCAATGGTTCATCTCCTAGGGTTAGTTTTTCTTAAACGCATGCTCTGCACAAACAACATGAAATGGCTATTTGGTGGAACTACAATTTAATGCCTCATGTCCACACTTCTTTGCATTTCTTGCTGAATTGCATCTTCAATTCAGCCAACACTAGCCTTAAATGGAACACTGACAAAGCACTTCTCTATGACTGCCACTAATTACCTTTGTCTGTGGAGGATATTTACACCTTTTTAACCAATGATGAAGCTATCCCCAAGGCAGGTTTGAGCCAGAGCTGCTTTGATGATTTCTGAATAATGTGATTTTTCCCTGGAGCGTAAGCTAATACTTCACTTCAACAGTTAACTGCATCAGTTAGAAAGACCTGAGAGATAAGCTGCTTTCCTTGAGGATACTGCAAGATGGGACTCCACTGGTCTCTATGTACAACCAGGGAGTAAGAAAGCTGATTTCTTTGCCTTTACTTCACTTCCAAATTGATCTAGCTTTGCCATAATTAGTTACAAGTTGCATTAGGGCAACTACAGGAATTCCCACAGGGTGAAATGAAACTTTTGTGTTCTATGGCAAGTTACCTTCAATAAAGCCCATGTTACAGTTTTAATCAGTCTCATTGGGTCTTATTATCAATTGAATTTAGAAAGGAATAAAATTAGAAATAATCCTGAGAAATCCCTGGATAGATGATTATAGGGCATTTCAAGCTTGGAATAGTTTCAAAGAGTGCATTAAATGTTAACAACTATTGAGTCAAGAGATAAATGTTTTAAGTTTTCACACCTGAATTGCATACATACACATTCAGACATAAGAATTCTTTGGATAGATGTCAATATTGTTAGAATAATTCCAAGAGAATCATATGTTCTAACGTGACTTTGATATATGTACAAGCATGTTTTGATTCCTTCCATGGAGAATTACATCTGCTCTCACCCATGTTTCTCTCTTTTAAGCTACTTGAAAGAGTAGTTTGTATCACTTAGCTTATGCTGCTGGGAATTCTTGAATCCTTCATAGGTTAGAGTTGAGTTCCATATACTATTCCTTCAGTGGAAATGTTATTATTTATTAGGTTTAATAAACATCATCTAGCATAAAAGGAAAAAATTAAAGACTTTTTTCTAAAATAATTTCCTTCTATACAGGCATATTTGAACTACACCTTCTCTTGCTTCTAGTGCAATCATGTAAAATGATATTTTACCCAATTCCTTCACATCTTTGTTTTTTTCCTTTTAAAATGTTTAAGTGGCAAGATAAAATCTAACAAATTTCCTTTGATAAGTTACTAATATTTACTGGGGAGTTCAGAAAGATGTTCATTAATTATCCATACAAGTATGCTATTCCTTACTTATCCTTACATATCCCAGTAAGCAAACTTATTTCACTAAAGTATTATACTTCATTTGCAACCCCTTTATGCAATGTCAGCTGTGTAGAATGCCACATGCATTGTTGCTCATAGCTCTTGTTAACTGATTAGAGCAATTCTGTTTGAGAGGACATTAAGGATTAGGCTGTACCAAACACTATTCTAAGCTCAAACTTTAACCAGAGCAGCCACACCACAGCAATGGACTAACTTTACCATTAATGTTCCTTTGACTGGATGTCAATTAAGCATCAAAATAACATAAAAATGAACTTAAATTACAACTGAGCACACATAAGATAGCTACCGGAACATAGTGTGGTTTGAAGCTTTTCAAAGCCATCTCTTATACTCAATTGACTTCAAATTTTTCCTCTTACCACACTGGGAAGATAATCAGGAGTACTCTTTCCTTGATTGAAGTACTAAAGAAGAGAGTAAACTGCTACAAATGTTGTGCCACTAGAAGCTACCTAAAATAACATAGTAAAATTTTCTATTTATATCTCCAGAATAAGTGAAAAGGAAAACAGATGATGCTTTAATAAATGCTTTGTTAAAATAAAGCATTCTCTTCTTTCTGGTTGAAACTATTCTAGATAGTCAATAATTAATTTATATTTCAAATTCCTACTTTAGTATTTCTCAGAATCTCAAATCACTTATAGGTAAGGTGAGTTTTTATTTTAAGAAAGAGTTAGTGCCTTGCATTTTAATGATATTCTCCAAAGTGGGTAAATACTCTTAATGTCATATTTAGCTAAATGAAAAAATTAGTTTTCATAATACATAATCTTGTGGCAGAAATTATTTGAAAATGCTTGAATTACCTACATTATATCATGCATGGATATAAAGAATACACAAATATTGGAATGGTACAGATATGTCCTAAATGATCTCATCTATCAAATAGTGCAAAGTAATCCTACATGTATGCTTTCTAAATCAGTCTCAATCAGGAAACACTCGAATAGTTTCATTAATGGTGAATGCTTTGGAAGGTGATCTCAAAAAGGTCTGCCTGTTAGAAAATTTTTCCTCATGTTAAATAAAAAAAAGCGCTTTTCCATGTCTTCTTTCCATCACTTCAAGGTCTACTGTTTGTGCCTTTGAGAATATGTCGAATTCTTTTATAACTCCTTTAAGTGTGCAAAGGCAATGAAAGCAATTGTCTTGTCTTGTGTAATACTTAGTTCTCATCAAAAATGGCAATATTGCCACTCCTGTAAACTTACTTTGCTGTATTGCCAGGGCACTTAGATTTTTACACAGTACTAATACATTCCTTTCCTCAAAAAGTATTTATACAGCGCCATCGCCATCCTTAGGATGAAGACCAAAATCCATGGACTTTTTCCCTCTGAATATTGTGGAAACCACCCATGGCTATGACATAAGTTCAAGTGCCTTGTGAATTATTGCAGACAGGTGCATGCTAGAGGGTCACAATATTTTTGAGAAAAATAGCGTTAGGTGACAAAAAAAATCTGTCACAATGTCATAGAGTTCATTTGGTAGACACATAAAACAGAAGGTATCGAAAGAATGAAGATATTTGAGTATATTTTTAAAACCTTAACTATAACACTTTAGTAACAAAATTACACTCAGTAAAATTATCTTGAGAGCTAAAAAGCACAGCATGTGAATTTGGTTAAAGCGTGACTTACATTCTGATGCAAGCATTATGAGTTCTGTCCACCAGATGGCACTGCTGGAGAGTTTTTCATAAGCATAACAATCATGTGACCCTTCCACACTAACCAACCTACTGAGATCTGTAACTAACAATGGACAATGATGTAGTTCTGTATTTTAAGGAATTTATTTGATCATCAGTCAGTCGAATTTACTTTGCCTTAAATAAATAACTTGGTAAAAAATTTTCAAGTGTTTCAAGTCTTATTCTGAGTTATTGTTATTGTCACCAGAGTAAACAATGTTGCCATATCATTCAATAATTATTGATGGCTACTTGTGAGCTGCTTTTAACTAGTTGTAATTGTTCAGAAAAAATGAAAAGACTTTTAGTCTCCTGTATTATTAACACATAATTGATAACATATGTCTCTACTTTAGTAGGAGTTCAGGCTAGGGGCAGTGTGTATGCCTAATATGAAAAGGCCCTGAGATTTCCAACACTGGAAAAAAAAGATGTTTAGAATAACTTTTAGACACTAGTCATATACTTTGCCTCAGGTATTTGGAAAATTTTTCTTTCGTTCAGACAGTCTGTTAGGAAGGTTATTTTTGCAGCACTTTCTTTCTCTGGAAGGTAAAAATAAAATTTTAAATAACTCTTACAAAATAAAATTAAATTTGTTACAGATAAGCTGGGAACCAGTGTCTCAGACTATAATCTTTGCTACTCAGGAGGCTGAAATCTGACTATTTTGTTTGTAGCTAGCCTAGACAGGAAAATCCATAAAGACCTTTATCACAAATTACCAGCAGAAAGTTGGAAGTAGAGGTATGGCTCAAGTGGTTGAGTGCCAGCCTTGAGTGAAAAAGCTAAGGGACAACCCTCAAGCTCTGAGTTCAAGTCATGATATCAACATTAATAAAAAGTTCTCTTCCTCTTTTTCTTCAACAAATTAGCAATTCTAAATTATTTGTCATTATAGATGAACATTATTTGTACCACACTTATTTGGTTCAATAATGGAATTACTGGAATTTATTTTAATTCTTGGAGTTTATACAATAATTATTGAATGTTTCAGTCCTGTAAAGACATCCCAAATAGAAGAAACTGTAGTGATTACTTTTCTAGAAAAGTAGAGAGACGGAGTTTAAAAAAAATTAATTTCCTAAGTCTCCACAATTTTAGTTAAAGTAGCTTCTGAATGGTTAAAATTGCTTATTTAAAAAAAAAAAGCTGTGATTTGGAATGGCATCCCCTAAAGGGTCAATAAAAGAGCCTGGCCCTTTGGGGGTGATCGAACTTTCGAAATATATGACCTCTGGAAAGTGCTTTGGTCATTGAAGGTATAACCTCAAAAGGGACCATGCGACTCTGATACTCTGTTCCCCCTCTTCTCCCTTTTCTTCTTCTTCCTCCTCCTCCTTCTCTTCCTCTCCCTCCCCATCCTCCTTCCTCTCTTCCTCTTCCTCTTTCTCTTATTCCTCTTCCTCCCCCTCTTCCACTCTCTCTTTCTCCTCCTTTTCCTTTCCTTCTGTAGCTCAGTGAACTCCTACCATATGGTTCCCTCACTAGAGGCCCAAAACAATGGGACTGCCCAGTCTTGACCTTGAACCTCCAGAACTTGAGCTAAACTATGCTTTTCTTTATTCATAAGTAGTCCAATCTTAAATACCTTTCTGTACTAATGTGAAGCTGAACAAGACACAAGCACACATCCAACCCAAATCTTGTCAGAAAATGAAGCAACGTGAGAGAATTCAGGCTACAGAAAATCCAGAGCATTACTAGAGCTGAATTCTCAGGTCTGCATATCACCATGACACAAGATTGTTTTTTTGTTTTGGGTTTTTTTTAATTCTATGAGATGTTTTTTCTCTTATTGACATCACTCTAAAGTTAATTTTTCTTTATGTTACAGACCCTAGAAGGTCCACATTTATGACTAAGTTCAAGTCCAATGGAAAAGGTTATATTTTCCTCCTGTTTGCTTAAGTAAAACTCAAGAGTTGGTTTGATGGGGTCTTCTTGACTCATGTGTCAGACTTTGAGCCAACCTCCTCTGCAAGGTTTTGATTACACACCTACTATACGGTTTTAGAATTGAGCCAGAAGCTGGTTGTTCATGCCTGTTATTCTAGCTACTCAGGAGGCTGAGATCTGAGGATTGTGGTTCAAAGCCAGTCCAAGCAGAAAAGGCCCCATGAGATTCTTATTTCCAATTAATCACTCAAAAACCAGAACTAGGGCTGTGACCCGAAGTGGTAGAACACTAGCCTTGAGCACAAAGAACTTAAAGACAGTGCCCAGGCGCTGAGTTCAAGCCTCAAGACCAAGCAAAAATAAATAAATTAATTAATTAATTAAGGAATTGGGGCTGGGAAGGTGGCTCAGTGGTAGAGTGCTTGCCTTGCATGCATGAGGCCCTGGGTTCAATTCCTCATCACCACATACGCAGAAAAACCCAGAAGTGGTGCTGTGGCTCAAGTGGTAGAACACTAGCCTTGAGCTGAAGAGCTGAGGGACAGTGCCCAACCCAGAGTTCAGGTGCCAGGACCAAAAAAAAAAGAATTCAAAGTGTGTTTCTCTAGTGAGGAACAAGGAAAATAGACAAAAATTTAGAAAGTTCCTCTTATACAATGGAAATCACATAGGATGTAGGAACAAATGCACAGTGAAATACACCCAGCAAATGTGTGATGTGAATATTTTATATCTTTCTAACTTCCTATCACATTTCTGATACTCAACAGGCAAATTCATTTATTTGGGGATTAAGATGGTATACCACATGACAGATTTCAACACAGGTATTTATTCACATCTGGGTTTCTTTCTTCACTTTAAAAAATTTTTCCCGTTTTCATTATGTGTTTCATTCATGTTGTTGAGTCAGAGGACATGGATCTGTTTGATAAGCTTCTAAATTCAGTAGTGTTTAGATTTTGTATTTAAAAGCAGCAAATAGACCTTTCCCTATTGTAAACCAATCAATAAATACTTCAGGTTCTGATGCTCATTATCTTAAACATAGGAACTGAAAATTTGATTAACATTACAACCTTAATAAAGAAATATATGGATACTCAGTAAAGAAGACAAGATTTGGGAGAAGGAAATCATCACGCTTTAATAAATAGTAAAACAACTGTATAGCAGTGTCCTATTTTCTGTCATAAGGTTAGTAAGTCTAGGCGTACATATATTCACAAATATACACACCTATGCACAATCAAGTGGCTTTTTTCTTTTTCTTTTTCCTCCTTGCCAGTTGCTAACCTTTAAGCTCAGAGCCTCATGCTTGCTGGGAGGCAGTCTACCACTTGAGTCATACCATTAACCCTTTTAGAATTTAGTTTTCATGTAGGGTCTCACCTGGGCCAAGCCTCAGACCACACAGCCTCAGACCTATGTAACTGTAACTAGTCGTGTGCTCCCATGCATACTTTGTTGAGATTTGGTCTTAGCAACTCTCTGTCCAGGCTGGCCTCAAACCAACATCCTCCTGACCTTCAAATAGATAGAATTATAGGCTTGAGCCACCATATTCAGCTGTAATTCTTTTCTAAGAACTAATGGATGGTGGGGTTATCAGTCTGATCATATACTAGAACGTAGAGCTAATTTTTTTTTTAGAAAATTTGCTTGTTTCAGTATGTATCCACATGAAGTATCTTATTGTTAGGTACTGATGAGAAAAATACTGGCGATTTCTTCAGAGAGAACAATAGAATTAAATAATCACTCAAACAAAAACATTAACAACAAACTATTCCTTATGATTTCAGAGGCCAAACAATAATTTAGATCTAAGTCTATAGGATTCAGTTGGCTTCTCAGTAATTGTTAATTAGTTGAATTTTTATTTAAGTATAGGAATCAGGGCATATAGAACACTAAACTGCAGTAGTGAATGGACTTAGAATGGCTAGAAATATAGTAAAAATGTGTGAATTCAAGTTTTGAGTACAAATAAATACTTCAAAGTAATTTAAAATTACTGATTTTTATGGAGGGGGTAACAATGCTCAATAGGAAGTGTACTCATTACCTTGCTCATGTAATTGTAACCTTCTGTATAGTACCTTTACAATAAAAAATTTAAAAAATTACTGATTTTTTAAAAATCAAAGTTGCTCAATATTGATGAAGTATTATGTAGTCACACAATATTGCTGTCTGTATATGCACCAAGTGGTAGTGAACAATATTTAAAAGATGCAATAACCAAGCATCCCTTAGTGTTTTGAACAGCATTTTACAGAAAAAAGCAGTAAAATATCAGGTGTATTTGTTACATGGGATGTGATTTGAATAGCAAACATATAAAGAAGTATCCAAGTGCTAAGAAGACAGATAATCAAAACAACAGTAATAGAAAAGAAAAGAAAAAAGTAATTAAAAAAAGTCCAAAACTATGGTTCAGGATTCAAAAATAAAATGTAGGAGAATTGAAGTATTTATCCTTGTAAGCCTTATGTCCACCTTTGGTCCTCAGCTCCACCCAGACCTGAGCTCCTCCCTGCCCTAGAGTTTCTGCTATGCAGCTGCCCCCTTCCTCTCTCAGCCCAGACCCACCTGAGCTCCCATCTACCTCACTTCCTACCCCCATGCTGCTGCTTAGATAGTGGAGGCTGCCATGTGCTCTCTCTCAGATGTGGCCCCTCTAATAAACCTTGTAATAATCTTTCTTCTGTGCCTGCCTGCCTCCACGTGGTCCCCTGGGATGGATGTGATGGATCCTTCCTAAAAGCAAATCAAGTGACTTTGTGCTTTCTTGTATTAAAAAAAATCAAAAATATTTTATAATGATGGCTTCTCTGGCAAACAACTAATTCATCATTCACTAATAAAACGAATGGATTTAGCCAATTCTACTCTCTGTAAGTGATGGGCTTAAGGAATGTCTTACAATTTTAATTGCCATTGTTATGTTTTAAGTGAATATTTTTCTTACAACTTTCATACAGTCTTGTGCCCATTGATAATTGTGTGTGTGTGTGTGTGTGTGTGTGTGTGAGAGAGAGAGAGAGAGAGAGAGAGAGAGAGAGAGAGAAGCAGAGAGACGGTGCATAATTGGGCTTGAACTCAGGGTCTTTTATTTTTGGGTGTTCCAGTCAGGGGGCCTGAACTCTGGGCCTGGGCACTGTCCCTCAGCTCTTCAGCTCAAGGCTAGCGCTCTACCACTTGAGCCACAGTGCCACTTCCAGCTTTTTTCTTTTTGCTTATGTGGTGCTGAAGAATCAAACCCAGGGCCTCAAGCATGCAAGGCAAGTGCTCTACCACTGAGCCACCTTCCAGCCCCATACTCAGGGTCTTTATGCTATCCCTCAGCTTTTTCACTCAAGGCTATCCCTTGAACCATAACTCTACTGATGACCTTTTGGTGTTAATTGGAAATAAGTGTCTCATGGACTTTTCCTGCCCATGTTGGCTTTGAATTGCCAACCTCAGATCTCAGCCTCATGAGTAGCTAGGATTTCAGGGGTGAATTGTCCACTGATCTTTTTAAAATGTTACATTTGTATTTCTTAAGGCTAGTCAGAGAAAAATAGTAGTTTTAGACCATTCTGAAAAAAAATCATTGTTCCAAGAAGTTGAACAATAAGACAGAACTGATATGAGAACATAATTATATTTTTATCTTATAAAAATGTTTGTGTAAAATCAGCCAACGACAAATGCTGGAGGGGATGTGGAGAAAGAGGAACCCTATTACACTGCTGGTGGGAATGTACATTTATACAATCACTTTGGAAAGCAGTCTTGAGGGTCCTTAGAAAGCTAAAGATTGACCTCCCTTACGACCCAGTCATACCACTTCTAGGCATCTACCCTGAACAACAGGAACCAATACACAAGGACACGTGCACCTCCATGTTTATTGCAGCACTGTTCGCAATAGCTAGGATATGGAAACAACCTAGATGCCCCACCACAGATGAATGGATCCAAAAATTGTGGTATCTATACACAATGGAATATTATGCAGCCATTAGAAATGACAAAATAATGGCATTTGCAGGGAAATGGATGGAGCTAGAAGGAATCATGTTGAGCGAGGTTAGCCAAGAACGAAGAGACAAATGGTACATGGTCTCCCTGATAAGTGGATGCTAAATCCAAAATGTTAGGTGATATGACAAAACTAACAGGACTTAAGAAACAAAGAACTCCCACTCATCTGGTTGAACCACTACTAAATATCCCCATGCTGCTGATTACATATATGGTATATAACATGTGAACACCGTTATATATTACAGACTGTGATAGACAATTTGCTCCAGGAAAGTTAGAATGAACTTGTGACTTTAAATGAGCATCATTATTCCACAATACTGTGAATTTCCAGAAATTATGTAATCACTTAATCACAATCAAAAAAAAAAAAAAAAAAGAACCTCGGGGAAGGGAGGGAGGGAGGGGATGGTAGGGGGAAAACAATGGAGGGGGTAACAATGTTCAAGAGGAAGTGTACTCATTACCTCACTCATGCAACTGTAACCCTCTGTGTAGTATCTTTACAAAAAAAAAAATGTTTGTGTAAAATACAGACATAGTTCTGGACTTTGGGAATTGGCATTTTACTTGCCTTCAAGTCTGAACATAAAAAATATTTTATATAAATATTCCTATTCCATATTAAAACCAATAAATACCTACAGTTCTTCCTCTTTTAATAATTCAAATGCAAGTCTACAAAATACTTCTTCATAGTAAACTTCTAGCTTATATTGACAGTATTATGTCTAGTATCGCTCTGATTTTTCTTGCCTTTTCTGTGGTCCAAATCCAGACACTTTCCAGCTGCCAAAATCCCACGCCCTGTCCCTGAGGGTGTTTTTGTAAGTCGGTTACAGTCCATAGCAGAGACAAGAGCATCAGGGTAACCCTCCCTAAGACTAAGTAATACTTCCTCTATCTGCACAGCAATCTGGATCTCGAGGACAAAGAGTTTTAAGATAGTCATTTAGAAAAGTTTATTTTTCTGCTCCAGTCCTGGGACTTGAACTCCAGGTCTGGGTGCTGTCCCTTAGCTTATTTGTTCAAGGCTGGTGCTTTACCACTTGACCCACAGCTTGCTCTACTTCTGGCTTTTTCTTATGGTGATTAACTGGAGATAAGAATCCCAAGAACATTCCTACCTGGTCTGACTTCCAATCCTCAGATCTCAGCCTCCTGAGTAGGTAAAATTAGTAGCCTGAGCCACCAACAGCTGGCCAAAAGATCAGTTTTTTAAAACTATGATTAGTATTTTATAAGCTTTAAGGAGTTGTACAAAGGCGTTACCAAGCAAAACAATTTATGAATACATCTTGATCCATGTCACCAAATGGTCTCATGACCATTGATGCTTGATAAACATAGTACAAAGAGCGGAGGATCCTACTTACTACCTTAGTCCCCTTTGCTTGCCCACACTGAGAAATACAGATCAAATCCAAAGAGACCTGCTGCAACAGGTCTTAAAAGAAGAGTGGTCACAAAATCTTGAGTGACTTCACCTTGAGTTTGTGCTACTGGTGCTGGATTAGGCCATTTGTCTCATTCGATTTTTGTGGGTTATCCTTAGAAAGGCTTCCTTTACTTCCTTGTTCCTCAGTGTGTAGATAACAGGATTCAGAGCCGGTGTGACCACCGTGTACATGAGCGCAGTAGCCTTGTCCGTGTCTGGCGTGTGTGCGCTCTTGGGTTGAAGGTAGGTGAACAGGGCAGTACCATAGAACAGGGAAACGACCAGGATATGCGAGGAACACGTGGAGAAAGCTTTGCGTCTGCCGGCTGCGGAGGGGATTCTCAGGATGGTCACGAGAATACGCACGTAGGAGCACAGAATCAGCAGGCAGGGGCTCATGATAAAGATGAGGGAAACAGCAAACAACACGATCTCGTTGTAAGAGGTATCTACACAGGCCAGTTTAACGACAGGCATGATGTCACAGAAGAAGTGCTGAATGGTACCCGGCCCACAGAACGGCAGGGTGAAGATCCAGGTCGTCTGCACCGACTCCACCAGCACTCCCGTGATCCAAGATGCTGCTGCCAAATTCAAGCGGACGCGAGGACCCATCAGGAGTGTGTAATGCAATGGGTAACAAATGGCTACAAAGCGATCGTAAGCCATGGCTGCCAGCAGGCAGCATTCCGTCAGCCCCAAGATGGTAAAGACATACATCTGGGCTGCACAGCATCTCACACTTATGGTCTTGGGCTCTACCAGCAGGTGGACCAGCATCTGAGGCACCACACTGGTGATGTAGCACATCTCCAGAAAGGAGAGGTTCACCAGGAAGAAGTACATGGGCGAGTGCAGGGAAGGGGAGACCCAGATCAGACCGATGATGAGCAGGTTTCCTCCCACCGTAAATAAGTAGACAACCAAGAATACAGCAAAAAGGACCGACTGGAACTCTTCCAGAGAAGAAAAAGCCACAAGTGTGAATGTAATGCAGAGAGACTGGTTTTCACTCAGCCCAGGTTCAGAGACAGACATCTATGAGCACAGAGAAGGCAGACAGTGACTTAATCTAACACAAGCATCTGGTAAACCTCAGCAACCCAGCGACCCTAGACTCTGTTCTGAGATGAGAACCCAGACATCTGGATTCCTCTGCTATGTCTTTCTGCATGACCACCCAGGTAAAGTGGATGTGTACTTTTTTTTTTTTTTTTTTTTGTCGGTCGTGGGACTTGAACTCTGGGCCTGGGCGTTGTCCCTCAGCTCTTCAACTCAAGGCGAGCGCTCTACCACTTGAGCTACAGCGCCACTGGATGTGTACTTTTGCTTCATTTTCCTCCCACTCACCTTGTTTGGTTTTCAAGAAATTCATAGAGAACAATTTATTTCCTATTATAATTTTCATTTTATAGATCACCTAATTCTATAAGAAGATGCTTTGTGTAATTAAGATGAAGGCATAATGATCATAGTCATATAAAATACAAATGCTAAAAATAAAGTATGCGAGTATCCTGTTCTGATCCTCTAAACTTGACTTCCTACCTCAAAGTGATACTATTTCCAGCCTTTTATCTGTAGACTTTTCATACATTTTTTTTTACTCACTTTGCTTTGAATAGAATGAGCAATTAATTAGGCAACCAAGATCCAATGAAACAAAAGCAGATGAATCTCCTTTTTACAACCTTAATGCACTTTCCCAGGTAATAAGGATTCAGAGGACACAACTAGGGTCACAAGATAGGTAAACACTCTCTTACCTGTTGATCTTCCAGCCTTCCTTTAATTCCAAAATGCTGGCAAGATGACAGGCCACAGGGATTACATCCTCTGCCTGGTGTCATTATGTTAGTCTCAAGACGATTGTGTTCAAAAACAACAGCAGCAATGAATGTTCTGTGTGCAATGTGGTTTTGGATTTTTTAATATTGCCAGAGGTAATCCATTACTGTCCATTATATCAGTAACATTTCACTCAACTAAGTTTTAAATTGATACCTACTGTACAACTGTAATACTCACTGAACTGTGTAGATGTTTGCCATAAATATGGATGTTTGAATCTTTAAAAAGAGGTTACTAGCTGGACACTGGTGGCTAGTGCCTGTAAATCCTAACCACTCAGGAGGCTGTGATCTGAGGATCAAGATTTGAACTTAGCCTGGGAAAGTCCATGAGACTCTTATCCCCAACTAACCACTTAAAAAAAAGCCAGATGTGAAGCTGGGGCTCAAGTGATAGAGCACTATCATTGAATAAAGAAGCTCAGGGATGGTGTCCAGGTCCTGAGTTCAAGGCCAAGTAACAACACACACACACACACACACACACACACACACACACACACACACACACACACAAAAAAAAAAAAACTATGGTAATCTTTTTGGACAGTGACCACTCAGGCCTTTGTAACATAACTGGGCACACATCAAAACACATGTAGGTAGGCTCCATAATTCCACAGGTTCACATCATTCATTTATGATTTAATTATTTAGTGGCATGAAAAGAGTATGCCCAGTCAGGAAATAATAAGTTGTTAAAAGGCACTAGTGAAACCAAATTTATTGTACTGTCCTCAGAAATGAAAACCTATTCATTCATCAAAACATCTTTACTTATTACTATGAGGCCAGTTTTCTAAATTCATGGGAATAAGGAGGAAAAGAGGAAAATGGAGGCTGAGAGCTCAAATCTGATGCTACTGCTTCATACAGAGCTGGCTTTTCTTCTCTTCTGCAACCAGTCACCAGTGCAACACTTCAAAACAAGTGATGTGCTGCTTCCAAAGTCCAAATAGGCCCACGAGGCATGACACGCCTTGATGCAGTAGTTTTATAATCAGTTTTTAGAGGTTGGTGCAGCTCTGTGGTTTCCATTTGAACTTTCACAGGGTTTGAGGGCCTAATGTTAGTTGGGCCTGAATTTAAACTTCACTGACTACTTGACTTCCCTAGGTTCCTACTGCACCTTGAAAGCCATATGATATTTCGGATTTCCTCCATCTAGTGCCAATATAGCGTCAGTGTCCAGTAGACCACAAAGGCCTGCTTATTTCAGCATTTCCATTTTTTTAATGAACAAATTCCCTGGTAAATGATTTAGGTTCTTTTAGGGAAGTATGGAAGAAGGATTAACAATACACGTTATGACAGTGGACTGAGATCCTGTTTTCCCTTTTATCCAGGAGCTCTGAGTTTACAAGCTGACTTGGTTACTAGAACTTCTAACCCTAAAACTTAGCTCTTAGTCCAAATGCTTGCCTATATTAAGGGGGGAAAACTGTGTGTGTGTGTGTGTGTAAAATAAATTAAAGTTTTGTTCAAAACTAGAAAAGTACAATTCTTACTCATCTTGCCTTGGCCATAGCAGTGTTACGGATGAAGCAAAAGCCAGGAAATACACATAAGTACGTTTAGCTATGTACCTCAGTTAGAGGAACTTGAGGATGGCTTTTCCCTTGGGAGAAGAGTTCCAGGACTCTTGAGATCAGCTTGTTTTCATTCTCAGCATTTTTTGTAGGGATTCTAATTCCTCAAACTCCTGGTATAACTCAAGTATGGAAGTTGATTCAAGGTTCAAACTAGACTTTATTCACTTGTCCTAAAGATGTCTGCTTACATAAATCCAGCAAGGAATTTACTTTGCTTCTATTTATGTCATCTAAGAACAGGGTGATTAAACTAGCCAATGCACAAATCAGACATCTCTGAAAACCCTGTGTTTAGACCTTAAGAGTCCAAAACCCAGGAGTTTTAGATCCAAATTTAAACGTGTTAGGCACAGCTACTTGCAGCTCTATGCCAAGTAAAGAGACATGGTGAAAGTATAATGCATTTTGTAGTATTTAAGAGGTTAAGAAGAATTATCCTTTTGTATACTGTGCACTTTTCTCAAGAGGATTTACAGATCTTAAATTAAAAACAGAAGAAAACAGTTCCCTGGAAACCTGTATTAGGATGGTAAAGTTTATTAAGGTTGTCTTCCCAAGTGGATAAAGCTCTCCATAAATTCAAGATTTTAAGCAGGATAAAAATGGCTTTCTGCATGGGTTTGTGTTATGAAATATAAGGAGGTTTTAAGAAACTGTAACTCAGCCTGAGCAGCCCAAGAAGGTACATTTTAATGAAGAATTGAGGACACTAATCTTATTTTAGTAATACTTAAGGACATTACAAAAATGTTGATTTCAGATAAATTCAACGAATGGTTTGCTCCCCAAGTGAATCGTCTGAAGGTTGCTTTCATCTCTGTCTTTATCTGTCTCTTCCCTGTCTCTCTGTCCTGTCTGTCTCTGTGTCTGTCTCTGTCTCTCTTTTCTCTCTACCTTAAGCTAGAAAACTCAGGGACAACACCAGGCCCTGAGTTCAAGCCCCAGGTAGGGAACACACTCAAAACAATCTTCTTATTTATTTATTTATTTAGTTAGTTATTGTGAAAATACTGTACAGAAGGGTTACAATTACATGGGCAAGGTGATGAGTACATTTCTTATCAAGCATTGTTGCCTCCCCCTTTGTTTCCCCTTCCTATCCCTTCCCATCCTCCCCCCACCCACCTACCCAATCCTCCTCCCCCCCTCCCTACCAAAGTTGTAAAGTTCGTTTTTGACATAATGTCTTGTGCATCTCATTGTTGCAATGGGTCCACCTGTATCCCTATTTAGATAATTGGTTTTTTCCCTTCCCCTCCACAAATTATACCAACATCAAATACAGTGAAAGCAGGGGCTATACCATAGGGGAGGGACGTACAACACAACAAAGAAATCATCTTATAAATATGTTAGAAATAATTGCAAGAAAGAAAAAACGTTTGAATCCTTATCTTGGGGTTCATTTCTCCTAACATCAACTTATCTGACCGTTTCTGTTTAGATATTGAACCAACCCAGATGCCCCTCAGTAGATGAATGGATCAAGAAAATGTGGTATATATACACAATGGAATTCTATGCCTCCATCAGAAAGAATGACATTGCCCCATTTGTTAGGAAATGGAAAGACTTGGAAAAAATTATAGTAAGTGAAGTAAGCCAGGCCCAAAGAAACATAGGTCCCATGGTTTCCCTTATTTGCAATTACTAGTATATGTCAAAACAATCTTCTAATATAGTTGTTCCCAACTCTCAAACAGAATAACTGATACTAAGGAACTAGGCTTGTCTATCATGGTAGATCACTTATATCACTTATCACTTATGTTTGGTTTAATCTTCAGCATCTAAAAAAATACACACTTAAAAGTGGCAAGTCAAATTTAGGCAATTTTGCAAACACTTAAAAATTTAAAGTGTTTTCAAAGTGCTTTCAAAGTGTTTTCAAAATAAGAATAATATACCAAATTTCATGACAAAGTGCAGTAATTACTTTATACTTAAGTGAAATTAACTTTAATTCCTTTCAGTATATTTTCCTTTTTTATATGTTATATCAGAATATCAATATTATATGAATATATGCTAGCTAGAAAACTGCAATTAGTACTCTAAGTACTTGTATGTGTTTTTGTACTTGTATGTGTTTTGTACTTGTATGTGTTTTGATAAGTTTATTCTATGTATATAAAAGTACATAAATGTCAAGTTTGAAGAGTCAACAATTTCTGAACTGTTAAAGAAAATTGAATAGTTAAGTTGGTTTTCAAAGAAAGAAGACACAACTATATGCTGCCTACAACAAACTTGCTTCACTGATGAAGACAAAGCTCAGAGTGAAGAGTTAGAAGATGATATTCCATGTAAATGGGAACTTAGAGTGAACAAGACTATATATACTACTAGCAGAGTGTGTAACAGACTTCCATGTAAATGGGAACTTAGAGTGACCAAGACTATCTATACTACTAGCAGAGTGTGTAACAGACTTCAATCAAATATTTTTTTCTTCCTCCTTTTTTTCTTTTTTTTATTGTGAAAATACTGTACAGAGGGGTTATAATTACATCAGCAAGGTAATGAGTACATTTCTTATCAAGCATTGTTGCCTCCTCCTTTGTTTCCCCTTACCATCCCTGCCCTCCCATCTCCATCCCCTGCAAAGTTGTAAAGTTTGTTTTTTGACATAACATCGTGAACATCTCATTGTTGCAATGGGTCCACCTGTATCCCTATTTAAACAATTGTTTTTTTTTCCCTTCACCTCCACAAATTATACCAACATCAAATACAGTAAAAATAGGGGTTTTACCATGGGGGAGGGACATACAAAGCAATAAAGAAATCATCTTCTAAATATGTTGGAAACAATCGCAAGAAAGAAAAACAATTTGAATCCTTATCTTGGGGTTCATTTCACCTAACATCAACGTCTGACCATTTCTCCTTGACTCAGACATATACTAGTTATTGCAAATAAGGGAAACCATGGGACCTATGTTTCTTTGGGCCTGGCTTACTTCACTTACTATAATTTTTTCCAAGTCTTTCCATTTCCTAACAAATGGGGCAATGTCATTCTTTCTGATGGAGGCATAGAATTCCATTGTGTATATATACCACATTGTCTTGATCCATTCATCTACTGAGGGGCATCTGGGTTGGTTCCGTATCTTAGCTATGGTAAATGTGATACATGAATAAAATGATTCACCCAACAAGAAAAAACAACAATTAAAAATATACAAATACTCAACACTGGACCACTCAAATCTGTAACAAAAATAGTATTCAATCTAAAAGGGAGAGATAATGTTGAGTAACAAGAGTTGCCTGACAAAAGTAGATCCTCAAGTTGGATTTTCATGAAGGATGATCCACAAACAGCTCTTACATGCAAGAAAGACAATTCTGATATGTAGATGTGGACATTATTAAAACTTTGCCAGGTAATAAATTGGAGTGTGTTGTAGTTAGAAGAACTTGTAGAGACATATTGTTTGAGAGGTTGAAAAGATATAGTAATAAGAACCCAAAACAGAAGAGCAACTAAGCTGAAGAAAGATAGATGAAGGCTGAAAGTAGTCACCAATTAAAAATCAAGTGTGAAAATCAAAAGGCTTATGTAATAGGACGTAGACTCTCACTGATAATAGTTTAATGGGTAGAAAGAGTCGATACAGTCCCATAGACATCAGAGGCTTTGCTCACTTTAAAACATTTGTTTTTGTTTTGCACATGTAATGATTTCTATGATTGTCTATTTTAGGTTTGCTGATACATTTGTTTATAATTTAGTTTCTAACCTTCAGCTAATGTAGTGAAATTTAACTTTTGATATTATTTTTATTATATTTTCATTTGCTATTTTTGAACATATGCTTAAATTTTGTGAGTTGTTATTGTATTTCATTTGAAAATGGTATTTAGAATTGATGTACACATTTAAGATTTATAGACGTTCCTAATTTCTTGCTTAAAGTTTCAGTTGGTTTTTTTTCTTTTTTTTTTTATTGTGAAAATACTGTACAGAGGGGTTACAATTACATGGGCAAGATAGTGAGTACATTTCTTATCAAGCATTGTAGCCTCCTCCTTTGTTTCCCCTTCCCATCCCTTCCTCCCCCCACCCCCTGGCTCAATCCCTGTCCCCCTCGACACCAAAGTTGTAAAGTTCGTTTTCGACATAACAACTTGTACATCTCATTGTTGCAATGGTTCCACCTGTATCCCTATTTAAGCGATTGTTTTTCCCCTTCCCCTCCGCAAATTATACCGACATCAAATACAGTGAAAGCAGGGGTTATACTGTGGGGGAGGGACATACCAAGCAACAAAGAAATAATCTTATAAATGTGTTAGAAACAATCACATGCAAGAAAAAAAAACATTTGAATACATATCTTAGGGTTCATTTCCCTAACATCAACTCTTCATTGTACCCAGATATCATTTTAAAATCAGTAAACTCTATTTCATTATAATTTGTCTCTACTGTTCTATTTAATTCCTCAAATAGCATGCCTCTGAAAAAGAGGTGTCTGAAATAACTATTGATGAGAAAAAATTACACTCAGGTGATAAGCAAAGGTATGATAAATGTAAACTATTTCTTTCTCTTTAACTCTGTCTTAAAATGAAGATTCCCTCTGCTTTATAAAACAGAAGGATACCAGAACTTAGAAAAGACATACCCTTTGTGGATCTCATTTTATCCTTGACATTATAATAAAAGAGATGCATATTCTTTGATTCTGAGAAGGAGACTTGTCTAAAACATGACTGTGAAAACCATACCAGAGTCACTGAATTTATTCTCCTTGGTTTGTCAAGCAACCCTGAACTACAAATAGCCCTATGCATATTGCTCCTGACCATCTATACAGTGACTTTGTTGGGGAACCTCCTTATTGTCACGGTTCCCAGTGTGGATCCTACTCTCCAAACACAACTATGTTTATTGCAGCATTATTTACTATAGCTAAGATATGGAACCAACCCAGATGGCCCTCAGTAGATGAATGGATCAAGAAAATGTGGTATATATACACAATGGAATTCTATGCCTCCATCAGAAAGAATGACATTTCCCCATTTGTTAGGAAATGGAAAGACTTGGAAAAAATTATAGTAAGTGAAGTAAGCCAGGCCCAAAGAAACATAGGTCCCATGGTTTCCCTTATTTGCAATAACTAGTATATGTCTGAGACAAGCAGAAAAGGTCGGATAAGTTGATGTTAGAGAAATGAACCCTAAGATATGTTTATTTCTTGCATGCGATTGTTCCTAACACATTTATAAGATTATTTCTTTGTTGCTTGGTATGTCCCTCCCCCACAGTATAATCCCTGCTTTCACTGTATTTGATGTCGGTATAATTTGTGGAGGGGAAGGGAAAAAACAAATCGCTTAAATAGGGATACGGGTGGACCCATTGGAACAATGAGATGTACAAGTCGTTATGTCGAAAACGAACTTCACAACTTTGGTGTGGAGGGGGGGAATGAGTTGGGGGAGGGAGGTAGGGGAAGGATGGGGTGGGAAGGGAAAACAAAGGACAAGGCTACAATGCTTGATAAGAAATGTACTCATTACCTTGCCCGTGTAATTGTACTTACAGTTTTCTAGCTAGCATATATTCATATAATATTGATATTCTGATATAACATATAAAAATGAAAATATACTGAAAAGAATTAAAGGTAATTTCACTTAAGTATGAAATAATTACTGCACTTTGCCATGAAATTTGGTATATTATTCTTATTTTGAAAACACTTTAAAAGCACTTTGAAAACACTTTAAATCTTTAAGTGTTTGCAAAATTGCCTAAATTTGACTTGCCACTTTTAAGTGTGTATTTTTTTAGATGCTGAAGATTGAACCAAGCATAAGTGATAAGTGATATAAATGATCTACCATGATAGACAAGCCTAGTTCCTTAGTATCAGTTATTCTGTTTGAGAGCTGGGAACAACTATATTAGAAGAGTGTTTTGACATATACTAGTAATTGCAAATAAGGGAAACCATGGGACCTATGTTTCTTTGGGCCTGGCTTACTTCACTTACTATAATTTTTTCCAAGTCTTTCCATTTCCTAACAAATGGGGCAATGTCATTCTTTCTGATGGAGGCATAGAATTCCATTGTGTATATATACCACATTTTCTTGATCCATTCATCTACTGAGGGGCATCTGGGTTGGTTCCATATCTAAGCAGAAACGGTCAGATAAGTTGGTGTTAGGAGAAATGAATCCCAAGATAAGGATTCAAATGATTTTTCTTTCTTGCAATTATTTCTAACATATTTATAAGATGATTTCTTTGTTGTGTTGTACGTCCCTCCCCCATGATATAACCCCTGCTTTCACTGTATTTGATGTTGGTATAATTTGTGGAGGGGAAGGGAAAAAAACCAATTATCTAAATAGGGATACAGGTGGACCCATTGCAACAATGAGATGTACAAGACATTATGTCAAAAACGAACTTTACAACTTTGGTGGGGGGTGGGGAGGAGAATTGGGTAGGGGGGGGGGGGGGGAGGATGGGAAGGGATAGGAAGGGGAAACAAAGGGGGAGGCAACAGTGCTTGATAAGAAATGTACTCATCACCTTGCCCATGTAATTGTAACCCTTCTGTACAGTATTTTCACAATAACTAACTAAATAAATAAATAAATAAGAAGATTGTTTTGAGTGTGTTCCCTACCTGGGGCTTGAACTCAGGGCCTGGTGTTGTCCCTGAGCTTTCTAGCTTAAGGTAGAGAGAAAAGAGAGACAGAGACAGACACAGAGACAGACAGGACAGAGAGACAGGGAAGAGACAGATAAAGACAGAGATGAAAGCAACCTTCAGACGATTCACTTGGGGAGCAAGCCCTTCGTTGAATTTATTTGAAATCAACATTTTTGTAATGTCCTTAAGTATTACTAAAATAAGATTAGTGTCCTCAATTCTTCATTAAAATGTACCTTCTTGGGCTGCTCAGGCTGAGTTACAGTTTCTTAAAACCTCCTTATGTTTCATAACACAAACCCATGCAGAAAGCCATTTTTATCCTGCTTAAAATCTTGAATTTATGGAGAGCTTTATCCACTTGGGAAGACAACCTTAATAAACTTTACCATCCTAATACAGGTTTCCAGGGAATTGTTTTCTTCTGTTTTTAATTTAAGATCTGTAAATCCTCTTGAGAAAAGTGCACAGTATACAAAAGGATAATTCTTCTTAACCTCTTAAATACTACAAAATCCATTATACTTTCATGAAGGCAATCATGAAGCATCTAAGGTAAACAACCTTGAAACTTAAGAAAAGACTTGTTTCATGTATGGCCAAGGAAAATATTGCTCTATTTAGTATAATATACACTGGAGAACATTTTCCTCTTCTTTAAACCACGAGAAGAGGTAAAATTTGATGAGATTCTTGTCATGACAAAATCTCTGAACTTCCACATCTTGAGTGTATGTTTTTGGATCCAGGGTATTTTGGGACGAAAAGTCGAGGTAGAAATGTGAGGTTAATGCACTATATAAATATATTGAATATGAAACCTCCAGAAACTGTTTGTGCTTGGATTTACATCAAAAGGAGAGAACTGAAGCCGGGCGCTGGTGGCTCATGCCTGTAATCCTAGCTACTCAGGAGGCTGAGATCTGAGGATCGTGGTTCGAAGCCAGCCCAGGCAGGAAAGACCGTGAGACTCCTATCTCCAATAAAACCACCAGAAAACCGGAAGTGGCGCTGTAGCTCAAGTGGTAGAGCGCTCGCCTTGAGCTGAAGAGCTGAGGGACAGCGCCCAGGCCCAGAGTTCAAGCCCCACGACCGACAAAAAAAAAAGGAGAGAACTGAGTATGAAAATGCTGCTAAAGAAATCCAGGTTTGGAAAATTTATATCCTTATTTTAATTAATTAACTCTATTGCACAAAGCCATACATTGAAAACCAATTTTTAAAATAAAATCATTGAAATAGTATGGCAAGAAACTAGAATTGTAGTTTTTTAATGTATCACATAAGCTGAGCATTTTGGAACTTATGCTGGATAAGAATTAAGTTTCAGACACTCTTCGTAGTTTCAAAAAGAACTTATGTCTTTATCTTTTTCCTAGTAGCCATAATTTTATGTCTTTATTATGCATTATAGTTGTATTATAAAATTTGACAGTTAAATAATTTATCCTGAATGCCAGATACTATCACTTACATTTATCAAGAAGTTATATTTAACACAATTTTAAATTATCATGAAAAAATCCTTTTTCACATCCTAAAGGGAGTTCTTAACTACCTAATAAATTACCTAATCAACCATGGAGTCCCTAGAGACTATAATGATGGTTAGAAACACATGACTATTTTACTCTCACCTACCAAGCATTTTATTATGGGATTAAGAGTCAGACTAATGCTGTCAAATAATTTATAATAATTAGTTGTGATTCTGTAAGTTAATTTTTAAAGGAGCCATATAGGAATCTACTTCTGATTTCATATTTTGGCATCCTATCTAACTCATCTTTTGTTGGTTGAAATTTTTCTGTACCTTCTGATTCTTAATTTATAACTGAATTTGAATTAAAAAATCACTAATGAATGCAATGTACATTATATTTAAATGACCAGAATAGAGAAATGTAAGCACTTTTACAGAAATGACTAGTTGGAGATATTGAGATAAGAAAAAAAATGTTAATAAAAGAAGAAAGGTGAGTACAGAATCTTACTCATCACACAAATATTTTTTAATTATTAGAAATGTTTGTACATATTTAACAGCAGGACTTTTTTATATACAGTGACAATGTTTTAAAACAACATATCCTGATGTCATTTGTTGGAGAAGTATTGTGATTCTTTAGAAAAATTAAGACCAATTTTTGAGATGATAAATATGAGTACCTAATCATGATCTGGAAGAAGGAAAAAATAAAAGAAAAAAAATAGAAAGGTAATATAATATTCAACGGTTGTATGCTAAGCTGGAAGGAAGTTGAGAGGACATGTGAACAGGACACAGAAGAAGAGAAGGTACAAAGGTAGCAGGGAGAAGCAAGAAGAGTAATAACATTCATATAAATAACCAGGGATATCCAGCTAACAGTTTGTTATATTTCATAGGACCTTTCTCTATCACTGCAAACATTCATACACTGCAAATACACACATAATGCATAAAAATATGCTTTACATCTGCTTGGATGTACATCACAGAAAAGAAAACAACCAGAATAAGTAAGTTACAATGTGTCCATTAAAACCATCATTAAGGGGCTGGGAAGGTGGCTCAGTGGTAGAGTGCTTGCCTTGCATGCCTGAGGCCCTGGGTTCGATTCCTCAGCATCACATAAGCAAAAAGAAAAAAGCCGGAAGTGGTACTGTGGCTCAAGTGGTAGCGCGCTAACCTTGAGCTGAAGAGCTGAGGGACAGCACCCAGGCCTAGAGTTCAGGCCCCACTACCAGACTCAAAAAAAATAAAACCACCAAACAAAGGAGGAGGCTTCAACGCTTGATAAGAAATGTACTCATTATCTGGCCCATGTAATTGTAACCCCTCTGTACAGTATGTTCACAAAAAATTAAAATTAAAATTTAAAAAAGAAAAAGAAAAAAATAAAACCATCATTAATAATAAATACGCAAAATATATAATTAATAAGGTAAAAACAAAGGACAAAACACAAAGAAAACTAAAAGCAAATTCATGTCTTCAGGATAAAGAGACAAACAACAGACAAATGTCAGAGTTTTTAGAGGTTTGATGAGGATAGTAAATGCACAATGTATCTGATCTAGCAATGTTTAATTACTCTGAGTGTTGATTTAAAACAGAGACCTTAGATTCAATCTAATATTAAAAAGAAAATAGCAAAGTCGTTGGAAAAATGTAGTGAACCCAGAGTAGATACATTTAGCAAACAAGCCGAGGTAAAATTAATTAATACTGAAGTCATTATTTTTGGAAAATACAAATATCATAATCCAGAAGATAAAAGGTAAAAATAACGATATATTTTGTGCATCTGTGGATTTTATATTTACATGTTGTCATCATTGCTTGGAATGGGTGGATTTATTGGAGTTGGAGAAAATAAAAACTAGCAGTTACACTCTAAATTTTTAAACAAAATTCATATGAGGAAAATTTTACTTGCTACAACTGAATAGCAAAGTACTGAAGGGGGTTGAGGTGGACAATATCAAGTCAAAAGTGTTATTCATGCAGACTGAGTTTCTTCATTTCTGATCTTTCCTTCTTCCTCTCTCTCTCTCTCTCTCTCTCTCTCTTTCTCTCTTTTGGTCTGAATAGAAATCAGCTATGAAAAACCATACAGGAGTGACAAGCTTTATTCTTCTTGGACTAACAAGTGATCCACAATTACAGGTGGTTATTTTTTTTCTCCTTTTTTTCACCTATATGTTGAGTGTTACAGGCAATCTGACCATCATTGCCCTCACCCTACTGGATTCTCATCTCAAGACACCCATGTATTTCTTCCTCAGAAATTTCTCATTTTTAGAAATTACATTCACTACTGTCTGTATTCCCAAATTTCTTGTCAGCATGGCCACGGGCAATAAGACTATTTCTTATAACGATTGTGCAGCCCAACTGTTTTTCACTATTCTCTTAGGGGCAACTGAATTTTTCCTTCTGGCCGCCATGTCCTATGACCGCTATGTGGCTATCTGCAAACCCTTGCATTACATGAGCATCATGAGTCGCAGAGTCTGCAATGTGCTGGTCTTTGCTTCCTGGTTGTCTGGTTTCCTCATCATCTTTCCACCACTCCTGATGGGCCTCCAGCTTGACTTCTGTGCAGCCAACACTGTAGATCACTTCTTCTGTGATGTGTCTCCCATCCTTCAACTCTCCTGCACAGATACGGATGTAATAGAATTAATGATGCTAATTTCAGCCATTTTGACACTTCTGGTTACTCTGGTCTTAGTGATTCTCTCTTACGCAAACATCCTCAGAACAATTCTAAGAATCCCTTCTGCTCAACAGCGGAAGAAAGCCTTTTCTACTTGTTCTTCCCATATGGTGGTCGTGTCCATTTCTTATGGCAGCTGCATTTTCATGTATGTGAAACCCTCTGCCAAGGAACGAGTCTCTTTAAACAAAGGCATCGCCCTCCTCAGCACTTCAGTGGCACCCATGCTGAATCCTTTCATCTACACACTGAGAAACAAACAGGTGAAAGACGCTTTGAAGCGCATGGCCAAAAAGATTGAAGTTTTCTCTGTGAAGTGAATCATTTCAAGGACATTCTTAAATTGTGTGTGTGTGTGTTGTAAAATTAACGAGAAGAGTGGAGTGAGTCATAGAGCACTTCTGGGTCTGTATTCCAAGACACAGGAGCACTTTCTTGGCTTATGATTTTTGTTGTGACATGCCTAGTATCCAAAACCTAACCATGTTTTACACTTAAGTTTTCTTCTCCTGTTGAGAATACACAGAAAAGATATTTTGTCTTCTGATCATAATCATTTGTGTTTTTGTGTTCTTGTGGTTTTCCTCTTGAAATTCTCTTGGAGGGAGACAGGGAGCTTAGATTTTCCATGCTTCTTTCCATTGCTCTTAAAGCCAACGCTCAATTTATCATGCATTCTACTGGAGTTTAATGCACTACTTATATTTAATGATCCATTAGGTTTATTTCTGTTGGATGCACAATGGGAATTCTGTTTTCTTACTTAGTTTTTAGTGGAAAGTTGGAGCAAATCAACTTAATATCATTTCTTTAGTTTCACAGTTGTGTCACTTCAGGTCTGAAATGGGCTGAGAGTTCATATTTCCAGAAAAAAGATGAAAGAAACTTCAAAGAGGTTAAAACATGATGGCCATAGCAATTATCCAGTATAAATTAAAGGTAACACTGATTTTTGGAATCTGCCAGGTTTTGCAAAATATACTAGTTTTGTCTTGAAAAATGCAATACAATAGTCACTACCATGTTCATAAAATACTAAGGCATATGGAGACTTAGATGATATGGTAATGGTAAAGGTGAACGTACATTATGCAAAACTATAAACTAAGTGATGGAAAAACAAAGGTCCATTAGCCTTTGATACATTATTAACAAAGGTAAGTAGAAATCTGTCTTTAGCCCCATGTTACTTAGGGTGACAAATAAGAGTAAGATTAATTAGAGTGTTCCATAAGATCAAAGAGTGTTCTTCCATGAGATCCATGCTTTACAGGTTTAGTACAGAGGCATTATTTTTCAAATTAAACAATTTGAACATTAAAACAAGATACAATGACTGTTCCTGTGAAAAGCCTCGTGTTTTGACCATATGCTTTTGAACAAGTCATATTTCAGTGTGATCAAAAGAAAGAACTTTGCCTAAAATTTACTATACTCCATGGCTTCATTTCACACAAGGTTGAGGAGGAACTTACTGAAAATTTCTGACTAGTAGCATTTTTTTGTACTTACTAAATTGAGACATAACATTTGTCCCAATATAGTCCTAAGTAAATACAACGTGACAGACCTGCTGACAAATAATTTATTATGGGTTGTATCAGCAAAAGTGAAAAGCTGTAAATCTACATATATAGGAAAATACTAACTAAGTCATTAAACATAGTGAATTCATCATTCAGCTAGAGGCCAAGGATGGATAGGTTTCCATTAAACTGCAATGCTTTGAGAACATGTCGGGAATAGAAGATTTTCACCACTTCAGTTTGGATTATTCAACTTTCTTTGCACCAGGAACTTAATTTTTTCATACTTGTGAAAAAAAGTTACATTTTTGTTTTCTTTAAGTAGGTGAACAAAAGAGTTACCATTCCACAAATCCGTTTATAACTCCAATGCATCTTGAGAAATGTCACCCTTTCCACCATTCTTCCCCTTTGTCATTCTCTCTGCTTCTTCCCAAGCTTTTGCTTTTCTCAGTTCCACAGGATATACATTAAATATCATGACTACATTCTCTCCCCTCTTCTCTTCATTTATATACCCCTTCCCTTAATCTCTCCCTCCACCTTTCAAATGCCAGTTTTCTAGTATTCATTTTTTTGGCACTGTAAGGTAGTTTTTCTAGGGAATTACACCATTTGAATTTCCCCCATAATTACCATACCTGGGTTAGTACATTTGTGTATACTTCTTGCAAATACCCCTGTATGCATTTACTTGTACATTTATAAATTAGTTCTAGCTTCCACATATGAGAGAGAACATGCGTCCTTTGACTCTCTGAGCCTGACTGAATTCATGTACCCTGATTTTTTCCAGATCTATCTGTTCTTTGCATATGATATAGTATCATTTTTTTCTAATGGATGGGTAAAATTAAACACTATATTCAAAAGTGTGTTTCAAAATGCTTGATGTCTGACAAAAACTCTGATGCCAGAAAAAAAACAAATCTCAGATTTTCTTAAGAATATTCTTGGCTGTGTCTTAAATTGTTGCCAAATACAATTATATTTAGGGTATATTTTATATAGTTAAATATCATATTCCTTATTTATTAAGATAATTATAAACTCAATGACTATTTAGCACTTGTTAAAGCCTAGTATGTGAGTAAATCCAGCAATCATTTAATATATAGAGAGAAAATATAGAGATAATAATAAATAATATAAAGAAAAAAGTACCTTGTCCTTTTTCCTTCTAGAACCCAAAGGAATTATTAATGAATTGGTGAAATTCAAGAAATAGTTATTATATTTAACTACTTAGAGTGCATAAGATTTTTTCAATTTCTAGATATTTTTAAGTAAGTAAAGGGAAATTAAAAAAAGAAAGGAAGGAAGAAAGAAAAGAGAAAGAAAAGAAAAGAAAGAAAGAAAAAAAGAAAAAGAAAGGAAGAAATAAAACAATCCAAGTACAGGCTTAAGGAATGAGTCATGGAAGTAATTTTCCACTGAAATACTTTTCTACTGAAATAATTTTCCACTGAAATAAATTATTAGCTGTAAATGTTCATGTACATAACCACCAGAGATAAGCTTGAATCTACTGTTTGCAAATTATGCAAGACCATAAAAAAATATTAAACTTCCTTTTGTTCACCAATGCATCCTGTTTTGAAGCTCTGTCTTCTCTGGCACTGAAAGAAAAAAAACTATCATTTTTCTAATAATATATACTGAATACGTGTTGAGATGCTCTACCAAAGATGTACCAGTGGCCTCTTAAACAGCCTTTCTGCCTTCATCTCTAGCTCATCCACTACCTTGCTGTTAGATTCTTCCTTTCATATAAATCTTATACTGCTGGTTCTGCTAGGAATTTTGTGCCTCTCTAGTGTCCATGGAATAATATTCAGACTCCTCAAGTGCTCCCATTGGCACACTTTCCAGTTCTATTCTTTATCCCTCAGACTACAAATCCTGTGCTTCAAATACACTGAACAACTTGGTGTGTTGTGCAAGATTGTGTGTGTGTGTGTGTGTGTGTGTGTGTGTATGTTCATGTATAAAGAACACAGGCCTCTCTTCCAACTCTAACTCATCCACCATCTTGGTGGTGGTAGTGGTGGTAACATGGGCCTTCCAGCTAGATACTTCTCTTCTGAATAAAGTTCTTTACGTTCACCTTCTGCTGGACTTCCTCCATCCAGCTCCTGAGAGAAGAGCCCTATGGGGCTACAGCAGTGCTGGCGGTCCAGCTGCAGCCCCATCATGCATTGCCTGATGCTGAGCCTCAACACTGAGCAAATATTGCCAGCTATAGGTCTTACAACCCTAGTGTTCTCTGAGCTGCTAAGTCAGAATAAACGTGAGTGCTCTGACTTCCCTGATCAGCAGCTTCTGACTGCCCATGAGCCTACATTTCTAATGAAATCTGGGAGTTAATTTTAGCAAAATCACTATTATACCCTGTTTAGATCATCAGACAATAATATTATAAGTTTTTACAACCTCCTTGATGATGTATGAATATCTTGTAGACACAATTTTACTCTGGATCATCCCTTGTCATGTAGCTAAAGAAAATGTAAATGAGATTCCACAGCACTTTCACTTCAAAATAAATCTCTGATTTATTTTTTTCTTCACTAAAATAATTTACTTTTTAAAAGTAACAAGCTCCATTCAGAGTTCTTCTGTTTGAAATCCACAAGCATTAAAAACATAACAACAAATCACAATTGGGAGCAATTGATCGTAATCATGTTTCCTTGTTCATTGAAGTACTTCTCTCTCATATATTTCCCAGACTTTTGTCCAAATACATTGGAAAATCATGACAATATAGTTGACATATAAGTCTTCTCATGTGAGGTCTGACTTTTTTAGTTGGTCCTATTTATTGCACTTGAATGTGACTACTAACAAGGCAACATATAAGCAAGAGGAGGAAGGTTATCTAGAAAGCTCTTTATAAAGTTACTTAGAACATTTGTAGTCAGTAGCACCTGTATCAAGGTCATATGAGCATTATAAGACATAAAAAGAGGGACAATTTCTGCTGAAAATAACTTCAAAAGGAATTTTTCCACCCACTGTGGGAAAATCAGAAATATTTGAAATGCGTGTGCATCTATGTACTTCATGGTACTTCTGCCCTTAAATTCCAATCAACAAACAGTCTTGAGAGATCTAGAGAGGGTGTAAAATCTACAAAGCCATAAGTCAAAATAGATATCTGCATCAGGATTTATGAGATGATTTACTTACTTAGTTCTATCTCCAAAATGTGAAGTCCACATTTACTGACAAAGACTCAAGCTGAGATTTAAAGCCACAAACTTGTTTTTGTTTATTGCTTCCGAATATGGTTAGCTTTTCTATGTTAAAACCTTATCATTATTGCTTTCTATCACCTACATATGATCTGAGAAGCTTATATTAACCTCTACTAAGTGACAGGACTTGCTTCATACACTGCTACTATTCTGTCTTATATGGTAACAGCACAATTGTCACATGCTTCAAGATGACAGCATTCAAAAATAAAACTACCCTTCCTAAAGGCCTATTTCATGTAACCATGTGAGTACTAATTATATTATCCATGAGTGATAAAGTTACATTCTCCATAGTATTGTCATTCATCACGTATTAGTTCATATTTTGTATTACAATAAGAAAGATGTTTTGATATCCTTCAGCTTGAAAGTTAAATATCTCTTGCACGGGGAAAAACATAAACTTACTCTCTCCTGGTGAGGAATAGAAAGATAATTTTTCACACAGTGGCTAGATTGGGCTGAATTTCAGGCAGTTCTCTTTAGGTTACACCCTAAACTCAGGATTGTTCACCTATGACATAGATGGATTGCACATACAAAATCCACACAGGCTCCTCCTAGGATTTAAGAAGCAGAAGAAAATGATATAAGCATAAAGCTCACAACCATTTACTAGGCTCTGAGTAAAAACCAGGATTTCTCAGAGCCTTTATGCTTTCTATTAGATGCTATCAAACTCTGGCTGAGTAATCAGTTTTGGAAAAGAGGATGAAATGTTTGCAGGGTTATGGCTTTTTGGAAGAAGACCCAGAAGGGTTTTCCAGGGTCAGAGTCAGGATGTGAAAGGTTCTCCCCAGTCAAGTCATGGGTTCTCTTGGCTTGGTGGTGAAGGAATGGCTAAGAGATCTTACTGTCCTAGTCATTAATGAGGCTAAGGAACGGAAGGAGGTAAGATTGATACCAGTCAAATGAGTACTGCTTTTAATTGAGAATAACCTTTCCAGACAAAGAGAAATGGTCAAAGACTTTCCAAATTTGATATAGGGCTTTGGGAATAAGGAAAATACCGAAAGCTGGTTAAATTAACTTGTGAGCAGGTATTAAGTGTATCAGCTATTTTCAGTTCTATCTCCAACATGGTGAACTTGAAATATTTTTTCATATTTTATTTTTTTCTTTTCTATATTTATTTAATTTTTATTGTGAAAATACTGTACAGAGGGGTTAAAATTACATGGGCAAGGTAATGAGTACATTTCTTATCAAGCATTGTAGCCTACTCCTTTGTTTCCCCTTCCTATCCCTTCTCATCCTCCTCCCGACCCCCCATGCAATCCTCCTCCCACTCTTCCCCCTCCACCCAACCCTCTTCCCCCCCACCATCAAAGTTGTAAAGTTCGTTTTTGACATAACAACTTGTACATCTCATTGTTGCAATGGGTCCACCTGTATCCCTATTTAAACGATTTGCTTTTTCCTTTCCCCTCCACAAATTATACCAACCTCAAATACAGTGAAAGCAGAGGTTATACCATGGGGGAGGGACATACAAAGCAACAAAGAAATAAATTTATAAATGTGTTAGAAACAATTGCATGAAAGAAAAAAACATTTGAATACATATCTTAGGGTTCATTTCCCCAATACCAACTTATCTGACCTTTTCTGCTTGACTCAGACATATACTATTTATTGCAAATAAGGGAAACCATGGGACCTATGTTTCTCTGGGCCTGGCTTACTTCACTTAATATAATTTTTTCCAAGTCTTTCCATTTCCTAACAAATGAGGCAATGTCATTCTTTTTGATGGAGGCATAGAATTCGGTTGTGTATATATACCACATTTTCTTGATCCATTCATCTACTGAGGGCCATCTGGGTTGGTTCCAGATCTTAGCTATAGTAAATAATGCTGCAATAAACATAGTTGTGCTGGTAGCTTTACTGTGGTCTTGTTTGTAAACATTTGGGTAAATGCCCAAAAGTGGGATTTCTGGGTCATAGGGGATCTCTATGTGGAGTCTTTTGAGGAACCTCCATACTACTTTCCAAAGTGGTTGAACAAGTTTACACTCTCACCAACACTGCAGTAAGGTTCCCTTCTGTCCACCCACATCCCCTCCAGCATATGTTGTTATTAGATTTCTTGATTATAGCCATTCTAACTGGAATGAGGTGGTATCTCAATGTTGTTTTGATTTGCATTTCTTTTATGGCTAGGGAGGTTGAGCATTTCTTCATGTGTCTATTGGCCATCCTTCTTTCCTCTTCAGAGAAGTTTCTCTTTAAGTCTTTAGCCCACTTATTTATTGGGCAGTTGTTTCTTTGAAGATTTGTGGTTGGGGGATTTAATTTTTTGAGTTGCAGGTATATTTTAGATATGAGACCCTTGTCTGTTGTATGGCTAGTGAAGATCTTTTCCCAATCTGTGGGCTTTCTATTGATCTTGCTAGCTATGTCCTTTGCCATGCAGAAGCTCTGCAATTTCATACAATCCCATTTGTCCAATCTTTCTTTGATTTGTTGTGTTTCTTTGAAATATTTTTAATCCCATCCCTATTATAAGGAAAACCTGGACCATAAAAGACTTTTATTAGTTCATTAGAAAATGAGTTTGGTAGAGGTATGTCATTCTGAAATTAATCAATGCATCTAATATAATATGATTTTTCAGGAGTGAAACATAAGGACAAACGATGTTAGATGAAATAAAGCAGAGAAAGAAAGAGAAGCATCATATGTTTTCTTTCTAAAAAAGAAAAAAAAGACAGTGTGCCAGTGGCTCATACCTGTAATCCTAGCTACTCTGGAGGCTAAGGTCTGATGACCACAGTTTGAAGCCAGGCTGAGTAGGAAACTCATGAGACTCTTGTCTCCAATTAACCATCAAAAGGCCAGAAGTGGAGCTTGGTTCAAGCAATAGAGTGCTAGCCTTGAGCACAGAAACTCAGATTGGCGCTAACAACAACAACAATAACAATAGCAATAATAATATCTTGATCAGAATGTATTTCCCAAACAGAAAAAAAAATTGAAAACCCTTTCCTAGGTTTCCTCTTTAGAAACAATAGAAAGAAGAATATTTTTATCCTAAATCAATTAGAATAAAACCTATGTTTATTGCAGCATTATTTACCATAGCTAACATATGGAACCAACCCAGATGCTCCTTAGTAGATGAATGGATCAAGGAAATATGGTATAGATACACAATGGAATTCTATGCCTCCATCAGAAAAATGATATTGCCCCATTTCTTAGGAAATGGAAAGACTTGGAAAAAATTATTTTAAGGGAAGTAAGCCAGACCCAAAGAAACATAGTCCCTTGGCTGGGAAGCTGGCTCAGTGGTAGAGCGCTTGCCTTGCATTCATGAGGTCCTGGGTTTGATTCCTCAGCACCACATAAGCAAAAAGAAAAAAGCGGGAAGTGGCCCTGTGGTTCAAATGGTAGAGCACTAGCCTTGAGCTGAAGAGTTGAGGGACAGCGCCCAGGCCCAGAGTTCAGGCCCCACAATTGAACCCCTCCCCAAAAAAATTAGTAATTAGTACATGTCTAGGATAGTCCTGGTAGAGAATCACAATAGCTCAATAGCTATGTACATATTACCATACAAAATGATGCTAATTGAGGCATTGCCCCATTTGTTAGGAAATGGAAAGACTTGGAAAAAATTATATTAAGTGAAGTAAGCCAGGCCCAAAGAAACATAAGTCCCAGGTTTCCCTTATTTGCAATTACTAGTATATGTCTGAGACAAGCAGAAAAGGTCAGATAAGTTGATGTTAGGCAAAACGAACCCCAAGACAAGGATTCAAATGTTTTTTTCTTCTTTTTTTTTTTTGGTTGGTCGTGGGGCTTGAACTCTGGGCCTGGGTGCTGTCCCTCAGCTCTTCAGCTCAAGGAGAGCGCTCTACCACTTGAGCAACAGCGCCACTTCCTATTTTTCCTTTATTGCGATTGTTTCTAACATATTTATAAGATGATTTCTTTGTTGCTTTGTATGTCCCTCCTCCATGGTATCACCCTTATTTTCACTGTATTTGATGTTGGTATAATTTGTGGACAGGAAGTGAAAAAACAAATTGTTAAAATAGGGATACAGGTGGACCCATTGCAACAATGAGATGCAGAAGACGTTATTTAGAAAAACGAACCTTACAACTTTGGGTGGGGGGAGTGGAGATGGGAGGGCAGGAATGGGAAGGGTAAACAAAGGAGGAGGCTACAATGCTTGATAAAAAATGTACTCATTACCTTGCCCATGTAATTGTAACCCCTCTGTATGGTATTTTCACACAAAAAAATGAGAAAGCAGAGTAGAAATGAAAACAGAAAAACAGTATAATCAATAAAACCAGAATTGAAATCTTTAAATGGATTTCTAAAATTGATAAGCCTGTAGCCAGGAAAACCATCATGACATTCTGCCTAAACACATGGGTCCACACAATCATGGACTGAAACTTCTAAAGCCATCTCCCCTTGCTCAAGTTGTTTTTGCCAGGTATTTGGCTGCAGTGATGGACAAGTATTTCAGCCAACACAAATGAAAATTTTGAGAAATAGATGATTACTTATTCACTCAACTTATTCATCTCTGGAAATTATTGGACTATTTATAGTGTTGATTTCTCCTTGTGTATGTTTTAGTGAATTTTACTTTTCAAGAAACTGATTCATTTCATTTAAGTTATTAAATTTTGGCAATACTGTTCTTTATAGTATTTATTATCCACTCACTGCTGGGGTATCAGAAGTAATAATGGAGGGTTTCAGATATTATTGGTTGACATATTCTCTTGTTTTGTTTCATTTCACCCACCCAGCTTGACAGTCTGTTAGGATGGCAAAGGACCTAAAAGCTTCCTTTATGGTTCCCACACACTGATCCAAGCTCAAGAAAAACCCCTCCAAGCTTCCTTCCCCCACCTTACTCTCACTCAGTCACAGACGGAGATAGACAATAGTACTTGGCTGTTGACCTGAAGAACCAGACCAATTTGGCCCACTGTATTCAATCACTCCTCCAACACTGAGTTACTGGGTTGTGGGCCTGACGTCTACTGGTCAACTTATGTTCTGAATGATTGATTATATTGTACACTCAAGAGACATCATTTAAAGCGGTTTCTGTTTTCATGTATATTTTGTTTTTGTAAAAATGTGGAGTACCTGGGGAGAACATTTACAGGATGCAAAAATTGGTGGTGCTTTGGGAAATGGTGTTTGAGGATCTTGAATCCTGCTGAGACTTCTTTGTCAGCTTTCGATATTTTTCATTCAGAGCACAGATAACACAAAACCTCCCTAAGACCCAGAATGGTTCATGTTATAGGGAGTATGGATAACATCCAGAAAATGATTCCATCGATGCACAAGTAAGTTATCTTAAATGAGACTTCATAATCTACCTGCAGTAAACCAGTTAACCAAGTCATTTCTAAGAGTGCTGCTGGTAAGTGAGACAAAACCATCAGAAATTGGGGTTTTCAGAAAAGGTTATTCAGAGAGGAATGGAGGGGCGGTGTGCTCAGTTCTGTACAATTGTTAGAGTTAACGTAGCACTACATGTCAATGACAGCAATTCTCTGACAGAATCTGTGTTGGTAACATACCTTTAGATATTTTTGGGATTCAAGTAAATGTTTGCCTATAAATTCAAACATTTAATTGGCACATCATGTAGGATCAAAACAGATGTAAATAACATTTTTAGTAGTGATAAATGGTTCACCTTAGATATATTGCAATTCATGTTTGTTTTACCTCTACCATTAAAGCATCACTGCATTTGTCTTTAGCCTTTAACATTTTTAATTCAAGAAAATTGAAAAAAAGATCATTTAGTTCTGTGACAATTTAGAATCAAAAAACTTTTTGTTTTTAAATTAATCTCTTTTGGTTAATAAATTAAAGGTTAATAATCTTATTAAATAATCAGATTAAATTAATCTGATATTCATTGTAAGAAACAGAGCCAATGTGTTCACCTAATGTGAATTTTATCTGCTTTTAAGATGTGCTTCCCACAGTTGTTGTTGCCATTGGGATAATTTATGTAAATGAGGAAAATATTCTAAGAATTGGCATCATGATTTTCCAAATGAGAAAGCTAGGCCCAATGACAGTAACAGTAAGTACTTCTTGCTCTTTTATACTCATGTTAGCTACACGGTTTTTAACAGAAAAACTCTACTCGTTGTTTCTGGTGTAGTTCAGTTTGTGCCCTTTACTTTGCCTCTGCTGAGACTGTTCTTGCTTTTACAAAGGTCTTGCCCAGTTTCTGTTTCTGTCTCTAATACTTATCACAGAATCCAAATTGTCTCCAATAAGCTTATCTAGATATTATTGGACAGAAGATCCACTTATCCTTACATATCTCTTTCTAGTTATTACTTGCTTTTTAATAATAATATGTGCTTTAAAGATTGTAGATAATTATCTTGGTATTCTTAAGGCAAAAAAACATTGTCATATAATGCCATTCCGATTATAAAGTTGTAGTATTGTATGCACTTAATGATAAGATACTCACGAAGAAACTTGTCCCCAGAGACATTGTTAATCTTAGTATTAGACTTCCAGTTTACTAGCTATGCAAACCTCATTTTACTTTCTTATTGAATGTACACTGAACTTAAAAAACGTTATCTACTTGGTAAGATCTCTTTGATTGCATATCAGCTGGACATTTCAATATTCTATGGTAGAGAGATATATGCCACCTAAATTTGGACCAGTGCTATTCATTCTGCTTTTGATTTTTAAATTTAAATTTTTTTGTCAAGGTGATATACATAGGGGTTACAGTTACACGTGTAAAGTAGTAAGTACATTTTCTGTTGAACTTGTTATCCTCTTCCTCATATTTCTTCCACTTTTCCTCCCCTCTAACTCCCCCCTAACTCCCCTCAAATTGTACAGATCATTTCCAACATAGTGTCTCACCATTTTTTGTTCCCCTTCCCTTCCCTAGTTCAGATAAACATAGATACAATACCCAGGGTACTAAAACCAAATACAGTGACAACAGGGGATAAACCACAGAGAAAAAAAACACACAAAAGAAAAAAGAAATCACATAGTACATTAAAAACTACAACAACAAAGAAAAACCTCTTGTGTCCATGCCTTGAAGTTCATTTCACTTAGCATCATCTTATATGGTCATATGTACAGAGTTATTCTGCTCATCTGCTAAGATTACCTAGACACATACTATTTAATACAAATAAGGAAAACCATGAGACTTATGTTTCTTTGGGTCAAGCTTACTTCACTTAATATGATTTTTTGCCAAGTCCTTCCATTTCCTTACAAATGGGGCAGTGTCATTCCATTGTGTGTGTGTGTGTGTGTGTGTATGTGTGTGTGTGTGTGTGTTTGTGTGTGTGTGTGTGTATCACATTTTCTTGATCCATTCATCTATTGAGGGGCATTTGAGTTGGTTCCATATCTTAGCTATGTCATTATGCTTTTCAAATTCATGAAATAATCATCTTTTTAGGTCATGCAGAACTCAAAATTCAAAATTTATATTTTCAGTCCCTAAGCAAAGAATAATAATGTAAGTAAGCAACCAGGACTGGATGGCAAAATAAAAATTACAAGCGAACATTGTCTCCCCTAGCTTAATAACAAATTTACACATACTTATCTTTGTTTTAAGTTTTTCTTCAAACTCTTTATCCCATCTCTAAAATTCCTTATCTCTCTAGATTTCCACATTGCTTTTTTCTTTATTCCTTTCACCTAATAAAGCCTCCAAAACCCTACATTTGTTTATTTATCTTATTTATGTTCCTATATCTCCAAATCCACTTTACTTGATCTTACTAAGAACTATGAAAAATTCATCAGATTTTTTGGTAATCACTGATGTTAAAAGATTGTTAATGTTGATTTGATATTAAAGATGCTGGATTATTGGGTAGCAAGAATTCCAATGGTAATTGGAATTGTATGCTCTTCTTCCTTCTCACCTTCATAAAATTGGATCTCAGCCTTGAAAGTGATGAAACATGAATAAAGCATTCTATTTTGATTAGTTATGTTAAATTGCCACGGTGTACTAATTTTGTATATTGAGGAGAGCTACATGTGTATGTGTGTGTGTGTGTGGCATGTGTGTCCAATGCAACTTATGTTTAAACGGCAGGTATAATTTTATTCTGTGCAAATTTCACTCATTTTGTTCAATTTATTTTCTTTAAATGTAAAAAGAATGGTATGCTGTCCCTTGTGTATTTTCTTAAAGAAAGAAGTATCTTTCCCTGTCTTGAGTTCCTTTATTTCCATGTAATTTATTCACACTTAAATAATGAAAAGTTGTTATCATTACATAGATTATTATCCAGTTGAATTGCAAATTGATGATGATCTGCAAATATGAGCTATGTCATTCCTGGTATGGCCATTTTAAAAACATGAATGGGGAATGGAGTGCACTCTCTGAAGCATCCAGATTTTGATATTGATATTCGCTTCATATTGCTTTTCATTGCTATTGTACTGCAGAGGTAACGTTTTTTCCCTCTCTTCAGACCTACTAAAAGTCAGTGGGTCATAATGGGAAACTATACACGAATAACAATGTTCATCCTTGAAGGTTTGACTGATAAACCAGAATTGAAAGTTGTGCTGTTTGTCTTCCTGCTTCTGACCTATTTGCTAAGCATCACGGGCAATCTCATCATCATCACACTCACCCTGGTGGATATTCATCTGAAGACCCCCATGTATTTTTTCCTTAGGAATTTCTCCTTCTTAGAGATTTCCTACACTACAACCTGCATCCCTAAATGGCTAGTTTCTATGGCAACAGGGGACAAAACTATTTCCTATAACTGTTGTATCACTCAAGTGTTTTTTGCCTTCCTACTTGGAGCATCCGAGTTTTATCTGCTGGCAGCTATGTCCTATGACCGGTATGTGGCCATCTGTAAGCCCTTGCATTATACAACCATCATGAGCAACAAACTTTGCACACAACTTGTCCTCAGCTCTTGGCTTGCTGGCTTCTTTGTGATCTTTCCACCACTCCTGTTAGGCCTGAATCTTGAGTTCTGTGCCTCCAATGTTGTTGATCATTTCTACTGTGATACTACGCCTCTCCTCCAGATCTCCTGCACAGACACACAGCTCATAGAGATGATGGGGTTTGTCTCAGCTTTGGTGACACTCTTGGTGACATTGGTAATGGTGATAATATCCTATACTTTTATTGCCCTTACGATTCTAAAGATTCCTTCCACTAGCCAGAGGAAAAAAGCGTTTTCCACCTGCTCTTCTCACATGATTGTGCTAGCCTTATCGTACGGTAGCTGTATCTTCATGTATGTCAAGCCATCAGTCAAACAAAGAGTATCTTTTTCCAAAGGAATTTCAGTACTCAATACCTCAGTTGCTCCACTTTTGAACCCCTTTATCTATACATTGAGGAATCAGCAAGTGAAGAAAGCCTTCATTGATACCACACACAGAATGGTCTCCTTGAAAAAATGAATGGTTTATTATCTCATTGTGAAAGTGAAACAAATAGAAGAGACTCAAATAATGCCAATATCTTTAATAATGGATTATTCCCCCACATTTTTTTACTTCACTGGTTATTATTTATACACATACATGTATTTGCTCTTCAGTTATCATGTGATCTTCCAGAGTTCAAATAAAATAAATAAAAATTTAAAAACCCCTTTATTTGTTATCTAAAAGAAATCTCTCAGAGAAGTCATGTTATATTTCAAAGGGCATATCTCAAATTTCTATCAGTTAAGCAGCAATACAAAATCCTTTTATCTCTAAATAAAATTTTATTTGTATATCTTTATTGTACAAAATAATGTTTCATTAGGAGTATTTTTATACATGTATACAATGAACTGTGGTCTTGTTCTCCTCAAAAATCATCTATGGTCCCCTCACTTTCCAAAAATGTCCTTTTTGCTTTTATGTTTTTGTTTGTCTTTTTATTTCTAGCTATTTCACGTAAGAGAAAATGTATAATTTATGTCCGAGTCTACCTTATCTTACTTAGTGTGCCAACTTCCATCTATTTCTCTGTAAATGACATAACTTCCTTCGTCCTTGTGGCTGAATTTCGCTCCAATGTGTGTGCGTGTGTGTGTGTGTATCATAATATATACCATAGTTTCTCTAACCATTATCTCTTGATGAGTAATGCTGCCACTGCCTTGTGGCCAAATGCCAAGAAGAACTTTCCCAGTGCCTATATGCCATGTGTTCTCTAGGACTCTCTCTTGGCCAGACCGCAAATCTGCTTAATATTGAGTCAAGTGTTAATTATGTCTTGTGCTTCTTTCCTTCTGACCTTGCTTTACACATACAACCTACCTCTGTTGTTGTGCTACTTCTGCTCATGATATTCCATAATGCTATACTCATAGCTGAAACTCCAGTTCATATGTTCTGAGGCACTGTTCTTTCTTTTACCACAGTTCCTGCCTCTGGCCTCTATAAGTACTCTGCAAAATCAAGTTCTAGACCTCATTTGCCAAATCTATACACCTAGCTTTTTCAAATATGCTTCACGATAGAATTTCACTTCATTCTAGTGGTTCCCTGGTCCATTGCTAATTTTGGCACTCTCAGCCTCAAAGATCAGCAGTTTTCTGAGTGTTCTCAAGTACTTCCCCATATACGCTAGCGATGAATAGGTACCAGTACTCTCATCCCCAGCTATTGTAAATTTCTTAATGGAAATGTAACTGCAATATTGGTATTAAGTCAAAAATGATTTGTGGTTAAGTTACACCAGTAATAGTCTATGAGGAGGCTCTTCAAACCATATGTATCATGTTCACATAAAATTAAAACTTAGGCAAAGACAAAACCTTTAAAATATGAATTCCTAAATTTTAACATGTTTTTCTGATCTTTTTAATCATATGTACTTCAATATCTATATTCAGATGCTGAAAGGATTTTTGTTCCGTAAAATTGTTACTGAAGTTTTTTTTCTTTTTTGGGTCCAGTAGTGGGGCCTGAACTCTGGGCCTGGGTGCTGTCCCTCAGCTCTTCAGCTCAAGGCTAGCACTCTACCACTTGAGCCACAATGCCACTTCCAGCTTTTTTTTTTTGCTATGTGGTGCTGAGGAATCGAACCCAGGGCCTCATGCATGCAAGGCAAGTGCTCTACCACTGAGCCACCTTCCCAGCCCCCTGAAGGTTTTAATCATAGATATCTCACCTCTTTATTTTTTATTTACTTACTGAGAGGTTTACTAAATGTGTAAGAGTTAGTTTTACAGTTTTTGCTGGGGTTAGGGTTAGTATTTACATTAGGGCTAGGGTTAGGGCTAGGGTTTGAGTTAGAGTTACATTAGCATTAGAAGTAGAGCTGGGGCTAGTTTGAGTGTCAGGATTAAAGCTAGGGTTGGGGTTAAATTGTGCGTTACGTTTAGGCTAGGTTTGTCGTTAGGTTTAGGGCATGTGCTCTTGTTAGGTTTAGGATGTGAGTTCAGTTTCAGCTTAAGCTAAGATTAGAGTTAAGGTTAAGTATAAAATTAGGATGTGTTGGATTTAGGACTAACCAGTCATTAGAATTAGAGATAGTGTTAGAATTAGAGATACAGTTACGGCTGGACATTGGTTAAGGTTTCGGTTAACCTTAGGGTTTGATAACAGTTTTAGGTTTAGGGTTGAGGGCCATAACAGGTTTGAGTTGGAGATGTTTAAGGGTTATAACATGTACTATTTATCATTTTAAAGTTATGGTTGCAGATAGACAAGGTGGACTAGTGGTTAGGGTTAGATATTAAAATTAAGGTAAAGATTAGGGTTAAGGTTATAGATAGGGTTAGTTTTGTTCAAGGGTTAGAGTTAGACTTAGGCATTTGAGTTGGTGTTAGAACTAGGGTGTAGGTTAGGGTGAAATTTAGGGTTGCATTTGTGCTGGAATTATTATTAGGGTTAGGTTTAGTAGTTGTGTTAAGTTTAGGCTTGGGGAGTTTTTAAAGGGGGTATATTTCAGTGCTAGGATAGGGTTATTTTTACATTTATAGTTAGTTTTAAGATTAGAATTCATTGTAGGCTTATTACTGATCAATGGTTACGGTTAGTATGAAGTTTAGAGTTTGAGATAGAATTTTGGTAGATCGGTGTTTAGTTTTACTGTAAGGCTTTAAGTTTAGTTTTGGGTTCCATGTTGTTTTAGGATTTGAACTGGTAGATATTAGGATTAAATTTAGAGTTAAGTGTTAGGTTCAGAGTTACAGTTAGGGTTAGGGTTGGTGTTATGCCTAATTAGGATTACAGTTAGGGTTACTCAGGGTTAGTGTAGGTGGAGAGGAAGGAACATGGCGGAGGAGAAGCTAGAGGCTAAACAAACTCTCACATAGAAAGCAGTTTTAGTGTTCCAGTGAACAGTCCTAGCCTAGAGAATCACCCCAAGTGTGCCATCACAGTACAGAGAGTTTGGCAGGAGAGGGAAAATCCAGACAAGGAGACAGATCTGAGCACTTGATGGTAACTGGGGCTGCAGCGGCAGCAGCCACCATACCTACAACACAGAGTCTGGGACAAAGGCACCAGATGCAGTGGGCAAGTGGATTCTACTCAACACCAACAAGAATTGACAAGGAGCAGATATCTTCATCCTGCAGTTCGTAGCAGAGACAGTCCAGGAACCAAGACTCTGGCGTGAGTAGAACCCTGACATCCTCACTCCTTCTCAGGGAGGGTTAGTGTAGGCTTAGTGTTAACTTTAGTGTTAGAGTTAATTTTGGTTTTGTATTTGATTAGGGTAGGTGTTAGGGTGAGGGTTAGAGTTATAGCTTTGGTTATCAATAGGGCTTGTTTTAGGTTGGATGAGGGGTTCATTTTAATGATTGTACACATCTAGAGAAAGTATTAGCAAATTAAGATAATGAAAACATATAGTGAGTTGCTTTGATTCAGTAATTTCCATTCAGAAAATTAAGCCTTAAATACAACATGTACTATTTACCATTTTTAATTATGTCACATAAAAATATACATGTACAATTTTATTTATTGTTATACTTTTGCTACTTACCAAAATTGGGAACAGTCTATAGTACAATATAAGATAAGGCTTAAATAATGGAACATCTTCATTAAAAGGAATATGGAACTGTAACAAAACTTGAAATATCTCCATGAATTGATGTGGTATATTAGTAAATGAACCAAGTAGAAGCAAATTTTTTTTTTGTTTTGTTTGTTTGGGTTTTTTTTTTAACTGTATTTCTTTGGTCTTTTTTTTTTTGGCACTGGGGATTGAATGCAGGACATTGAACTTCCTAGCCACATGCTTTGCCACGGAGCTATCTCCCAGCCTACAACACACATTTTTGAACCACAAAAATAATGTACATCTAAAAATGGATTTAAACACAAGAAGAAATTCTCAGGGTCTCTAGCCATAAAAGCAATGCAAATCAAAACCACATTGAGATTCCACCTCACCCCAGTTAGAATGGCCATTACTTAGTAACAAATAATAACAAATGTTGGAGAAGATGTGGCCAAAGGGAAAACTACTAAACTGTTGGTGGCAATGTAAGCTGGTTCAATCATTCTGGAAGGCAGTATGGAGGTTTCTCAATAGACTAAACATAGAACTACCCTGTGATCCAGCAATCCCATTCTGGGCATTTATCCAGATGATCTCAAAATAGGGCATACGAAAGCTACCAGTACAACTATGTTCATTGCAGCATTATTTACCATAGGTAAGATATAGAACCAACCCAGATGTCCTTCAATAGATGAATGGATCAAGAACATGTGGTATATATACACAAGGGAATTTTATGCTTCTATCAGAAAGAATGACATCACCCCTTTCATAAGGTAAAGGAAAGACTTGGAAAAAATGATATCAAAATGGTGCTTCCAGCTCTCTCTTTTCAGAGTACATGATCTTGAATTTAAATCACCCCATGGACTCCACTCCCAAGTTACTCAACCTGATTCAAAACTTTCGCAAAGTAGCAGTGTATAAAATTAACCTTCAAAAATCAATGGCTTTTCTGTATGCCAATAATGAGAAGAGTGAGGCTAAAATCAGGAAAGCAACTCTGTTTACAATAGCCCCACAAAAAAATAAAACACCTAGGAACTAACTTAACTAAAGAAGTGAAGGGCTTCTATGATGAAAACTTTAAAAACCTGAAAAAGGAAATTAGAACAGAGCTAAGAACCACTCATGATCCAAGACTGGGAAGATTAACATTGTGAAAATGGCAATGCTGCCAAAGGCTATCTACAAATTCAATGCAATACCCATCAATATCCCAACCTTATTCTTTAGTGAAATAGAAGAAGCAATCCAAAAATTCATATGGAACAATAAAAGACCCCGAATAACAAAAACAATCCTTAGCAGAAAGACAGTGCTAGAGGAATATCAATACCAAACTTCAAACTCTGCTACAAGGCTATAGAATTCAAAACAGCTTGATACTGGCACAAGAACAGAACTGAAGACCAATGGAATAGAACCGAAGACCCAGAAATGAACCCACAGACCTATAGCCACTTAATCTCTGATAAGGGAGCCAGAAAAATAGAATGAAAGAAAGAAGCTTCTTCAGTAAATGGTACTGGCAAAATTGGTTAAACACCTGTAGGAAACTAAAGTTAGATCCTAATATATCTCCCAGCACCAGAATCAACTCCAAATGGGTCAAATACCTTGGAGTCAAAGCAGACACCCTGAAAACATTACAGGAAGGAATAGGAGAAGCTCTAGGGCTTCTTGGCACAGGCTGAAATTTTCTTAATAAAGACTCAGAAACACAACAAATCAAAAAAGGCTGGACAAATGGGGTTGCATGATTTTTTTTGTTTTTGTTTTTGCTTATGTGGTGCTGAAGGATTGAACCCAGGACTTCATGCATGAGAGGCAAGCACTCTACCACTGAACCAACTTCCCAGCCCAATGGGATTGCATGAAACTGCAGAACTGCTGCTTGTCAAAGGACATAGCTAGTAAGAACATAGAAAGCCCACAGACTGGGAGAAAATCTCCACTAGCTATACAACAGACAAGGGCTTAATATCTAAAATATACTTAGAACTCAAAAAATTAAATCCTCCAAAAACAAATCCTCAAAGAAACAGCCATCCCATCAACAGACAGGCTAAAGACTTAAAGAGAGACCTCCCTGAGGAGGAAATAAGAATGGTCAATAGACATATGAAGAAATGCTCTACTTCTCTGGCCATAAAATAAATGCAAATCAAAACAACATTCTAACCCCAGTTAGAATGTCTGTAATCAAGAAATCTAATAACAACTGATGTTGGAGAGGATATGGCCAAAAGGGAATGCTACTGCACTGTTGGTGGAAGTGTAAACTTTTTCAACCACTCTGGAAAGCAGTATGGAGGTTCCTCAAAAGACTACATGTAGAGCTCCCCTAGGACTCAGAAATCCCACTTTTGGGCAGTTACCCAAATGAAAATAAACAAGGCCATATGAAAACTACCAGCTCAACTATGTTCATCACAGCATAATTCAGTATAGCTAAGATATGGAACCAACCCAGATGCCCCTCAGTAGATGAGTGGATCAAGAGAATATGGTACACATATACAATGGAATTCTATGTTTCCATCAGAAAGAACAACATACCCCATCTGTTAGGAAATAGAAAGACTTGGAAAAAATCATATTAAGTAAAGTAAGCCAGTCCCAAAGAAATGTAGGTCCTATGGTTTCCCTTGTTTGCAATAATTAGTATACATATCGGATAATCTTATCAGATGAGCTGAAAAAGTCAAAAGCTATTACATATGTCCATATAAAATGAAGCTAAGTGAAATGAATCCCAAGATATGGACAGAAGAGGTATGTCTTCATTGTTACTGTTTTAAATGTACTATAGTTTTTTTTGTTTCCTTTGTATACTCTTCCCCCTATGGTATATCCCCAGTTGTCACTGTACTTGATTTTGATATCCTGCATCTTGTATATACATTTGTCTAATCTGAGGAGGGGAATCAGAATAACAAAGCACTGGAACAAGGACACAGGATGATCCATTGCATCAATGATACCCACAGGACAGTATATTGGAAATGAACTTTACAACTTTGCTGAGGGGGTGGGTTGGGGGTGGAGAGGAGTGTGGATGGTGGGGGTGGGAAGGGATAGTGGGACAACAACAAGGGAAGGGGTAACAATGATTGACAGGTAATGTACTCATTGTCTTACTCATGTAACTGTCTGTAACCCCTCCGTACAACATCTTTACGATAAAATAAAATTTAAAAATAATCATATTAAGTGAAGTAAGCCAGACCCACAGAAACATAGGCTGTATGGTTTACCTCATTTGTAATAATTAGTATGAGCCAAAGTTAGTCCTGTCAGGGAATCACAATAGCTCAAGAGCTATGAACATACGACCCTACAAAATGATGCTAATTGAAACGAACTCCAAGACATGGAAACACAGGTCTTTTTTTTAGTTGTCAACCTTGATGTTATCAATGTACTGTATCTAGTTTTTTCTTTTTATTTTATTTCATTTTTCTTTTTGTATTTGTTTATCCCTGGCAATCTTTGTCTTTGATTCTGGTGTTCTCCATCTTGTATACACATTTATCTGATTGGGGAAAGGAAGGGAAATAACAAACTGCTGAAATAAATACAAAGGATGACCCATTGCAAAAATAATACAGGAAATGAACTTTACAACTTTGTTGGGCAGGGAGCATTGCGGGGAAGAAAGGGATAGTGGGAGAACAATGGAATGGGTAACAATGTTCAATGAGGAATGTACCTTACTCATGTAAATATAACCCCTCTGTACAGCATCTTTACAATGAAATAACATTTTTGAAAGAAAAAAATGGATTTAAAAGTGAGAATATAAATTAATGGATGTTAAAATTAAAAATACAAAATTGGAAAAGGAGGGTCTGATGCTCTCACTTTCAATATCCATTTAAAATATTCTTCATTGTCTCTGTTTTATCTCTGAGCTATGTAACTGTGATTTCAAAAAGAGACATTTGATAGGTAGTCAAATTTTACAGCAATCTCTAATGAATTCCCTAGGAACATAGTCAAAATGAATGTGTGTGTGTGTGTGTGTGTGTGTGTGTGTGTGTGTGTGTATGTGTGTGTGTATTGAAAACACTCTGTGCACTACAATTTGGTAATCTCTTAGGAAAAGATGTTATTGGATCTTAGTTACCCTGAGAATTCTTTCTTCTTGTTAGATGAACTTCTATAATGCAAAAAGGCATAAATACTCCATGATGTTATAAGATGATTAATATTCTTACTATACCTTATATTATACCACATTTAGCAAAACTAACAATACTTCAATTCTAAAGGAAGCTATAGAAAAAGATTACTTTGATAGAGGATAACTTTTCTAACAACGTTTAATAAATTAGTCAGATAATATCTCTGATACTACATTTAAACCAATGATATTCTTCAGGATAGAAAACAGTATGTAGATGAAAAAATGGATTGTCTTTACTGTCTGTTCACTAAGGTGAGTTAAGTGATGAAAGTATATAATTTTTGCCCAAACTTGTGTACAGGTTATTTACCAAAAAGTTAAACTGTTTAATAATATTTTATCCAGGTTGACTTATAGGTAAAGACAAAAGCTTCAAAGTAAAAACCAACAATTATTTAAACAATGGAATATCTTTTAAATTTTAATGTCAGCATCTAACAAAACTGAACGCATACTGATACACACTAAACACTGTGCTGAAAATGAACTATACAACTTGTGGAAGAGGGGGGCTGGGAGGGAAAAACTGGGAGAAAACAAAGGAAGCGGTGACACTGTTCAAAAAGAAATGTACTCAATACCTGACTCATGTAACTGTAACTTCTCTATACATCACCTTTACAGTATAATAATAAATAAAATTTTACACTAAAAATAAATTTACAAAAAAGATCTTGCTAAGAAAAAAAACTGCATGCAATTATTGGTATTGACCTGTTTCCTCATGCTTTTGTTTTCAGTACCTGCTGTAGGAATCTAGAGTGTACAACATTGTGGAAGCAGGACAAATGGTTTGACTTGATAACAGTCTTGATAACATTTTATTTGATAAGATTCTGATTACATATTCTTATGATGTCACAGATACTTGAAGGATGAGAGCATTTTATAATGCACTGTTTCATGAAAACTGAATGTGCTAGTTGAGTAACTCTGGACTGTTGAAGAAGTGGCCATTGTTTTTCTCCATCATTTATGGTTTATTCAGAGATTACTAAACATGAATTATAATTACTTTTCTCATAAAAAATCATGACTGAGTGATCACAAGCTTAAGTTGCTTCACCTGCCTACAATAATGCCTCATTTCTTCCTCTCTTTTTAAGAGCCTAAAATCCAAATACCCAGATAGGTCTCTCTGTAAATCCCTGTAGACTACACTGGGAACATATCATTTTCAGTTAGGTTTTGGCTCTTTATATTTGCTTTCTTTCACTTTTTGGTGTTCACTTGACTTCAGTTAAGATATATTTTTTATTGTAAAGGTGACGTACACAGGGGTAACAGTTATATAAGTCAGATAAAAAATACATTTGTTTTTGAACAACGTAACCTCTTTCCTCATTTCTCCCAGTTTTTCCCTCCCCCCCCTCCTGACAAATTGCATAGTTCATTTTCAACATAGTGTCTTGTGAATATTACTGCTGCATTAGTTCACCCTATCCATGCATTCTAAAGAATAATTTGTGTTTTAAGTTTTGGAAATCTGTGTATATCTTCCACACAGACGGAATGATACTATAGAGTATTCATTTGAAATGAGTTTCTTTTATTGTGATAATAAAAAAATACTGAGAATGTTTTTTTTCTTTAGAGTATCATTAATTCTTTTTTAAATAAATGGCCTATAACTTAGCTCCTAGTAACAGCTTAAAAGAAATAAAATGTCTGGATTAACTTTTCTAAAACTGATTTTAGAGCCATGACTTTTGAATGTAGTGTCTCTTAATTTTATCTGGTACTCCAGGTTCAAGCCTGGCTACAACTTTATTCTATATTGTTTAATTTTATTTCTGACATAATATATTCAAGCCTTCAAGAATGGTGATTATTACACATATAGGTACCAACATATCCAAAAATTGTTATTTGTTTGTTAATTTGCCTGGTAATTTAACATGTTTATTTTGATATTGATATCTACACAACTCAAATTTTGCTAATTGTATTTCCAAAACCTACTTTGAGTTTGAAATATGTCATATACTCTATCTCTTTCTTCCCAGATAATACTGACTTACAATACACTAGTGCTCTTAGTATGTGCTTAATGTAAATGAACTAAGAGGTGTCTATCAGTAGTAGAGGAAAATTCTGATTTAAACAATTTCACTGTAATTCTGCTTTCTTTATTTTTATCTTTGAAAGAAAAGTATGGCTTCATATGTTACAATTTATTTGTTATATTTAATCATACATTATAAAATCATTGTTTTAATGAATTAAAATAAGGTATTTTGCAGTTTAATTTTTCCTTTTATTTAGTCCTCTGATTTAGAAAAATATATCACTTACGGTTGGGCCACCATAAGATTTTCTTTCTCTTTACTTACTTTTCCATTTTCATTACATATCCTCAACACATATTTTTTTTTATTTCTCTTCTCCAACTGTTTATCACCACTAACATTTCACTTCACATTTTGTTTTCTAACCACAACTATGAGATGAAATATTTGTTATTTATACCATCAAAAAATTCATCATGCAAAGGAAGTAGTGACTAGGCTAAACATCCTAAATGATGAGAGGGTTGAAAATCCTGAATAGCCAACAAAATAGAACTGTTCCCTGGTATTACATGGAAAGACCTGAGGAAATGATTACATCAGTCATTTTTTAAATGGGCTCTGGATGGAACTCAATGGGTAGAGTATTTGCCTAGGATATTCAAGGCTATAGGTTTGTTTCTTAGCAATCCAAAAACAAAATGCATCTACTCAACTATTAGACACATTGATCTATGATACAGTAAATATAATAACATAAATGAATGAATTCTGGTGAACGACAGGGTAAAGGTTTGAGTATATGGAGGCATATGTTTAAAAAGACTAACTGTAGATTGTAAGTAATGTGTATTGTTCTGCTTTAGAACATCTAACATGAATGAGAAATGATACACTACTTGACACTTGGACTTTGTGCAAGAAAAAGAGCATTTCATAAGTTTTCACATAAAAGAATAAAAATGCTACAACATATGCAAACAATCTTGCAATGATGTTTTAAAATAAAACTTGGATTATTGAGAAGTACAAGTCATTTTTTGTGGAAGTATAGCATCTGCAAGAAAGGAATTATTTTTGCTTTTATCAGAAACATTACTGTTATAACTGTGGCTTAAGCACTAGATATGTATTGCTTTTCTATATAGATGACTTTTTCCCGATTCAGTACCCATAAGACACAGTGGATGTTAAAGGGAAACCAAACAACAGTGACAGTGTTGACCATCACAGTTGTGACTAGTAGATAGTTTGATTAGCACTTTGAAATGTCTGTTATCTTCCTGTTTATCAATAAACACAGGAAGAAATGCTCAACCTCCCGAGCCATAAAATAAATGAAAATCAAAACAACACAGATACCACCTCCACCCACATAGAATGGCTATAATCAAGAACTCTAATAACAACAGATGCTGAAGGGGATGTGGACAGAAGGAAACCCTACTGCATTGTAGCTGGTAGTGTAAACTTGTTCAACTACTTTGGAAAGTAGTATGGAGGTTCCTCAAAACACTCCAAATAGAGCTCCCCTATGACCCAGCAATCCCACTTTTGGGCATTTACCCAAATGATCACAAACAAGACCATACTAAAGCTACCAGCACAACCATGTTGATTGCAGTATTATTTACCATAGCTAAGATATGGAACCAACCCAGATGCCCCTCAGTAGATGAATGGATCAAGACAATGTGGTGTTTATACACAATGGAATTCCATACCTCCATCAAAAGAATGACATTGCCCCATTTGTTAGGAAATGCAAAGGCTTGGAAAAAATTATATTAAGTGAAGTAAGCCAGGGCCAAAGAAACATAGGCCCCATGATTTCCTTTATTTGCAATAAATAGTATATGTCTGAGACAAGCGGAAAAGGTCAGGCAAGCTGATGTTAGGCAAAATGAACCCCAAGATAAGGACTCAAATTGTTTTTCTCTCTTACGATTGTTTCTAACATATTTATAAGATGATTTCTTTGTTGCTTTGTATGTTCCTCCCCCATGGTATTACTCCTATTTTCACTGTATTTGATGCTGGTATAATTTGTGGAGGTGAAGGGGGAAAACCAATGGTTTAAATAGGAATACAGGTGGACCCGTTGCAACAATGAGATGCACAAGACCTTATTTGGAAAAGTGAGCTTTACAACTTTGGGGCAGGGGGAGTGGAGATGGGAGAGCAGGGATGGTAAGGGGAAACAAAGGAGGAGGCAACAATGCTTGATAAGAAATGTACTCATTACCTTACTCATGTAATTTTAACCCTTCTATATGGTATTTTCACAATAAAAAACTAATTAATAAAAAAGTTTTCTAAATATCAAATTAGTTATTCCATCTCAACATGGACTCTAGTGGATAGTCACTTTAGCACTGCGCAATTCAGGAGGAATTCATTGTGACAAACTCCAAGCTGATTTGTGCAAATGTATTCATAGGTACTGAATATGACATTTTGTGTAACTGAAAAGGAAGAAATGTTTTTTTTCTTACATGTAAGAATTTTTTTTAATTTTCTGTAGATTTGATAACATAAAAGAGAAATGAAGAACAAATCTGAGGAGATCATGTTCATCTTGCTGGGACTGACAGATGACCCTCACCTACAAATAGTGGTTTTCCTGTTTCTCTTTTTCAACTACATCCTGAGCCTAATGGGAAACTTAATTGTTATCCTGCTCACACTGCTGGACTCCAACCTGAAGACCCCCATGTACTTCTTCCTTCGAAATTTCTCCTTCTTAGAAATTTCATTCACTACAGTCTGCATTCCACGCTTCTTGAACAGCATTCTCACAGGAGACAAAACAATCTCCTACAACAGTTGTGCAACTCAACTATTCTTTTTCTTTCTACTAGGAATTACAGAGTTTTACCTCCTGGCCGCCATGTCCTATGACCGCTACGTGGCCATCTGCAAACCCCTGCATTACCCGGTCATCATGAACAGCAAGGTGTGCCACCAGCTGGTGCTCAGCTCCTGGGTGATTGCATTCTTAACCATCTTTCCCCCTTTGCTCTTAGGACTCCAGCTGGATTTCTGTGCATCCAGAACAATTGACCATTTTCTATGTGACACCTCCCCAGTCCTGCAGCTCTCCTGCACAGACACAAGTTTCATAGAAATGATGGCTTTCATCTTAGCTTTGTTGACGCTTATCTTCACATTGTTCTTAGTGGTCCTCTCCTACATATTCATCATCAAAACTATCCTAAAATTCCCCTCTGTCCAACAACGAACAAAGGCGTTTTCCACCTGTTCCTCACACATGGTTGTTGTCTCCATTACTTATGGGAGTTGTATCTTCATGTATATAAAGCCTTCTGCAACAGAAAGAGTGACTTTCAATAAAGGTGTAGCTGTGCTTAATACCTCAGTGGCCCCTTTACTAAATCCTTTCATTTATACTCTAAGGAACAAGCAGGTAAAGAAAGCTTTTAAACATGTACTTCAAAGGATTTTTTTCTTTGCAAAACCAAAAAGCAATATCTAGGTACACTCAACATGTTGTTGAGACATGTATGATAAAGCAGCACAAAATTGCACTTTTCTGATCTGCCCCAATTTTTACCTTGAATATTTATATCATATTACCTTTAAGAACCTGCTCTATATTTATTCTTCTTTGAAAGAAGATCTTAGTAATCTCTAAAGAAAACATTCCTTAAATCCTAGAGTTGACAATGAATTGTAAAAAAAAATCCAGTCTGCATTCACTGTTAACTTGGGTTTGGGAAATGTCTAAATGTTCAATCCAATTTGCAAATTACTTTTTTCTAATCACTGATTTTTTACCTAAAATATGTCTCTGTTATTTCTGTCTTTTTGTTATGGGATTCTGGTTGTAAAGGATAATTGTACAGGGCACAATCCATAAAAGAAAGATTAAAGGGAAAAACAACAAATATTAGATAATGTATTGTTTTAAAATCTTTTTTTTTTGAACTTCTGGATTTTATGATCTGTATTTAGCCTGGGGAGAACAAGATCTCAACTTCAAGTTTTCTTCTTGAAATTCTGTGAAATTAATGTAATATCTAGTATTTTACATGATAAAGGAATAAAATGTTCCAACTAAAGGTTATTCTTTTAATGATCTTTACAATTCTATTGCTTTGTGAAAAGGGAATGAAACACATAACAAGAGCTATAGAAGTAGAAAATGGAACTCCTTAACACTCTGAGACAATGCCTAGAATCATTCAATGTCAGTAATAGTCATGCTGCTTTTAGTAATAAGTAAAAATTAGGAAGAATTCTAGTAGTTAAGTGAGCATTATAAGCTTCCTGTGAATTGTTGTGAAAGTTTAAAATATTATACAGGGATAAATGACCTGTTTTACAATCTTCCTGGAGTCAAGTTAATGAAAAGAATACTTGTACAACAAAATAGCTTTCTTTTCTAGAAACAGCCTGACTTATTGTGTGACCACTCCAAATTAATTAATCCTACTACAGCAGAGGCTATTAGGATTTTCTAAGACAGATTTCACCAGGTGAAATCTAACTTGAATTATTTCTGCAAAATAAACATTATACCAGTGAATGATTTTAACTTGCATCATGCTCACATGGGATATTGAATTTTTTATTAATCACAAAAATTAAAAAGACATTTGGATCATATAAAACCAAAACATACACAAATGAAGTATTTCTTTACAATGATGATTCATTTGAAGTTAATGTACATTTTGAAAGTTTTACTAATATGTATTAGACATAAAGAGGCTATATTTATGTATAAAATGTGATAAGCTTGTATATACATAAAAATTTACATTTCATATTTTCTAAGAATTATGTAAAGTACAACTATCACTGTATCAAGGTAATGAGCATTTTATCCCTTATTACTGTAAGCTTCCTAATGCAGCTCTACAATTGCTGCCTTTCCTATATTTCTCACCACCCTCAGTAATGAAATATTTACTTTTTGTCTCTATTTTTTTACCTCATATATGAAACAAGTGTCCAGTATTTCTTTCAGTTAGTTTCCCTCCTGAAGGCTACTTCTTAGAGCTTTATTCTTGGAAGTGCCTGTATGGAATGTTTATCTCTTATTGCTTACCAGTATTCTATTTCATTCTTGTATCCAAATATTTACCTGTTGGGAGACATGAATTTTTATCTTCTGATTGGTTTAGTATACCTAAAGCTGCTAGGAACATTTGACAACAAATATTTTTTGTGGTGATATGCTTTCATGTTCCTGGGTTAAACATTCAGTAGTTTGATGGCATGATTATTTGATATGTATATGTTCAACTTTTAAGAACATATTCAAACGGTTTTATAAAATGATGATCTAGGAGTTCAGAGGAAGATGGTGGAGGAGAAGCTGGAGGCAAAAGAAGCTCTTGCATAGAAAGCAGTTTTAGTGCTCCAGTGAACAGTCCTAGGCTAGAGAATCACCCCAAGTGTGCCACCACAGTACAGAGAGTTTGGCCAGAGAGGGAAAATCCAGGCAAGGAGACAGATCTGCGCACTTGCCGGTAGCTGTTGCTGTGGTGGCTTCGGCGGGCATAGCCGCCATACCTTCAACAGAGAGTCCTGGTCAAAGGTATCAGAAACAGCGGCCAAGAGGATTCTACTCAACACCAGCAAGAACGGACAAGGAGCAGATATGTTCATCCTGCAGATCGCAGACCATAGACAACCCAGGAACAAGACTCTGGCATGAGTAGAACCCTGACAACTTCACTCCTTCTCAGGAAGCAGAGGAGGGAAGGCCGCCCTTCCCCCACCACTGGAGGTCTCCATCTTTGATACTGACAAAGGCCCACTAACAGCTAGCTCCAACTTAGGCCTTGGAAATTTTAAAAAAAAAAAAAAGTCGTTTATCAGATCACAGGAACCAGATCTGACCTGACCTGCTAGGTTCAGCCCCACCCAGGGGAAAGTCACCCCCCAAGGCAGAGGCAACTCCACGCCCAGAGGAGTGGTTTTCTTCACTGGGTAAACACAGCCAGAGGCTGCCCCTCCCTACAGCAGCCTAGACAATCAACTGAAATTCAGTAAACATAAACTCTGAGAATTGCTCCAGGCTGGGCTCTACAAGTATTTTAGGAGCTAGCCCCTCAGGGAAAAGCTACTGTTTGCTGAAAGGCCTCAACCCTACCCAGAACCTAGCCTTATCACATCATCTCCAAATTAGAGGACACAGCCATCTCCCTCTTTTGTGATACTCAAAGCAGATCTCCCTCACAATGAACTAGCCTGGGAGGAGGATCACAAAATCCTGGGTAAAGCGGAGCATTTTTCTGCCTGCTCAAACAAGCTAACTTAAGAAACCAATCAAGCCACCAGAAAACCAAACACCACAAGCAGGTGAGAGACTCCACCAAGACACTGGTTATGGACACAGGGGAGATACAGGATCTTCCCATCCCCTCCCCCGGCCAAAAAAAATCCAAGAATTCTTTTTTGGACCCTTTTTTTAATTTTTAATTTTTTAAAAATTGTTTTCTATTAATTTTTTTCTCTCAATTTTTTTTTAGGTGCACAGGTGTGTGTGCTTTTTTAAAATCTCTTCTGACCTTCTGGTCCTTTTCTTAAAAATTCTTTTCATTTTTTTTCTATTTCTTTCTTTTTTGCATGACTTAATTGCTGTTCTGCTCATCCCCAGATACATAATTATCCTCGATTATTACACCTTATCCACCACTGTGTACACACTTAATCCACAAATTTATTACTCAATTCACAACCTCTTAGGCTTAAATTCTTTGATAGCAGTATTATCTCTTTATACATACATAATTGTCAAGTAACTAATTTTAAGAATTTTTAGTTTTTAGTTTTTCATGTCTCCTTTCTATCCCTCCCCTCCTCTCATCCTATCCTTTTCTTCTCTCAATATTATTTTGTTCAACAAACATAAATTTTTTGTTTCACTTTTCAAATTTAAATTTTTGCTTTTCCATTTTTTCTTTTTTTTATTCTCTCTCCTATCATTCTGTCCAATCTATTTCCCTCTGTGAAATTAGGACTCGGTTAAATTCAATCTCCTTTTACCTCTCCATATCCCTCTACTCCTATTTTTCCCCACATTTCTCCCTAAACCTAATAATTTCTGGTTTGCCAAATTCTTCTTTGCTGTTCTTAGTCCATTAATCCATAGTTGTTTGATGTTGAATAGAGTGTATCTGTTGAACTAGATTCTATCTGCAGCAATTTTGACTGTGCAACTACAGGACTTTGGCTGAGGCTTGCCCTAAAATGGTGTTCTAGCACAAAACTGGTGTTACATGCATACTAAATAGGCAGAACAAGCCAGAAAAACACAAGAAAAATGGCAAGTCCGGGTATCTGAACTCCCACTCTGATAATCAGGTGACAAAATAGTTAGTGAATAATCCAGAGGAGAGTTCCCAAAAAGCTCTACAAACACTACTGGTAAACATGGTGAATGAAAAGATTGAAAACCTGCAAAGGACTCAGCGTGAGCATGACTGGAAGGGAGAGGAGGCAAACCAAAGATTAATACAGGAATCTCGTGAGTGTGAGGAAGCTACTCAAAGATTGATACACGAATTACGTGAACAGATTGAGAACAGTCAAAGAGAAAGATAGGAATTGCGTGAGCAAGCTGAGAACAGCCCAAGAAAAACACAGGAATTGCCTGAGCAGACTGAGAACAGACAAAGAGAACTACTGGAATACAATATACCAAGCAAATAGCCGCCATAAACAGGCGGGAGTTGCAATCCTAACATCAGCTAAAATAAACTTCAAATTAAAATTAGTGAGAGGAAATAAGGTCACTACACACTAATTAAGGGATCTCTCCTTCAGGAGGGTATTACAATTCTAAATATCTGTTTGCCAAACAACAGAGCACCCAAATTTATCCAAGAAACACTACTTTCTCTCAAATCTCACATAGATCCAAAGACATTAATTGGTGGGGACTTTAACACACCACTTTCCCCACTAGATAGATCAACTGGGCAAAAATGCAACAGAGAAACCGCAGATCTAAACAACTGCATAGATCAATTAGATTTAACAAACATCTACTGACTATTTCATCCAGCAGCATCAGAATACACGTTTTTCTCAGCAGCACATGGAACATTTTCCAAAATAGACCACATTTTAGGTCACAAAGCAAACTTGTCCAAATTCAGAAACATTGAACTTATACCTTGTATTCTCTCAGACCACAAGGGAATAAAATTAGAACTCAACACCAAAAGCCACCAAAGAAAGTCTTGTAACACATGGAGGCTGAACAACATACTGTTGAATCACCACTGAGTCATGGAAGAGATTAGAAAGGAAATTCAAATGTTCATGATATTCAAGATAAAAGAAAACATATATTACCAGCTCCGATGGTACATAGCAAAGGCAGTACTCAGAAGCAAGTTTATAGCTCTGAGTTCCTACATCAACAAATTAGAGAGATCTGAACGCAACAATTTAATGAGACATCTGAACCTCCTTGAAAAAGAGCAGCAAGATAAACCCCAATCCAGTAGACGGAAAGAAATAATTAAAATTAAATCACAATTAAACAAATTAGAATCCAAAAAAAAACATAGAACGAATCAACAAAACACAGAGTTGGTTCTTCGAAAAAATTAACAAAATTGACAGACGCTTAGCAAATCGTATCAGAAAAAAAAGAGAATATACCCAAATAAATAAACTCAGAGATGAGAATGGAAACATCATCACAGAAACAACCAAGATTAAGTACATTATAAAAGAATACTTCTCAAACATTTATACTAATAAGTTTGAGAACTTGGCAGAAATGGACCTTTTCCTAGCAAATATCGACATGCTGAAACTAAACCAAGATGAGTTAAACCATCACTACAGGCCTATATCAAGCATTGATAGAAACCGCAATAAGAGACCTCGCATCTAAGAAAAACCCAGGACCAGATGGATTTGCAGTGGAATTCTACAAGTCCATCAAAGCAGAGCTCACACCAAGGCTCCGCCAACTCTTCAATGAAATTGAAAGAGAAAGTTCACTACCAAACTCATTCTATAAAGCCATCATAACCCTTAACCAAAAACCAGGCAGGGACTCATCAAAGAAAGAGAACTATAGACCCATTTCTTTGATGAACATTGATTCAAAACTTCACAATTCAACCTAAAAAGCATACAACACGATCAAACAGGATTCATTTCAGGAATGCAAAGCTGGTTCAATATACACAAATCAATTAATATAATTCATCACATCAACAGGAGAAAGGATAAGAACCACATGGTTATCTCAATAGATGCAGAAAAAGCATTTGACAAGATCCAACACCCTTTTATGAAAAATTTTTCTGGAAAAATTAGGAATCCAGGGAACATTCCTCAATACAATAAAGGCTGTCTATGATAAACCTACAGCCAGCCTTATACTTAACGGTGAAAAACTAAAGCCATTTCCTCTTAACTCAGGAACAAGACAAGGATGTCCACTCTGCACTTCTCTTCAATCTGGTATTAGAATGTCTAGTTAAAGCAATAAGAAAAGATGCAAACATAAAAGGGATCCAAATAATGAAAGATGAAGTAAAACTCTCCCTCTCTGCAGAAGGCATGATCTTGTATTTAAAGAATCCCACAGACTCCACTCCTAAATTACTCAAGCTGTTTCAAAACTTTGGCAAAGTAGAAGGGTAAAAAATTAACCCTCAAAAATCAATGGCTTTTCTGTATGCCAAAAATGAGAAAAATGTGGCTGAAATCAGGAAAGTAACTCCATTCGTAATAGCCCCACAAAAAATAAAATACCTAGGAATTAACTTAACCAAAAAAGTGATGGACCTCTATGATGAAAACTTTAAAAACTTGAAAAAGGAAATCAAAAGAGAACTTAGAAAGTGGCAAAACCTCCCATGCTCCTGGATTAGAAGGATCAACATCGTGAAAATGGCAATACTTCCCAAGACTATATACAAATTCAGTGCAATACCTATCAATATTCCAACCTCTTTCTTCAAGGAAATAGAAGAGGCAATCCAAAAATTCATATGGAACAATAAAAGACCCCGAATAGCAAAAGTGATCCTTAACAGAACGAACACTGCTGGAGAAATATCAATACCAAATTTCAAACTCCACTACAAAGTCATAGTAATCAAACAGCTTGGTACCGGCACAAGAACAGACCTCAGCACCAATGGAATAGAATTGAAAACCCAGAAATGAACCCACAGACCTATACCCACCTAATCATTGATAAGGGAGCTAAAAAAATAGAATGAAAGAAAGACAGCCTCTTCAGTAAATGGTGCTGGCAAAATTGGTTAACCACTTATAGAAAACTAAAGCTAGATCCTTATATATCACCCTGCACCAGAATCAACTCCAAATGGATGAAAGACCTCAGAGCCAAATAGGAGAAACCCTAGGTCTCCTTGGCACAGGCAGAAACTTTCTAAAAAGAGATCCAGAAACACAACAAATCAAAGAAAGGTTGGACAAATGGGATTGCATGAAATTGCAGAGCTTCTGCATGGCAAAGGACATAGCTAGCAAGATCAATAGAAAGCCCATGGATTGGGAGAAGATCTTCACTAGCCATACAATGGACAAGGGTCTCATATCTAAAATATACCTGGAACTCAAAAAATTAAATCCCCCAAACACAAATCTTCAAAGAAACAACTTCCCAATAAATCAGTGGGCTAAGGACTTACAGAGAAACATCTCTGAAGAGGAAAGAAGGATGGCCAATAGACACATGAAGAAATGCTCATCCTCTCTAACCATAAAAGAAATGCAAATCAAAACAACATTGAGATACCACCTCACCCCAGTTCAAGAACTCTAGTAACAACAGATGCTGGAGGGGATGTGGACAGAAGGGAACCTTACTGCACTGTTGATGGGAGTGTAAACTTGTTCAACCACTTTGGAAAGTAGTAAGGATGTTCCTCAAAAGACTCCACATAGAGATCACTTATGACCAGGCAATCCCACTTTTTGGCATTTACCCAAATGTTCACAAACAATTCCATACTAAAGCTACCAGCATGACTGTTTATTACAGCCTTATTTACCATAGCTAAGATATGGATCCAACCCAGATGACCCTCAGTAGATGAATGGATCAAGAAAATGTGGAATATATACACAATGGAATTGTAGGCCTCCATCAGAAAGAATGACATTGCCCCATTTGTTAGGAAATGGAAAGACTTGGAAAAAAATTATACTAAGTGAAGTAAGCCAGGCCCAAAAAACATAGGTCCCATGGTTTCCCTTACTTGCAATAACTAGTATATGTCTGAGACAAGCAGAAACGGTCAGAAAGTTGATGTTAGGCAAAATGAACCCCAAGGTAAGGATTAAAATTTTTTTTTATCTTTTTTGCGATTGTTTCTAACAGATTTATAAGATGATTTCTTTGTTGCTTTGTTGGTATAATTTGTGGAGGAAAGTGAAAAAACGAATTGTTTAAATAGGGATACAGGTGGACCCATTGCAACAATGAGATGTAGAAGATTTTATGTCGAAAAAGCAACTTTACAACTTTGGCTGGGTAGGGGGGGCACAGCGAGGCGCGGAGGAGGGGAGATGGGCAGGGAAAAAAAAGGAAGAGGCAACAATGCTTGATAAGAAATGTATTCATTACCTTGCCCATGTAATTGTAACCCCTCTGTACGGTATTTTCACAATTTAAAAAAAAACTATGGTAAAATAATGATATATTTTCATATTCACATTATCAGTTAATGGATATGATGGTGCAGCTCACTGTCAGTGGATCCACCACTTATATAAAATGGTTATAGAAAGTAATTCTGTGCTTTTAAAGATTTTTTTAATTTAGCACATACTAGTGATAAAGGAGGGATTCATTATATCATTTCAGTTATATGTATGTAATACATTAATGTTCTTTACCATCTGTTACTCTTCAAATGCACCTGCTCTATTTTTCTCTCCCCCTTCTCCACATTCCTAGTAGCACACACAACTTTTACCTTGGAATTCCTCCCCAGCTCTCTAAATTGAGAGAAAATAATACAGTTCCCTTTGCGGGGGGGGGGGGGGGGGGGATACGGTGGTGGGGCCTGAACTCTGGGCACTGTTCTTCAGCTCAAGGCTAGGGCTCTACCACTTGAGCCACAGCACCACTTCTGGCTTTTTTCTTTTTGCTTATATGGTGCTGAGGAATCGTACCCAGGGCCTCATGCATGCAAGGCAAGCACTCTACCACTGAGCCACCTTCCCAGCCCTACAGTTCCCTTTTGAATGTGAGCTTTTCTACTTAATTTTATGACCTTCAGTTCCATCCACTTCCCTGCAAACAGCAGATTTTATTAAATGTAAGGTTTCCAAGTACTTTCTAGTAATCCTCTAGATTTCAGCAGTACTTCTTATAATATTTTTTCCATGTCAAATTTTACTAATGTGTCTTCTGCTTTCTTTAATTATGCTAATTAATAAGTCATATAGCCTGTAAAGGAAAAGGTATGTGTCTATTGACTGTTTCAACTATCATTTCTAGTATGCTGTTGCTAAAGTTTTGCTAATTTCATCTCTTATATTCATTCTTCCTTTTCCGCTCCCAAATTGGACAATGGTTGTCTTTTTATTCCCTAAGAACTTGGGGTATGTCATCCAGTTTTACATATGAGATGACTAGGAGTATTTTTAAGGTATTTTAGCCATAAACTTTCTTCCTAGAAGCATTTTCCTTTTATCCCACAGGTTCTGGTATAACTTGTTTTCATTGGTATGTGAATCTAGCAATTTTTAAATTTCTTTTCTGATTTCTTCAAGCGAATATAGATAGTTAAAATTTTATATTATTCAACATGCATTTTTGTTAAAATAAATTTTGTGGTTTTTGTGATTGAAACTACAGTGTTTATTTCCTGGAGACTTTCCTTATTTCTTCCTTTCAACTTAGTCTACTCCTTTTGCAGCTGCACAAACTCACTACATTTTATGTTGGGCAATTCACCAATAGAAAGAAGGCAAGAAAAAAGAAAGAAAAAAAGAAAGAAAGAAAGAGAGAAAAGAAAGAATGAAAGAGAGAGAAACAAAGAAAGAAAGAAAGCAGGCATGAAAGAAAGAAAGCAGGCAAGAAAGAAAGCAAGAGAGCAAGCTAGCAAGCAAGACAGAAAGAAAGAAAGAAAGAGCGGATGGAAGGAAGGAAGGAAGGAAGGAAGGAAGGGAGAGAGAGAGAGAGAGAGAAAGAAAAAGAAAGAAAGAAAGAAAGAAAGAAAGAAAGAAAGAAAGAAAGAAAGAAAGAAAGAAAGAAAAGGAGAGAGAAAGAGAGATGGAGAGAGAAAGAGAGAGAAAGAAAGAAAGAGAAATAGTACAACAAGGAGCTATAATTATGTATTTCAACATACTACAGAATCTAAAGGGGAATATGAAACCCAACAAAAATAGTAAAACTATTAAAATGGTTATCACACTTAAAACTTAATAGGGGATTTCTTTTTGTCTTATCTCTGAAGATTGGGTACAAGCAGAACAAAGTATATAACTACTATAATCAAAAAAATATAAACGATGACTTATTACACATTCAAGCTCATTAACAACATGGTAAGTCACTGTCAAAATAGAAGGAAATATATACAACCTATCTTGGAGAGGCAAAGTTGAGGTTGCTGGCACATAATAAACTAAAGTGTGTGAAGGAACAAACAAAAGCCTGACAGCAAAAACACTATGAGATGTGTAGACAACTCAAAATATGTCCCTATATGGCAACACTTTTCAATTTATGAAGTGATATTCAACTACCCACATAATTAGAAAAATTCAAACATGACTCTCTTTACCGTTGGTTAGCCATGTGACAGCCAACACTGTTGAAGTCTAAGAACCTACACTGCTGTAGATAGGACCACCAAGAAACTGGAGTCCTACTCGCTGTTGTTGGGAATGGAAGACTAACATATCTAGGGAACAGTGAATCAATAGCTAGCAAAGATGTGTATGTAGCGTTTAGTTTTCACTTAGAATTTCCATGTGCCAGAAAATTATGATATATATATATATATATATAGGCACAATTTTACTGATTGACATATTCATTCAAGTTGTCAAAACGGAGTCTATCAGCTGACATATCAGGAAATAACGAATATGATTAATCTTCACAAAGAAGATCTATGTCTGTGGAATTGCCATGGCATGTGTTTTGTTATATAGTGTTAGGTGATTTTTTAAATGCTATTTTCCATAAAATATGTTTTTCCTGAAATCAATTGCTCTACAACAGGCTGTCTTTTTCCATTTTATGTTTGCCTTTCAATATCTACCTGAAATATTCCTCATTCTCTGTTTCTAAACCCTGAAACATACAATGGTGATTGCAAAAGACAAAAGGTTAGTAGACATTTTAATGTTATAGCCATCAGTAATGAATTCTCTGGAAGCATAATCAAAAGGAGTAAATATGGCGTGTGTGTGTGTGTATGTGTGTGTGTGTGTGTGTGTGTGTGTTTATATGTCTCTAAAGGACTTTTCTGCATTGCAATTTGGAAATCCCTTAGGAAATAATGTCATCAGCTCTTGGTTACCTTGAGAATTGATATTTTTCCTTGTTAGATATATCCCCATAAGACACCCAGTCATAGATAGCTTGTGGAGTTATTATTAATATTTCTACTATAACCATTGTCACATTTAACAAAGTTCATAATACCTCAAGTAACTACATATATAGTGTTTATAGTACAGTGTTTACAGTATAATACTTCAAGCTGTAAAAAAATAAGGTAATTTGACAGACTTTCAAACAACATGCATTATTGAATTAGCCAAAAATTATCTCTTAGACAACCTTTAAATCATCTGCACATTTTAAGGTTGAATGTGGTATGTAGATAAAAGAATGGATCATCTATGCTCTCTGTTCATCAGGGTGAGTTAAGAATTGAAGTGCAAAAATGTTTTGTCCATATTTTGGGATTCAATTTATTAAAGAAAGCTGTTAAAGTATTTTAAGAAGTAGTATTTTAACCATATTGACTTGTACTTACTGGGGAAGAGCTTCAAAGCAAGAAGCAATAATCGTTTAAAATTAAAAAGACTTTGCATTTCTAATATCCTGTTAAATTAATAATAGCATGTAACAACACAGAATATGATTACGTTAACTAGCCTGTGTTCTCAGCATTTTTTTCTGTGATTTGAGGAATAATATCTGTTATAAAGGGACACATGGAATAAGTCATTTGTGAAGCTGGACAATACTTTGATAAGATGAAATTATATATTATGATAATACATTCCTATCAATGTTGTTACTGATGATTTGTGAGAATATGGTGTTTTATAAAGTCTGAATGTACTTGACTAAGGAACTCTGGACATGCTCTTTCCATAACTTATGGTTTATGAAAAGATTACTAGGCATGAGATTTACAACTATTTTTTTTCAAATGTACCATGAATCATCTCTATCACTAGATTTTACTCCTTCACTTGCCTACAGTGTTATCTAATTTCATCATTTTATTTTAAGTCCTAATGACAAAAATACACAGATTAAAGTCCTTCATTTGTCCAGTACTGGAAAAATTTTCTAACTTTCACTTATTTTTGTTTCTTTATGCATTTTCCTTTCTTAAAATAATTCATGTTTTAGAGCTTGGAACCAATTCTGTTAATATCTTTCTCATATATGATCTTAAAGTGTCCATTTAAGATGACTTTGTTTTATTTAATGTTAAAAAATCCTGAGAATGACGTTTTTTATTCCAAGGAAATATCAGTAATTCTTTTTATGAGAAATGTCCCATTACATGGCTTCTATTACAATTTATGAAAAATAAAACTCCTATACCTACCTTTCTAAAAGTGTAATATTAAAACCATAGCTTTGGAAGATATATGTTAATTTGACCTCCTACTCCAAAGCAAGAATACAATTTTCTTCTGTATGATTATCTTCATTTACAGTTAATATATATACAAATAATCACAAAAAGGTAGATGTGAATTTCTCAGTAGAGCCAAGAATTGTTATTATTTGATTGCTACTTCTTGGTCAGTTATCTAATCATACCCTATATTAGAAGAACTTTCACACCAAGACTTCTTTTATTTTTATAATTACTTATTTTATTTCATAGTTTTACTATTTAAATTTCTACTTTGTCTAAAATTTAGAAAAATACTTTATATAATTTCTTTATTTTAGAAAAACACATTACTTACTTTAGGCTTCCCTGAGCCTTTTTTTCTTTAGTTTACATTTATATTCCTAGGATACATCCTAAATGCATTTTTGTGTTTCTCAGCTTTTACAACCATTTATCATATGTAAAGCTTCACTAGACTATGTATGTTTTCAAACTATGACTAGGAGATGAAATATTTGTTGCTAGCTATATCCATATTAAAATATTTTTCTAATGAAATTATTTCAGAAAGAACTTGTATCTCTTATTACAGATGGTGGGGACTGAAAATCCTTATTAGAACAAAAAATAAAATGGTTTCCTGTATGTAACAATGAAATATCTGATAAAACAATACCACTCATTAGTCATTAAAAGTGAGCCAGGATTGAACTCATGATGGAGCTTTTGTTCCTTAGCACTGAAAATTAATTAAAGCATTCAAGTAATAAATGTTTTGAAATAGATATATGTTCCAGTAAATGTGAATTCTTATTACTGGGATACTTTAGATTAGTTTGTATTACAATGTATGTTTTAAAGACTAAACAAAGATTGCTATACATGTTTGCTTCTAGAGCACATATAACCAATTAAGAAATGATATGCTTCTTAAAATTTCCAGGTTGTATGAGAATGAAGTGTTTTTTCTAAATTATTTTCACAGAAAATTAGTAACAGGTTACTAAATGTATGCATATGTAACCTTCTCCAAGGAGTGCTTTAAAACACAGCTTTAACTGTCCAGAAATGCAAACTACTCATTGCAAGAAGCCACCATAAAACAGAAAGTACTTTTAGCATTACTATTAGAAATATCACATGCTAACTGCAGTTAAGATATTATCCATGGCACCAATCCACTGAGTTTTCTTTTCTTTCCATTCCTATAGAATAGCAGATGGTGGATGATAAAGGGAAATCATGTCAGAATGACATGTTCATCTTTCCGGTGATTCAATAGATAATTGTATTATCTTCTTATTTCTTGCCTTCTTTTTTTCCCCTTTTTGCCAGTCCTGTGTCTTGAAGTTTGGGCCTGGGCACTGTCACTGAACTTCTTTTATTTAAGGCTAGTGCTCTACCACTTGAGTCATAGTATGCCGCTTCTGGTATTTTTGAGTAGTTTATTGAAATAAGAGACTTATGGAATCCTTCCCAGGCTAGTTTCCAAATGAGATCTTCAAATCTCAGCCACCAAACTACATAAAATTACAGGCATGAACCACCATTGCCCAATTTGTTTCTCACAGCAGGCTGCTTATTACCACACACACATCTTGGTTGATATTCATTTTAACACTGGTGAATTGGGTGAGATGTGCATTGTGATGAACTCTAAAGTGACTTGTAGAAATAGCTGCACATTGGTAGATCTGAAAGAGAAGACAGGAGTTTTCTTTCCTGTGATATAATTTTTGTTTTTTGTAGATCTGATCATCGAAAGACAAATGAAGAATAAATCAGATGAGATCGTGTTCATCTTGCTGGGACTGACAGATGACCCTCAGCTACAACTTGTGGTTTTCCTGTTTTTCTTTGTCAACTACATCCTGAGCCTGATGGGGAACTTTGTCATCATCCTGCTCACGCTGCTGGACCCCAACCTCAAGACTCCCATGTACTTCTTCCTTCGAAATTTCTCCTTCTTAGAAATTTCTTTCACCACAGTTGACATCCCACACTTCTTGAACAGCATTGTCACAGGAGACAAAACAATCTCCTACAACAGTTGTGTAACTCAACTATTCTTTTTTTTCCTACTAGGAATTACAGAGTTTTACCTCCTGGCCGCCATGTCCTATGACCGCTACGTGGCCATCTGCAAACCCCTGCATTACCCGGTCATCATGAACAGCAAGGTGTGCCACCAGCTGGTGCTCAGCTCCTGGGTGATTGCATTCTTAACCATCTCTCCCCCTTTGCTCTTAGGACTCCAGCTGGATTTCTGTGCATCCAGAACAATTGACCATTTTCTATGTGACACCTCCCCAGTCCTGCAGCTCTCCTGCACAGACACAAGTTTCATAGAAATGATGGCTTTCATCTTAGCTTTGTTGACGCTTATCTTCACATTGTTCTTAGTGGTCCTCTCCTACATATTCATCATCAAAACTATCCTAAAATTCCCCTCTGTCCAACAACGAACAAAGGCGTTTTCCACCTGTTCCTCACACATGGTTGTTGTCTCCATTACTTATGGGAGTTGTATCTTCATGTATATAAAGCCTTCTGCAACAGAAAGAGTGACTTTCAATAAAGGTGTAGCTGTGCTTAATACCTCAGTGGCCCCTTTACTAAATCCTTTCATTTATACTTTAAGGAACAAGCAGGTAAAGAAAGCTTTTAAACACATGCTTCAAAGGATTTTTTTCTTTGCAAAATCAAAAGGCAATATCTAGGTACACTCAACATGTTGTTGAGACATGTATGATAAAGCAGCACAAAATTGCACTTTTCTAATCTGTCTCAAGTTTTACCTTGAATATTTATATCATATTATTTTTAAGAACGTGCTCTCTATGTTATTTTTCTTTGGAAGAATATCTTAGTAAGCTCTAGAGAACATATTCCTAAAATCCTTGAAGTAACAATGAATTTCCAAAAAAAATCCACTCTGCACTCACTGTTAGCTTGGTTTTAGGACATATCTAAATGTTCAATCCCATTTGCAAATTACTGGTTTCTAATCAGTGATTTTTTTACCTAAAATATGTCTCTGTTATTTCTGTCTTATTGTTATTCCTTTGGAATTCTGGTTATAAAGGATAATTGTACAGGGCACAATCCATAAATAAAAAAGATTAAAGGGAAAAACAACAAATATTAGATAGTGTATTGTTTTATGTTCTTTTATTTTTTTGAACTTCTGGATCTTATGATCTGTATTTAGCCTGGGGGGAACAAGATCTCTACTTCAAGTTTTCTTCTTGGAATTCTGTGAAATTAATGTAATTTCTAGTAGTTTACATGATAAGGGAATGAAATGTTCCAACTACAGGTTATTCTTCTAATGATCTTTACAATTCTATTGCTTTGTGAAAAGGGAATGAAGCACATAAAGACAAGGGTTTTAGAAGAAGTTGAAAATGGAACTCCTTAACACTCTGAGACAATGCCTAGAATCATTCAATGTCAGTAATAGTCATGATGTTTTTAGCAATAAGTAAAAATTAGGAACAATTCTAGTAGTTAAGTGAGCATTGTAATCTTACTGTGAATTGTTGTGAAATTTTAAAATATTATACAGGGATAAATGACCTGACCTATCATCTTCCTGGAGTCAAGTTAATGAAAAGAACACTTGTACAACAAAATAGCTTTCTTCTCTAGAAGCTCCCTGAATTATTGTGTGACCACTCCGAATTAATTAATTCTACTACAGCAGAGGCTATTAGGTTTTTCTAAGACAGATTTCACTAGGTGAAATATAACTTGAATTATTTCTGCAAAATAAACATTATACCAGCGAATGATTTTTAACTTTCATCATGTTCACATAGGATATTGAATTTTTTATTAATCACAAAAATTAAAAAGACATTTGGATCATATAAAGCCAAAACATACACAAATGAAATATTTCTTTACAATGATGATTCATTTGAAGTTAATGCACATTTTGAAAGTTTTACTAATATGTATTAGACATAAAGAGGCTATATTTATGTATAAAATGTGATAAGCTTGTATGTACATAAAAATTTACATTTCATATTTTCTAAGAATTATGTAAAGTACTATCACTGTATCAAGGTAATGAGCATTTTATCCCTTATAACTATAAGCTTCCTAATGCAGCTCTACAATTGCTGCCTTTCCTATATTTCTCACCACCCTCAGTAATGAAATATTTACTTTTTGTCTCTATTTTTTTACCTCATATACGAAACAAGTGTCCAGTATTTCTTTCAGTTAGTTTCCCTCCTGAAGGCTACTTCTTAGAGCTTTATTCTTGGAAGTGCCTGTATGGAATGTTTATCTCTTATTGCTTACCAGTATTCTATTTCATTCTTGTATCCAAATATTTACCTGTTGGGAGACATGAATTTTTATCTTCTGATTGGTTTAGTATACCTAAAGCTGCTAGGAACATTTGACAACAAATATTTTTTGTGGTGATATGCTTTCATGTTCCTGGGTTAAACATTCAGTAGTTTGATGGCATGATTATTTGAAATGTATATGTTCAACTTTTAAGAACATACTCAAACGGTTTTATAAAATGATGATCTAGGAGTTCGGAGGAAGATGGTGGAGGAGAAGCTGGAGGCAAAAGAAGCTCTTGCATAGAAAGCAGTTTTAGTGCTCCAGTGAACAATCCTAGGCTAGAGAATCACCTCAAGTGTGCCATCACAGTACAGAGAGTTTGGCCAGAGACAGAAAATCCAGGCAAGGAGACAGATCTGAGCACTTGATGGTAACTGGGGCTGCAGTGGCAGGGGCTGTGGCTATAGCCACCATACCTACAACACAGAGAGTCCAGGACAAAGACCCCAGATGCAGCAGGTGAGGAGATCCTACTCAACACCAGCAAGAACTGACAAGGAGCAGATATTTTCATCCTGCAGATCAGAGATGGCCCAGGAACCAAGACTCTGGCATAAGTAGTACCCTGAGATCCTCAATCCTTCTCAGGGAACAGAGGAGAGAAGGCTGCCCCACCACACCACCTGAGATCTCCATCTTTGATACTGACAAAGGGCCACTAGCAGCTAGCTCCAACTTAGGCCTTGGAAGAAAGAAAAAAAGTCATTTAGCAGGTTACAGGAACCTGACCTGACCTGCCAGGTTCAGCCCCACCCAGGGGAAAGTCCCCCCCCAACCCCCAGGCAGAGCAACTCCACTGGGGGAGGAGTGACTTTCTTCACTGGGTAAACACAGCCAGAGGCTGCCCCTCCCTACAGCAGCCTAGACAATCAATTGAAATTCAGTAAACATAAACTCTGAGAATGGCTCCAAGCTGAGCTCTGTGAGTGTCTTAGGAGCTAGCCTTCTCAGGGAAAAGCTACTGTTTGCTGAAATGTCTCAACTCTACCTCATCACATCATCTCCAAATTAGAGGACACAGCCATCTCCCTCTTTTGTGATACTCAAAGCAGATCTCCCTCACATTGAACTACCCTGGGAGGAGGATCACAAAATCCTGGGTAAATAAAGCAGAGCATTTTTCTTCCTGCTCAAACAAGCTAACTTAAGAAACCAATCAAGCCACCAGAAAACCAAACACCAAAAGCAGACCAGAGACTCCACCAAGAGACTGGTTATGGACACAGGGGAGATACAGGATCTTCCCATACCCTCCCTCCCCCCCCCAAAAATCCAACTATTCTTTTTTGGACCTTTTTTTTAATTTTTACTTTTTTGAAAATTGTTTTCTATTAATTTTTTCCTCTCAGAATTTTTTTAGATGTATAGGTGTGTGTGCTTTTTAAAAATCCTTTCTGACCTTCTGGTCCTTTTTTAAAAAATTCTTTTCATTTTTTCAGTTTCTTTCTTTTTTGCATAACTTAATTGCTGTTCTGCTCATCCCCAGATACATATACATCCTTTATTATTACACCTTATCCGCCATTGTGTACACACTTAATCCACAAATTTATTACTCAATTCACAAACTCTTAGGCTTAAATTCTTTATTAGCAGTATTATCTCTTTGTACATACATAATTGTCAAGTAACTAATTTTAAGAATTTTTAGTTTTTAGTTTTTCATGTCTCCTTTCTATCCCTCCCCTCCTCTCATCCTATCCTTTTCTTCTCTCAATATCATTTCTTTCAACATACATAAATTTTGTGTTTCACTTTTTAAATTTAAATTTTTGTTTTTTCAATTTTGTCTTGTTTTTCTTTTTTTAATGTCCCTCTTATCATTCTGTCCAATCCATTTCCCTCTCTGAGATTAGAACTTGGTTAAATTCAATCTCCTTTTACCTCTCCACATCCCTCTAATCCTATTTTTCTCCATATTTCTCCCTAAGCCTAATAATTTCTGGTTTGCCAAATTCTTCTTTGCTGTTCTTAGTCCATTAATCCATAGTTGTTTGATGTTGAATAGATTGTATCTGTTGAACTAGATTCTATCTGCAGCAATTTTAACTGTGCAACTCCAGGACTTTGGTTGAGGCTTGCCCTAAAATAGTGTTGTAGCACAAAATTGGTGTTACTTTTATACCAAATAGGCAGAACAAGAAAAATGGCAAGTCCGGGTATCTCAACTCCCAATCATGATAATTAGGTGACAGAGCAGTTAATGAAGAATCCAGAGGAGAGTTCCCAAAAAGCTCTACAAACACTACTGGTAAACATGGTGAATGAAAATATGAAAACCTGCAAAGAGCTCAGTGTGAGCATGACAGGGAGAGAGAGGAAGCAAGCCAAAGATTAATACAGGAATCTCGTGAGCATGAGGAAGCTACTCAAAGATTGATACATAATTGTGTGAGCAGGTTGAGAACAGTCAAAGAGAAAGACAGGAATTGTGTGAACAGGCTGAGAATAGACAAAGAGAAACACAGGAATTGCCTGAGCAGACTGAGAACAGACGAAGAGAACTACAGGAATTGTGTGAATGTGAGGGAGCTAATCAAAGAGTGATACAGGAATTGTGAGCGTGGGATGAGACTAGACAAAGATCAATAGATGTATTCATGGAATCCATAAAAATACAGCTGAAAGAATTCAGGCAGACCACAAAGGGAATGCAGAATGGAGCCTCTCAGAAGGAATAGGAGTCGAATGAAACCATAAACAATCAACTAAGTGATTTGAGAATAAACACTGAACACCAAAATAAGGAAGTAAAGAAGTTCATACACGATCTAAAACAAAGCTCCAAGAAAGAATGTGAAGCCATCAAAGCTGACCAATTAGAAGGAAAAGAAATAAAAACCAAAGTAGAAAGTCTTGACAGTACGTTTGGTTAGACCATGCAGAAGATTGAATCTCGGTGATTGAAGACAGCCTCGATATTATAGAGAAAGAACATACAACCATCCAAGACAAATCCAAGAAATATGATAGATCTATTCAACATTTGGAAGACACCATCAGAAGGCCTAATCTGAGGAACAATGGTGTAGAGGAGCACCTACAGACAGAAGTTAATGGTCTAGGAAATTTGTTTAATAGGATCCTAGCAGAGAACTTCCCAAACATGCAAAAAGATAAGCCTATTCAGATACAAGAAGCTTTTAGAACTCCAAATGTACCAGACCAGAACAGGACATCCTACCATCACATTATAATCCACACAAGATCAATTCAGACCAAGGAAAGGGTCCTTAAAGCTGTCAAGGAGAAAAGATCAATCACCTATAAAGGGAAACCAATTAAAATCATCTCAGATTTCTCAGCAGAGACAATTAAAGCAAGAAGAGCCTGGAATGATATATGCCACACACTAAAGACAAACAACTATCAACCAAGAATACTGTACCCAGCTAAATTCTCCTTCATAACTGAAGGTCAAATAAAAGTCCTCCATAGCAAAGAAAAACTGAAACAATATATCTCCACCAAACCAGCCCTACAAAAGATTCTCAAAGATGTCCTACACATAGAAAACCAACTAGACCACAATAAAGGCAAAGAAACCGCACCCAAACTGAGAATCCAAGAACCATAGGAAGAACCCTGTTGCCATAGCCCCCAAGAAGGTAGATAAAATGCCTGGAATCTCAAATACCTCTCAGTCCTATCTCTCAACATTAACAGACAACTCTCTAATTAAGCAACATAGACTGCATAGTTGGATTAAAAAACATGATCCTTCTATCTGCTGCCTTCAGGAGTTACACCATGTCCATAAAAACAAACACGTTTTGACTTGAAAGGCTGGAATAAAATCTACCAAGCAAATAGCCCCCATAAACAGGCAGGAGTTGCAATCCTAATATCAGCTAAAATAAACTTCATATTAAAAATAGTGAGAAGAGATAAAGAAGGCCACTAAATACTAATTAAGGGATCTCTCCTTCAGGCGGATATTACAATTCTAAATATCTATTCAGTAAACAACAGAGCACCCAAAATTATCCAAGAAACACTACTTTCTCTCAAATCTCACATAGATCCAAAGACATTAATTGTTAGGGACTTTAACACACCACTATTCCCACTAGACAGGTCAACTCAGCAAAACCTCAACAGAGAAACTGCAGATCTAAACAACTGCATAAATCAACTAGATTTAACAGACATCTACCGAATATTTCACCCAGCAACATCAGAATACAAGTTTTTCTCAGCATCACATGGAACATTTTCCAAAATAGACCACATTTTAGGCCACAAAGCAAACTTGTCCAAATTCAGAAACATTGAATTTATACCTTGCCTTCTCTCAGACCACAAGGGAATAAAATTAGAACTCAACACCAAAACCACCAAAGAAAGTCTTGTAACACATGGAGGCTGAACAACAGTGTTGAATCACCAGTGGGTCATGGAAGAGATTAGAAAGGAAATTCAAATGTTTATCATATTCAACAAAAATAAACATACAAACTACCAGCTCTGGGAAAGAGCAAAGGCAGTACTCAGAGGCAAACTTATAGCTCTGAGTTCCTACATCAACAAATTGAAGAGATCTGAAACCAACAATTTAATGAGACATCTGAGCCTCCTTGAAAAAGAGCAGCAAGATAAACCCCAATCCAGTAGATGGAAAGCAATAATTAAAATTAAATCAAAATTAAATGAATTAGAATCCAAAAAAATGGAAAGAATCAACAAAACAAAGCGTTGGTTTTTCTAAAAAATTAACAAAATTGACAGACCCTTAGAAAATCTTATTAGAAAAAGAAGAGAACACACCCAAATAAATAAACTCAAAAACATCATCACAGAAACAACCAAGATTCAGAACATTATAAGAGAATTCTTCTCCAACCTTTATGCTAATACGTTTGAGAACTTGGCAGAAATGAACCTTTTCCTAGCAAATATCGACATACTGAAACTAAACCAAGATGAGTTTAACCATCTTAACAGGCCCATATCAAGCACTGATAGAAACAAAAATAAGAGACCTCCCATTTAAGAAAAACCGAGGACCATATGGATTTGCAGTGGAATTCTACAAGGCCTTCAAAGCAGAACTCATAACAACACTCCTCCAATACTTCAATGAAATTGAAGTACCTACCGCATTGTATGAAGCCATCATAACCCCCAATCAAAAACCAGGCAGGGACTCATCAAATAAAGAGAACTATAGACCCATTTCTTTGATGAACATTGATGTAAAACTTCTCAACAAAATTTTGGCCAATCGACTTCAACAATTCATCCAAAAAAATCATACAACACGATAAAACAGGATTCATTTCAGGGATGCAAAGTTGGTTCAATATACACAAATCAATTAATATAATTCATAACATCAACAAGAGCAAGAATAAGAACCACATGGTTATCTAAATAGATGCAGAAAAAGCATTTGACAAGATTCAACACCCCTTTGTGATGAAGGTTCTGGAAAAATTAGGAATCCAGGGAACATTCCTCAATACAATAAAGGCTGTATATGACAAACCTACAGCCAGCATTATACTTAATGGTGAAAAACTAAAGCCATTTCCTCTTAACTCAGGAACAAGGCAAGGATGTCCACTCTCTACTTCTCCACAATCTAGTATTAGAATGCCTACTTACAGCAATAAGACAAGATCAAAACATAAAAGGGATCCAAATAGGAAAAGATGAAGTAAAACTCTCCCTCTCTGCAGATGGCATGATCTTGTATTTAAAGAATCCCACGGACTCCACTCCTAAATTACTCAAGCTGATTCAAAACTTTGGCAAAGTAGCAGGATATAAAATTAACCCTCAGAAATCAATGGCTTTTCTGTATGCCAACAATGAGAAAAGTGTGGCTGAAATCAGGAAAGCAACTCCATTCATAATAGCCCCACAAAAAATAAAATACGTAGGAATTAACTTAACCAAAAGTGAAAGACCTCTATGATGAAAACTTTAAAAATCTGAAAAAGGAAATCAAAAGAGAACTTAGAAAGTGGCAAAAATCTCCCATGCTCCTGGATTAGAAGGATCAACATCGTGAAAATGGCAATACTACCCAAGGCTATTTCCAAATTCAATGCGATACCTATCAACATTCCAAGCTCTTTCTTCAAGGAAATAGAAGAGACAATTCAAAAATTCATATGGAACAAAAAAAGACTCTGAACAGCAAAAACGATCCTTAACAGAAAGAACTGTGCTGGGGAAATATCAATACCAAATTTCAAACTCCACTACAAAGCCATAGTAATCAAAACAGCTTGGTACTGGCACAAGAACAGACCTCAGCACCAATGGAATAAAATTGAAAACCCAGAAATTAACCTACAGACCTATAGCCATCTAATCTTCAATAAGGGAGCTAAAAAACAGAATGGAAGAAAGGCAACCTCTTCAGTAAATGGTGCTAGCAAAATTGTTTAATCACTTGTAGAAAACTAAAGCTAGATCCTTATATATCTACCTGCACCAGAATTAACTCCAAATGGATCAAAGACCTCGGAGTCAAAGCAGGCACTCTGAAAACATTACAGGATGGAATAGAAGAAACCCTAGGTCTCCTTGCCATAGGCAGAAATTTTCTTAAAACAGATCCAGAAACACAACAAATCAAAGAAAGGTTGGACAAATGGGACTGCATGAAATTGCAGAGCTTCTGCATGGCAAAGAGCATAGCTAGCAAGATCAATAGAAAGCCCACGGATTGGGAGAAGATCTTCACTAGCCATACAATGGACAAGGGTCTCATATCTAAAATATACCTGGAACTCAAAAAATTAAATCTTCCAACCACAAATCTTCAAAGAAACAACTGCCCAATAAATAATTGGGCTAAAGACTTAAAGAGAAACTTCTCTGAAGAGGAAAGAAGGATGGCCAATAGACACATGAAGAAATGCTCATCCTCTCTAGCCATAAAAGAAATGCAAATCAAAACAACATAGAGATGCCACCTCACCCCAGTTAGAATGTCCAGAATCAAGAACTCTAATAACAACAGATGCTGGAGAGGATGTGGACAGAAGGGAACCATACTGCATTGTTGGTGGGAGTGTAAACTTGTTCGACCACTTTGGAAAGTAGTATGGAGGTTCCTGAAAAGACTCCACATAGAACTCCCCTATGACCCAGCAATCCCACTTTTGGGCATTTACCCAAATGAACACAAACAAGACCACACTAAAGCTACCAGCATGACAATGCTTATTGCAACCTTATTTACCATAGCTAAGATATGGAACCAACCCAGATGCCCCTCAGTAGATGAATGGATCAAGAAAATGTGGTATCTATACACAATGGAATTCTATGCCTCCATCAAAAAGAATGACATTGCCTCATTTGTTAGGAAATGAAAGAGTTGGAAAAAAATATATTAAGTGCAGTATGCCAGGCCCAGAGAAACATAGGTTCCATGGTTTCCCTTATTTGCAATAACTAGTATATGTTGTCTGAGTCAAGCAGAAAAGGTTAGATAAGTTGATGTTAGGGAAATGAACCCTAAGATATGTATTCAAATGTTTTTTTTCTTTCATGAGATTGTTTCTAAATCATTTTTAAGATTATTTCTTTGTTGCTTTGTATGTCCCTCCCCCACGGTATAACCCCTTCTTTCACTGTATTTGATATAGGTATAATTTGTGGAGTTGAAGGGAAAAAACCAAATTGTTTAAATATGGATACAGGTGGACCCATTGCAATAATGAGACATACAAGTCGTAAGTCAAAAACGAGATTTACAACTTTGGTGAGGGGGGAGGAGGATTCAGTGGAGGGGTGGAGGGGTGGAGGGGAGGATGGGATGGGAAGGGCAAACCAAGGGGGAGGCTACAATGCTTGATAAGAAAGGTATTCATTATCTTTTCCATGCAATTGTAACCCCTCTGTACAGTATTTTCACCATAAAAAAAGAAAGCCCAGGGATTGGGAAAGATCTTCAGTAGCCATACAATGGACAAGGGTCTCATATTTAAAATATACCTGCAACTCAAAAAATTAAATCTTCCAACAACAAATCTTCAAAGAAACAACTGCCCAATAAATAAGTGGGCTAAAGACTTACAGAGAAACTTATCTGAAGGGGAAAGAAGGATGGCCAATAGACACATGAAGAAATGCTCAACCTCTCTAGCCATAAAAAAAATGGAAATCAAAACAACATTGAGATACCACCTCACCCCAGTTAGAATGGTATAATCAAGACCTCTAATAACAACAGATGCTGGAGGGGATGTGGACAGAGGGAACCTTACTGCGTTATTGGTGGAAGTGTAAACTTGTTCAACCACTTTGGAAAGTAGTATGAAAATTCCTCAAAAGACTCCACATAGACCTCCCCTATGACCCAGCAATCCCACTTTTGGGCATTTGTCCAAATGATCAAAAGCAAGATCATACTGAAGCTACCAGCACAATTATGTTTATTGCAGCATTATTTACCATAGCTAAGATATGGAACCAACCCAGATGCCCCTGAGTAGATGAATGGATCAAGAAAATGTCGCTTATATACACAATGGACTTCTATGCCTCCATCAGAAAGAATGACATTGCCCCATTTGTTAGGAAATGGAAAAACTTGGAAAAAATTATACTAAGTGAAGTAAGCCAGGCCCAAAGAAACATAGTTCCCATTTTTCCCTTATTTACAATAACTACTACATGTCTGAGACAAGCAGAAACGGTCAGATAAGTTGATGGTAGGGAAAATGAATCCCAAGGTAAGGATTCTAATGTTTGTTTTCTTTTTTGCGATTGTTTCTAACAGATTTATAAGATGATTTCTTAGTTGCATTGTTGGTATAATTTGTGGAGGGAAGTGAAAAAACAAATTGTTCAAAAAGGAATACAGGTGGACCCATTGCAACAATGAGATGTAGAAGATATTATGTCGACAAACGAAATTTACAACTTTGGACCGGAGGGAAGGGCAACGGGGCGCTGGGGAGAGGAGTTGGAAGGGGAAAAAAGAGGAGGCAACAATGCTTGATAAGACATGTATTCATTATCTTGCCCATGTAATTGTTACCCCTTTGTACGGTATTTTCACAATTTAAGAAAAAAAACTATGGTAAAATTATGATATATTTTCATATTCACATTATCAGTTCATGGATATGATGGTGCAGCTCACTATCAGTGGATCCACCACTTATATAAAATGGTTATAGAAAGCAATTCTGTGCTTTGAAAGGTTTTTTTAATTTAGCACATACTAGTGATAAAGGAGGGATTCATTATATCATTTCAGTTACATGTATACAATACATTAATGATATTTACCGTCTGTTACTCTTCAAATGCACCTGCCCGATTTTTTTCTCCCCCCTCTCCACATTCCTAGTAGCACACACAAGTTTTACCTTGTAATTCCTCCCCAGCTCTCTCAATTGAAAGAAAATAATACAGTTCCCTTTTGAATGTGAACTGTTTTATTTAATTTTATGACCTTCAGTTCCATCCACTTCCCTGCAAACAGCTGATTTTATTAAATGTAAGATTTCCAAGTATTTCCTAGTAATCCTCTAGATTTCAGCAGTACTTCTTATAGTATTTTTCCATGTCAAATTTTACTAATGTGTCTTCTGCTCTCTTTAATTATGCTAATTAATAAGTCATATATCCTGTTAAAGAAGAAGGTATGTGTCTATTGACTGTTTCAACTATCATTTCTAGTATGCTGTTGCTAAAGTTTTGCTAATTTCATCTCTTATATTCATTCTTCCTTTTCCGCTCCCAAATTGGACAATGGTTGTCTTTTTATTCCCTAAGAACTTGGGGTATGTCATCCAGTTTTACATATGAGATGACTAGGAGTATTTTTAAGGTATTTTAGCCATAAACTTTCTTCCTAGAAGCATTTTCCTTTTATCCCACAGGTTCTGGTATAACTTGTTTTCATTGGTATGTGAATCTAGCAATTTTTAAATTTCTTTTCTGATTTCTTCAAGCGAATATAGATAGTTAAAATTTTATATTATTCAACATGCATTTTTGTTAAAATAAATTTTGTGGTTTTTGTGATTGAAACTACAGTGTTTATTTCCTGGAGACTTTCCTTATTTCTTCCTTTCAACTTAGTCTACTCCTTTTGCAGCTGCACAAACTCACTACACTTTATGTTGGGCAATTCACCAATAGAAAGAAGGCAAGCAAGCAAGCAAGCAAGCAAGCAAGCAAGCAAGCAAGCAAGAAAGAAAGAAAGAAAGAAAGAAAGAAAGAAAGAAAGAAAGAAAGAAAGAAAGAAAGAAAGAAAGAAAGAAAGAAAGAAAGAAAGAAAGAAAGAAAGAGAGAAAGAGAGAAAGAAAGAACAAGGGCAAGAAAGAAAGAAACAAAAGCAAGAAACAAAGAAGGCAAGAAAGAAAGAAAGAAGGAAGGAAAGAAAGAAAGAAGACAAGAAAGAAAGAAAGCAGGCAAGAAAGAAAGAAAGAAAGAAGGCAAGAAAGAGAAAGAAAGGAAGAAAGAAAGAAAGCAGGCAAGAAAGAAAGAAGGAAAGAAAGAAAGCAGGGAAGAAAGAAAGAATGAAAGAAAGAAAACAGGCAAGAAAGAAAGAATGAAAGAAAGAAAGATGGCAAATAAGAAAGAAAGAAAGGAAGGAAGAAAGAAGGGAGGTAGGGAGGGAGGAAGGAAGGAAGGAAGGAAAGAATGAAGGAAGGAAGGAAAAAAGAAGGAAAGAAAGAGAGAGAGGGGAAGGAAGGAAGGAAGAGAGAGAAAGAAAGAAAGAGAAAGAAGGAAAGAAAGAGAGGGGAAGGAAGGAAGGAAGGAAAGAAGGAAGAAAGGAAGGAAGGAAAGAAGGAAAGGAGAAAGAAAGAAAGAAAGAAAGAGGAAGAAAGAAAGAAGAGGGAGAGAGAGGGAGAGAGAAAGAGAGAGAAAGAAAGAGAAATAGTACAACAAGGAGCTATAATCATGTATTTCAACATACTACAGAATCTAAAGGGAAAATGAAACCCAACAAAAATAGTAAAACTATTAAAATGATTATCACACTTAAAAATTAATAGGGGATTTCTTTTTGTCTTATCTCTGAAGATTGGGTACAAGCAGAGCAAAGTATATATCTACCATAATCAAAACAAAATAAGCGATGACTATTTACACATTCAAGCTCATTAACAACATGGTAAGTCACTGTCAAAATAGAAGGAAATATATACAACCTAACTTGAAGAGGCAAAGTTGAGGTTGCTGGCACATAATAAACTAAAGTGTATGAAGGAACAAACAAAAGCCTGACAGCAAAAACACTATGAGATGTGTAGACAACTCAAAATATGTCCCTATATGGCAACACTTTTCAATTTATGAAGTGATATTCAACTACCCACATAATTAGAAAAATTCAAACATGACTCTCTTTACCGTTGGTTAGCCATGTGACAGCCAATACTGTTGAAGTCTAAGAACCTACACTGCTGTAGATAGGACCGCCAAGAAACTGGAGTCCTACTCGCTGTTGTTGGGAATGGAAGACTAACATATCTAGGGAACAGTGAATCAATAGCTAGCAAAGATGTGTATGTAATGTTTAGTTTTTATTTAGTATTTCCATGTGCCGTACAAGTATGATATATATATATATATATATTTATATGTACAATTTTACTGATGACATATTCTTTCAAGTTGTCACAACGGAGTCTATCAGCTGACATATCAGAAAAATAATGAATATGACTAATCTTCACAAAGAAGATCTATGTCTGTGGAATTGCCATGGCATGTGTTTTGTTATATAGTGTTAGGTGATTTTTTAAATGCTATTTTCCATATGATATATTTTTCCTGAAATCAATTGCTCTACAACAGACTGTCTTTTTCCATTTTATGTTTGCCTTTCAATATCTACCTGAAATATTCCTCATTCTCTGTTTCTAAACCCTGAAACATACAATGGTGATTGCAAAAGACAGATGTTTAGTAGACATTTTAATGTTATAGCCATCAGTAATGAATTCTCTGGAAGCATAATCAAAAGGAGTAAATATGTTGTGTGTGTGTGTGTGTGTGTGTGTGTGTGTGTGTGTCTCTAAAGGACTTTTCTGCATTGCAACTTGGAAATCCTTTAGGAAATAAAGTCATCAGCTCTTGGTTACCTTGAGAATTGATATTTTTCCTTGTTAGATATATCCCCATAAGACACCCAGTCATAAATAGCTTGTGGAGTTATTATTAATATTCCTACTATAACCATTGTCACATTTAGCAAAGTTCATAATACCTCAAGTAACTACATATATAGTGTTTATAGTACAGTGTTTATAGTATAATACTTCAAGCTGTAAAAAAATAAGGTAATTTGACAGACTTTCCAAACAACATGCATTATTGAATTAGCCAAAAAATATCTCTTAGATAATCTTTAAATCACCTGCATGTTTTAGGGTTGAATGTGGTATGTTGATAAAAGAATGGATCATCTATGCTCTCTGTTCATCAGGGTGAGTTAAGAATTGAAGTGCAAAAATGTTTTGTCCATATTTTGGGATTCAATTTATTAAAGAAAGCTGTTAAAGTATTTTAAGAAGAAGTATTTTAACCACATTGACTTGTACATAATGGGGAAGACCTTCAAAGCAAGAAGCAATAATAATTTAAAATTAAAAAGACTTTGCATTTCTAATATCCTGTTAAATTAATACTAGCATGTAACAACACAGAATGTGATTACATTAACTAGCCTGTGTTCTCAGCATTTTTTTCTGTGATTTGAAGAATAATATCTGTTATATAGGGACACATGGTATAAGTCATTGGTGAAGCTGGACAATACTTTGATAAGATGAAATTATATATTATGATAATACATTCCTATAAATGTTGTTACTGGATGATTTGTGAGAATATGGTGTTTTATAAAGTCTGAATGTACTTGACTAAGGAACTCTGGACATGCTCTTTCCATAATTTATGGTTTCTGAAAAGATTACTAGGCATGAGATTTACAACTATTTTTTTCAAATGTATCATGAATCATCTCTATCACTAGATTTTACTCCTTCACTTGCCTACAGTATTATCTAAAATCATCATTTTATTTTAGGTTTTAATGACAAAAATAACCAGATTAAAGTCCTTCATTTGCCCAGTCCTTGAAAATTTTTCTAACTTTCACTTATTTTTGGTTCTTTATGCATTCTCCTTTCTTAAAATAATTCATGTTTTAGAGCTTGAAACTAATTCTGTTAATATCTTTCTCATATATGATCTTAAAGTGTCCATTTAAGATGACTTTGTTTTATTTAATGTTAAAAAAATCCTGAGAATGAGGTTTTTTCCCCAGGAAATATCAGTAATTCTTTTTATGGGAAATGTCCCATTACATGGCTTCTATTACAACTTATGAAAGATAAAACTCCTATACCTACCTTTCTAAAAGTGTAATATTAAAACCATAGCTTTGGAAGATATACCCTGTTAATTTGACCTCCTACTCCAAAGCAAGAATAGAATTGTCTTCTGTATGATTAACTTCATTTAATGTTAATAGATATACAAATAATCACAAAAAGTAGATGTGAATTTCTCAATAGAGCCAAGAATTGTTATTATTTGATTGCTACTTCTTGGTCAGTTATCTAATCATACCCTATATTAGAAGAACTTTCACACCAAGACTTCTTTTATTTTTATATTTACTTATTTTATTTCATAGCTTTACTATTTAAATTTCTATTTTTTCTACAATTTAGAAAAATATATTATATAATTTCTTTAATTTAGATAAACACATTACTTATGCTAGGCCTCTCTGAGCATTTTTATCTTTAGTTTACATTTATATTCCTAGGATTCATCCTAAATGCATTTTTGTGTTTCTCAGCTTTTACAACCATTTATCATATGTAAAGTTTCACTAGACTATGTATGTTTTCAAACTATGACTAGAAGATGAAATATTTGTTGCTAGCTATATCCTTATTAAAATATTTTTCTAGTGAAGTTATTTCAGAAGAAACTTGTATCTCTTATCACAGATGGTGAGGATTGAAAATCCTTATTAGAACAAAAAATAAAATGGTTTCCTGTATGTAACAATGAAATATCTGATAAAACAATACCACTCATTAGTCATTAAAAGTGAGCCAGGATTGAACTCATGATGGAGCTTTTGTTCCTTAGCACTGAAAATAAATTAAAGCACTCAAGTAATAAATGTTTTGAAATAGATATATGTTCCAGTAAATGTGAATTCTTGTTACTGGGATACTCTAGATTAGTTTGTATCATAATGCATGTTTTAAAGACTAAACAAGATTGCTATACATGTTTGCTTCTAGTTCTCATTTAGAGCACATATAACCAATTAAGAAATGATATGCTTCTTAAAATGTCCACGTTGTATGAGAATGAAGTATTTTTTCTAAATTATTTTCACAGAAAATTAGTAACAGGTTACTAAATGTATGCATATGTAACCTTCTCCAAAGGAGTGCTTTAAAACACAGCTTTAACTGTCCAGAAATGCAAACTACTCATTGCAAGAAGCCACCATAAAACAGAAAGTACTTTTAGCATTACTATTAGAAATATCACATGCTAACTGCAGTTAAGATATTATCCCTGGCACCAATTCACTGAGTTTTCTTTTCCTTCCATTCCTACAGAGTAGCAGATGGTGGATGATAAAGGGAAATCATGTCAGAATGACATGTTCATCTTTCCGGTGATTCAATAGATAATTGTATTATCGTCTTATTTCTTGCCTTCTTTTTTTTTTTTCCTTTTTGCCAGTCCTGTGTCTTGAAGTTTGGGCCTGGGCACTGTCTCTGAGCTTCTTTTACTTAAGGGTAGTGTTCTACCACTTGAGTCATAGCATGCTGCGTCTGGTATTTTTGAGTAGTTTATTGAAGTAAGAGACTTATGGAGTCCTTCCCAGGCTAGCTTCCAACTGAGATCTTCAAGTCTCAGCCACCAAACTACATAAAATTACAGGCATGAACCACCATTGCCCAATTTGTTTCTCACGTTTCTAAATATCACAGAAGTCTGCTTATTACCACACACACATCTTGGTTGATACTCATTTTAGCACTGGTAAATTGAGTGAGATGTGCATTGTGATGAACTCTAAAGTGACTTGTAGAAATAGTTGCACATTGGTAGATCTGAAAGAGAAGACAGGAGTTTTCTTTCCTGTGATATGATGTTTGTTTTCTATAGATCTGATCCTCAAAAGACAAATGAAGAATAAATCAGACGAGATGGTGTTCATCTTACTGGGACTGACAGATGACCCTCAGCTACAAATACTAGTTTTCCTATTTCTCTTTGTCAACTACATCCTGAGCCTGATGGGGAACTTTGTCATCATCCTGCTCACACTGCTGGACCCCAACCTCAAGACTCCCATGTACTTCTTCCTTCGAAATTTCTCCTTCTTAGAAATTTCTTTCACCACAGTTGACATCCCACACTTCTTGAACAGCATTGTCACAGGAGACAAAACAATCTCCTACAACAGTTGTGCAACTCAACTATTCTTTTTCTTTCTACTAGGAATTACAGAGTTTTACCTCCTGGCCGCGATGTCCTATGACCGCTACGTGGCCATCTGCAAACCCCTGCATTACCCGGTCATCATGAACAGCAAGGTGTGCCACCAGCTGGTGCTCAGCTCCTGGGTGATTGCATTCTTAACCATCTCTCCCCCTTTGCTCTTAGGACTCCAGCTGGATTTCTGTGCATCCAGAACAATTGACCATTTTCTATGTGACACCTCCCCAGTCCTGCAGCTCTCCTGCACAGACACAAGTTTCATAGAAAGGATGGCTTTCATCTTAGCTTTGTTGACGCTTATCTTCACATTGTTCTTAGTGGTCCTCTCCTACATATTCATCATCAAAACCATCCTAAAATTCCCCTCTGTCCAACAACGAACAAAGGCGTTTTCCACCTGTTCCTCACACATGGTTGTTGTCTCCATTACTTATGGGAGTTGTATCTTCATGTATATAAAGCCTTCTGCAACAGAAAGAGTGACTTTCAATAAAGGTGTAGCTGTGCTTAATACCTCAGTGGCCCCTTTACTAAATCCTTTCATTTATACTCTAAGGAACAAGCAGGTAAAGAAAGCTTTTAAACATGTGCTTCAAAGGATTTTTTTTTTTGCAAAACCAAGAAGCAATAGCTATGTACACTCAACATGTTGTTGAGACATGTATGATAAAGCAGCACAAAATTGCACTTTTCTGATCTGTCTCAAGTTTTACCTTGAATATTTATATCATATTACCTTTAAGAACCTGCTCTATATTTAATCTTCTTTGAAAGAAGATCTTAGTAACTTATATAAGAAAACATTTCTAAAATCCTAGAGGTGACAATGGATTGTTAAAAAAAAAATCCCACTCTGCATTCACTGTTAACTTGGGTTTGGGACATGTCTAAATGTTCAATCCAATTTGCAAATTACTGGTTTCTAATCGCTGATTTCTTTTACCTAAAATATACTTCTGTTATTTCTGTCTTCTTTGTTATTCCTTTGGGATTCTGGTTGTAAAGGATAATTGTACAGGGTACAATTAATAAAAAAAAATAAAAGGAAAAACAACAAATATTAGATAATGTATTGTCTTATAATCTTTTATTTTTTTGAACTTCTGGATTTTATGATCTGTATTTAGCCTGGGTGTAGCAAGATTTCTACTTCAAGTTTTTTTCTTGAAATTCTGTTAAATCAATATATTTTCTAGTAGTTTACATTGATAAGGGAATAAAATATTCCAACCAAGGGTTATTCTTATAATGATCTTTATAATATTATTGCTTTCTGAAAAGGGAATGAAGCACATAAAGACAAAGGTTTTAGAAGAAGTAGAAAATGGAACTCCTTAACACTCTGAGACAATGCCTAGAATCATTCAATGTCAGTAATAGTTATGATACTTTAAGTAATAAGTAAAAATTAGGAACAATTCCAGTTGTTAAGTGAGCATTGTAAGCTTCCTGTGAATTGTTGTGAAAGTTTAAAATATTATCAATACCTTATTCAACCTTAAAGATAGTCGTTCCAGAAATAAAAGCTTTCATCTTAACACCGACAAAGGGAGAGGAAGGGATAAATGATCTATCATCTTTTGGAGTCAAGTTAATGTAGAAGAACACAAAACAGCTTCTTTCCCTAGAAGCTGCCTGAATTATTGTGTGGCCACCCCAAATTAATTAATCCTACCACAGCAGAGGATATTAGGTTTTTCTAAGACAAAATTCACTAGGTGAAAACTAACGAATTATTTCTGCAAAATAAACCTTATACCAGTGAAGGATTTTAACTTGCATCATGTTCACATGGAATGTTGAGTTTTTTTATTAATCACAAAAATAAAAAAGACATTTGGATCATATGTACCAAAAAACATACACAAATAAAATATTTCTTTCCAATGGTGATTCATTTGAGGTCAATACATATTTTGAAAGTTTGACTAATATATAATACACAGAAAGAGGCTTATGTTTAAGTATAAAAAATGATAAGCTTGTTTATGCATAAAATACTTTACATTTTCATATTTTCTAAGAATTATGTAAAGTACAACTAATACTGTATCAAGATTATGAGCATTTTATCCCTTATTACTATAAATTGCTATATTTTTCACCACCTTCAGGAATGAAATATTTGCTTTGTCGCTATTTTTACTTCATATATGAATGGAATTATCCAGTATTTCTGTCTTTTTTTTTTTTGTCAGTTGTAGAGCTTGAACTCTGGGACTGGGCACTGTCCCATTACTCTTTAGCTCAAAGATAGCTACCACTTGAGCCACATCACCACTTTCAGTTTTCTGGTGGTTTATTGGATATAAGAGTCTCCTGGACTTTCCTACCCAGGCTGGCTTTGAACCATGATCCTCATATCTCAGCCTCCTGAGTAGCTAGGATTACAGGTGTGGCCCACTGGCAACCGTCTGATATTGTCCAGTCTTTCTTTCAGTTAGTTTCCTTCCTAAAGGCTACTTATTGTAGTTTTTAACTTGGAAGTGCCTGTATTGATCATTTATCTCTTATTGCTAACCAGTATTCCATTTCATTCCAAATCTATTCAATATTTATCTGTTAGGAGGCATGAATTTTTATCTTCTGATTGATTTAGTATACCTAAAGTTGCTATGAGCATTTGACAACAATTTTTTTTGTGGTGAAATGCTTTCATTTTCCTGGGTTAAACATTCAGTAGTTTGATGGCATGATTATTTGAGAGGTACATATTTAAACATTTTTTCAAAGAACATATTAAAATAGTTTTATAAAATGATATAATTTCATATTCGCACTATCCGTTCATGGATATGGAAGTTGCAGCTCACTATCAGTGGATCCACCCCACTTATATAAAATGGTTATAGAAAGTAATTTTGTGCTTTTAAAGATTTTTTTTTTTAATTTAGCACATACAAGCAATAAAGGAGGGGATTCATTATAGCATTTCAGTTACATGTATATGGTATGTTGATTATATTTGCCCTCTGTTACTCTTCATATGCACCCTGTCCTTCTCAACTTCCCCCTCCACATTCCTAGTAGCACACACAACTCTTTCCCTCATGTATTTTAATTCCACCCCAGCTCTCTCAAGGAGAGAAAATAAGACAGTTCTTTTTGAAACTGAGTTGTTTTACTTAATAGTATGACTTTCATATCCATCCACTTCCTTGCAAAGAGCACAATATATTTAATGTAAGTTTTCCAACTATTTCCTAGTGACCCTCTAGATTTCAGTGTTATTTGTTATAATGACTTTTCCATGTCTAATTTTACTAATTTGTATCTTCTTCTCTGTTTTCTTTAACATTTGTCAGTCGTACATAGCCTGTTAAAGAAGAAGATATTGTTAGCAACCCTTTCAACTATCATTTCCAGCATGCTGTTGCTTCAGTTTTGCTAATTTCATCTCTTATGTTTAGTCTTCCTTTTCTGCTACTAAGCTGGACAACGGTCATCTTTCTTTTCTAAGGCCTTGGGGTATGTCATTGTTATACATTGAGATGTCTATGAGTATTTTCTCTTGTAGGTGTTGTAGCTATAAACTTTCTTCCTAGAAGCATATTCCTTTTATCCTTTTATAACTTGTTTTCATTTGTATTTGAGTCTACCAATTTTTTAATTTCTTATTTCTTCAAGTGAATATAGATGGTTAAATGTATATATTTTATTGTCAAAGTGATGTACAGAGGGGCTATAGTTACATAAGTAACTATAAGTACATTTCTTTTGAAGTTTGTTACCCCTCCCTCATTTTTCTCCTACATTCCCTCCTCCCACAGTACACCCCCCCAAGCTGTAAAGATCATTTCCAACATACTGTCTTGTGTATATTTCTGTTGCATTGGTTTCCCCCTTATCTTTTGTCTCACCAAGTTAAAATGTATATTATTCAATAGCATTTTCATTTGTGCTTTTTCTGTAGGGTTTGAGTGTTAATTTGTACTTTTATATCATGTAATCTGGGAAAATCTAGGAAGTTATTTAAATTTCTTGTATTAAGACTTGTTTTATGTCCTACATTGTAATATATTTCAGATGAATTTCCATAGACTGTTTGAAAGCATGTTCATGGAATAGACAACGAGTAGAATATTGTTCACGTCTGTTAAGTTCATTTGATTTACAGTGTTCCACAGACAGCATTGTGTTCTACGTAAATGCTAAAGCAAAAAAAATGCCTTTATATTATGTGACTCCGGGCCTCGTTCATGTCTGGTTCAGCAGCCAATTGGCTCCCTATGAATCCTTTGTTAATGGTGTTTGAGTCTCATTCTTCCTGCACCTCTACTGCTTCCTTCGGCTATACTGCTTCTTTGTAATCGAGAACTAGCATTCCCACTCTCTCAGTTCTGTCTCCTAAATATCCTAGGAAACGGTCAGATAAGTTGATGTTAGGCTAAATGAACCCCAAGATAAGGACTCAAATGGCTTTTCTTTCCTGCTATTGTTTCTAACATATTTAGAAGATGATTTCTTTGTTGCTTTGTATGTCCCTCCCCCACGGTATAATCCCTGTTTTCACTGTATTTGATGTTGGTATAATTTGTGGAGGGGAAGGGAAAAAACCAATTGTTTAAATAGGGATACAGGTGGACCCATTGCAACAATGAGATGTACAAGGCGTTATGCGGTAAAACAAACTTTACAACCTTGGCGGTGGGGCAAGGGTGGGGGGAAGGTAAGGGGGAGGGAGGGAAATGGGAAGGGGGGGAGATGGAAAGGGATGGGAAGGGAAAAAAAAGAGGAGGCAACAATGCTTGATAAGAAATGTACTCATCACCTTGCTCATGTAATTGTACCCCCTCTGTATGGTATTTTCACAATAAAAAAGTATTAATTAAAAAAGAAAATGTGGTATATATACAATGGAATTCTATGCCTCCATCAGAAAGAATGGCATGGCGCCATTTGTTAGGAAAGGGAAAGACTTGGAAAAAATTATATTAAGTGAAGTAAGCCAGGCCCAAAGAAACATAGGTCCCATGGTTTCCCTTATTTGCCATAACTAGTGTATATCTGGGACAAGCAGAAAAGGTCAAAAGCTATGTATATATGACCAGATAAGATGATGTGAAGTGAAATGAACCCCAAGATAGGGACACAACTTGTTTTTTGGTTTTTTTTTTTGCTATTGTTTTTAATGTATCTAAAATGTACTATGTGATTTTTTTGTTTCTATTGTATGTTCTTCCCCCACGGTATAAACCTGTTTTCATTGTATTTGACTTCTGTGCTGTGCATCTTGTATATACATTTTTTCTAATTTGGGGAGGGGAAGGGAAATAACAAAATGCTGAAGCAAGGTTTGCCCATTGTAACAATGAGATGTACAAGACACTATGTAGAAAACAAACTTTACAACTTGGGAGGGAATGGGGAGTTGAGGAGGTGGAGAGGAAAGGGATGGCAGGGGAAAAACAAAGGACTAGGTAACAATGCTCGATAGGAAATGTACTCATTACCTTACTCATCTAACTGTAACCCTTCTGTACACCATTTTCACAATAAAAAATAATTCTTTATAAAAATACCATTTTTCTGGAAGAAAGGTACTGAAATACTTAAATCTGTTTTAGAAGAAGAAAAAATTTTAAATAGAACATTACTAACAACCTGCCATAGTGCTCAGAATCATTCAATGATAATACCAGTTACAATGCTTTCTGTAGGTCCAAAATACAAAGAATATCATATCTGATTGTATATATAGTCATCTAAGAAGTGGAGGGCTTCCTCTTACTCCAATAGAGGGAGAGGAATAGATAAATGATGTGATTTATCATCTTCCTGAAATCAATTTAATGGAAAAAGAACAACTGCACTGCAAAATATACCATTCCTAGCTACACACTCTCTGAACTTTTGGTGGCCAGACACATATAGTACTACTAGCAGAAGCGAGGAGAGTGAATTTACTAGGTGAAAGAAACTGGAATTGAGAGATTTTGTTTCTGATAAATAAATATTATATCAGCTAACAATTTTAATTGGCACTATGTTGACATAACATTGAGTACTTTTAAAACAATGACTTCAAAAGGCAGTTATAGGTCCCAAAATAACATTATATAGAACTATTTCTTTACAATAATGATTTATTTGAAGGCAATACACATTTTGAAAGCTTTACTGATGTGTAATATACAGTGAGATGCCTATGTTAAGTGTAAAATGTAATAATCTTCGACACATATAAAAATACTTCACAGTTTCTAAGAATTTTGTAAAGTAAAACCATCACTATAGCAAGACAATGAACCATCATTATATCACTATATCATGATAAAGAAACATCATCATATTAAGATAATAATCCATCATTACCCAAAGCTTCAGAATGAATCATTAGAACCCCTGCTTTCTATCTCTCTCACCATATTCTACAATGAAATATTTGCTTTCTCTCTTTCAATACTTTACAGTCTCTAGAACAGAATATAAATAGAAGAATTCAGTATTTTTTCCTTCCTGGATTCTAATCATTTGAGATTCATCCCTGATACTTTATTTCATATTGTTTGCCAGTATTCCATTTTATTTCTACACAAGCATATTAATCTGTTTATCTATTGGGAGGCATAAATTTGCTTCTTTTGTTGATTAGTATACCGAAAGTGCTACTAGCATTTGATTATAAAATTTTGTGGCCATATGCTTTCATCCTGCTGGGCTAAGTACCCAGAAGTATGATTGCTTATTTGTATGGTAGATATGTGCTTAACTTTTAAGAATGTGCCAAAATACTTTGTAAAACAGTGATACAATTTGATATTCACACAAGATGTCTATTAGACTCTCAATGAATCCACACTTTACTAAAAATTTTTAAACTTTTTAACTTTTTTGATTAAACTATCTCAACTCTAAAAGTAAGATATTTCTTCTGTGTCTGTGTGTCTGTGTGTGCTTGAAATCAAGGCCTCAAGCTCTCACTTGGCTTTTTAATTCAAGGCTTGCTCCTCTACAATTTGAGCTATACCTCCACTTCTAGGTTTTTGCTGGTTAATTATTTTGCTTTACTTTAACTTAGTCCCATGATTTCTAAGTGTGGCTGCCTGCTGCTTCTGCTGCTGCAGCTGCTGCTGCAGCTTCTTCTTCCTTCTTCTTCTTCTTCTTCTTCTTCTTCTTTTCTTCTTCTTCTTCTTCTTCTTCTTCTTCTTCTTCTTCTTCTTCTTCTTCTTCTTCTTCTTCTTCTTCTTCTTCTTCTTCTTCTTCTTTCTTCTTCTTCTTCTTCTTTCTTCTTTTCTTCTTCTCCTTCTTCTCCTTCTTCTTCTTCCTCCTCCTCCTCCTCCTCCTCTTCTTCCTCTTCCTCTTCCTCCTCCTCCTCCTCCTCCTCATCATCATCATCAGACTATTCTGATTTATCTACTCTGTCTTCAAGCCTTGATATTCTGTCTTACACTTCATCAGTCTATTTGGAAGTGTTTCAACTTTGATTTATTGAACTTTTCATTTGCCAAAATTCACTTTGATAATTTTCATATGCTTACATACTTCTTGAAGTTCCTTTTCATATTCTTCATTGTATTCCTTATTTCCTTCAGTTGTTTATGTTTTCTTTGAATTCATTCAGGTGTTGGTTTCTCTTTGATTTCATGAATCATTCTTATAATTACTCCTCTGCCTTACTTATCTGGAATATATTGTTACTCCACTATCACTGAAATTATTACAGTGGAATTGTTAACTTCTGAGGGAATCATGTTGCCTTGGTTTTGTTTTCTTTATATTTTTTGTGTTTCTACATAGAGATTTGTCTTTTGGGGGCATTTTTTAGATTTATTTATTTGCAGTGTTCAGATGAGATAATATTCTCTCAAGGTTAAAGAGTATTTTCTTGCCACTGGACTAGTGGACTGGACAATTCAATAGTCACAGGCTCAATGTGCAAAGACTTAAGCTATTCCCCAATACAATTCAAAGGGAAGAAAACTAACTGGGTATGTATTCACAATGGATAAGGAAACTTTTTATGGATACACATAAAAAAAAAACCCAATTCCTTCCACGTGTACTATAAACTTAGAAGAATAAAACAGCAAGTATAATATAGCATGTGCTAAGAAGATATCCATAAGAGCAAGAATCAAAAGAAGGTAAAGAAACAATATTAGAGAATAGTAGTAGAAAAATAGAGAGGATATAAAGGATATATAAACTAGGAAATGAAAAAAAAGAATGGAAGAATCAGAGAAGAACCAGCTAAAAATAAAGTGAGATCAAGAACAATGACTAATGAAAATATTAAAATGGTGAAGAGGAAAATGGAAAAAGAAAATAAAATAGGTGGGAGAAAGAAAACTGGTCTAACTGAAAACAAAAAAATATTTTTTAAATAAGGAAGAAAAGAAAGAGGAAGAAGAAAGAAAGAGAAAAGCTGGCTACACAGACTCATATATAACCCAAGGATTCAAGAAGCTGAGGCAGGACAATTGTAACCCCTAAGTCAATAAACCCTCAAATGATAAGAGGCTATCTTAAAAAAATAAAGTTAAATTAAACAGGCACCAGTGGTTCACGTCTATAATCCTAACTACTCAAGAGGCTGCGATCCAGTGAATTGTAATTTGAGGTTAACAGGGCAGAAAAGTCTGTGAGATTCCCATCTCCAAAATAACCTGCAAAAAAATGCCAACTTGGGGGCATAGTTCAAGTGGTAGACAGACAAGTAAGAAAACTGTACACATAAGCACAGAAAGTAAGTTAAGCAAACCAGCTTAGTTACAGTGTGCCTCTTAATTGTAAACTATACTTATAAGAGAAAAAAAACCAACTAACCAAATAAACAAAAAGTAAATAAATACAAAATAAAAAGAATAGGGCAATACAAAGCAAATCAATGAAATTAGATATTCAATAAATAATGCAAGCACAAAAACAAAAAGAAATACATAATACAATTTAAAAATTTATTTATATCAATGTGATTTTCAAGGTTTCTATACTGAGATAAAATTTGAGGGAAAATTAAAAAAATATTTTTAATTTTTAAAAAAAGATGAACAAACTGAGCACTGGTAGCTCACACCTATAATTCTAGCTACTCAGGAAGATCTGAGGACTGTGGTTCAATAACACCCTGGGCTTGCTTCCTTCCTTCCTACTTTCCTTCCTTCTTTCCTTTCTTCCTTCCTTCCTTTCCTTTCTTATCTCTTTTTGAGCATGGTAATTTAGAGATTTAAAGTGTGAAATATTAAACACAGTGTGGATTACACCGCTATGGGTTGCAAGTTCTGTGTCTGTTGTATCTGTGTTAACCACTGAAATTGAGCTAAGAAAATGCTACCTAACTCTTCCCTGAGTCAATTATCATACAAATTTGAACTCAGCTGTGACAAATTCAGAAATAGTTAAGCTGAAAACGAGAATATAAAACGTGACAAAAGGTCTTTATAACACATTTAAAAGACATATTAATATTTATTGTTACTAAGTTATTATTAAGAGGCTCATGATTCAAAAGATAAATAATAACTGCCCTCACTTTAACATTGGTCCAGTCATAGTTTAATCTTTCCTTTTAGAAAGAAAATGCTTTATGCCAAAAAGTTACTTCATTTTTGTACCTGTTACCAGACTAATGAAACTTTGTACAACTACTCAAAATTACAAAATGTAAACATTTTGTCTAGACCCTTTTTTGCCATAAGTCATCCATTTCTCAATCTGGGGATGAAAAAAAGCTAAGTAGCAGGCTTCCAATATTTTAGGGATGGAGAACTTGAATGCCTTGTGTTTTGTGACTTTTCTGACATTTTTTTTGAGGACATAACTAAAATGTAATTAACAAGGCATTCTGACATTGTTGAATTTCAGTTTTTCTAAAAAAATTTTCCCCAGAAGAAACAAATACATGTTGCATGTTATAAACTATAGGAGGATCATCTGGGTTGGAAAAATTTATATTAACTGAAGTAAGCCAGGCCCAAAGAAACATAGATCTCATGGTTTCCCTTATTTGCAATAACTAGTATATGTCCGAGTCAAGCAGAAAAGGTCAGATAAGTTGATGTTAGGGAAATGAACCCCAAGATAAGTATTCAAATGTTTTTTTCTTTCATGCGATTGTTTCTAACATATTTATAAGATGATTTCTTTGCTGCTTTTTATGTCCCTCCCCCACAGTATAACCCCTGCTTTCACTGTATTTGATGTTGGTATAATTTGTGAAGGGGAAGGGAAAAAACAAATCATTTAAATAGAGATACAAGTGGACCCATTGCAACAATGAGATGTACAAGTCATTATGTCAAAAAATGAACTTTAAACTTTGGTGGGGGGGGAGATCAGGTTGGGAGGACCGGGTGGGTATGGGAAGGGATGGGAAGGGGAGACAAAGGAGACAACAATGCTTGATAAGAAATGTACTCATTATCTTGCCCACGTAACCCCTCTGTATGGTATTTTCACAATAAAAAAGAAAAAGAAAGAAAACATAGGAGGAAAACATAATAGACAAACCCCTAGAGACATAGACTACATCTACAACATAATTGATTTTGTGAACACTTCAATTAGGTTCCTTTGGGGACCCATTTGGTATTAGAGAGGAATAGAGAATAGAGAATTATTCCTACAGTGTTAGGCTATGCAAGAAGCAAAGAGAAAGACTGATGAAAGAATGATTAGTTGTTGAATAATTGTTTCAAATTATCCTTTCAATTACTAGTTTTAACGAAGACAGATTCACCAAGGAGCTCTAGTAATTAACAATAAAACATGAATTAGAGGTTGGAGTGGAAAATAAATCCTGACAGCTTAGAGATTCTGTAGCCAACAATAATGAGGAGAAGCAATTTCCTGCGGAGATCTGAAGTTCTTTTGAGAAATAAACTATATGCCGGTTGAGTGACTTAGCAAAGTATTACAGATTTCTTAAATAAATATACAGATGTACTTATAGATGCAGACAAAAACAGATGGAAAACAAGACACCTCAGATTAGGTGTTTTGGAGTTTCATTTGATGACAAGTCTTTAGAAAATGGATTCCTAGCTTGCAAAGAACAGAATCATGGGAATGCCAGACCGTGTGGCACTTGCTCTACCAAGGCGAGCCAAGCAAAACCTCACTTGGCACTTTGAATGCCAGGGAGCATTGATGGGGCTTGAAGTCATGACTCTGGGCACCAGGGCTCTCAGATTATCAGGCCTCATGAAACCAAAGAGCTTGAACAGACCTGAAGAAGTTTTCTCAATTCCTGTAGCAGTCAGCCCACAATCCCTGCCTGGGAACAAAGATATCCTCATGATTACTCAACTGTATTGCTTTTGCTTTTTTCTTTTCCTTGCTCCTTTCTTTCACTATAAAGCTTTTACATTGAAGATAAGCCTAGAGAACTGTATTACTCTAAAACACCCGCTTGAAGTGTTCTTCCCCCTTCCCCACTTCAGAAAAATTTCATGAAAGAAAAAAAGATTAAAAATAGCTCATCACAATTAAAATCTGATGCTTTGAGTTCCTGAAAGATGACAGAGTAAGCAACTCAACGGATTAGTCTGTTGACTGAAGAAACCATGAAGTTAAGAGATGAGAGAATCCTATTTTTAGACTCTGGTGTCTTATAAGGAACAGCAACAGAGGAGTAGTTAGTGAAGAAAAAGGTGATAAATTTTTATTAGAAATGCTTACAGTGTTGTGGGCATTCATATTCATAGCATTCCTCATTTCCAAAACACTGAGGGAGCTGTAGTTACAGCAGCCTGCACTCCTGGTGTGATTTTCTGGCCTTAAAGCACCAACACAAAACTGGTTCTTCATACTGAACTGTACTCTTTTGATTGTGTATTTTCACCAATTTGGAATTTCCCTGAGGGACTGTGCTGTGGAGGTTCACAGCTCTTTCAATAATCTCGTAGAGATGGAGTGGCTTTTAAGCAGTGGTTATAGCTGAGAATCTGAGTGAATTTCAAAGAAAAGTGTTATGGTTAAGTGACAGTAAGTGTTCATACATTGATTGTTGAGGGAGAAGACAGTAAAGAAGCAAATAAATGAGTCTTAAGGATACTTTTATTCTAAAAATCAACCTCTGAGAGGAAAAGTTTATATCAAGTTATGGATATTGTCAAATTCTGATGCCCACACCCTCTAAAATTCCATTAAAAATAAAGAAACCACGGAAATAAAGAAATAAAAAACATTAAGAAAATCATGGAAAATAATTTAGGATAACATCACTGTACCAGAAGTCTCAAGAACTTCTCGGGAAATAGAACACACACAGGTTTAAACTAGATGTTAAAAAAAGATACATAACTATTATATGTCTGGGACAAGCAGAAAAGGTCAGATAAGATAATGTTAAGTGAAATAAACCCCAAGATAGGGACACAAGTGGGTTTTTCTTTCTTGCTATTGTTTCTAATGTATTTATAAGGTACGATGCAATTTTTTTTGTTGCTTTGTATGTCCCTACCCCACAGTATAACCCCTGATTTCATTGTATTTGATGTTGGTATAACTTAGGGAGGGGAAGGGAAAAAACAAATTGTTTAAATAGGGATACAGGTTGACCCATTGCAACAATGAGATGTAGAAAACACTATGTTGAAAAACGAACTTTACAATTTAGGTGGGTGGAGGGGGAGTGTAGTTGGGAGGTGGGAGGGAAGGAATAGTAGGGGAAAAACAAAGGAGGAGGCAGCAATGCTTGATAGGCAATGTGCTCATTATCTTGCTCATGCAACTGTAACCCTTCTGTACAATATTTGCACAATAAAAAAACTTATTAAAATAAAACTATACAAGAAAACATACAAAGAAAAAAAAAAACCACAGGTGTTCGCTCTCAGGATATAAAAGGAAGGTAGGTTCTTCCCAAAGAAGTCTCAGATAAAGCCCAAGTTTCAGCATTTGCCAACTGGAGAGGAATGGGGAAATGAAGCAACCATGGTTTGAGTTCATTCATGATGTTTCCTGGTGAGGGTGCTTGCTGCCCAAAATACAGGATGAAGACATATGCATTAAAATAACAAAGAATGGCATCCACAATGACAATAGAATACCTAGGTTCCCAATAGTATAGGCTAGTATATAGCATAGGCCAGTATAGGCCAGTTTTTATAAAGAAGAAATGGACATGCAAAAGGAATAGAACATGGCAGATCTAGGAAGTAGTGCCTGACAGGTTCTCTGTGCTCATGCACTTGAAAAAATAACTTCAGAATTGCCTGATGAAAATTTTTATCGATTGCTCTTACTACTCTTTATAGATTATTTAAAACTAAATTCTGGTATTCTTGCAAAATGATCTTCTCTTTTTTGTAACATCCATCTCTCATTACCAGGATTTTTAGGGCATATACACTGTAAACATGTAATCATGTACAATAAGGTCAAAATGGTAGGCATGAAGAACAAAGGATGTTCAGAATAAGGAAGTTAAATAAAGCAATGAAGTGTAATTGCAATTTTAGGTTCTGGGCCAAAACACCATATGTCAAATAAAGAGACAAAAAATTTTACTATACAGTTCATACAGCCATGGAGAGACAGCACTGCAGTTCATGATCAGCCATCACTGAGTATAGACATGAGGTTTAAGTGGCCAAAGAAACAAGAGTAGGAGGAAACAGGTGTTCATGGTATTTATGATCTTTCCTCTGACATTGTCTCAGAACTGTTTCTTTGAGATTGGAGAAGTTGTGAATGATCTCCTCGTTTCAGGAGAGCATTTTGGTTCCCATAAGATGACTACACTTATTTCAAGATATTGTCTCATCATTACAGGTAACTGTCCAACTTAGGACAGGTAACTGTCCTTTACTTGTCTGAAGCCAGGCACTGGTGCTCATGCCTGTAATTTTAGCTACTCAGGAGGCTGAGATCTGAGGATCATGATTTGAAGCCAGCCTGGGCAGAAAAGTTCTTGAGACTTTTATCTCCAGTTAGCTACTCAGAAAAAGCTAGAAGTGGTGCTGTGGCTCAAGTGGTAGAATGCTATAGCCTTGAGCAACAGAAGCTCAGGAACAAAAGGACAGGAAAAAAAAATAAATGAGCAAAAACAAGTTGTCTGTTCTGCTAGGATCTACTGTTCTTCAGAAACAGTTTCAGGTCCTTGTTATGGAACAGTCCTGTTCTTCCTTGATTCCAAGGTGGCTACAAAGTGAATGGTTTAGAATAAAAGGACAGATGAAACATGATAGAGACGCTTTTAACAAATTCATGGGCCCACCTTTAGTCCTAATAGCTTTTAGCAGTCAGAGTTTAAATGCCAATTATACATAAAGTAAACATTGCTAATATTTCATGACAAAAGATCCCATTCAAGTTGAAGGAAATGAATTTCTTTACCATTCAAATTTATTTGGCAAGCACTTTTTTGACCAAGTACCTAAAGGATTGCTTTACCTGCTGGTTCCTCAGGGAGTAAATGAAAGGATTTAGCATTGGGGCAACGGAGGTATTGAGCACTGCTATGCCCTTGCTCAAAGCCACTCCCTCCTTTGCTGAAGTTTTGACATACATGAAAATACAGCTTCCATAAGAAATGGAGACAACAATCATGTGTGAGGAACAAGTGGAAAAGGCCTTTTTCCTCTGCTCAGCAGAAGGGATTCTCAGAATTGTCCTGAGGATGAAGGCATAGGAAAGGACCACTAGTATTAAGGTCATCATGAGGGTGAATACTGCCAGGAAAAATGCCAGGAGTTCCAGGAAGGTTGTATCTGTGCAGGCGATCAGCAGCATAGGAGAAGAGTCACAGGTGAAGTGGTCAATGATGTTGGAGTCACAGAAATCCAACTGAAGCCCCATGATGATTGGTGGGAAGATAATGAGAAACCCAGCAAGCCAGGAGCTAATTACAAGCTGGATGCATACCTTGCTGCTCATTATTGTTGTATAGTGCAAGGGCTTACAGATGGCTACGTAACGATCATAGGACATGGCTGTCAAAAGGAAGAATTCTGTTGAACCAAGGAGTAATAAGAAAAACACCTGAGCCATACAAGAGTTATAGGAAATGGTCAAATCCCCAGTGGCAATGCTGACTAGGAATCTAGGAATACAAACTGTTGTGAATGAGATCTCTAGGAAGGAGAAGTTCCTAAGGAAGAAGTACATGGGTGTTTTGAGGTGTGAGTCTATCAGTGTGAGGGTTATAATAGTCAGATTTCCAGTAATACTCAGCATATAAGCGAGAAATAGAAATAGAAATATCAAAATATTTAGTGTGGGGTCATCTGTTAATCCCAGAAGAATGAACTCTATCACAGATGTTTGATTTTTCATTTCTGGTGTTGATTTTTGTCAAGTCTAAAAATCAAAAGGGAAAACAGTTACTTAAAACAGGGTAAGATTTTATCTTTTTCTTACCTACTTGGTTAAGTAACATGTAAAACCAGTAATGAAACAATACGTCAGTGACCAAATTGTGAAATACTTATTCACCACAAAAATATGTCTGTTATCCAAAGTTTACAACTTTGGTGTGGGGGCTGGGGGGACGGTGTAGAGGGAAGGATTGGGTGGGGGGGCGGGGGGAGGATGGGAAGGGATGGGAGGGGAAACAAAGGAGGAGGCTACAATGCTTGATAAGAAATGTACTCATTATCTTGCCCATGTAATTGTAACCCCTCTGTACAGTATTTTCACAATAAAAAAAGTCTATTATCAACCTTACATAACTAGCAACTTGATATTTAATTAATCATTTGATGGCACTAATAAATGCATGAATAAAAGAAAAACATGCCTACCAAATATATCTTACTTTTAAAAAATCTTTAGATAGTAATTTTAAATTTCTCAATGTTACTTTATTACTAAAACAGTAATGTAATTACCATGTATTTATTTTCTGAAAAGGAAAATTTTTCCAAAGTGTTTTTGAGTTATTTAAAGATATATAGAGAGGGCTGGGAAGGTGGCTCAGTGGTTAAGTGCTTGCCTTGAGCTAAGGAGCTGAGGGACCGCACCCAGGCACAGAGTTCAGGCCCCACAACCGACAAAAACAAAACAAAGAAAAAACATCAAGATATATAGAGAGAACTAATATTTTAACAAAAGAATTACAAACATCAATCTAATATTCATATACCTCTAAAGAAACAAACAGTATTTTGCAGTGTTTTAAAAGCTTTCAAGTTTTTACTTTCTGAATAAAATAGCATATGATCACTTCCTACACAAGAGTCTATTAGCGAAATCTAAATGACTTAGTATATACAGTTATTATCTAATAAAAAACATGTACTTACAATTGTGTAATCTCATAGCAGAGCAGCAGTGAGATTGCTCAGGCCCAAGTTTTCCTCTGAGTGTCAGGATTTGATGCTTTCCTTTTAGAAAATTTGTACACTTCTCCACCTATGGAGAAGTGCCTTATATAATAATATAACTATATGCTATATGGGTAGAGTTTGGCAAGATGGTTCTGGTTATATACAATGAAATGGAGCATGCTTTTTGGATTGCCCAGTAGGATGGGGACAAGATCTTGGTTTCAGGTAGATGGTGTTCAACCAGAACTAATCAAAGTGTCCATGAGGTTCTGCAAGTTATAGTGAGAAATCGTGCAGTATCAAAAGCCCTAAAGGCAGTTCCAAACATTAAATTTATATTAAGTCTGAAATTTATATTAAGCTTGAAAGTCAAATAATGTAAGAATTTTGTTGTTGTTGAGTGTCTTTGGTGATTAGTTATTATTTAGGAGTAAAGGATGTAGAGATGAGGAAGGTCTGTGGGTTAATGGACAGTTTAGAACTGGATTCAGAATAGGAATTCAGAACCAGAGATCATGTTTTTCTGTAATATGAATGAAAGACAGAGACAGACAGGAAAAGAGAGGGGGGGAGAGAAAAAGTAGGCAGAAGGATGGAGGGAAGGAAGGGAGGGAGGGAGGGAGGAAGGGATAGGGAAGTGGAAAGAGATTGATAAGGAAACGGAAAGGCAAGGAAAAGGGAGAGAAAAAGAAAGAAGAAAGAAAGAAAAGAAAAGAAGAATGAAAGAAAGAAAGAGAGAGAGAAAAAAAAGAAAGAAAGAAAGAGAGAAAGAAAGAGTAAAAAGAGGGAGGAGGGAAGGAAGGAAGGAAGGAAAGAAGGAAGGAAGGAAGGAAGGAAGGAAGGAAGAGAGGGAGGGAGGGAGGGAGGAAGGGAGGGAGGGAGAAGAGGGAGGGAAGGGAAGGGAAGGGAAGGGAAGGGAAGGGAAGGGAAGGGAAGGGAAGGGAAGGAGGACAAGTAAGTACTTTGTCAGATTTTTGGAGCCAAACTTACAGTGGAACAGAAAGAGGAGGTGATAACATTCTACTTATTAATTCAGTGAAACCCTTAGTTGATGGGAGCAAAGAGAGAAAACCATAAGTGAGAATAATCAACAGCTATGGCAAAATAAGCATGAGATATGAACGAAATTTGTTGAGACAGAACGTCATCAAAAATTTACAGTGACTTTTCTAATCAGTATGGTCCAAAACTCCATCTTTGGTTTCTCTTGTTTTCCACCCTCCAAAAAATGCTATAGGAGGAATAGAGTTCCTGACCCTGATGAGTAGAAATCCTCACTAATATAGTGTTTTACTTAGTCTTCAGTAATTCTTGTGTAATTCTTATTTTTGCTTTATGCACCTGCCAGTTGGAAATTTGTTTTTCCAATTATTATTTGCCAAAGAAGTATACTTATTATATCTGTTTCTTTTACCTCCTTGAAACACACACAGGGGACTTTTGTAGGAAAGCAGAATGAAGATGTCTCTCCTGAGGAATGGTACTAATGAGGCCACAACATTAGGTGGAATAATTTTAATTAGTTTATTTCAGAAATTATTTTAACACATTAAATGTCAGAAGAGTATGTAATTCCAACAGTAAGGAAATGATAAGTTCTCTATTTTTACTTCACTATTATATTTTAATCTGAAACAAATTTCTAACTAACATAATCTCCCCCAGAAATATGTAAAAAAAATACAAAAAGGAAAGAAAAAAATAGCAAGAAGAAAGATCCACAATTACATGACATAAGTTATTCAAATGTTTTATTTATTAATACAATTACATTAAGTGGGTGTTGTGGTTCATTCCTGTTATCCCAGCAAGCCAGGTGGCTGAGATCTGTGTATCATGGTTTGAAGCCACCCTGGAAAGGAAAGTCTATGAGACTTTTATCTCCAATAAAATCTACTAAAAAATAATAAAGCCAGAACTGGAGCTGCACCTTAATTGGTAGAGTGCTCACTTTGAGCAAAAGAAACTCAGAGACAGTGCCCAGGCCCTAAACTCAAGTCCCAGGATCCGGATCAGCTGAAAAAAATTAATTTATTTAATTTAATTTAATAATATATATGTACACTAAGTACTTATTTTAAGCAAAGCTTGTGTGAAATTTTTAAAATATATTTTTATTGTGAAAATACTGTACAGAGGGGTTACAATTACATGGGTAAGATAATGAGCACTTTTTTTTTTTAATTTTATTTTATTTTATTTGAGAACATACTGTACAGAGGGGTTACAATTACATGGGCAGGATAATGCATACATTTCTTACCAAGTATTGCAGCCTCCTCCTTTGTTTACCCTTCACCTCCATTCCCAGCCTCCCCCCTCCCCCCCACCCAATCATACCCCCCCCCCGCCCCCCCCCACACACCGACATTGTAAAGCTGGTTTTGACATGACATTTTGTACTTCTCATTGTTGCAACAGGTCCACCTGAATCCTTAAACGACTTGTTTGTCCCCATCTCCTCCACATGTTATACTGACATCAAATATAGTGAAAGTGGGGGTTACACTGTGGGGGAGGGACATACAAAGCAACAAAGAAATAATCTTATAAATGCGTTATAAAAACATGCATGAAAGAAATAAAAACATTAAAATACATATTTGAGGGTTCATTTTCCTAACATCACATTCTCTGACTTTTTCCGCTTGACTCATACCTATACTAGATATTGCAAATAAGGGAAACCATGGGACTTATGTTTCTTTGGGCCTGGCTTACTTCACTTAATATAATTTTTTCCAAGCCTTTCCATTTCCTAACAAATGGGGAAATGTCATTCTTTCTGATGGAGGCATAGAATTCCATTGTGTATATATACCACATTTTCTTGATCCATTCATCTACTGAGGGGCATCTGGGTTGGTTCCATATCTTAGCTATGGTAAATAATGCTGCAATAAACATAGTTGTGCTGGTAGCTTTAGTGTGGTCTTTTTTGTAAACACTAGGGTAAATGCCCAAAAGTGGGATTGCTGGGTCATAGGGGAGTTCTATGTGAAGTCTTTTGAGGAACCTCCATACTGCTTTCCAAAGTGGTTGAACAAGTTTACATTCCCACAAACAATGAAGTAAGGTTCCTTTCTGTCCACATCCTCTCCAGCATCTGTTGTTGTTAGAGTTCTTGATTTTTGCCGTTCTAACTGGAGTGAGGTGATATCTCAATGATGTTTTGATTTGCATTTCTTTTATGGCTAGGGATGTTGAACATTTCTTCAAGTGTCTATTGGCCATCCTTCTTTCTTCTTCAGAGAAGCTTCTCTTTAAGTCTTTCGCCCACTTACTTATTGGGCAGTTGTTTCTTTGAGGATTTGTTGTTGGGGGGTTTAATTTTTTGAGTTCCAAGTATATTTTAGATATGAGACCCTTGTCCGTTGTATGGCTAGTAAAGATCTTCTCCCAATCCGTAGGCTTTCTATTGATCTTGCTAGCTATGTCATTTGCCCTGCAGAAGCTCTGCAACCTTATGCAATCCCATTTGTCCAACCTTTCTTCGATTTGTTGTGTTTCCGGGTCTCTATTCAGAAAATTTCGGCCTGAGCCAAGGAGACCCAGGGTTTCTCCTATTCCATCCTGTAATGTTTTCAGAGTGTCTGCTTTGAGTTCAAGGTCTTTGATCCATTTGGAGTTGATTCTGGTGCAGGGTGATAGATAAGGATCTAGCTTTAGTTTTCTACATGTAGTTAACCAGTTTTGCCAGCACCATTTACTGAAGAGGCTGTCTGTCTTCCATTCTATTGTTTTAGCACCCTTATCGAAGATTAGATGGCTATAGGTCTGTGGGTTCATTTCTGGGTTTTCAATTCTATTCCATTGGTCCTGAGGTGTGTTCTTATGCCAATACCAAGCTGTTTTGATTACTATGGCTTTATAGTAGAGTTTGAAATTTGGTATTGATATTCCTCCAGCACTGTTCTTTCCGTTGAGGAGCGTTTTTGCCTTTCGGGGTCTTTTATTGTTCCATATGAATTTTTGGATTGCCTCTTCTATTTCCTTGAAGAATGAGGGTGGAATTTTGATAGGTATTGTGTTGAATTTGTAGATAGCCTTGGGAAGTATTGCCATTTGTACGATGTTAATCTTTCCAATCCAGGAGCATGGGAGGTTTTGCCATTTTTTAAGTTCTGTGTTGATTTCCTTTTTCAAGATTTTATAGTTTTCATCATAGAGGTCCTTCACTTCTTTAGTTAAGTTAATTCCTAGGTATTTTATTTTTTGTGGGGCTATTACAAATGGAGTTGCTTTCCTAATTTCAGCCACACTTTTCTCATTGTTGGCATACAGAAAAGCCATTGATTTTTGGGGGTTAATTTTATAACCTGCTACTTTGCCAAAGTTTTGAATCAGCTTGAGTAATTTGGGAGTGGAGTCTATGGGATTCTTTAAATACAAGATCATGTCATCTGCAAAGAGGGAGAGTTTTACTTCTTCTTTCCCTATTTGGATCCCTTTTATGTTTGTGTCTTGTCTTATTGCTATAGCTAGGCATTCTAATACTAGATTGAAGAGAAGTGGAGAGAGTGGGTATCCTTGTCTTGTTCCTGAGTTAAGAGGAAATGGCTTTAGTTTTTCACCATTGAGTATAATGCTGGCTGTAGGTTTGTCATATACAGCCTTTATTGTATTGAGGAATGTTCCATGGATTCCTAATTTTTCCAAAATCTTCATCATAAAGGGGTGTTGGATCTTGTCGAATGCTTTTTCTGCGTCTATTGAGATAACCATGTGGTTCTTATTCTTGCTCCTGTTGATGTGATGAATAATATTAATTGATTTGCGTATATTGGACCAGCTTTGCATCCCTGAAATGAATCCTGTTTGATCGTGGTGTATGATTTTTTGGATGAATTGTTGAAGTCGGTTGGCCAAAATTTTGTTGAGAAGCTTTGCATCAATGTTCATCAAAGAAATGGGTCTATAGTTCTCTTTCTTTGATGAGTCACTGCCTGGTTTTGGGATGAGGGTTATGATGGCTTCATAGAATGTGTTCGTTAGTGAGCTTTCTCTTTCAATTTCATTGAAGAGTTGGAGGAGAATTGGTGTGAGCTCTGCTTTGAAGGCCTTGTAAAATTCCGCTGTAAAACCATCTGGTCCTGGACTTTTCTTAGCTGGGAGGTCTCTTATTGCTGTTTCTATTTCAATGCTTGATGTGGACCTGTTAAGATAGTTTAACTCATCTTGGTTTAGTTTTGGCATGTCAATATTTGCTAGGAAGAGGTCCATTTCTGTCAAGTTCTCAAACTTATTAGCATACAGTTTTGAGAAGTATTCCCTTATAATGTTCTGAATCTTGGTTGTTTCCGTGGTGATGTTTCCATTCTCATCTCTGAGTTTATTAATTTGGGTGTGTTCTCTTCTTTTTCTGATAAGATTTGCTAAGGGTCTGTCAATGTTGTTAAGTTTTTCGAAGAACCAACTCTTTGTTTTGTTGATTCTTTCTATAGTTTTTTTGGATTCTGATTCATTTAATTCTGATTTAATTTTGATTATTTCTTTCCGTTTACTGGATTGGGGTTTATCTTGCTGCTCTTTTTCAAGGAGGTTTAGATGTGTCATTAAATTGTTAGTTTCAAATCTCTCCAATTTGTTGATGTAGGAGCTCAGAGCTATAAACTTGCCTCTGAGTACTGCCTTTGCTGTGTCCCAGAGGAGCTGGTATTTTGTGTGTTCATTTTTGTTGAATAGCATGAACATTTGAATTTCCTTTCTAATCTCTTCCATGACCCACTCATGATTCAGCAGTGTGTTGTTCAGCCTCCATGTGATACCGGACTTTCTTTGGTGGCTTTTGGTGTTGAGTTCTAATTTTATTCCCTTGTGGTCAGAGAGAATGCAAGGTATAACTTCAATGTTTCTGAATTTAGACAAGTTTGCTTTGTGGCCTAGAATGTGGTCTATTTTAGAAAACGTTCCATGTGCTGCTGAGAAAAACGTGTATTCTCATGCTGCTGGGTGAAATATTCGGTAGATGTCTGTTAAGTCTAGTTGATCTATGCAGCTGTTTAGATCTGTGGTTTCTCTGTTGAGTTTTTGCCGAGTTGATCTATCTAGTGGGGAGAGTGGTGTGTTAAAATCCCCAACAATTAATGTCTTTGGATCTATATGGGATTTGAGGGAAAGTAGTGTTTCTTTGATAAATTTGGGTGCTCCATTGTTTGGCGAATAGATATTTAGAATTGTAATATCCTCCTGAAGGAGAGATCCTTTAATTAGTATGTAGCGACCTTCTTTATCTCTTCTCACGAATTTTAAATTGAAGTCTATTTTATCTGATATTAGGATTGCAACTCCCGCCTGTTTATGGGGTCCGTTTGCTTGGTAGATTTTGTTCCAGCCTTTAACATTGAAAATGTGTTTGTTTTTACGGGCAAGATGTGACTCCTGCAGGCAGCAGATAGAAGGGTCTTGTTTTTTAATCCAACTAGACAGTCTATATCGCTTAATTGGAGAGTTCAGTCCGTTAGCATTAAGAGATAGGACTGAGAGGTATTTGGGAGTTCCTGCCATGTTATCTACCTTCTTGGGGTCTGCGAAAACTGGGTTCTTCCTATGGTTCTTGGATTCTCAGTTTGGGTGCAGTTTCTTGGCCTTTATTGCGGTCTTGTTGGTTTTCTATGTGTAGGACATCTTTAAGAATCTTTTGTAGGGCTGGTTTGGTGGAGATGTATTGTTTCAATTTTTCTTTGCTATGGAAGGTTTTTATTTGGCCTTCAGTTATGAGGGAGAGTTTAGCTGGGTACAGTATTCTTGGTTGATAGTTGTTTGTTTTTAGGGCATGGCATACATCATTCCAGGCTCTTCTTGCTTTGATTGTCTCTGCTGAGAAATCTGAGGTGATTCTAATTGGTTTCCCTTTATAGGTGATTACCCTTTTCTCCTTGACAGCTTTAAGGATCTTTTCCTTGGTCTGAGTTGATCCTGTGTGGATTATAATGTGGTGGTGGGATGTCCTATTCTGGTCTGGTCTATTTGGGGTTCTAAAGGCTTCTTGTATCTGGACAGGCCTATCTTTTTGCATGTTTGGGAAGTTCTCTGCTAGGATCCTGTTAAACAAATTTCCTAGACCATTAACTTCTGTTTCTAGGTGCTCCTCTACACCCATTTTCTTTAGATTAGGCCTTCTGATGGTGTCTTCCAGGTGTTGGATAGATCTATCATATTTCTTGGACTTGTCTTGGATGGTTGTATGTTCTTTCTCTATAATATGTAGGCTGTCTTCAATCCCTGAGATTCGATCTTCTGCATGGTCTAACCTGCTATCAAGACTCTCTACTTTGTTTTTTATCTCTTTTCCTTCTAGTTGGTCAGCTTTGATGGCTTCAAGTTCTTTGTTGAAGCTCTGTTTTAGGTCTTGTATGAATTTCTGTACTTCCTTAATTTGGTGTTCAGTGTTTGTCCTCAAATCACTTAGTTGATTGGTTATGCTTTCTTTGGACTCCCATTCCTTCTGTTGGGTTCCATTCAGCATTCCCTTTGTGTTCTCCCTGACTTCCTTCAGCTCTTTGTTAATGGATTCCATGAATGCCTTTAGTGATCTTTGTGTGTTCTCTACCTGGTCTCTCAATTCCTGTATTACTCTTTGATTAGCTTCCTCCCGTTCGTGGGATTCCTGCAGTTCTCTTTGAGTGTTCTCAGCCTGCTCACGCCATACCTCCCTTTCTCTTTGAGTATTCTCAAGTTGTTCACGCAAATCCTGTATCAGTTTTTGAGTAGCTTCCTCACGCTTATGATATTCCTGTATAAACTTCTGGGATGCCTCCTCTCTCTCCCTATCACGCTCATACAGAGTCCTTTGTATGTTGTCAAACTTCTCAATTATCATGTTTGCGAGCAGTGTTTGTAGAGCTATTTGGGAACTCTCCTCTGGATTATTCATTATCTGTTCTAACCCCTGATTATCAAGATTGGGAATTGAGATACCCGAATTTGCCATTTTTCTTGTGTTTTTCCGGCTTACTCTGCCCATTTGAGATGAAGATAGCACCAGTTTTGTGCTAGAACACTATCTTAAGGCAACCATCAACCAAAGTTTGCATTTGTACAGTCAATAGTCTACAGATACAATCTAGTTCAACAGATACATCTATTCGACATCAAACAACTATATGTTAAAGGACTTCGAACCGCAGAGAAGAATTTGGAAAACCAGAAATTATTAGCGTTAGGGAGAGATGTGGGTAAAAATTAGGAATAGATTGGTGTGGGGAGGCACAGGGAGAGTTAACTATGTCCTAATCACAATGCAGGAAATAGGTTGGGTAGGATGCAAGTAGAGAGAGAGAAAAAAAGAAGAAAGGGAAAGGGGAATGAAAAGAGACCAGAAAAAAAATAGAAACATAAAAATTAATGTTATTATAGATATTAAAAGACCATCTATTTAGAGAGGAATGTGAATATGTTGAGAGAAAGGGAGGGACATAGAGGAGATGTGAAAAACTTTAAAAAAATGCTTAAAATATTATATAGGTATAAAGAGGTAGTACTGCTATTAATGAATTTAAGTCTCAGAGGTTTTGAATTGAGTAATAAGTTTGTGGATTAAGTGTGTACACAATGGGGGATAGGGTCTACTAGTTAACTACGGGTTTATCTGAGGATGTGCAGGACAAGAGTTAAGTCACATAAAGAAGAACAAAAGAGGAAAAGGTGGAAAGGATAGGAAAGTGAGAAGAAAAGATCAAAAGTTCAGTAGAGCTAGACAAAAAACAAAAAGATAATTAAGAATGAAAGAAAAAGAGAAAGAAGACAAGAAAAGAAAGGAAAACACACATTCACGTATTCCTTAAATAAAAATTATAAGAGGAGAAAAAAAAAGTTACTGGAAAACAATTATTTTTTCAGAAGAGGCAAAAATTAAAGATTAATAAAAGTTTTAGAAAAGGAAAAAAAAATTTTATATATATAAGTTAACAAAAAATGAAAAAAAAAAAAAAGAAAAAAGAAAAGAAGAAGAAGACGAAAAAAAAAGTTCTTTGATTTTTTTTTTGGGGGGGGAGGGGTGGGGAGAGTCCTGTATCTCCCTTTTGTCTGTAACCAGAGTCTGGTTGGAGTCTCTGGTCGGCTTGAGGTCCTGTGGCTTGATTTGTTTCTTAAGTCAGTTTGTTGGAACAGGCAGAACAATGCTCTGCTTTGCCCATGATTTTGAAATCCCCTCCCAGATTAGTTTAATCGGAGGGTGATCTGCTTTGAGAATCACAAAAGAGGGGGATGCAGTGATGAGGCTAGGTTCTGGGTAGAGTTGAGGCCTTTCAACAAACAGTAGCTTTTCCCTGGGGCTATTTTGTGAAAAAAAAACTCACAGCACCCAGCCTGGAGCCATTCTCAGGGTTTCTGTTTTTCAATTGATTGTGGTGGCTGCTAGAGGGAGGGGCAGCCTCTGGCTTTGGTTACCCGGTGAGGAGAGCCACTCCAATGGCTGGTGCCTGAGCTGGGTGACTTTTCCCTGGATGGAACTGAGTCTGTGAGGTCACTTCGCCGTTAAGTTCTTGTGACCTGCTAAATGACTCGTTTTATTCCAAGGCCTGAGCTGGAGCTGGCAGCTCCTCCGAGCTTTGTCGGTATCCAAGATGGAGATCACCGGTGCTGGGTGGGGAGGGGTGGTCTTCCCTCCTCTGCTCCCTGAGAAGGAGTGAGGAAGTCGGGCTTCTACTCACGCCGAGTCTTGGATCCTGGGTCGTCTCTGGTCTGCAAAGTGCAGGATGAAGTTGTCCACTCCTTGTCGGTTCTTGCTGGTGTTGAGTAGGATCCGCTCGTCTGCTGCGTCTGGCTCCTTCGTCCCGGACTGTGTCTCAGGTATGCCCCCCGTGGCGGTGGTCGCCGCTGCGACCCTGCCGCCGCAGCGGCAGCTGCTGGCAAGCGCTCAGATGTGTCTGCTTGGCTTCCCCTCTCTTGACTAACTCTCTGTCCTGTGATGGCACACTTGGTGTGATTCTCTGGCTTGGGACTGTTCACTGGAACTCTGAAACTGTTTTCTATGCAAGAGCTTGTTCAGATTCCAGCTTCTCCTCCGCCATCTTCCCCATGAGCACATTTCTTATCAAGCATTGTAGCCTCCTGCTTTGTTTCCCCTTCCCATCCCTTCGTATCCTCCCCCCTGCCCCGTAATCCCCCACCAAAGTTGTAAAGTTCGTTTTTCGACATAACGACTTGTACATCTCATTGTTGCAATGGGTCCTCCTGTAGCCCTGTTTTAACAATTTATTTTTTCTCTTCCCCTCCACATATACCAACATCATATATAGTGAAAGCAGGGGTTGTACCATGGGGGAGGGACATACAAGGCAACAAAGACATAATCTTATAAATATGTTAGAAACAATCGCATGAAAGATCTCTCTCTCTCCCCCCCCCTCTCTCTCTCTCTTTCTCTCTCACTCTCTCTCTTTGTCAGTCATGGGGCTAGAGCTCTAGGCCTGGGAGCTGTCCCTGAACAATTCAGCTCAAGGCTCATGCTCTACCACTTGAGCCATCGCGCCACTTCTCATTTTCTGGTGGGTTTTTTTTTAAATTGTGATTAAGTGATTACATAATATCCCAAATTTCACAGTATTGTGGAATAATGATGCTCATTTAAAGTCACAAGTTCATTCTAACTTTCCTGGAGCAAATTGTCTATCACGGTCTATAACATATAATGGTGTACACATATACACCATACGTGTGATCAGCAGCATGGGGTTATTTAGTAGTGGTTCGACCAGATGAGTGGAAGTTCTTTGTTTCTTAAGTCCTGTTAATTTTGTCATATCACCTAACATTTTGGATTTAACATCGACTTATCAGGGAGACCATATACCTTTTGTCTCTTTGCTCTTGGCTTACCTCGCTCAACATGATTTCTTCTAGCTCCATCCATTTCCTGCAAATGCCATTATTTTGTCATGAAATTTTGATTGTATATGTTTAATTAGTATCATTGGACAGTTACTAAAATATATGAATTATTTAATTACATAACACTTGTTTTGGATGGAGTATTTGAATTCTTTGTCCTTCTGATTGTATTTCTGTTAATCCTGACTTGTTACAGGAGGTTTATCTACGGGAATGGAAGAAAAAGTTTGCTTTACATGCACCCTTATTTTTCTTTATAACATTATTAGACTTATCTTTATGTAAATATATATACTACATATTGTTTACTCTTCTTTATATTAGTAGACTTTTGTTTTATGGAGTCTTTAAAAGAAGCAACCTCCTGAAAAATCTTTTTCTTTTCATCTGCATCTCAACTAGAAAATGTACAGAAATCAATTCATAAGTGAATGAATCAATTCAAGAGAAAAAGAAGACAAAGTGTCATCAGATTACTGGTGTTAGATCACTAGAAACCAGATACTGGTGCTTTCTTTCTTAATCCCTTAGAAGGTAGTTTCTAATATTGGGAGGCTTCAGTGTGCATTTGCTTTTCTTCCATTTTTTTTCCAACATGAATAAAGTCTTTCATGTGAAATTTTCCCTAGTAACATTCTCCTAGACCCTAACTGGACCAGAGTAGAAAGAAATATTGGTGGATTGTAGAAATGATTATCATATGTGGTATTTAGGCATCATCTCTCCATTACTCTAGTTCCTCTTGGTCTTTGACACTGACTTAAGCAAAATATGTTTAATATCTAGCTGGAGAAGTACAGAAACCCAGATTGAGGGTTTTGTACTCAGTGCTTTTTGCCTCTATTCACCATCAGCAGGCTTTGCTGAAGAGACAGGTGACAGTGGTTTCACTCGGCACTCACTGGGCTCCTTTAGTTAATGCTTTATAAAAATGTTAATGCTTGTTTAGCCACTTTGGAAAGTAGTATGGAGGTTCCTCAAAAGACTCCACATAGAGCTCCCCTATGACCCAGCAATCCCACTTTCGGCATTTACCCAAATGTTTACAAACAAGACCACACTAAAGCTACCAGCACAACTATGTTTATTGCAGCATTATTTACCATAGCTAAGACATGGAACCAACCCAGATGCCCCTCAGTAGATGAATGGATCAAGAAAATGTATATATACACCATGGAATTCTATTCCTCCATCAGAAAGAATGACATTGCCCCATTTGTTAGGAAATGGAAAGACTTGGAAAAAATTATATTAAGTGAAGTAAGCCAGGCCCAGAGAAACATAGGTCCCATGGTTTCCCTTATTTGCAACAACTAGTATATGTCAAGCAGAAAAGGTCAGATAAGTTGATGTCAGGTGAAATGAACCCCAAGATATGTATTCAAACATTTTTGCTTCCATGCAATTGTTTCTAACATGTTTATAAGATGATTTCTTTGTTGCTTTGTATGTTCCTCCCCCACGGTATAACCCCTGCTTTCACTGTATTTGATGTTGGTATAATTTGTGGAGGGGAAGGGCAAAAACAAATCATTTAAATAGGGATACAGGTGGACCCATTGCAACAATGAGATTACAAATCGTAATGTTGAAAAACAAACTTTACAACTTTTGCAAGGCAGGGAGGGGGGGAAGATGGGAAGGGATGGGAAGAAGGGGAAGCAAAGGAGGAGGCAACAATGCTTGATAAGAAATGTACTCATTACCTTGCCCATGTAATTGTAACCCCTCTGTACGGTATTTTCCCAAAACTTTTTTTAAAAAATGTAATGCTTTATAAAAATCCTTTGCAGCTCTTGTGTTGAAGATTACTTCAGCTCTGCACTGTTTGCTTCTGGGACACCAATTTCCATGTATATTTGTATGCACACTAGAACTTATCACCATGGTCCACATGGAGTAGGGGCAGCAGTAGTTCCACAATTATTCATGACCTAACATATCTATTTTCTTTTTGTTTAATGTATGTTATTCTTATTGTAGAGGTGATGTATAGAGCAGTTATAGTTACATAAGTCAGGTAATGACTACATTTCTTTTTGAAATATGTCACTCCTTTCCTCCTCCCCCAGTTATTCCCTCCCATACTCATTCACAAGTTTTTTATTTTCAATATAGGATTTAGTGAGTATCACTACTGTATTTGTTCACCCTTCGTCTTATCTTTTCTGTGCTCTTCCTTCCCCTCCTAAAGATAAATAGCTACCAAAGAAGACAGAAGAAAAAGATGACAGCAACAACAATAAATCTCTTGTATCCATTTCTTGGAGTGTATTCCAAAAATATTTTATATGATCATACACATATAGCTATTGAGCCTTTGTGTTCTTTTCCTAAGAATACCCTCCTTTGGTCTCATTGTGAATGTTTCGAGATCTGTATAACTTACCATTTCCTAGTGTATTTTTTTCCATCCTGTGTGTTTACTTATAGATTTATAGGCATATTCTAGCTACCATAAATGAGGGAAACCATGGAACCTATGTTTCTCTGGGTCTGATTTACTTCACTTAATATAATTTTTAAAGTTCATTTCCTTACAAATGGTACAATATCATTCTTTCTGATGGAAGAGTAGAATTCCATTGTGTATATATACCACATTTTCTTGCTCAGTTCATCCATTGAGGGGCATCTGGGTTGATTGCATAGCTTGGCCATGGTAAACAATGGTCCCCTGAACATGGTTGTGCTGGTAGTTTTATTGTGGCATTGTTTGTGGTCTATTGAATAAATGCCAACAAGTGCACTTGCGAGGTCAGAGGGAAGCTGTATGTTTAGTCTTTTGAGAAATCTCCATACTGTTTTCCATAGTGGTGGAGCAAGTTTACATTCCCACCATCAGTGTAGTAGTGTTCCCTTCTGGCCACATTCTGCCAGCATCTGTTATTTTTAGTTTTCTTGATAATGGCCATTGTAACTGGGGTGAGGTGAAATTCAATGTAGTTTTGATTTTCATTTCTTTTATAGCCAGAGATGTTGAACATGTCTTCATGTGTCTATTGGCTATTCTTGCTGCTTCTGACAAGTCTCTCTTTAAATCTTTAATTCATTTACTAATAGGATTGTTATTTCTTTGAGGGGAGATAATTTTTTGAATTCTAAGTATATTTTAGATATGAGGTCCTTGTCTGATACATAACTAGTAAAGATCTTCTCCCATTCTGTGGACTTCCTATTTATCTTGCTTGCTATGTCCTTTGCCAGAGTGATACATTTTAGAACCATTTCCTTATTATAGATTGAAACAAGAAGTAATACAAGGGAGAAATATATTGTAAATTTGGAGACTCATTTAATGATGGTAACTTGTTTTTACAGGCACAATTAGAAGATTATAATGAGACATTTGAAGGGATTGAAAAAATTCTTTTGGAACTGTGTTTTATCAATTTATTTGAACCTGGGTTTTATCAGTTCATTTGAATTGACTATAGATCAATTTGAGGAATAGAATACAAAAAGAATGCATGCATTTGCTTGCATCAATTCTTTAATTTAGAAGATTCTTTATTTTAAAAGATTCTGTGATGTAAGGCTCTAATTCTTCCAGCTTCAAAATGAGAACTTCACAAAATGTGGAATGATTAGCCCATATGTAAACTTCTTATCAATATAAATTCACAAGAGCACAGCATTCCTTTTTTCCAAATACCATGCTTTCTTTTTCATAATACCTTCATGTGTTTAGATTAGAAAAGAGAAATTATTTTAAATTAAGACAACATTAATCATCTTTAACTAGTTGTCAACATGTCAGTTTATAAGTACAAGGCATCTTGGTTGGTATCACTACCTTCAATCTCCCACTCCATCTCTCTCATTCACACTCCTCCCCTCCATTTTTTCTAGTTTCATAGGATGTACATTGAATATTATGATTTCATTTCCTGCTGTTCCATTCCTCTCTATTTCTAACCCCAGCCCTGGTAAATAAAAAAATAAAAATATTGTATTGTCTACTTAATTCCCCCTTGAAACCTAAAATTTTGTGAAATTGATGAGGGCATTTTTGATAAACATTTTCTTTTTTTTCCTTAGAAGAGAGTATCATCTTAATTATCCTTGTAATGTATTTTTTCACTCAAAAAGGTGAAAGGTTTCACCTAAAAAGGCTTAAGGTGCTTTTTGGAGTCTATATACAATAGAATTTTGCATCTTTTTAAATGTTTGTTTTTTATTGTAAAAAAAATAGTATACAGAGGGGTTACAGTTACATGAATAAGGTAATAAGTACATTTCCTATTGAGCATTGTTACCTCCTCCTTTGATTTTCCCCTACCATCCCGTCCCTCCCCACATCCTCAATTTCCCCCTCCACTGCCCCCTTTCTCCTCCCCCCCAATGCCCCCAATCTCGGAAGCTAAGCAGGGTCGGGCCTGGTTAGTACTTGGATGGGAGAATTTTGCATCTTTAAACAACAAATACTGGAGACAAAATCAGAAGCTCACATGGAGAACTCCCTATTGTTGCCATTCGTTAGCCTTAACCCATGGAGAATATTTACATCGATATTTGAAAGATGAAGTCATTCTCAGGGTAATATGTTTAGCGCTAGTTCTGAATTCATGGTTTCCAAATAGTGTGATTCCCACAGGAGGTTTCAGTGAATACTCCATTTCTACAGTAAACTGTTAGAGACTCTTCAAAGATGAGTTGATGTCCTTGAGGTTCATGTGAGATGGGACACCATTGGTCTCAAGGTACAACTACAGTCTTGGGAACCTAACTTCTCCACCTTTACTTCTGTGATCTCGCTTGGCCATAATTAGTTCCAAGTCACATCAGGGCAATCATGGGATTCCCTAAGGGTGGTGTGAAACTTTTGTATCCTGCAGCACATTACTGTCAATATAGTCATAGTAAAGATCTCACGAGTTTAATCAGTCTCCTAGGGCCCTATTAAAAAAGTTAATTTAGAAAGGAACAAAATTAGAATTAAGCTTCAGAAACTCCTGGGTAAATGATTACAATGCCTCTCAAGCTTGAAATTCTTTTAAGTGGTGCATTAAATGTGAAGAACTGTAGAGTCAGAGATGGGCATTTAAGTTTCCACACGGGTATCATACACATACACATGCAGGCACAAGAAACTCTTGGGTAGATGTCAACATTGTTAGCTTAATCCCCAGGGTTTAGCCACTAAAAGCAACTTTGGTCTATGAGCAAGCACAATTTTGATTCTTCCATAGAGAATTACATCTGCCCTTAACCTTGCTTCTCTCTTTCTCCACATGTATTTAGAAGGGGTGTTTATAGCTTCTAGGTGACACTGTTTGATATTCTTTTTTAAAATTTTTAAAAAGTTTTTATTGTGAAAATACTATACAGAGGGGTTACAATTATAGGAGCAAGGTAATGAGTTCATTACTTATCAAGCATTGTTGCCTCCTCCTTTGTTTTTCCCCTACCATCCCTGCCTTCCTGTCTCCATGTTTGATATTCTTTAGTCCTTGGAAGTTATTATTGATTTACAATCAACTATTTGAAGATGATTTTAAAAAGATTTTTTTTAACATTTAGTGGGTTTTTCAATGCAAGAATTCCTAATAGGTTTAGTAAATATAACCTAGAATAAAAGGGAAGAAATGAAAGGAGCATTCCTAGATCTGTTCCCCTCTCTACAGACCCATTTAACTTATATTTACTGGTTTCCAATATAATCCTGTAAAATGATATTTTACCCTTATATTTTCCTTGACATCTTTAATATTTTTTCCATTTAAAATATTTAGTTTGAAAGGCAAGATACCATTTGAGCAATTTGTGTTGAGAAACTACTAGCATTTATTGGGAGAGATCAAAGAAGATTATTGCAACTTTCACCCCAACAATACACTCTTATGATTTCTAGTTCCTTCAGCTCATATTGAGGTATATATTCTTTACATACATTAGCCCGCACAGATATAGTTTGTGGATGCAGTAGTTCTGTTCTGAATTTTATTAAGCACCATGTGTTAGAACATATTATTCTTGGCTTGTAAGTTAACCAGAGCAACACAATAGTACTTTGGTTTGATATGAATTAAATATTAAAATCATATCATAAACAACCTACAATAACAGCCGAATAGATACAAAGTGACTCTCATAATATAGCTTTGACTAAGTGTTTTTGAAGACAATGCCCTTCTCAATCATCTCTAAAAAATTTCCTTCCTTCCATACTAAGGATAAATAGTACAATGAGAGAATTAATTCCCTGACTAGAATGCCCAAAATTGGTAAATATGAAAGAAGAGAATAAAAAGAAGGAATGATGCACTTGTGCAATATTTTAAAACATGGTTTTGCTTAGCACATTGTCATGAAACCTAAATCTCACAAAATGCTAGATTTGGTTTACATGCAGAGATATTTAGCAATGACTTCTATTCAGATGTAAACACTATGAGCTGTGCCCACCAGATGGCACTGTTGGTAGCTGTCAACCTGCATGTCAGTCAGCTGATCAGCAAATTACCTGAGATTTTTTTAAGTAACCTCCAGTACAGTTATGTAGTAACTCTCTTTTTTGTAATGCATGTTTTTGACAATTAGCAGGTTGAGTTGAATTAAATTGAAAATATTGAATTTGGTGAAAATTGTAAGTGAACCAAACCTTATTCTGGGTTAATAGCATTACCAAATCAAATAATGTTGCCAGGTCAATCAATAATTATTAACAATTACTTGCTACTTGCTCTTAAGTAGTGACAACTGTATGTAGAAATGGAGAAGACATTAGATTTTGTTTTTGTGTTGGTCTTGGGACTTGACCTCAGGATCTAGGTACTGTCCCTGAGCTACTTTGCTCAAGATTAGTGCTCTATCACTTGAGCCACAGCTTCACCTTTGACATTTTCCTAGTAATTGGAAGTAAGATTCTCTCAGATTTGTCTGCCCGAGCTGGCTTTGCACCATGATCCTCAGATCTCAGCCTCCTGAGTAGCTAGGATTACAGATGTGAATCTTTTGCACTTTGATAGACATCAGCTATTGAACCTTGTTTATACATTACTTAAAACATTCAACAATTAAGACAGAGGTGATTGTATTTATTCCAACCTTAATAAGAGTCCAAGCTGTGGGAAAAGCCAGTGGTGTTGCACATGTCTAACATGATGAAAGTTCTGGGTTCAGTCCTTAGAACTTCAAACAAATAAAAGAATTGAAAAAGGGATCAGACACTATTATTTGTTTGGCCATTTGGGAAGTTTTTCTTCAATTCAGACAATCTGTAGAGAAAAATTATTTTTGCAATGTATCATTTGTCTTTGTCAGGAAAGCAGAAGGAATCCTGCCAAATCAATGAAAAACTCATTTCTGAGTTGCTTGGTTAAATAATAAGGACTTTGATCCATTTGGAGTTGATTCTGGTGCAGGATGATATATAAGGATCTAGCTTTAGTTTTCTACAGGTGATTAACCAATTTTGCCAGCACCATTTACTGAAGAGACTGTCTCTCTCCCATTCTATTTTTTAGCTTCTTTATGGAAGATTAGGTCACTATAGGTCTATGGGTTCACTTCTGGATTTTCAATTCTATTCTATTCATTGGTCCTGAGGTCTCTTCTTGTGCCAGTACCAAGGTGTTTTGATTACTATGGCTTTGTAGTAGAGTTTGAAATTTGGTATTGATATTCCTCCAAGGAATATCAAGGATTGTTTTTGCTATTTGGGGTCTTCTATTGTTCCATATGAAGGCCTCAGAGTCAAAGCAGACACCCTGAAAACATTACAGGAAGGAATAGGAGAAATCCTAGGTCTCCTTGGCACAGGCTGAAATTTTCTTAATAGAGACCCAGAAACACAACAAATCAAAGGAAGGTTGGACAAATGGTATTGCATGAAGCTGCAGAGCTTCTACATGGCAAAGGACATAGCTAGCAAGATCAATAGAAAGCCCATGCATTGGGAGAAGATCTTCACTAGCCATACAATGGATAAAGGTCTCATATCTAAAATATATTTGGAACTCAAAAAATTAAATCTCCCAACAACAAATCCTCAAAGAAACAACTGCCCAATAAATAAGGGGTCTAAAAACTTAAAGAGAAACTTTTCTGAAGAGGAAATAAGAATGGTCAATAGACACATGAAGAAATGCTCGACCTCTCTAGGCAAAAAAGGAATGCAAATCAAAACAACATTGAGATTCCACCCATCCCAGTTAGAATGGCTTTCATCAAGAAATCTAACAACAACAGATGCTGGAGGAGATGTGGCCAGAAGGGAACCTTACTGCACTGTTGATGGGAGTGTAAACTTGTTCAATCACTTTGGAAACGCAGTACGGAAGTTCCTCAAAAGACTCCACATAGGAAAAAAAAAGACTCCACATAGTGCTCCCCTGTGACCCAGAAATTCCACTTTGGGGCATTTACCAAATGATCACAAACAAGACCATAATAAAGCTACCAGCACAACTATGTTTATTGCAGCATTATTTACCACAGCTAAGATATGGAACCGACCCAGATGCCCTTCAGTAGATGAATGGATCAAAAAAAATGTGGTATATATACACAATGGAATTCTGTGCCTCCATCAGAAAGAATTGCCCCATTTGTTAGGAAATGGAAAGACTTGGAAAAATTATATTAAGTGAAGTAAGCCAGGCCCAAAGAAACATAGGTCCCATGGTTTCCCTTATTTGCAATAACCAGTATATGTCTGAGACAAGCAGAAACGGTCAGATAAGTTGATGTTAGGCAAAATGAACCCAAAATAAGGACTCAAATGGATTTTCTTTCTTGTGATTGTTTCTAACATATTTATAAGATGATTTCTTTGTTGCTTTGTATGTCCCTCCCCCACGGTATACCCCCTGTTTTCACTGTATTTGATGTTGGTATAATTTGTGGAGGGGAAGGGAAAAAACCAAGTGTTTAAAAAGGGATACAGGTGGACCCCTTGCAACAATGAGATGTACAAGACATTATGTTGTAAAACAAACTTTACAGCCTTGGTGGGGGGGGCGAGTTAAGGAGGGATGGAGCAGGGGGGAGATGGGAAGGGAGGGGAGAAGGGAAAGGATGAGAAGGGAAAAAAAGCAGGAGGCAACAATGCTTGATAAGAAATGTACTCATTACCTTGCTCATGTAATTGTAACCCCTCTGTAAGGTATTTTCACAATAAAAAAACTTATTAATAAAAAAAAGAAAATGTGGGGCTGGGAAGGTGGCTCAGTGGTAGAGCACTTGCCTTGCACGCTCGAGGCCCTGGGTTCGATTCCTCAGCACTACATAAGCAAAAAGAAAAAAGCCGGAAGCGGCGCTGTGGCTCAAGTGGTAGAGTGCTAGCCTTGAGCTGAAGAGCTGAGGGACAGCACCCAGGCCCAGAGTTCAGGCCCCACGACCGGACCCAAAAAAAAAAAAAATGTGGCATATATATACAATGGAATTCTATGCCTCCATCAGAAAGAATGGCATGGCCCCATTTGTTAGGAAATGGAAAGACTTGAAAAAAATATATTAACTGAAGTAAGCCAGGCCCAAAGAAACATAGTTCACATGGTTTCCCTTATTTGCAATAACTAGGATATGTCTGGGACAAGCAGAAAAGGTCAAAAGCTATGTACATATGACCAGATAAGATGATGCTACGTTAAAAATTGAACCCCAAGATAGGGACACAAGTGTTTTTTTCTTTCTTGCTATTGTTTCTAGCGTATTTGTAATGAGCCATGTGATTTTTTGTTGTTGTTGTTGTTGCTTTGTATGTTTCTCCCCCACAATATAACCCGTTTTCACTGTATTTGATGTCGGTGCCCTTCATCTTATATGTACACTTCTCAAATTTGGGGAAGGGAAGGAAAAAAATGCTTAAATAGGGATACAGACTGACTCATTGTAATAATGAGATGGGACCTTTACAATTTAGGGGGGGAAAGTATAGTTGTGGAGGTGGGAGGGAAAGGATGATAGGGGAAAAACAAACAAAGGTGGAGGTGACAATACTTGATAAGAAATGTACTCATTACCTTGCTCATGTAACTGTAACCTCTCTGTACAGTATTTTCACAATAAAAACTTTATTAAAAAAAGAAATTATTCCATAAGTAGTAAACCTCAGGTACCTTACTAATGTCAAGCTGACTAATATAGGAACACCTCCACTTAGAAAGATGTAAGAAAATAAAATGGGACAATTACTATCTCATGCAACAGAAAATTCCAAAATATTACTAGGGCTAGATTTCTTAGCCTCTTATGTCACCATGATTTAAGATTTATATATCTCTGTTCAATGCTTTTCTCCCACCGGACTTACTCTGAGGTTACTCCTGTGCTGTGGCTCTCAGTAGGTGAAGACTTAATTTCTTTCCAAACTAATGGAGAAAAACATATTCATGATAGTGAACATGGTAGTGACATTTGGAATTTACATTTTGAATTTGTCACCATGATGAATGCTAGCAAAGTCTGTGTATTACCCACCCGGAGTCCCCAAAAAGAGTGGTCTTGGAGTTCTCATGTCCAAGGAAAAAGAGGCAGAGTATGTTCTCACTCCAGGAGATAGACACATGGGGACCTTTTCTATCTTTATTTCTGTGGTTCCTGAATCTCAGAGGATGGACTGATGTTTGCCTACTTGAGGATATGGGTCTTCCCCACCTACTCACTCAGACCCATTCCCTAATTTCCTTTGGAAATGTCATCACAAGTGTACCCCCAAATATCGCAGTGCCAAGTCTCCATGTATTCCTTAACCCAGTTAAGTTGACACCTAAAATTACCCATCACAAGCCCACCACATGGCACCCATCGGCACCTCCTAAAGCCATAATGTTAAATAAAGATACAAATAAGGGATAGTGTCACTTCAGTTGCCACCTGTGTGTAACCAAAGATATACTAGAAGACAAGACAAATTCCTTGAGGGAGGTTAACCTTTCTCCTGATGTTCAATAGCTTCAACCCAATGACGTGAAAGTAATAATATTTAAATGCTGATGTAAGCTCAGTGACATCAGAAGTGTTATGGGCAGGAATGGCAAATCCCTATCTAAAGCAGGTGCCACTCCATTCTCATGATGGAAACTACATAACATAGTCAACCTGCCACCGGGCAGCTGGCTGCTCACCATGGGTTATCCTGACCTGTGGAACTCGACACTCTCACTGCTGCTGGCTGACGGGGCTCTCAGCAGTGGTTGTAACTGGGTCAGTCTTGGTGGGTGTACATCTGTTGTAGCAGAGCCCAAGGCATGACTGGGCCTCCCCTTGTCCCCATGATCACTTTGTTTAGGGATCAACTGGGTAATGACAGAAGTGGCTAAGGAAAGAGGCTGATTAATGTACACAAAATAAGCCACACTACCCACCTGATTATTACTCTTCTACTGAAGTCAGTTTTTGGGGATGTCCTTAAGCCCATTCAGAGGTCACTTATTTACCCATTCCCCATGTTTATTTGTTAGGAGTTTTCCAATCATTTTCCTTCCAACTCTGTATCGAGTCAGATTCTTGGTGAGAACCCACATATCAGTGTGTAATTGCATATCTGTCTATTTCTGCTTCCAGCAGAAGTGTACAACCATAAGCCCTTCCCAAAGTTCTAATGACAGACTTTCTTTTCATTGCTGTCCTTTATGGATGTCTCAGAAAGGGCCTGGCATGCAGCATCTGTACACTTTCAGATGGAGCCTGCAGAACCATTTGCAAACCAGAGCCTTGTTTTCTCTTCCTTTGTCAGTTAATTATAGCCTGTACCTCATGAGGCCATAGGTGCAATGTAGCAGAAGTAGAAGCCATGGGCCTTTTAAACAGTTATTTGTAGAAATCGTTTGTGCCTTCTGGACCTACTCAACCCCAGTCATATATATACCAACTCCTTGGATAATAGAGTGCTTCTGCAAATTCCCAGCTCTACATCAGGCCAGATAACATCCAGTTCATGATGGACATCTCAGGTCACGTGATGATGATCTCAGGTCACAGGTAACTTGGCAATGTGTAATCAAGCATTCAGTTCTCAAAGCTAAGAATGAGAATAGACTGTGGAACTTGGAAGGGCTTTGCTCCAAACTCATAAGGGTCCTTACAGTTCATCTCTAGACAACTACCAAACACACTCTGCAGTATTCCTGCCTGCCACTGAAAACCTCAGTCTTCGAAGCATGAGGCTCATGTGGAAAGACAGCTTGCACAACACCTGCACCCCATATTCAACCATCTCCTACGCTGGGCCCCTTAGAGCTGGGAATTTTCTAAGTTCACTTGGCAGATGGTCCAGAGAAACATTTCAAAATGAAGGATAGGCTACTTTGAAAGGCATATTGGGACTTTTTTGCACAACTCTGGTGCAATATTGGTGTTCAATAATTATTTTTAGAGGCAGAAGCTTCTCTGTTGGTTTCCATTTGGCCTTGCTCATGACATCAGCCATCTCCCCACAGCTTCTTGAGTGAATATGGACATTGTGCCAACTCCAAAGTATTTCTCTACTCATTTTACCTGCTGAACCAGATAAATGACCACAGGATGAATCTGAAGGTGCACTGTGAGTTGGACCAGAGATAAAACTTTCTTGGCCACCTGACCTCCATAGGCCCCCCACTGCAACTAGAAGGCCACAGCCATGGTGCTGTCTTCAATTCAATGTCACTTCAGAGCCAGTGTCCAGAAGATCTCAAAGATTTGCTTATTTCACAACTTTTATTTTCCCAATGCACATGGAGCTTCTTGGCAAAACTGACCCTGTGGATGTCTAGCCCTGGTGTCTGGCTTCCTGAATTGTGAGAGGAAATGTTTCTCTAAGTTTTAAGCCGCCTTGATGAGCAACTTAGCAAGCAGGTGATTCTTCTCAGCCATGCCAATTGTCATGTTGCATGACCTGTCTTCCCATCATGATGATGTCAGCTCCCTACCACTTGAATCTACTGGTGAAATGTGATTTGCTGTTGTGTAGAGACTGTGACAGAAGGAACACTGTGCTGTCCAGACTGTGAGAGTCAGATATCATGGCATTCTTCTGCTTTCTCTGGCCCCCACAAACCAAAGTTCACTTGATGGAAAATAAAAGACCTTTCAAAGCTGAGCTGATTCACTCCAATGAAGTCCATTTTAGTACAATTTACAGTCATATGATTCTCTAAGGTATATGAGAACACCATCCATGCTATTAGAATTGCTGTGCTGACCCATAAGTCACCAACAACAATAGTCTTAAGGCACTGAAGTTGGAGGGAGTTAGTTTGTGTTACATAGAATGGCTATGGATAAATGATACTGTCTCCTCCAGAAGTAAACATTTATATTCCCTAGATTTACTCTTGAATCTTTAGCTGAAATTATTACCACTAAGAAGCATGGGCACAGAGAAGCGACAAGAGATGTGATACTTGTCTGTCCTTTTTATTTTGAGAAATAATGAACGCATTGCTTTGCTAAAGTTCAAATGACACTTGCACAATAAAAACTCAAAGGAAAATTTGTTGGGAGAAATGAGATTTTCTGTCTATATGGAACTGGTATACATAGCTATAAGAGATAGAAAATGTTGTGAACACATCAGAATATGGGTTGGTTTCTGGGTCTTTATTAAGAAAATTTCGGCCTGTTCCAAGGAACCCTAGAGTTTCTCCTACTCCTTCCTATAATGTTTTCAGGGTGTCTGATTTTATTTTGAGGTCTTTGATACATTTGGAGTTGATTCTGGTGCAGAGTGATATATAAGGATCTAGCTTTAGTTTTCTACAGGTGTTTAACCAACATTGTCAGCACAATTTTCTGAAGAGGCTGTCTTTCTTCCATTCTATTTTTTTTGCTCCCTTATCAATGATTAGGTGGGTATAGGTCTGTGGGTTCATTTCTGGGTCTCCAGTTCTATTCCATTGGTCCTTGGTGCTCAGCATCTTGTATATACATTTTTCTAACTTGAGGAGGGGAAGGGAAATAACAAAATGCTGAAACAAGGAGACAGGTTGACCCATTGTAACAATGAGACATACAAAACCTTATGTTGCAAATGAACTTTACAATGGGAGGGGGGCTGAGAGGGAGGAGTGGGGAAGGTGGAGAGGGAAGGTATACTAGGGGAAAGACAAAGGAGGGGGTAACAATGCTCAATAGGAAATGAACCCATTACCTTACTCATGTAACTGTAACCCATCTATACGTTATCTTTACAATGTTTCTAACATATTTATAAGATGATTTCTTTGTTGCTTTGTATGTCCCTCCCCCACGGTATAACCCCTGTTTTCACTGTATTTGATGTTGATATAATTTGTGGAGAGGAAGGGAAAAAACCAAATTGTTTAAATAGAGATACAGGTGGACCCATTGCAAAAATGAGATGTACAAGACGTTGTTGTCGAAAAACAAACTTTACAACTTTGGCAGCGGTGGTGAATGAGAGGGCAGGGATGGGAAGGGGAAATAAAGGAGGAGGCAACAAAACAATGCTTGATAAAAATTGTACTCATTACCTTGCTCATGTAATTGTAACTCCACTGTGCAGCATTTTCACAATAAAAAAAACTTACTAATGATAATAAAAAAGAATTAAATGAACTAGAATCAAAAAAAAAAATAAAAAGAATCAACAAAAAATTAAATAAAAGGAAATGGGTTGGTACTTTTTTTTTAAAAAAAAAAAAAAGTTAAGCCCAAAGCTTGCATTAGTTTTTCACCACTGTGATAAAATACTTGGGACAAAAAGCATAAGAGGGAATGAGTTTTGATTCATTGTGTCAGTGCCAGGGGTTTCAGTCCGTGGTGGCTTGTCCATTGCTTGTGGGCCTTTGGGTGGTGACAAAGCCCATGGTGGCAGGAACATGTGGAAGGAGTGGCTCACATCTGGATGCACAGGATGCAGGGAGAGCAAGAGAGGATGAATCTAGGGACAAGTTAATATACATTCTTTCAGAAGATGCCTCCAGTGACCAGTTTCTTCTCTATAGACCCCACATCTTGGTTTCTGCCACAGCCCAATGAAATTGCCAATTGTTGAATCTATCAATGAATTAAGCCACTGCTGATGTTAGACTCCTAAAGGTCCAATCACTTCCCCCAAAAGTCTATTTGGGGTGTGTGTGTATGTGTGTGTGTGTGTGTGTGTGTGTGTCTGTGTGTGTGTGCATGCACGCATGCTTTTGTGCTCAAGGCTAGTGCTCTACCACTTGGGCCACAGCTCTATTGTCAGGTTTTCTTCAATGCTTAATTAGAGATAAGAGTCTCACAGACTTTCCTGCCTGAGCTGGCTTTGAACCATGATGTACAGATCTCAGCCTCCTGAGTAGGTAGGACTACAGGTGTGAGTCTGTAATACCCAGCTTTCCAAAGTCCATTTTAACACATGAGCCTTTAAGGATATTTCAGTATCAAACCATAATAAGCATACTACATTTCACAAAATGAACATCCTACTCTTAGATATTTACCCAAGAGGAATAAAAGTGTCTCTATGCCAAAAGACTTTTAAATATATGTGTGATAGTTTTGTGTTTTCACTAAGCTAATAAAGGTTGGTTTCTAAAAATTATTATCTATACTATTTATATGTATACACACAGGAATTAACAAAAATGTTAGAATACCTTTTCTAGCAGTTACAAATTTCCATCAATGTTTGTTATGAAATAGGAAATGTATAGTGAAATCTATTTACTTAACATGTAAGAATTTATATTTAAAATGTACATTTAATATGTAAGATTAGTACACTTGAAAAACTTGATGTAAACCAAATAATTACTTGGGAGTTTAAACTAAATGAAGGGTTGTTTTGAGATATAAGTCACTCAATACTTTTCCTTGTGCCAGTCCTGGGGCTTGAACTTGGTCAGAGCTTGAGTACTTTCCTTGAGCTTCTTTGCCCGAGTCTAGTGCCCTGCCACTTGAGCCACAACTCCAATTCTGGCTTTCTAGGCGTTAACTAGAGATAAAAGTCTCATAGATTGTTCTGCCTTTGAACTGCAATTCTCAGATCTCAGCTTCAGGATTACAGGAGTGAGCCACTGGTACTCCTCAAAGACTTTTTAATTCCTTCAAGAAGATTAGGAAATATACTGGATAGCTTAAGCATAGGGAATACATGTGTATATATACATATATATATATATATATATATTTCTCTATAAACATATATGTACATATATATTCCTCTATATACATATATCTGGGTATATATATATATATATATATATATATATATATATATTCCTTATGGTTAAGATACATATGTATTCACCATACTTGAGATATATGTATATATGCATAGGAAAAATTTATATATAATCAGATAAAATAGTAGATTCACTTAGTATATATTCATTGAATTCCAAATATGTACAAATCATATTTTTTTCTGGTACTGGGCTTTGAAATCAGGACCTCAAGGTCTTATTATTAATAAGTTTTTTATTGTGAAAATGCCATACAGAGGGGTAACAATTACATGAGCAAGGTAATGAGTACATTCCTTATCAAGCATTGTGCCTCCTCCTTTGTTTTTCCCTTACCATCCCTGCCCTCCCATCACCATGACTACACTCCCCCCTTCCCCCCTCCAAAGTTGTAAAGTTTGTTTTCTGACACAGCACCTTGTACATCTCATTGTTGCAATGGGTCACTTGTATCCCTATTTAAACAATTTGGTTTTTTCCTGACCTCGAGGTCTTGCTTGGCTTTTTCATTTAAGACTGGTGCTCTGTCACTTGCACTGCAGATCTATTTCTGGCTCTGTACTAATTAATTGTAGATAAGAGTTTCATGGACTTTTCTGCCTAAGCTGGCTTCAAACTATAACCCTTAGATTTCAGCCTCCTGAATAGTTAAGATTATAGACATGAGCCAACAGGGTCTGGTTTAGTTTTGTTTTCAGGTAAAGGTTTCTTGCTTTTACCTGTGCCAGCCTAGGACCACAGTCTTTCTACCTCTTCCTCCTGAGTAACTGGGATTGCAGGCATATGCCACCATGCCTGGCTCACATTTTTAGATCATAGTGATAGTGTATTCAATAATGTCTTTCACTTAGTGGTACTTTTACTTTGAGGAGTATGATAGATAGCACACATTTCTATCTCTTTTTAAACGTTCAATTTACTGTTTGTAAATTAGTAGTTCTGTACCCCATAAGACGGTATGTATCATTAAAATAGCAATAATATCAGACATTAAAAATATAAACCTCCAGCACTGCTAAAATAGTCAGCATATGCATAAAAAACGATGCATATGTACACATATATGAAAGTATATTTGTTTATCTGTTTAAACACAGCATCGAATATAAGTAAGCCAATCTAATATTCTGTTCAGAAAATAAATTGGGTAAAACATTCATATTCTTGAAGATCATAAATTAACACATGTGATGACCTTAGTGCTAACCTCAATTGTATGAGACAAACTTAATATAATCATTCTTTAACAATATTGCACATAAATTCATAAAAGGACTTTCATCTAAGTACTATAAAGGGCAAAATATTATAGACAGTTGTGTTTCTGAGAAGAGATTAAAGAAAGAAGAGAGAAAGACTAGAAGAGGGAGCCGTTTATTGGATTCAGGAACCTGGCATCACAAATTGAAGTAAATGAAATTTCCAAGAAGGAGAAATTCCTGAAAAAGAAATACATGACATTGAGATACCACCTCACCCCAGTTAGAATGGATATAATCAAGAACTCTAATAACAACAGATGCTGGAGGGGATGTGGACAGAAGGGATCCCTACTGCATTGTTGGTGGGAGTGTAAACTTGTTCAACCACTTTGGAAAGCAGTCTGGAGGTTCCTCAAAAGACTCCACATAGAGCTCCCCTATGACCCAGCAATCCCACTTTTGGGCATTTACCCAAATGATCACTAACAAGACCATACTAAAGCTACCAGCACAACTATGTTAATTGCAGCATTATTTACCATAGCTAAAATATGGAACCAACCCAGATGCCCCTCAGTAGATGAATGGATCAAGAAAATATGTTATATATACCCAATGGAATTCTATGCCTCCATCAGAAAGAATGATATTGCCCCATTTGTTAGGAAATGGGAAGACTTGGAAAAAATTATATTAAGTGAAGTAAGCCAGGCCCAAAGAAACATAGGTCCCATGGTTTCCCTTATTTGCAATAACTAGTATATGTCTGAGACAAGCAGAAAAGATCAGATAAGTTGATGTTAGGTGAAATGAACCCCAATTTAAGTTTTCAAATGTTTTTTTTTTCTTTCTTGCGATTGTTTCTAACATATTTATAAGATTATTTCTTTGTTGCTTTGTAGGTCCCTCCCCCACGGTATAATCCCTGCTTTCATTGTACTTGTTAGTATAATTTGTGGATAGGAAGGGCAAAAACAAACTGTTTAAATAGGGATACAAGTGGACCCATTGCAACAATGAGATGTACAAGTCGTTATGTCGAAAAATGAACTTTACTACTTTGGTGGGGGTAGGAGGATTGTGGGGGGGTGGAGATGAGAAGGGATGGGTAGGGAAACAAAGGAGGAGGCAACAATGCTTGATAAGAAATGTACTCATTACCTTGCCCATGTAATTGTAACCCCTCTATATGGTATTTTCACAATAAAAACATAAATAAATAAAAAAGAAATAGATGGGACTCTTCAGATGGGAATCCAGCTCTTTTGCTCAAGGCTAGTTCTCTACTGCTTGAGCCACAGCTCCACTACTGGCTTTTTAGTGATTAATTAGAGATAATAGTCTCATGGACTTTCTTGCTGCACAGGCTGGCTTCTGACTGTGAATCTCAGATCTCAACCGCTTGAGCAGCTACAATTACAGACATGAGCCACTGGTACCTGACTATTTTTGTTTTTATAGTCTGTTCTTTTGATATGAAAAAACATCATTCTCAAGATTGATGTAAAGGATATTATTTTCCCTGTGCTTTCTTCAAAAACTTTCAGATCTTCACTTTAAGTCTTTAATCCATTTCAAGTTATCTCTTTTACCTATTGAGATCCAGTTTCCCAAACACCATTTTTTTGTCCTCATTATAAGGCCAATATGTGACGACCTTGTCTAAGATTAGTTGACAGTATCTATTAGTTGACCATATACAAATATACATTACATAAATATAATATCATTCTTTTATTAATGAACCAAGGACTTAGTATAAAAATTTTAATTTCACTTAAGTATAGTCAATCATATAGACAACAAAATAAAGCAGGGTAATTCCTTAAGACTAAAAACATTAGCCCAGAAAGTTGTTTCATAACCTTTATAAACCTCACCATTGACAAAGAATAATGCAGAAAATGCAAAGAAGTATGAGAGATGTGACAAGAATATGAAATATAGAAGGAAGACAATAATGACAATAGTATAGCAACAATAATAGCAACAACAATATAAATTAGAATATTTTTTCCTCCTCTACTCCCTTTTTATAGAAAAATCTATGCAAATCTTACTTTATACCAGACGTCTTCCTAGTAGGAGACTAATCTATTATGATCACATTTTGCAGATGAGTGATCCATATAAAGACATCTATTTTATTTCTTGAAGGAACCATAGCAGTATATACTGATAAAAAGCATCCATGTTTATCTTCTATTCTACCATTTCTAATGTTTTAAAGGACCTAGGTGTTTGAACGAATGACGTAATAATTGGATAATATGCTGACCAACAATGGCCTCAAAATTCAGGGATTTCATGAGCTCTGCATTTATGTATTCAAATGCCATGTCTAACCAGTAGAGATGGTGCTGATGGAAAAATAATTACTCAAGACTAAATGAAGTCAAGAGAGAAGTCAAAGAGTAGATGGGAAAAGACCTTGCCACTTCTGAGCCAATCTCAGTCTCCATTATTTATTGAGCAGGCAGTATGTGCTATGATGTACATAGCCAAGTAAGACAGGCAAAGTATTTGGATCACCTAACATTACTCATGGCTAACTTGATGAACTAAACATCAATGTCCTGTTTCTGTTACTGCATCTATGTTTTATCTTTTATGGTACAAACAACACTTAGAGCATGAACATTCATCAATCATGCTTACCAGAACTTTGCCTGGGTTCAACACAGTATATATACATACACAGTGTCTTTCTGCTGATTGTTTACATTCATACTTTTTAAATTCATAGTCTTTGCACCCATTCCTGTTTTCCCAGGCTGGCTCCTACACTGATAAATCTGAATTCATTAATCTGGACTAATATTAATACTACTAGTAATATATACCAGTAAAATGAATTTTTACGTAATAAAAATGTTAAAGTTCCAATGGGCAGAGTTCCAATGGGCAGATACCTAACATTTTAAAGATGTTTTCCAGAGTTGAATCATGGCTTAAAACAAACCCAATCAGAGGTTCCATAGTGCAAATAAAGAGGAGGAAATCATTTTCTGAAATTCTTTGTGGGCAGACCATACACCCTGTGTTGAATGATTTAGCCAATCTTTATCAATGTCCTAACACGAATACATGGCACTTGAGGGTTTGGAAAATATAGCTGGTTGTATGCTTGAAAGTTTAATTCCAAGCAAATCAGTAACATAGTGTATTCCAGCCTTCAAATGAAAGATAATGGCAATGCTAGGCCATTTGACCCATACTCTACAATGACGATCCAAGCTGAAACAGGACCTGGCCCTTTGAATAACAAGGAGCGTTCGTGGGTCTGGGCGTGCTGATTCTGGTAGCCAGGGATCTTATATTATCAGGCTTCAGAAACCTAAGAGCTTGGGAAGACCTGAAGAGGCCACCTTACTTTTGCACCAGCATCTGCTGCAGAAACCCTGACTTTCGAGCAGATGTCCAGTCCTTCCTGGATTCCAAGGTGGCTGTACAGTTAGGACAAGGACAGATACAAAATGGTTACAGATATGCTAAGTTTTTTCTTCCTGCTTTTAGCTAATTTATGAGTTCAAGTGAGGAGCTTTTAATTAATTTATTTTTTTAGTAAAAGGCATTTAAGTATCTATTGCAGGTAGAGGACACATTGCTAATATTGTATTATATAAAGAACACATTGCAAATATTGCATTATATAAAATGCTCCATTTAAAGTTGAGGCAATGAATTTCTTTACCATTCAAATTTATTTGGCAAGCACTTTTTTGACCATGTGCCTAAAGGATTGCTTTACCTTCTGGTTCCTCAGGGAGTAAATGAAAGGATTTAGCATTGGGGCAACAGAGGTATTGAGCACTGCTATGCCCTTGCTCAAAGCCACTCCCTCCTTTGCTGAAGTTTTGACATACATGAAAATACAGCTTCCATAAGAAATGGAGATGACGATCATGTGTGAGGAACAAGTGGAAAAGGCCTTTTTCCTCTGTTCAGCAGAAGGGATTCTCAGAATTGTCCTGAGGATGAAGGCATAGGAAAGGATCACTAGTATTAAGGTCATCATGAGGGTGAATACTGCCAGGAAAAATGCCAAGAGTTCCAGGATGGTTGTGTCTGTGCAGGCGATCAGCAGCATAGGAGAAGAGTCACAGGTGAAATGGTCAATGATGTTGGAGTCACAGAAATCCAACTGAAGCCCCATGATGATTGGTGGGAAGATAATGAGAAACCCGGCAAGCCAGGAGCTAATTACAAGCTGGATGCATACCTTGCTGCTCATTATTGTTGTATAGTGCAAGGGCTTACAGATGGCTACGTAACGATCATAGGACATGGCTGTCAAAAGGAAGAATTCTGTTGAGCCAAGGAGAATAAAGAAGAACACCTGAGCCATACAAGAGTTATAGGAAATGGTCAAATCCCCAGTGGCAATGCTGACTAGGAATCTAGGAATACAAACTGTTGTGAATGAGATCTCTAGGAAGGAGAAGTTCCTAAGGAAGAAGTACATGGGTGTTTTGAGGCGTGAGTCTATCAGTGTGAGGGTTATAATAGTCAGATTTCCAGTAATACTCAGTATGTAAGCGAGAAATAGAAATAGAAATATCAAAATATTTAGTGTGGGGTCATCTGTTAATCCCAGAAGAATGAACTCTTTCACAGATGTTTGATTTTTCATTTCTTGGTGTTGATTTCTGTCAGGTCTAAAAATCAAAAGGAAAATCAGTTACTTTGAATGGGGTAACATTTTTTGTTGTCTTATCTGCTCTAATGAAACAATAAATCAGTAACTAAGTTGTACTGCATTTTGATACTACATATTCACCACAAAATATGTCTCTTTTCAGCCTTACATAACTAATTGATATTTAAGTAATTATTTTGATGTCACTATTAAATGCATGAGTATAAGAAAAATATGCCTACCAAATTTATTTTACTTTTAAGATAATCTAAACTAGATTTTAATGCTAAAAATTTAAGTATTACTTTATTGTTAAAACACTAACCTATTATCATTTACTTTTTTCTGAAAAAGAAACATTTTCAAATGTTTTTAAGTTCTTTAATGATGATAATGTCACTTTCCATACATAGATAATATTTTAAAGAAAGAATCACAAACATCAATCTAATGTTCATATACCTCTAAATAAAATAAACCTCTAAATATTTTGCAATGTTTTGAAAACTTTGAGGTTTTTACTTTCTAAATAAAATAACAAACTATCAAGATTCTAATAGCCAAATTTAAATGATCTAGCATATATAGTTATTATTCAATAAGAATCTTGAAGTAAAAAATTAAATATCTACTTACAATCATATAATTTCATAGCAGAACAGCCGTGAGATTGCTTAGATCCAAGTGCACTGTTTCTTTCCTCTGATTATCAGTATTTGATGGTTTACTTTTGGAGAATTTGTACCCTTCTCCATCTATGGAGAAGTGCCTTATAATTATATGATATATAGGTAGAGTTTGTCAAAATGGTTCTGGTTATATACAGTGAGAAGGAACACACTGTATGCATTGCCCATTAGATGGAAACAAGATTTTGGTGTCTAGTAAATAATCTTCTAATCAGAACTAGCCAAAGTGCCTATGAGGTTCTGCAATTAATGGTGAGAAAGCTGGGTGATTCATGCAGCAGCGAAAGCTCTATAGATAGTCCTATCAGTAAATTTGTAGTAAGTCAAAAAGTCAAATAATACAAGAAAATTTTGGTTGAGAGAGTGTCTTCGGTAACTAGTTATTATTTAAGAGTAAAGGATGTGGAGATGAGGTAGATCAGTAGCCTAAATGGACAGTATAGAACTGGATACAACACAGGAATTCAGAACCAAGAACAAGTTTTTCTGTAATGTGAATGAAAGACAGAGATAGATACAGAGAAAGAGATAAAGAGGAGAATGTAAAAAGGCATACAGAAGGAAAGGAAGGAAGGAAAGAAGGAAGGAAGGAAAGAAGGAAGGAAGGAAGGAAGGAAGGAAGGAAGGAAGGAAGGAAGGAAGGAAGGAAGGAAGGAAGGAAGGAAGGGAAAAAAGGAGGGAAGGAGGGAGGGAGGAAGGAAGGAAGGAAATGTGAATACCTTGTCAGATTTTTGAAGCCATACTTACAGTGGAACAGAAAGTAGAGGTAATAACATTCTACTTATTAAGTGAAACCCTTAGTTGATGAGAGACAAAAGAGAAATGAAGTGAGAATAAATAATCAATAGCTGTGGAAAAAATGAGCATGACTTCTGAAGGAAATTTGTTGAGACAAAATGTCATTAAAAATTTACAGTGACTTTTCTAGTCTATATGGTCCAAAACTCCATATTTGGTTTCTCTTTTTTTCTCACCCTTCAAAAAATACTAGTAAAAGAGTAACATTCCTGACCCTGAAGAGTAGAAATCCTCACTAATATCATAGTTATATAATAGTTTACTTATCCTTTAGTAACTCTTTGGAAAAATGGGTTCTACTTTAAAATTTTATCTTATTTTTTTACTTTAAGTATTTGCCAGTTGGAAATTTGGTTTTGCAAATATTATTTGCCAAAGAAGCATACTTGTTATATCTGTTCCTTTTACCTCCTTGAAAAAGACACAGGGGACTTTTGTAGGAAAGCAGAATGAAGATGTCTCTCCTGAGGAATGGTACTGATGAGGCCATAACATTAGGTCGAAAAATTTTAATTAGTTATATTTCAGATTATTATTTTTACACATTAAATGTCAGAAGAGTATGTAATTCCAACAGCAAAGAAATGATAGTCCTCAATATTTTATTTTATTACTATATTTTAATCTGAAACATATGTCTGACTAAATAACATAATGTCCTCCAGAAATATGTAAGAAAGAAAGAAAGGGAGGAAGGATGGATGGAAGGAAGGAAGGAAGATCAAGTTAGGATCTACAACACATGATGTATGTCATGTTTAATTTAATAAAAACACATTGGTGGGGTGTCCATGGTTCATGCCTATAAAATTCTAGCTAACCAGGAGGTTGAGATCTGAGGGTCATGATTTGAAGGCAGCCTGGACAGGAAAGTCTGTGAGAGTTTTATCTTCAATAAAAACTACCTTCAAAAAAAATCTAGAACTAGAGCTGTGCCTCAACTGGTTGAGTGCTAGCCTTGAGCAAAACAAGCTCAGGGACTGCACCCAGGTCCTAAATTCAAGCCCAAGGATTAGGATCAGCACCAATATAGACATAGAGATAGAGATACAGAGATAGATATATTAGACATTATTATATTTATCTTTTATACATATTACATGAATTATATATTACTTACTTTTCTTTATATTATTAGACTTTTGTTTTAGGGAATCTCAATTTTCCTAAAAGAAGCTACCACCTGAAAAAACATTTTTTCACCAGCATCACAACTAGAATAGGGGTAAAAATCAATTAGTAAATGATTGGTGAGTCTGTTCAAGAGAAAAAGAAGACAAAGTGTCATTAATGTCTTTTGTGATAGTGTCTAGTGAGTATCACTGCTGCATTTGCTCACTCTTGGTCTTATCTTTTCTGGGCACCCTGACTCCCTCAAAGACAAATAATCTAACAACCAAAGCACAACAAAAACAACAACAACAGCAATAAATCTCTGGTATCCATTTCTTAGAGTTCATTTCTAAAAATATTATTTTATATGATCATATGCACATAGCTATTGAGTCTTTGTGTTCCTTTCTTAAGAATATCCTCGGTCTCACTGTGTGAATGTCCAGAGACCTGTATAATTTAGCATGTCCTAGTGTATTTTTTAAACTAACCAGTGTATTTGCTTGTAGATTTATAGGCACATTTTAGCTACCATAAATGAGGAAAAACATGCAAACTATATTTCTCTGGGTCTGGCTTACCTCATTTAACATAATTTTTAAGTATTTCTTTTTCCTTATATGTGGTGCAATATCATTCCTTCTGAATTCTAATGTGTGTGTATGTATATATATATATATATATATACACACATTAGAATATATATATGTATATATATATATATACATATATATATATATATATGGTATATATATATGGGGCATATGGGTTGATTCCATAGCTTGGCCATGGTAAACAAGGCTCCCATAAGCATGGTTGTGCTGGTAGTTTTATTGTGGCATTGTTTATGGTCTATTGGATAAATAATCAGGAGTGTACTTGCTGGGTCAGAGGGAAGCTATATGTTTAGTCTTTTGAAAAATCTTCATATTGCTTTCCAGAATGAACAAGTTTACATTCTCACTAATAGTGTAATAGCATTTCCTTTTGGCCACATTCTACCAGCATCTGTTATTTTTAGTTTTCTTGCTAATGGCCACTGTAACTGGGATGAGGTGAAATCTCAATAGTTTTTTATTTTTGTTTCTTTTATGGCCAGAGTTGTTGAACACTTTTTTCATGTGTCTATTGGCCATTTTTACATCTTCTTCTGAAAAGTCTCCCTTTAAATATTTAGCCTATTAATTCATTGGGTTGTTGCTTCTTTGAGGGTTATTTGAGAGGGGCATTAATTTTTGGAACTGTAAGTATATTTTGGCTAAGAGGCCCATATCTGATAAAAGAAAATCTTCTCTCCTTCTGTGGGCTTTCTATTTATCTTGTTAGCTATTTCCTTTGCCACGAAGGAGCTCTTCCATTTGATGCAAGCCAATTTATCCAGTCTTTCATTAACTTGTTGTGATTCTGGACTTTTACTTGGGAAGTTTCAGCCATGCCTAGAAGGCCTAGTGTTTCCCTTACCCTTCCTATAATATTTTCACGACATCTAGTCTTACCTTGAGGTCATTCATCCATTTAGAACTGATTCTGGTACAAGATGATATAGAAGATATAGCCTCAGTTTTGTGCACATAGATAGCCAATTTTGCCTGTACCATTTATTTTATTTTATTATTTATTTTTTCTGCCCTCCCCCATTTGCCCACTCCCCCACAAAGTTGTAAGGTTCATTTCCAACATAGTGTCTTGTGAGTATCATTGTTACAGTAGGTCATCCTGTGTCCTTTTTTCAGCATTTTGTTAATTCCCTTTCCCCTCGCTAAATTAGATAAATGACTATACAAAATGCAGGGTACCAAATCAAATACAATGACAACAGGGGATATACAATAGGGAGAAGAACATACAAAAGAAACAAAAAAAATCACATGGTACATTAAAACAGCAACAACAAAGAAAGACCTCTTGTGTCCATATCTTGGGGTTCAACTTAGCATCATCTTATATGGTTATATGTTATGTACATAATTTTTAAGCTTTTCTGCTCATCTGATAAGATTATCCTAGATGTAAACTAATTATTGCAAATAAGGGAAACCATGGGACCTATATTTCTTTGGGTCTGGCTTACTTCACTTAATATGATTTCTTCCAAGTCTTTCCATTTCCTAACAAATGGGGTGGTATCATTCTTTCTGATGGAACCATAGAATTCCACCATATCTACCAATCTCTCTCTCTGTATATATATACATATATATCACATTTTCTTGATCCATTCATCTATTGAGGGGCATCTGAGTTGATTCCATACCTTAGCTATTGTGAATAATGCTGTGATAAACACAGTTGTACTGGTAGCTTTAGTATAGCCTTTTTGTGATTGTTTTGGTAAATGCCCAAAAGGGAGAATGCTAGGTCATAGGGGAGTTCTATGTGGATTCTTTTGAGGAACTTCCATACTGCTTTCCAAAGTGGTTGAACAAGTTTACACTCCCACCAACATTGTAGTAGCATTCCCTTTGGCTACATCCCCTCCAGCATCTGTTGTTATTAGATTTCTTGATTTTAGCCATTCTAACTGGGGGGAGGTGAAATCTCAATGTGGTTTTGATTTGCATTTCTTTTATGGCTAGAGAAGTTGAGCATTTCATCATATGTTTATTGGCCATTCTTATTTCCTCTTCAGAGATATCTCCCTATAAGTCTTTAGCTCATTTATTAATGAGGCAGTTGTTTCTTTGAGGATTTGTTGCTGGGGGATTTAATTTTTGGGGTTCTAAGTATATTTTAGATATGAGACCCTTGTCTATTGTATGGCTAGTGAAGATTTTCTCTCAATCATTGGGATTTCTGTTGATCTTGCTAGCTATGCCATGCCTGCACCATTTCTTGAAGAAACTGTCTTCCAGCCTGTGTTTTCAGCTCCTTTATCAAATAGTAGGTAGCTATAGGTTCAACTCTAGATCTTCTAATCTGTTCCATTGGTCCTCAGGCTTATTTTTCGCCAGTACAAAGCTGTTTTTATTACTATGGCTTTGTAAAAGAGTTTGGACTTTGGTGTTGATATTCCTCCAACACTGTTCTTCCTGCTGAGACTTGTTTTCGCTACTTGGGGTCTTTTATTATTCCATATGAATTTTTGTATTGCTTTCTTCATTTCTTTGAAGAAAGTTTTTGGGATTTTGATGGATATTTCACTGAATTTGTAAATTGCTGTGGGCAGTATTGCCATTTTTATGTTACTTCTTCCCATCTAGGCAACAGAAGATTTTTCTGTTTCCTTAAACCTATTTTAATTTCTCTTTTAGTATTTTTTTCACAATAGTTTTCACAATAGAGGTTTGTGGTTATTACAAATGGAGTTGCTTTCCTGATTTCGTCTTGGTCTTGCCATTGTTGGCATACAGGAAAGCTATTGTCTCTTGTGGATTGATTCTATGCCCTCCTACTTTGCCATAGTTTTGGATTAGCTCAAGTAGGAATCTATAGGATTCTTTAAATACAGTTCATGTCATCTACAAAAGGGGAAATTTTACTTCTTAAATAGGGATTTTGATCCCTTTTACGTTTTTCTCTTGCCTTACTGAGCTAGCTAAGAATTCCAGTATAATATTGAAGAGGGGTGGAGAGAGTGGCCATCCTTGTCTGGTTACTGATTTTAGAAGGAGTGATTTTAACTTTTCACCATTAAGTATAATACTGGCTGTAGGTTTGTCATATATACAGCCTTTATTATGTTGAGGAATGTTCCATGGATTCCTATCTTTCACTTTCCAGAGCTTTTATCACAAAGGGGTGTTGGATCTTGTCAAATGCTTTTTCTGAATTTATTGAGATGATCATGTGGGTTTTTTTCCTTTCTTCTGCTGATCTGTTAAATTATATTAATTGACTTGCATGTATTGAACCAGCTTTGCGTCTCTGGAATGAATCTTGTTTAATCATAGTGTATGATTTTTTATGGTTAGTTGTTGAATTCAGTTGGCCAGAATTTTATTGAGGATTTTTCCATGAATGTTCATTAAAGAGATGGATTTATAGTTCTCTTTCTTTGATGAATTCATATCTGGTTTTGGTATGAGGGTTATGATCGCTTCATAGAATGAGTTTGGTAGTGATCTTTCCATTTCTATTTCAGTAGTTTAAAGAGTATTGGTGTGAGTTCTCCCTTACAGAATTCAGTTGTAAATTGATCAAGTTGTGGGCTTCTCTTGGATGGGAGGTCTTTTATTGCCTTTTCAATTTTATTGCTTCTTATGGGTCTATTTATTTGGTTTAAATCTTCTTGAATTATTCTGGATAAATCAATGTTCTTTAGGAATCCTTCTATTTCTCCCAGATTCTCCAATTGGTTAACAAAATGTTTTGTAAAGTATTCCCTTATAATATTTTAAATCTTGCTTATTTCTGTTGTCATGTTCCCATTTTCATCTCTAATTTTATTAATTTGGGTATGTTCTTTTCTTTGTTTAATCAGATTTGCCAAAAATCTGTTAATTTTGTTAATTTTGCAACAAACCAACGTTGTTTTGTTAATTATTTTTTTTCACTCTCAAATTCATTTATTTCTGATTTAATTTTTATTATTTGTTTCCATCTACTGGTTTGCTATTTGGTTTGTTCTTGTTTTTCAAAAAGCTTGAGATGCATCATTAACATGTTGATTTGAGATTTTTCCTATTTGTTGATGTAGGCAATCAGAGATATAAATTTTCCTCTGAGTATTGTCTTTGCTGTTTCCCAGAGGAGATGGTATTTTGTGTATTCATTTTTATTAAATTCCATAAACATTTGATTTCCCTTCTAATCTCTTCAGTAACTCACTGATCATTCAGAAACATGTTGTTCATTATGTAGAAAATTGAAGTCAGATCCTTATATATCACCCTGCACCAGAATCAACTCCAAATGGATCAAAGACCTTAAGGTAAAAGCAGAGACCCTGAAAATATTACAGGAAGGGATAAGGTATATACTAGGGCTCCTCAGCACAGGTTGAAACTTCCTAAATAAAGATCCAGAAACACGGGGCTAGGGGGGAGTGGAGGAGGTAGGGGAGGGAAAGGATAGTAGGCAAAAACAAAGGAGGCATAGCAATGTTCAACAAGAAATGTACTCATTAGCTTATTCATGTAACTGTAACCCCTCTGTACAGCATCTTTACAATAAAATAAATATTTTTAAAAAGACCTAGACACACAATAAATCAAAGAAACATTTCGACAAATGAGATTGCATGAAACTGTGGAGCTTTTGCATGGAAAAGGACATAGCTAGTAAGGCAAATAGAGTGCCCAAAGATTGGGAGAAGATCTTTACTAGCTATATAACAGACAAGGGTCTCATACCAAAAATATATCTAGAGCTCAAAAAATTAACCCCCCTAATAATAAGTTCCCAAAGAAACAACTACCCCATTAATAAGTGGGTTAAGGAATTAAAAAGAGACTTCTCTGGAGAGGAAATAAGAATGGCCAATAAACATATGAAGAAATGTTCAACATTGCTGGCCACAAAAGAAATGCAAATCAAAACCACATTAAGATTCCACCTCACCACAGTTAGAATGGCCATTATCAAGAAAACAAATAATAACAGATGCTGGAGCGTATGTGGCCAAAAGGGAATGCTACTACACTGTTGATGGAGGTTCCTCAAAAGACTACGCATAGAATTCCTCTATGATCCAGCAATCCCACTCCTGGGCATTTATCCAAATGATCACAAGCAAGTCCACATTAAACTAACAGCACAACTATGTTCACTTTAGCATTACTTACTATATCTAAGATATGGAACCAAACCAGATGTTCCTCAATAGATGAACAGAGCAAAAAAAATGTGATACACACACACACACACACACACACACACACACACACACACACACACACACACACACACTCAATGGAATTTTATTCTTCTATCAGAAAGAATGACATTGCCCTTTCATAAGGAAATAGAAAGACTTGGGGAAAAAAATCATATTAAGTGAAGTAGCCAGACCCAAAGAAACATAGGCTCTATGTTTTCCCTCATTTGTAATAATTAGTACATGTCTAGGATAGTCTTGGTAGAGGATCATAATAGCTCAATAGCTATGTACATATTACCATACAAAATGATGCTGATTGAGGCATTGCCCCACTTGTTAGGAAATGGAAAGACTTGGAAAAAATTAGATTAAGTGAAGTAAGCCAGGCCCAAAGAAACATAGGTCCCATGGTTTCCTTTATTTGCAATAACTAGTATATGTCTGAGACAAGCAGAAAAGGCCAGATAAGTTGATGTTAGGTGACATGAACCCCAAGATAAGTATTCAGATGTTTTTTTTCTTTCATGGGATTGTTTCTAACATATTTATAAGAGGATTTCTTTGTTGCTTTGTATGTCCCTCTCCCACGGTATAACCCCTGCTTTCACTGTATTTGATGTTGGTATAATTTGTAGAGGGGAAGGGAAAAAACAAACTGTTTAAATAGAGATACAGGTGGACCCTGTATCTCTATGCAACTATAAGATGTACAAGTCGTTACGTCAAAAAACAAACTTTACAACTTTGGTGGGAGTGGGGGTGCGGTGGGGGGGAAGATAGGAAGGAATGGGAAGGGGAAACAAAGGAGGAGGCAACAATTCTTGATAGGAAATGTACTCATTATCTTGCCCATGTAATTGTAACCCCTCTTTACAGTATTTTCACAATAAAAAAATGATGCTAATTGAAATGAACTCCAAGATGTGGAAACAACAGGTCTTTTTTTTTTTTTTTTTGGTTGTTGACCTTGTTGTTGCCAACGTACTATATCTGGCTTGTTCTTCTTATTTTATTTCATTTTTCTTTTTCTGTTGGTTTATCCCTGGCAACCACTGTCTTTGATTCTGTACCCTGAGTCTTGCTTGTGTATACATTTATCTAATGTAGAAAACGGAAGGGGGATAACAAAATGCTGAAACAAGGACAAAGGATGACCCATTGTAACAATACTTTGAAGACACTATGTTGGAAATGAACTTTACAACTTTAGGGTGGAGAAAACAGTGGGGGAGGGAAGGGTAGTGGGAGAAAAACAATGCAGTGGGTAACAATGTTCGACAAGAAATATACTCATTACCTTACTCATGTAACTGTAATCCTCCATACAGCATATTTATGATAAATAAATGTATATATAATAAAAATATGTTGTTCATTCTCCATGAGTTATAAAGTTTTCTGTGATAGATTTTTACTGCTGAGCTATAATTTTATTCCAGGTCTGACAGGATACAAGGAATAATTTCAATTTTTTTAAAATTTGTACAGATTTGCTTTGTGACCTGTAAGATCTATTTTGGAGAATGGGTCATGTGCTGCTGAAAAGAATGTACATTCTGATACTGTTAGTTGAAATAATCTGTAGATATCTAGTTAGTCTAGTGGGTCAGTGTAGTTATTTAGATATATAGTGAAGACAATTACACTCTAAGAAACCAGCAGGTAAAAGAAGCTTTTAAGCATGTACCTCAAAGTTTTGTTCTTTTCAAAACTATGTCACAATGTAGATATAAATAACATGCTGCTGCAACATAAATGAGATAATGCAATACAGCTGCATATGAAGTTATTCTGCTGTATATGTCATATGAGGCTTACTAATTACGCTCTCCTTTTTGTCTTCTAATCACTAGGCTAAAATTGCCTTCTTCAGTGAAGAAGATATTAAAGCTTATATTTACTTTTAAATATCTATTCTTATAAATGAGAGTTTGATGTCACCAGTACTTTAAAATGCCAGAATAATATTCAACTAACACAACAATTAAACTATGGAAACAAAAAAGTTTAAATAGTAAGCTTTTAGTATTATCCTAATAAATGATAGTTTTATATAGCGAATGTTTGATGTACAAGTGAACCTCTACGAGACACATTTATTTAATTTGATACATATGTTCATTGCTAATTATTTTTCAGTTGCTCCTATTATATTCCATTGCTAAAATGCTGAGAGACAAGCACAGGACACATGATTATTGTATAATGAAGTATTGGTTGATAGAAAAGAAGAAAATCTGAGTACTTTTCAAGAAGCAAGAAAATGTTCAAGAGGAAGCATCACTTATAATGAACACTGAAAAATGAATGAGGAAAATTGTATTCAAAAGTGTTATGATGAGAATTACAAGGCATGCAAAAGAATTGAGATTCTAAAGGAAATTTTTCCCAGAAGAGATATAATAATTAAGATTGATTTATTTGTAAACACAATTGTTTACCACTCACAAAAAGACTTGAAGTCAAGGCTTTATTTCCCATAACTTACGTTATTCTTTATACCTTGAATCCTAGAAATCAACTAGTTTGAGAATAAACACTCATATATATCTTGGTATGGGGAAATTTTAACTCTAAAAATATCAACTATAATTTCTTGATCTATTGTTTTTTGTCTATTTTCAATAAATTAAAAACCTAAATAGTACATGCAACACTATACTACAATGAAAACCAGAGCTAAGGAAAAATATGTATCCCTGAATAAGTATGGAAAACATCACGGCAAACTATTCTCTTTGGCTCTTTCCAATCACTCCTTGTCTCCACCCCATTTCCATCCTCCAGTGAATCACAGTATTCACCGGTAGTGTATCCATCACTGGAGGTTACTCCTGCTTTTCTGGAATTTCATTAAAAATCAGTCATACATTGTGCACTTTGTGTGGCTGTTTATTGCTGAACCAAAACAATATGATTTTTCCTATGCTCTTGCCTTCATTCTTAGTTGGCTTCTTTTACTATCTCGATTCTATCATATGCCTGCTGTACTTCTTTCAGAGCATAATACTTTGATACTTCTTTTTTCACAATATACCTTTAGATAAACTATATCAAACATGAATTCACAAAGAGAGGTTGTTCCCCAAAGTCTTGGCATTTCTCCACCTCAATTCCGATCCAGACAGAAGCTGAAGAAATTATCCCTACAAAAAAGGAGACCTGTCAAGGGCCATGCTCTATATTTTATAGCTACCTTTAGGCTCCACGTCTACTTAAAGTTAATTTACTAATCTCCTGGCACTTAAATGCCACCAGCTCCATCACTCAACTACTATTTGAATAACTGAGACAGCCAAACTCCAAATGCTGTTGATTGGATATTTATGAAACTACTAATAAAGATTTCATTTAGATTATATCTCTGCTGAGAAGAGGCAGGAAATATCAGCAGACAATGACAGTGAATATCAGTCACTTTTATTTAATTTTTGCTTTTATTGGCTTATGTCAGGTATTCAAAGTGGGGAGAATTTCATCTTTACACATTTCAACTGTATTTCAATTAATTTTACCCCCTGAATCACAGTCCCTACACTTTCCCCTCTAAAAAATAGTGTCCCTCTAACACATTTCCTTGTTCCCATCATTTCTGTTTACATAGCGGCAAATAGCCTATTTTAAGAATACTCACTCTTCTTTATCCTTGCCCCAAGCACACCTCACATTCCATAGTCACACACACACACACACACACACACAAATGGCATGGATCAGAAAGCATGCAATTCTCCTCTGTTCAACAATGAATAAGGGATTCTGTTTGTTTCTCAAACGTGATTTTCACCTGAGATATTTATGGGAGTTGTACCTTTGTGTCTATCAAGCCATCAGCAATTGAATCAAAGGAAGGGGCAACCTCCACTGATAATATAGCTCTGCTCAATGCCTGTGTTACCCCCTTAATAATTCCTTTCGATTACACTTAAGGAATCATTAGTTAAAAATCATTTGACAACATAGTTAAAAGATTTTCTTCTTTTGAAAGCAAAAGAAAAAAACCCAAGATTTAGACATAAATAATATTCAATTGATGAATGAATGGGAAAACTGGAAAAGGTTGCATCCTTTTGTCATCTATGCCATTTTTCTCCTTGAATGTTTTTTTAGGGGGTCCAGTCGTGGGCCTGAACTCTGGGCCTGGGCGCTGTCCCTCAGCTCTTCAGCTCAAGGCTAGCGCTCTACCACTTGAGCCAAGCACCACTTTCAGCTTTTTTCTTTTTGCTTATGTGGTGCTGAGGAATTGAACCCAGGGCCTCATGCATGCAAGGCAAGCGCTCTACTACTGAGCCACCTTCCCAGCCCCTCCTTGAGTATTTTTATACCATTAGCTTTACTCATATGCTCTCTGTTCTTCATTGATCAAGTCATTGGTTATGTTTTTAAATTACTTGAATTCTTTCAGTTGAAGTATTCACAGTTTTTAGATACACTGGTTTTGTTGCAAGGTTAAGAAGAAATTTCTTACCACTGGATTAGAGAAACTGCTACATAGTCATATACCAAGGTGCTTAAAGCACCAGACCCATAAAACATTGCAAATCAGGGGAATGAAAACTGGACAGAACAGACAATCTGTCTTTTGGAACAATGTAAAGACAAGAAATAATAAAGGTAAGCACTGATATATTAAAATAGGAACTGAGGAAACCACACAAAGAATAGATGAAACAAAACTTGATTCTTGGAACAGATGAACAATATTAACAAATGCTCATACCAGCTAACTAAAAGACAGAGGGTGAACCAATAAAATCAGAGCACAAAAATAGGACAGCAAAACAAATACCACTAAAATCCAGAGGTACATTAAGAAACGTTTTGAAATTTTATATTTAATAAATTGGAAACTTTAGAAGAATTAGATCACTGAGGTGCCTATCAACAGATGAATGGAAAATTAAAATTTGATACACATACACCTGGAATAGTAATCAGCCATAAACAATAATTTACAAGGATGTGGATGGAATGGAAGATCAGCTTGATAACAAAAAAGTATGATTCCAAAATCCCAGTATCAGCAACCTCCCATATGTGGACTATAGATGAGAAAAAAATGTAGATGATGACATGAAAGCAGAAAGGGAGTCATTAAGGTGAAAAGGGAGATGGGGGGGCTAAAAGACAGAGAGAGGAGAGAATAAAGAAGTTGATGGACGCTTTAGTGATCAAGGTGAATTGCATGCCTTACTAAAGTAGCTCAGTGAAATTCATTGTATTATTCACATTTACTCTTTAAATAGCTAGATGCTTGCATGCACAAAAATACATAATGAAGTCGACGTGTTAAAAATATAATAATAAAAATTGCTGGATGTTGGTGCCTTGTGCTTATAATCCTAAGCTTACTCAGGAGGCTAAGATCTGTGGATCATAGTTTTAAACCAGTATTGGCAGGAAGTCCATGAGATTCTTATCTCCAAATCACTACAAAAAAGCTAGAGGTGAAGCTATGGCTCAGGTAGTAAAGTGTTAACACTTTGAACACCAAAACCCAAGAAATATTTATAAACTAAAAGACCAGCTGATAGTGGTGACTAATGTCTGCAATTCTAGTGATTAAAGAGACTAAGATCTGAAGACTGCAGTTCAAAGGCAGCAAATCTGTGTGAATCTTATCTCCAACTAACCACCAGAAAACCAGAAATGAACTGTGATTCAAAGCATACTAGAGGTACTGGCACAATCATGTTCAGTATTATTTACCATAGGCAAGATATGGAATAGGCCCAAATGACTCTCAATGAATGAATTAAGAAACTGTGGTAAATATATACAATGGAATTTTATTCATCCATTAAAAAGAGTGATATAATGCCATCTGTTAGGAAATGGAAAGACTTGGAAAAAATATATTAAGCAATGGAAGCCAGACTCAAGAAACAAAGATTGCATGTTTTCCCTCATTTATGTTAGCTATAATGTGCCTATAAATCTACAAGGAAACACACTAAGTGGTAAGCAAGGGGTTACAAAAGCGTTAACTGAAATGCATAGGCTCTATGCAGAGTGCAAATATGAAATTCTTTAAAAAGATTAGGCCAGGGGCTGGGAAGGTGTCTCAGTGGTAGAGTGCTTGCCTTGCATGCATGAGGCCCTGGGTTCTATTTCTCAGCACCACATATGCAGAAAAAGCCAGAAGTGGTGCTGTGGCTCAAGTGGTAGAGCACTGACCTTGAGATGAAAAACTGAGGGACAGTACCCAGGCCCAGAGTTCAGGCCCTACCATGAAGAAGAAAAAAAGATTAAGCCAAAGCCCAACAAAATAAGTACCAGGAAATGGGTACTTGCAAGCCAGTAGGGTAGGGTCAGGAGGACAGGGGTAGAAGAATGAATGGAGGAAGTGGGAAGAATGTAGGCAAGACTTTATTGTATATACAACAAAACTGAGAGATACAAGGCAAGAAGCAGATCAAAGGAAGGTGAAGATGTTGAAGTGATAACACAGATCAAGATGCATTATAATGTCTTGTATATCTCATTGTTGCAATGGGTCCACTGTATCCCTATTTAAATTTTTTTCCCTTCCCCTCTACAAATTATATCAACATCAAATACAGTGAAAACAGGTGTTATACTGTGGGGGAGGGACATACAAAGCAACAAAGAAATCATCTTATAAATATGTTAGAAACAACAGCAAGAAAGAAAAACCATTTGAGTCCTTATCTTGGGGTTCATTTCACCTAACATCAACTTATCTGACTATTTTTGCTTGTCTCAGACATATACTAATTGTTGCAAATAAGGGAAACCATGGGACCTATGTTTCTTTGCGACTGGCTTACTTCACTTAATACAACGAACTTTACAACTTTTGCACAGGAGGTTGGGGGGAGGATGGGATGGGAGGGAGATGGGAAGAGATGGGAAGGGGAAACAAAGGAGGAGGCAACAATGCTTGATAAGAAATGTACTCATTACCTTTCTCATGTAATTGTAATTCCTCTGTATGGTATTTTCACAATGGAAAAAGATGCATTGTACACATAACTGCTTTGTTAAATGGTAAAAAAAATCGATATATTTTAAAATTCAGATAAGGGAAGGGGAGGATTAGAAAAGGTAGGTGAGAATGTTGAAAGGATTGACAGTGATCAAGATGCTCTGTATTCATAAACTGCTTTGGTGACAGGCAATATAAATAAATACATACATACATAAGAGTGAGTCCAGGCACAATGCTTCATGCTTTTAATTCAAGTTACTCTTGAGGAAGAGTTGAAAACCATAGTTCAATACTCTGGTAATAAATTACCAATACCTATCTTTACCGATACCTTATCTCCACCAATACCCTAAAGTGGTGGTGCATTTCTACAATGCTAGTTACTCAGGAGTTTTAAATAGGAAAATTATAGCCAGGCTAGAATGGGAACAATGTGAGATCTTTTCTGAAATAAGTCAAAGAAAGAGGCTACTGCTGTGACTCTAGTGGGAAAGTAACTATCTAGTATAATGAGTCCTAAATGCAAACACTTACAGTACCAGCCAAAACTTAATATTAAATTCTAGCAAACAGAATAGTTCTAAGACATATATTCATTTAGGGACATTTTGAAAATGTGAAGAAACCTACTCTGTACCTCCTTCAGCAACAAACATGCTAAAACTGAAACAATACAGACATTAGCACAGCTCCTGTACAGGATACAATAAAAATTCATAAGCACTCAATAATCATACAAGTAAATTGTACTAGCCGGGCTCCAATGGTTCATGTCTGTATTCCTAGCTACTCAGGAGGCTGAGATTTGAGGATCGTGGTTAAAAAGCAGCCCAAGCAAGAAAATCCATGAGACTCTTATCTCCAATTAACCACTAGAACACCAGAGGTGAGGCTGTGGCTCAAGTGGTAGAGCACATGCCTTGAGCTGAAGAGCTCCGGGACAGTGCCCACACCCAGAGTTTAAGCCCCATGACAGACCAATAAACAAACAAATAAGTAAGTAAGTAAATTGTACTGCCATTCAAAGGTTGGGAAATAAAAACTGTAATACATTGCAGATGTAAATTGATAAAATGCATGTAAAAATAATTTATCCATTGCTTTAAAAACAATAGGATTTATTTGGATTCAGTAAGTTCATTTTAAGTAAGTTATTCTAAAACCCTAATCTTCTCCAAAGGAAAAGTTAACTTTAATGAATATTTGTGGCAAAATACATCTGTAGGCTTCATTTACTGGACTATTTCTAATTCTCCCAATTGGAGCTAATCTGATAGCTGGTACACAAGAGAATAATTAAACAAACTACCATCCATCTCCTCTCAAAGGAGAACTTTGCAGCTGAATGAAGACTTGAAATGTCTTTGAGAATTGACATTGTGTGTTTCACAAGATATATTCTTCAGCAAATAAAACAGAAATAAAGAAAATCTTTGTACTGTAACACATTCAGCAGGGGACATAGGTCTAGAATCATATATTCTCAGAGTAGGACATCCTTCTCTTTTCTTCTAAACCATGAGCCCTGAAACTGTCATTTCAAAAGTCTGGTGTGTGGTAGGCAAACATAGCAATGCAGTGACTTTTCAGGAAGCATAATTAAAGGAAAAAAAGCTCGGTGTGTATGTGCATGTGTATGCAAGTGTATGCTGATCTATTTCTATAGAAACCATTTATGAGTCATACTATTTGGGATTCCCTTAGGAGATGATGTTCAGTTACCCAGAGAATTCTTCATCCTTGTTAAATAATTTCCTGTCAAACACAGAGGCTTATATCTTCCATTATATCAAGAGAAGGGCAAATTGCATACTTACTAATGTCACGTCCAGTGAGTTTGTAACATTCCAGAGAAGAGAATGTTGTAAATGAAGACAGATTTTGCAACAACATAGATTCTGATAAATTTTGTAGCAGCATGAAATAAACTAGTCAAAAATAATATTTCTATGCGAACACTTAAACCACTTATATATTTCAAGGTAGAATGAAGTGTTTGGGAGAAGAATGGGCCATTCTCTTTACAGGGATCATGAATGAAGTATTGAAGTACAGAAGATTTTTCCAAATTTCTGCAGGCAACCTACTAAAGACAGCTGTTAAACTATTAAAGGGTTAGTGATTTTTTAATGTCTTTTTGCATTTTGACTTGGAGATAATAGTGTAAGATTATTGTTACTTATTAGAAGGCACAATGATGATTTTAAGCTGAAAAACCATTCCATTTCATGAAATTAATATCTATGAAAACAAACTAGACACCAGTGGCTCACAATTTAATCCTAACTATTTAGCAGGCTGAGATCAGAGAACTGTGATTTCAAGCCAGCCTGAACAGGAAAGTCCATTGGACTCCTATTTCCAGTTAACCATCAAACAGCCAGATATGACACTGTAGCTCAAGTAGTAAAGCAATAAAAATCTCAGGACTGCCCCCAGGCCTTGAGTTCCATCCCCAGGACTGACCCAAAAGAACAAAAAACTGAAGTGAAATACAGTGTAATTGCATTACTCAATCTATGATTAGATGATCTCATGTGATTTAGGCTGTTTCTCCATACTGGGTGTGCTGTGTGAATACATATTATGTGTGATGCCTAAGGAAAAAAAAGAAAAAGAAAAAAATAGTAGTTTAAATATTAAGGGATAGTAAGAGAAAAATGAAGGAGCAGGTAACAATGCTCAACAAAAAAATGTACTCATTACCTTACTTGTGTAACTGTAACCCCTCTGTACAGCATCTTTACAATTAAATTAAAATAAATCAATATTATGCAATTATTCATGCATACAAATGTTACCACTAGATTATTTGTTAAAATGAGGCCATTTTATAATTGACATTTTTACAATTACCTGAACTTAAGAAATATCATTCTTTCAATATTTCCATCATTTTAGCAGAGATGATGAGATAGGAGGCATGTAAGTATGGCTTCCAATCAAATAATGTTGTGCCTAAATATCACCTTGTCCTGTGGAATTTTAGGTGACTACACTACCTTTTCTCTTCATCTTTTTTAAGCAGAGAAGAGCCATATCCTTAGCCAAATATCACTCTCTGTAAAGTTAACCGTGTAACACCAGAAATACCACTCGCTCTCAGTTACCTTTTAGTTCTTCCATGCGTATTTTTTTCTTTTTTATTTATATGTATATGTATTATTGTAAAGATAGTGTACAGAAGGGTTTCAGTTACATGAGTAAATTTCCCGTCAAGCATTATTACCCACCTCCTTTGTTTTTCCCCTACTATCCCTTACCTCCCAAACTCCTCCATTCCCTCCTCCCCAAGTTGTAAAGTTCTTTTTCAACATAGTGTCTTATACACCTCATTGTTACAATGAATCAACCTGTATCCTTGTTTCCGCCTTTTATTCTTTCCCTTCCCCATCCCCAAATTAGGAAAAAAATGTATATACAAGATGCAGGGCACAGAATTAAATACAGTGAAAACAGCAGCTTTGCCATTGGAGAAGAACATACAAAAGAAACAAAAAATCATATAGTATATTAAAATCAAACCACGACAAAGATAAAACCTCTGTGTCCCTATCTTGGGGTTCATTTCACTTAGTATCATCTTATATGGTCACATGTTTATACTTAGTCTTTTTGGTAAAGAATAATTTAGGCTTGAGACATAGAAAATAAATATATTACAGTCTTCAATGCAGAAGCCCTGTTAGATTACTCTGAAAATAAAAAAAATACCTAGGATTTTAACAGCTTGTTTGGATGAAATATTTGTAAATCTGATTCAGAGAGTAACAATAATCAAACTGACAGCCTGTCTCTCAAATGTTTATCTGTATGTCTTCTGTAAATTGTTCAGTAGACAAACTCAAGGTTGAGCTAGTGGAAAATACCTGCATCCATAGGAACATACAGATAGCATGAAAAATATATCAATTGTAAAAGGCTTAAATCGATTTGTGAAAATGTTATGTTTCTGAATATGATATGCTGTATGGCTGGAAAGGACAAACAGGTATTTATTATGTATGATTCTAGTTTTTATTTTTCTGTAGATTTGATAGAAAAGCAATGAAGAACAAATCAGAGGAGATTGTGTTCATTTTGCTGGGACTGACAGATGACCCTCAGCTACAAGTTGTGACTTTCCTGTTTCTCTTTGTCAACTACATCCTGAGCCTGATGGGGAACTTTGTCATCATCCTGCTCACACTGCTGGACCCCCGCCTCAAGACTCCCATGTACTTCTTCCTTCGAAATTTTGCCTTCTTTGAAATTTGCTTTACATCAGTCAGCATCCCACGGTTATTGACCAGCATTTTCACAGGAGACAAAACAATCTCCTACAATGGCTGTGCAACTCAATTCTTCTTTCATTTTCAACTAGCTGTTACAGAGTTTTACCTCCTGGCAGTCATGTCCTATGACCGCTACGTGGCCATCTGCAAACCCCTGCATTACCCGGTCATCATGAGCTCCAAAGTGTGCTACACACTTGTGTTCAGCTGCTGGCTAATCGGCTACCTGTACAACATTCCTTCTGTCATTTTGGCATCCTCATTGGATTTCTGTGCATCAAGAAAAATTGATCATTTCCTATGTGACATTTCCCCAGTCCTGCAGATCGCTTGTGATGCACCCCATTTCTTCGAATTGTTGGCTTTTATATTATGTCTGTCCACACTTTTATTCACATTTTCCTTAGTGGCCCTCTCTTACTCATTCATCATCAAAACCATTCTAAAATTCCCTTCTGTCCAACAACGGAAAAAGGCCTTTTCCACCTGCTCCTCACACATGGTTGTTGTCTCTATTACTTATGGGAGTTGTATCTTTATGTATTTGAAAACTTCAGCAAAGGATAGGGTGACTTTCATCAAAATCATAGCTCTGCTCTATACTTCTGTGGCCCCTTTACTGAACCCTTTCATTTATACTCTAAGAAACCAGCAGGTAAAAGAAGCTTTTAAATATTTGCTTCAAAGGTTTTGTACTTTTCAAAACAATGAGACACAATGCAGACAGAAATAACATATGTTGCGACAGTAATGAGAAAATGGAGTTCAATCATGTATTATATTACTTACGATATGTGCTACTTCTCACTTGGGTATATCATATTAGGTTTACAAATGGCTTTATGCTCTTCCTTCTGTCTTTGGACCTCTAGGCTCAAACTGTGTTGGAATTAAGAGTATTAAAGCATACCTCTCACTGCAAATAAAAGTAAAAGTTTACCTTTGCCTTCAACTACCTTATTCATTTCTCTCAAACGATAAGTCCATGTCAATAAGTTAACAATTAACACTATTAAAACTCTCATATTAAATAGTAAATCTTTAATATTATTCTAATGAATAATAATTCTATGTAGCAAATGCTTGATTCAGTGAATATGCGATGTCTAATATTTGTGGTCATTGCTAATCATTTTACATTTGCTTCTATAATTTTGAATTGTTAAATTGGTCCTAGACAAACACAGAAGATGATCATTATGGGGTGATGCAGTGTTGACTGAGATAAAAAGGAGGAAGGAAATCTGAATGAATGTTAGGAGGAATGTAAACTGCCCAGAGGAAGAATCACTCATAATAAACATTGAAAAATGAATGAAGAAAATTATATTCATGGATATTCTGATGAGAGCTACCATGTGTGCAAAAGGGTTTATAGTTTTAAAGGAAATTTTCTCCTGCAGCATTATAATAATTAGGATTGATTTGTATGTAAATAAAATTAGTTGTATTGCCTAAAATCCATGGAAGTACAGGCTGTAAATGCAATTGCTCATATTACTTTGCAGACATTGAATCCTAGACATGAACCAAGTTATATATAAATATTCCTTTATATCATGGTCTGGGAAATTTTAGATTTTTTACTGAATTATGATTTCCTAATCTACTGTGCTTTTGTCTATGTTCACCAAATTAATAACCCATATGTTACATACAAAAAGAAACGATGCTGGAAAGTAGTACTTTGGAAATATGTGTACCCCTATGTAGTATGAAAAAAAACATCATGGCAAATTGTTCTCTTTGGCTCTTTCCAGTCAGACCATGTCCCCACCCCAGCTCCATCCTCCATTGAAGCAAAATATTTACTGATGCTTTATCAAGCACAGGAGATTACTCTTGCTTTTTCAGAATTTCATTAAAAAGTAGGCATACCAAAGGAATTAAGGAGAGACTTCTCAGAAGAAGGGATAAGAATGGCAAAGAAACATACCATCATTCCTGGTCAGACAGGAATTGCAAATCAAAACAACTCAGTTCCATCCCACCCCAGTTAGATTGGTCAGTATTATGAATTCAAACAACAACAAATGTTGATGGGAATGTTGGGGAAAAAGAACTCTACATGCTTGGTGGGAATGTAAACTAGGACCACCACTCTGAACCACTGTGTGGATGTTTCTCACAAGACTAAACATATCCTCAAAGAAACAACTGCCCAATAAATAAGTGGGCTAAAGACTTAAAGAGAAACTTCTCTGAAGAAGAAAGAAGGATGGTCAATAGACACATGAAGAAATGCTCAATCTCCCTAGCCATAAAAGAAATGCAAATCCAAACAACATTGAGATACCACCTCACCCCAATTGGTGGGAGTGTAAACTTGTTCAACCACTTTGGAAAGTAGTATGGAGGTTCCTCAAAAGACTTCACATAGAGCTCCCCTATGATCCTGCAATCCCACTTTTGGGCATTAATCCAAATGTTTACAAACAAGACCACACTAAAGCTACCAGCACAACTATGTTTACTGCAGCATTGTTTACCATAGCTAAGATATGGAACCAACCCAGATGCCCCTCAGTAGATGAATGGATCAAGAAAATGTGGTATATATACACAATGGAATTCTATGCCTCCATCAGAAAGAATGACATTGCTCTATTTGTTAGGAAATGGAAAGGCTTGGAAAAAATTATATTAAGTGAAGTAAGCCAAGCCCAAAGAAACATTGGTCCATTGGTTCCCTTATTTGCAATATCTAGTATATGTATGAGTCAAGCAGAAAAGGTCAGATAAGGTGATGTTAGGAAAATGAACCCTTAGATATGTATTTTAATGTTTTTTTCTTTCATGCATTTGTTTCTAACGCATTTATAAGATTATTTCTTAGTTGATTTGTACGTCCCTCCCCCACAGTTGACCCCTGCTTTCACTATATTTGATGTCGGTATAATTTGTGGAGGGGAAGGGGAAAAACAAGTCGTTTAAGGATACAGGTGGACCTGTTGCAACAATGAGAAGTACAAGTTGTCATTTCGAAAATGAACTTTATAACTTTGGTGCAAGGGTGGGAGGGGGAGGATTGGGTGGGGGGCCGGTGGGGGGAGGCTGGGAAGGGATGTGAAGGGTAAACAAAGGAAGAGGCTGCAAAGCTTGATAAGAAATGTACTCATTATCTTGCCCATTTAATTGTAACCCCTCTGTACAGTATGTTCACAAAAAATTAAAATTAAAATTAAAAAAAAGACGAAACATAGATCATCCCTAGGACCTAGCCATATCACTCTTGGGCATCTACACAGTACATCACAAGTGAGAATATCATAAAAACTTCCAACATCCATGTTCATTGCTGCACAATTTACAATAGCCAAGATACAGAAACAGCTCAGATACCCTACAATAGATGAATGGATCCAAAAAAATGTCGTACCTGTACACAATGGAATTTTACACAGCCAGTAGAAAGGAAAATATCATTTCAGTTTCAGGGAAATGGATGGACCTAAAACAAGTCATGCTAAGTAAAATAAGCCAAGCTCAGAAAGACAAAGGACCCATGTTTTCTCTCATAGGCAGATCTAAATTAGATTTAAAATAACTGGGACATGATAAATTTTACAAATCTCTATACATTCACACACATTGAGACCAAAGGCGGATGCATACTCTTCAGTGGGCGACACAAAGGTGCAATGCTTATGTCTATCTGATCATATAAAATTATGTTTCTCAAAATTAACTCCAGGGAGTGGAAATGAGGATTTTTCTTCATTGCTGTTCTTTTTTTCTGTTCTTTTGTCTTGTTTATTCATTTATTTGTCTTTGGGAGTGTAGTTCAAATCCATGATATATTCATTCTATAAAACAAATCAAGGCCAAATAGTTTGGTTAATCAGTATGAAAACTTAATTCCTTGAATCGATAGTGCCTGAAAATCTGATTTTCTTCACAATATACTTTTTTTCTGTCAGTCTTGGGGCCTGAACTTTGGGCCTGGGCACTCTCCTTCAGCTCTTCAGCTCAAGGCTAGCACTCTACCACTTGAGCCACAGCGCCACTTCTGCCTTTTTCTGCTTATGTGGTGCTGAGGAATAGAACCCAAGGCCTCATGCATGCAAAGCAAGCACTCCAATATGAGCCACCTTCCCAGCCCCACAATATACTTTTAAGTAAACTGTCATACATGAGAGGTTGTTCCTAAGTCTTGGGGTTTCTACTCCTCAATTACCATCCTCCAGACAGAGAGGCTGAAGAAATTCTCCTTGGCAGAAAAAAAGAGTCCTGTGGAGGGCCATAGTCTATATTCTATTGATCCCTTTTCACTCTACTTTGTTTAAAATTAAATCAGAAATTTACTTGCACTTAAGTGCAACCAGCTCCATCACTCAACTATTATTTGAGTAACTGAGACAGCCAAAATCCAACTGCTGCTGATTGGATATTTATGAAACTAATATTAAGGATTTATATTAACCATTTCAAGTTAGATCTCTGATGAGAAGAGGCAGGAAATATTAATGAAAGACTAAATTTTACTTAATCATTGCTTTACTGGATTATATCAGGTATATAATATGGAGGACAGATTTCATTGCTACACCTTTACACATATTTACAATGTATTTCAATGAATTTTTACCCCTGTATTGCAGTCCCTACACCACCTTTCCCTCTGAAAATTAGTGTCCCCTAACAGGTTTCTTTGTTTGCATCATTTCTGTTTACATAGTTGCAAATAATCTATTTTAACAATATTCAATCTTCTTTACCCTTGGCAGACACACCTAATAGTCCCAGACATACACCCTGAAAAATGATATAGGTTAGAATGCAGTTCTCTAAAAGTTTTTTGTTTGTTGTTTGTTTGTTTTTTGTTGTTTTTTTTGTCGGTCATGGGTCTTGAACTCTGGGCCTGGAGGCTGTCCCTCAGCTCTTCATCTCAAGGCACCCTACCACTTGAGCATCAGCCCCACTTCCAGTTTTCTGGTGGTTTATTGGAGATGAGAGTCTCACAGACTTTCCTGCCCGGGCTGGCTTTGAACTGCAATCCTCATATCTCAGCCTCCTGAGTAGCTAAGATTAAGGTGTGAGTCACCAGTGCCTGGCTCCATAAGAGTTTACTTTTTTGAGTTGTATGTATATTTGGCCATTGTCTGATCTATAGCTGGTAAAAAATCGCTAATACTGTGAGATTTCTATTTAGCTTGTTAAGTATGTCCTTTGCCATGCAGAAACTTTTTCATTTGACGCAATCTCATTTATCTAGTAGAGTACAAACAAGGCCACACTAAAGCTACCAGCAGAAACATGTTCATCACAGCATTATTTACCATAGCCAAAATACAGAATCAAATGCAACTCAATGGACACATGGATCAAGAAAATGTAGTAAATATACACAATAGAATTCTATGCTTCCATCAAAATGATTTTGCCCTATTCATGAGGAAATAGAAACACTTGGAAAAAATATATTAAATGAAGTAAGCCAGATCCAAAGAAACATAGGTTGCATGGGTTCCCTCATTTGTAATAATTAGAATGTGGCTGTAAATCTGCAAGTACATCCAATGGACAGTAAAAGACAAAAGAATTACACTTTGACATGATAAATTTAACTGGACTCTAAACATTCACACAGTGACACCAAAGGAGAATATTCTTAGGAGAGGATCCCAAAGGCTCAATAGGTATACGCATATGGTCATATAAAATGATGCTTATTAAAATGAACTCCAAGAAATAAAAATGTGAAGTTCTCTTATTTTACTTTCCATGGTTTTTTTTGCTTTTATGCTGTTACATTATTTCTGTGCCTTTTGTCTTGTATGTAAGTTTATCTGATTTTGCAAGGGGAAAGGGAAGCACAGAAGTTGTGGGACTAAGGGTGAACTAATTCAGTCACGTTACTCAATAAAGACTATGTTGAAAATGAAGTATACAAATTATAGTAGAAAGGGGTTGGAAAGGAAAAAACTGGAAGAAGACAAGGAAGAGGTTCAAAAAGAAATGTAGTCATTACCTGACTTATGGAACAATGACAGTGAAATAAAAATTCTTTCACAATTCTATGTGCTGAAAATTGAAACAAAACTGTCAACAGTTTCAAGAGTGTAAGGCCTACAGGGTAGAATTCTTTTCCTCTCCTAAGTTTGGGTAGCCAAATGTACTTGATGACATTCCTTGGCTGATTGGCCCACAATTTACTAGTTTCTATCTCCATCTTCCCTTGATTTTCTTACCTCTGTATGAGCATTTCTCTATTATACTTTGGCTACTTTTGAACCAATCACACCTGCACAGAACTGACTTACATAAGGTCCCATTTTACGACAGATAAAATTTGAAGCATGTATTATTCAATCTAGTCAAAATAGCTATATTTTTGTTCAATCTACTAAATACCAGTAAACATTCCATCATGTTCAATTTTATTTGTGAAAACCTTAATTCTAGAATAGCTTTAGATTGACATAGACATTGGAAAGGTAGCACTTTGCCTTCACAACTACTCTTCACACAATTTCTATAATCATTATCAACAATTAATCATGGTATTTTCATCACATTGCTGAATAAATGAGTTACTCTGTGATAAACCACTTGTTTATTCCTGTAAAGGCAACTTCGGTATCATGTACTTTGTAATCCCTTGGGAAATGATTCACTCAGGCTCAGCTACCTGGAGAATTCATGTTTCTGTTAAATAATTTTCTGTGGGACCTGAGGCTTACATCCTCCAAGAGAAGGTCAATTTATTGTACTATAGGTCATATTTAGTGGGATTTACAGTGCTTCTTTAGATCCGAGAACGCAGTGATGTGTAGCAAAGTGGGTAACTTCATAGACTTTTGTCACAGCATGAAATGAATTAGTCAAAAATAGTTTCTCAAAGAGAATATTTAAACTACTCATGTATTTCAGAGAAGAATAAATTTCCCCAGAGAAGAATGGGTCATCGATGCTTGCTCCTTATAAGGATGGTAAGTGAAGTGTTACAATGCAAGTATTTCTAAATCTCTGTATAATAAATGGATTGCTTTTACTGTTTTTCTATTTTACAGATAGATAATGCTGAAAACCACAAATAAGACATGTAGAAGACATGAAAAGCCTTTTCATGCCTATGATATTCCTAATGTCCAATATTGGCTTTATTTTTGCTAAAGAATACTTTGTGCTTTAGGTAAAGAAAATAAATGTATTATCCTCAGTTCAGCAAACATAGTCTTACATATTTTTCATCTCAAAACAAAGTTAATTAAGTGTGATGATAAAGAAACACCTAAGAAAGAATTTCCTTGGAGGAATCAATAATCTTTTGAGGAAATGTGTCTTGTAATATAAAGTCTAGAAATTGTATAATTTACAATTTGTATAAATTCTTGCCTAAGAAATTTTTTGAATCAGTGTAACTGTAAAGTCATGATTTCTGGAAAGAGCCTCTTTTAATCTCAGCCTTTGTTCTGAATACAATGTATTATTTTTATCTTTAATTTCACTTGCCCATATACTATATTTTAAGCTGGAATATACTGATGATATATAGTCTCAATAGACACAAGACTATCATTTCTTACTTAATTGCCACTTTACCTCACATTTTAGTACCTGTATTCTAATCGGGTTATGTGTAATACACACAATTTGTCTCAACTGCATGCCTACCATTCATTGTATGTCTGAATTGATCATGTACTTTCAAATGTTTTCATTTAGATTATGTGGACTAAAAATAGTCATATTCTTATCACTTAATTGTCAAAGTTTATACACTAGTTATGGGAGTAGACACTAGTTTTAAGGTTCTTCCCTTTTGCTTACTTACATGTTCATAAAATTATCTCCAATGATTATAATTCTTTATTTTTCTTTACCTAAATTTAAAAATACTTATTCTTTTCTTAAGGCTTCCATGATCTTATTTTCTCCTATATACTTTGTTCCCCTTTTAATAACATGACCAGAACTCATATCCCATATATACTTCTCTTTACAATAACATTTTATGTTTCATGGAGTTTTGTTTTTGTTTTTGTTTTTGTTTTGTTTGTTTCTTGTTTGTTTGGGTTTTTTTTTTTGTCGGTCGTGGGGCCTGATCTCTGGGCCTGGGTGCTGTCCCTCTGCTCTTCAGCTCAAGGCTAGCGCTCTACCACTTGAGCCACAGCGCCACTTCCTGCTTTTTTTGCTTATGTGGTGCTGAGGAATAGACCCCAGGGCCTCATGCATGCAAGGCAAGCACTCTACCACTGAACCACCTTCCTAGCCCATGGAGTTGTTTTTTTTTAATAATAAAATTGTCTTTGCTATCTGCATTGGTATTGCCAAATTTTTCATATTGAAATTTTGTCTTGAGAAGGCAGTGGCATCTGGGTCAAGAATATCAAAATTAAGTGCTCGCCTTGAGCTGAAGAGCTGAGGGGCACCACCCAGGCCCAGAGTTCAAGCCCCACGACTGACCAAAAAAAAAAAAGAATATCAAAATTGAAACTTAGGCATCTCCATGAGAAAAGCAAAATCTTCTCTATTTGTTAGATAAAAATAACTGAAAACAAATAATTATAAAATAAAATCACTAAAACATTTGGTAGTTTGATGTTTTGATTTGGTGAATAAAGTATTACGTATAAATCCTAATGACCAATCTAGGCACAGACTTGCCCTCTTTTATTTTATTTATTTATTTATTTATTGTCAGTTGTGAGGCTTGAACTCTGGGCTTGGGCACTGTCCCTCAGCTCCTCACCTCAAGGCGAGTGGTCTACTGCTTGAGCCACAGTGCCACTTCTGGTTTTCTAGTGCTTTATTGGAGATCAGAGTCTCACAGACTTTTCTGCCTGGGCTGGCTTTGAACTGTGATCCTCAGACCTCAGCCTCCTGAGTAGCTAGGATTACAGGTGTGAGCCACAGATGCCCTCTTATGTGTTTTCAATCAAAGTTTATGTTCATGTATAATTTGGGTTATACTTTACAATTTCTAATATTAACTGAGAAACTATATATCCTGACTTTTGCACATTATGTAAGAAAGCAAACGAACATTTTCTAAATGTGATAGATCTTGTAATCATTCAGATAAAATTCTGAACACTTGTTACACTTGTGAAACTACAATTTTGTTAGAAAATATAAAGTTTGAACCATGTTGTTCCAGGCAGGCATGTTGCTACTTATGCTACAAATGTGGTCAATTCAAGGTGCACCAGAGTACTGTTTGTCTGAACTAACAGAATGATCTGTAAAACATGACTGTACGTGTCACAAGTGCCACAAATATCACTTTTCTAGTTGTACCTAAAATGGTACAGATTCCAGTTATTTATCCAGAGATTTTCCTTATAAGGGGAGGATTAGAAGAATCCATGCAAGAGACATCACGTTCATCATAGCAGGTATGACTCCTAAGCCATCCCTGACAATTGTAATTGCTTGTTCCTTCTCAATTATTTTCTAAGTTCAACTTCAGAATTTTTATTACTGTCCTCACCATAGGGAATGCTCATTTAAGTAGCTTCTTGTGCTTTTTCCTTTGTCACTTTTCCTTCTTAAAATTTTCCTGAAATTGGTCATCATTGTAGCTACTACAACTAATGTCATTGCTGTAACCATTGTGTCACTCAACTGGCAATATATACTTTAGGTATCAATGAAGGGAGAAAATTATAAAAATATACCTGAAGAGCCTATTGAGATATAATGTGCAAAATGTATGTTATATATTAGTGCAATCAAGCACCTGTATTTCAAAAGACTACCATGCTTCTTTTATATTGAAAAGTAAGACTCGATTTTGGACTAGTGAAAACTTTATAAATATACTGATAGAGTGGAAACCATGTTTGTTGTGATGAGCTCTAAGATGATTTCTGAAAATACTCCTGCTTGGTGAGTTTCTGAGAGTGGCACATTGCAGGCCAGAAAGGGAAGAAAAGTAAATATCTGTTTTTACTTTCCATAGATTTGACAAAACCAATGAAATGAAGAACAGATCACAGGAGGTAGTGTTCATTTTGCTGGGACTGACAGATGATCCTCAGCTACAAATTGTGGTTTTCCTGTTTCTATTTTTGAATTACATCCTGAGCCTGATGGGGAACTTTGTCATCATCCTGCTCACACTGCTGGACCCCCGCCTCAAGACTCCCATGTACTTCTTCCTTCGAAATTTTGCCTTCTTAGAAGTTTGTTTTACAACAGTCTGCATCCCACGGTTCTTGACCAGCATTCTCACTGGAGACAAAAGAATTTCCTACTCTGCTTGTGCAGCTCAGCTATTCTTGTTTTTTCTAATAGGAGTTATCCAGTTTTACCTCCTGGCAGTCATGTCCTATGACCGCTACGTGGCCATCTGCAAACCCTTGCATTACCCGGTCATCATGAGCTCCAAAGTGTGCTACCAGCTGGTGCTCGGCACCTGGGGTATTGGATTCATGAACATAATTCCACCCATCATATTTGGACTCCAGTTGGATTTCTGTGCGTCCACAAAGATTGATCACTTCTTCTGTGATGCCTCTCCTGTCCTGCAGCTCTCTTGCACAGATACAAGGTTAATAGAACTGTTAGCCTTTGTCTTTTGTCTGATGACACTTTTCATCACATTGTTTTTTGTGATTCTCTCTTACACATTCATCATCAGGACCATCCTCAAGTTTCCTTCTGTCCAACAGCGGAAAAAGGCCTTTTCAACCTGCTCCTCACATATGGTTGTTGTCTCTATTACTTATGGGAGTTGTATCTTTATCTATATAAAAACTTCAGCAAAGGAAAGGGTGACTTTCACAAAAGGAGTAGCTCTGCTGTATACCTCTGTGGCCCCTTTATTGAACCCTTTCATTTATAGTCTAAGAAACCAGCAGGTAAAAGAAGCTTTCAAGTATGTGCTTCAAAAGTTTTATTCTTTTCAAAACAATGAGTCAAAATTTAGACTTAACTAACTTTTTCTGCAACATAAACAAGCAAATTGGTAGCACAGATTCAAGATGGCAGACTAGAGACAGGGCAATACCAGAGCTCTGTCTGCTTAGTAAGAAATACAAAACTCCAACCTGAAAATCCAGCTCAAGTGTAGATGCCAAAGGAAGTCATGCAATCAGAGCCTAGTGCCAATCAAAAAACATCAAACTTCTAACTGAGGTACAAGAGAAAAATCGGCATAACATTAAGTCCACATAACCAGGTCCTATCACAGACAGCCAGAACACAGGCTGCACAGCTTTATGCAGACTGTACCTTGATGAGGCCATATGCTCAATGAAGAGCCCACTCAGAACCAAAACACACTCAGTTCAGACCTCTGCTTTGGAAAACCTTACAACTGGAGCAGCCATCAGATTGATGTAGATCCCCACCCATCCCTCTGTTCAACAGTGACCTTCATCCAATTCAGGTTTCTGCTTGGAGCAGCTGCCTGTAAAATAGCAGCTTCCATGCAATAGAGAAACAACTTCAAAGGTGGAACCCAGGAAGAAGATGATGCAAACACCAAACACCCTGAGTCATAAGATTCCTCCTCCTCGCCCTTCTAGCAGATGGCCAGAGAGAAGATCTGGCAAGGAAATCAACCCCACTGTCAGACACAGGTATAGGGCATCGGAAGGTGGCAGAGAAAACAAACGGACATAATTCTGAGCTCAGAAACCAGAAACTACATCGATCTCAGCCTGCACCAGCAATGTGAGGATTTAACTCCTTTAGATTGTGTCAGGAATTTGCACTTGAGGAAGTTTGAGTCAAGGGACAAAGTTTGTTACTGGGCACTCACAGAAGGCATTAGTCTCAGCTCATACTAGGCAAGAGAGGATTCAGCTTCTGACTGACATTGGGCATGGGTGAACCAGAACAAATGACAAAGCCTGGGGCTCTTATTCAGAGAATATACCAGTCTTGGCCCAAACTCTTGCCTGAGGACTTAACCTATAGGCCTGGGACAAAAGGTGTGTCTAAGGCTGCAAGCGAAGCCCACCCCCTTCATAAATAGGAATTTATACCATCAGGAACAGATACAGAGAAGAACATAAAGGTGGTGTTTCAAAACAGAGTCCTGCCCAGTGAGGTTCGCCCTCAGGGCTGAGGGAAAAATCAAGCCTCCAGCTAGTGCATCCTGGAACCAGAACCAGTCTGGAAAACCTCAATCTCAGAATTCTACCCCCAAACCCAGCCACCAGGGCTGAGTCACAGGCAGGGCTTTGAGTCCCAGTATTGTTCTCAGTGGGGACCCTAACTTTGAGAAGGATCTTGGGAGATCCCTTTTAGAGCTGAACAGCCATAGCACCTCAAGACACATCATGGCCTCTCACCCTGGAAAAGGCCTCAGCGAGACCTCTAACATCAGCCAGTAGACAGGCCACGCATGCAACCCCACACGTGATGCTGTCAACATTCTACTTGAGGGATCTATACACAGCTTTGTCCATCCATGCATCCATAAAAGAGATACTGCTGGCCACCCACAGCACCAGTGGGGCAGCACTGACCCACACTTGGCCCCTCCAGCAGCATTGGGTGCCAAGGGCACTCTGATCAGACATCCTTTAAAGCCAGCCCAGGCATCTTTACATGAATACCCCCACCCATGGTGCCAGGGATCTGTGCCTAGCCAACTCCAAAAACCCATCTGTGCTTTTCCTTGTGGGATGCCCTCACCCAGACAGGAGGATTTACATCTGTCCAGCCCAGGAAGCCTGCTTAAACATCCTAGCATGAGATGCCAACGACAGCCCCAGCACCGAGGTTCAACCCTAACCGGCACAAAAGGCTCTGTATGTCCCTGTGTACAAAATGGTCAGGCATATTGTGCACTGAGTCAGCACTCAGCTGGACACGGTTGAGAAACATGTGTATAGTCATGAAATAAAAGGATAGAATATTGGTGATTAACAACAAATCAAAGAAAGGTTGGACAAATGGGATTGCATGAAGTTGCAGAGCTTCTGCATGGCAAAGGACATAGCTAGCAAAATCAATAGAAAGCCCAAGGATTGGGAGAAGATCTTCACTAGCCATACAATGAACAAGGGTCTCATATCTAAAATATACCTGGAACTCAAAAAATTAAATCCCCAACAACAAATCTTCAAAGAAACAACTACCCAATAAATAAGTGGGCTAAACACTTGAGAAACTTCTCTGAAGAAGAAAGAAGGATGGCCAATAGACACATGAAGAAATGTTCAACATCACTAGCCATAAAAGAAATGCAAATCAAAAAAAACCATTAAGATAGCACCTCACCCGAGTTAGAATGGCAAAAATCAAGACTCTAATAACAACAGATGCTGGAGGGGATGTGGACAGAAGGGAACCTTACTGCATTGTTGGTGGGAGTGTAAACTTGTTCAACCACTTTGGAAAGCAGTGTGGAGGTTCCTCAAAAGACTCCACATAGAGCTCCCCTATGACACAGCAATCCCACTTTTGGGCATTTACCCAAATGTTTACAAACAAGACCACACTAAAGCTACCAGCACAACTATGTTTATTGCAGCATTATTTACTATAGCTAAGATCTGGAACCAACCCAGATCCCCCTCAGTAGATGAATGGATCAAGAAAATGTGGTATATATACACAATGGAATTCTATGCCTCCATCAGAAAGAATGACATTGCCCCATTTGTTAGGAAATGGAAAGACTTGGAAAAAAATTATATTAAGTGAAATAAGCCAAACCCAAAGAAACATAGGTCCCATGGTTTCCCTTATTTGCAATATCTAGTATATGTCTGAGTCAAGCAGAAAAGGTCAGATATGGTGATGTTAAGGAAATGAACCCTAAGATATGTATTCAAATGTTTTTTTCTATCATGAGATTGTTTCTAACGCATTTACAAGATTATTTCTTTGTTGCTTTGTATGTCCCTCCCCCACAGTATAACCCCTGCTTTCACTGTATTTGATGTCTGATAATTTGTGGAGGGGAAGGGGAAAAACAAGTCAATTAAATAAGGATACAGGTAGACCCGTTGCAACAATGAGAAGCACAAGTTATTATGTCAAAACAAACTTTACAACTTTGGTGGGGGGGTACAGGCAGTTTCGAGTGGGGGGGTGGGGGGGACAATGGGGGGCGATGGGGGGGACAATGGGAAGGGATGGGAAGGGGAAACAAAGGAGGAGGCTACAATGCTTGATAAGAAATGTACTCATTATCTTGCCCGTGTAATTGTAACCCCTCTGTACAGTATTTTCACAATAAAAAATAAATAAAAATTAAAAAAAGAAAAAAGACATATAAAAAAGAATATTGGTTATTAAAAGAACAACAATTAAAATAAAGACATGTCTGTGTTCATGTATGTAGGTATATTCACTAGGCATTTCAGTTGAAATGTTAGAAGTAGCAACATCACTGTGCCAAGGAATACACATTGTTTCTCAATATAACTCTCCAGGAGAAGCACCAGAATTTTTAATAGAAATCGTGATTCCATGCGTGGGACAGGACAACATATGGGCTGAGAAAAGCATTTGTTTTGACCAGAAAAAAAGTAGAAAATGCAAACAGACCATCAAAATCAGGATGAGGCTGATTCCAAACAGATTCAGAATCCAACCAGAAAGTGCCAGTTCTGGAAATAATCGTTTTCTAAATAGCATTCTTCAGTAAATAGAAAGAAGGTCATTGGGGAAAAATGATTCTAGGTATTAGAAGAAGTAATATTTGATAAGAGATTTTAGGCCTTGGAGGAAGTAATATTTGATAAGGGAGCTAAAAGCACAGGATGGAAGAAACACAAACTCCTTAAAATATGATTCTAGGCCTTGGAGGAAGAATCATGACTACATTATAATGATAGAAACTAACATATTACTCAACAGAAAACAAGATGACCGCTGCAACATGACACAGACCCAATGTGAAAGAATCTACCAGTGGGTAACAATGAAAAAAGTGAGCAAGAATATTTTCTCATTACCTAAAGTACATACCAAATGCCCATTAGTCACCCTGATAAAAATATGAAATTATTGCAGCATAAATGTGTAAGGAGAGTAATTATAATTACAAAAGTGTACTGATATTATGTGCAGACATCATTTCACTCAAGACAGTGGAAATAAATTTCCTTCCCCAAGTGTTAATGAGACTTGGAAAGCACCCTCTTAACCAAGTGGTCAAAGTACACATTACTGGTAACTCGTGTTGACACCAAAAATAATCCAGAATAGTCCGCTATTCATCTCTGTATTCTTCACAAAAACTGCAATTGTCATTCGGTTATAAGAAACTATTGAAACAAAGTGTGAATTCATTTTACAAAATAGTTAATAGAAATGAATGTTTGTATTTGGTAGCTTTAACACAGGGCTCCAAACATGGTGATCTAAAACAGTAAAACAAATTGTTTTTCACAGTTCTGCATGCTGGTAGACTGAAACCAAACTGTCAAAAGTGTCAAGATTCTGAGGCCCATAGGCTAGAATCCTTTTTCTCTCCTAGATTTGGGTAGTTATGGGCCTTCTTTGGCATTTCTTGGCTAATAGTCCACCAATGACTAATTTCTATCACCATCTTCCCAGGGTTTTTCTACCTCTTCAATGTAGTACTTGAATTCCTAGTAAGAGTAATAAGGCAAGAGACAAACATCAAGGAAATCCAAATAGGGAAAGAAAAAGGGAAACTATCCATCTTTGCAAAGATGAAATAATCTTTTATTTAAAGAATCCTATAGATTATTCTTCCAAGTTACTTTAAGCTGATCTGAAACATTCCAAGTTGTCGGAGTATTAAATTAACTGACAAAACTCAGTTGCTGTTCTGTCTGCCAACCATGAGAAGAGCAAGTCTGAAATCAGAAAAGCAACTCCATTTGGAATAGCCTCAAAAAATAAAATACCAAATAACTAACCAAAGATGTTGAAGGACCTCTATGATGAAAAATTTAAAAATCTGAAAAAGGAAATTAAAAGCAGATTGAAATGGAAAAACCTCCTATATGCTCCTGGATGGAAGTGTTAACAATGTGAAAATGTCAATACTACTCAAAGCTCTATACAAATCCAATGTGAAACCTATCAAAATGCCAACAATTTTTTTCCCTCATTTGTAGTAATTAGGATGTGCCTATAAACCTATAAGTAAACCCAATGGATAGTAAAAAATAAAAAGAATATACTTGGAACATGATAAATTAAACAGAATTCTAAACATCACACAGTGAAACCAAAGGAGGATATTCTTAGGAGATGATCACAAGGGCTCAATAGCTATTTGGGTATGATTATATAAAATGATACCTACCAAAACAAATTCCAAGAACTGGAAATGAGAGGTTTTTATTTTACTTTTTGTGAGGTGGTTCCCCTGCTTTTCCCCTTTTGTATCTGCTTTCAATTTCTCTACCTTTTGTCTTGTATGTAAGTTTATCTAGTTTAGGAATGGCAAGAGGAAGCACAGAAATGATGGGACAGAGTGTGAACTAACTCAGCAGTGATACTCCCTAGACAGTATGGTAAAAATCAACTGTACAACTTATGGCGGGAGGGGTTGGGAGGGGAAAACACAGAGAAAATGGAGGAAGAAATAACATCGTTCAAAAAGAAATACACCCATTACCTGATTTATGTAACTATATATATATCACCTTGCACCAGAATCAACTCCAAGTGGATCAAAGACTAAGAAGTCAAAGCAGACACCCTGAAAACATTACAAGAAGGATTAGGAGAAACCCTAGGGTTCCTTGGCACAGGCCGAAATTTTCTTAATAAAGACCCAGAAACACAACATATCGAAGAAAGTTTGGACAAATGGAATTGCATGAAATTGCAGAATTTCAGCATGGCAAAGGACATAGCTAGCAAGATCAATAAAAAAAACCCACAAATTGGTAGAAGATCTTCAGTAGTCATACATTGGACAAGGGTATCATATCTAAAATATACTTAGAACTCACAAAACTAAATCCCCCAACACCAAATCCTCAAAGAAACAACTGCCTGATAAATAAGTGGGCTAAAGACTTAGAAACTTCTCTGAAGAGGAAATAAGAATGGCCAATAGACACATGAAGAAATACCCAACTTCTCTGGCCATTAAAGAAATACAAATCAAAACAGCATTGATATACCACCTCACTTCAGTTGGAATGGTTATAATCAAGAACTCTAATAACAACAAATGCTGGAGGGAATGTGGCGAAAAGGGAACCCTACTGCATTGTTTGTGGTAGTGTAAACTTGTTCAACCACTTTGGAAAGCAGTCTGGAGGTTCCTCAAAAGACTCCACATAGAGATCCCCTATGACCCAGCAATCCCACTTAAGGGCATTTACCCAAATGATCACAAACAAGGCTATATTAAAGCTACCAGCACAACTATGTTTATGGCAGCATTATTCTCCATAGCTAAGATATGGAACCAACCCAGATGCCCCTCAGTAGATGAATGGATCAAGAAAATGTTATATATATGTATATAGATAGATATAGATATAGGTATAGATATAGATATATAATGGAATTCTATGCCTCCATCAGAAAGAATGACACCATTCCATTTGTTAGGAAATGGAAAGATTTGGAAAAAATTATACTAAGCAAAGTAAGCCAGGCCCAATGAAACAAGGGTCCCATTGTTTCCCTTATTTGCAATAACTAGTATAAGTCGAGGACAGCAGAAAAGGTCAAAAGCTATGTATGTATGACCATATAAGATGATATTAAGTGATTAAGTGAAATGAACCTCAAGATATGGACACAAATTGTTTTTCTTTCTTGGTATTGCTTTTAATGTATCTAAAATGCACTATGGGATTTTTTTTGTTTCTCTTGTACGTTCTTTCCCCACGATATAACCCCTGTTTTCACTGTATTTGATGTCAGTGTCCTGTATCTTGTATATACATTTTTCTAATTTGGGGAGGGGAAAGGAATTAACAAAATGCTGAAACAAGGATACAGGTTGACCTATTATAACAATGAGATGTATAGGACACTATGTTGAAAACAAACTTTACAACTAAGGGTGGGGGGAGTTGGGAAGGTGGGGAGGGAAGGGGTGGTAGGGGAAAAAAAGAAATGTACTCATTACCTGATTTATGTAACTGTAACAGTAATATATATATATTCTTTCAACAGTGCTGGTAGACTGAAATAAATCTGTCAACAGTGTCAAGATTCTAAGACCTACAGGCTAGAATTCTTCTTTTTCTCTCCTAGGTTTGGGTAGTTATTATCACTCTATGGCTTTCCTTGGCTGATTAGTTCACCATTTACTAATCTTTATCTCCATCTTCCCTTGATTCTTACCTTTCATTTGTCTACTCTATGTCATTTTGGCCACATTTAAACCAATCAATCACACCTGCACAGAACTGACTTACAAAAAGGTCCCAGTTTGTGACGTAGATATAATTTGAAGTATGTATTATTCAATCCAGTCAATGTAAATACATTTTTGTTTGATTTACTAAATACCAGTAAACATTCCATCATGCTTAATTTTATTTCTGAAAAACTTATTTTTAGAATAGCTATAGATTGAGACCGAAATTGGAAATGTAGCACTTTGCATTCACCAATACTCTTCACACAAGTTCTATAATCATTAACAACTTATAATTATGCTCTTTTTATCACATTGGTGAACAAATGGGTTATTCTGAACTAAACTGCTTGATTATTTCTGTAAAAGCCACTTTGGTAGCGTGCACTTCACAATCCCTTGGGAATGATTCCCTGTGACTCAATTACCTAGAGAATTTGATGTTTCAGTTAAATAATTTCCTGTAGGACCCAGAGGCTTACATGCTCCACTGTATCAAGAGAAGGTCAATTTTTATATTGTACTATAGTTCACATTAAGTGGGTTTACAGTGCTTTTTCACATCTGAGAATGCAGAGTAGTATAGCAAAGAGGGTAACTTTATAGACTTTTGTCACAGCAACAAATAAATTAGTAAAAAATAGTGTCTCAAAGAGAATATTTCAATCACTCATATATTTCAGAGTAGAATGAATTTCTCAGAATAATGAACTGTTGATGTTTTCTCTTTATAAGGATGATAAGTATAGTGTTGAAGTTTTTCTAAATCTCTGTATATATAAATAGGTTAATGTTTTTGCCATTTTTACATTTCATGGAAAGATAATGCTAAAAGATCAAAAAAATAAGGCGATGATGCTTTTAAACTGAAAAGTCTTTTCAGGCCTATAATATTTCCAATGCCCAACAAAATGAAATACAGTTATGTTCATTGGTCTGTGCTCATATATTCTCATGTTATAATTTAAGTTGTTTTCCCTTACAGGGTATAGACAGTATAGGGATAGACAGTATATGTGGTTGCAAAAGCAGAAAAAAAACATAGTTTCATATAAAGACATGTTTGTTTCAATATTATATAATTAAACAGTCATTAATTTTGCCACTGAATGATGTGTATAAATAAGGAAATTTTATCATAATACTTTCACCATTATATGACTATGTTAAAGAACTCTGGATATTGGGACACAGTTCTTGAAATATAGTCTTAGCAGAGGTGATGAGACAGGAGAAATCTAAATACGGTCTCCAACCAAATCATCCTATAGGTTTTGTTGCCATGTTGTACTTCATCTGACTGGTTTAATCTTAAATCAGTTCTCCAGCTCTGTGTAGTACTCAAAACCAAAATATTCACTTAACTCCTTCAAAGTTCTGTAGATAACATGGGAATAACATTAATTTTCCAATTACCTTTTGATTCTCTTTTGGTTTTATAGTTTCTTTATTTTTGCTAAAGAATAATTTGTGCTTTCAATATTAAAAAGAAATATCTTACTGTCCTCATTGCAGCAAACATAGCCTTGCACATTTTCATCCCAAAATGAATTTAATTACGTTATTGTGGTGACAAAGAAACTCTCAAGACAGAATTTTCTTAGAAGAAGGGGTAATATTACTTTTTCTGAGGAGAAATGTTCTATAATTTATATTATGGAAGTTTCAGAATTTACAAGTTTTATAATTTGTGTAAGAACTTGTCAAAGAAATTTTATGAATCATTGTAATTTTAAAGTCATCATTTCTGAAAATTGCCTCTTTTAATCTTACCCTTTGTTCTGAATGCAAGGTATTATTTTTACCTTTAATTTCACTTTTCCCATATTTAACACTGGAATATAGTAATGATCATATTATTTCTGTCAATAGATACAAGACTATACTCATTTCATTGCTAGTTTAACTCTCATTTTAATGTCATTAATCTCATGGGGCTAATATACTATGCACAATGTCTCAACTGCATTCCCATCATTCATTGTGAGTCTGAAATTTATCATTCAGATTATGTTGACTAAAAATATGTTCATATTCTTATATTTAATTTTCATAGCTGTATGTGTTAGTCATAGAAGCATATACTTGTTTAGAAGTTCTTCACTTATTGCTTTTTACTTACATGTTTATACAATTATCTCCAGTAATTGCAGTCCTTTACTTTTTCTGTACTAAATTTAAAGAGAGTTTTTTTTCTCAAAGTTTTCATCGCTTTTATTTGCTCCTTTTCTTTTTGCTAACCTTTTAATAACATGACAAAAACCCAGGTGTGTTTCTCTTTGCCAATAACATTTTAGACTGTATGAAGTTTAAAAAAACAGCAAAATACTATTCTTGCTATCTGTACTGGCATTAACTGAAACTGTCCTGGGAAGGCAGTGGCATCTGAGTCAAGAACATCAAAATTCATTTTTTTTTTTTTTTTTTTTGTCGGTCGTGGGGCTTGAACTCTAGGCCTGGGCGCTGTCCTTCAGCTCTTCAGCTCAAGGCGAGTGCTCTACCACTTGAGCTACAGCGCCACTTCCGGTTTTCTGGTGGTTTATTAGAGATAGGAGTCTCACAGTCTTTCCTGCCCGGGCTGGCTTTGAACCGTGATCCTCAGATCTCAGCCTCCTGAGTAGCTAGGATTACAGGCGTGAGCCACCAGCGCCCGGCTTAAGAACATCAAAATTAAAGCATAGGTATCTCCACAAGAACAACACAGTCTTCTCTACTTGTTACATCGAAGTAACAAAGAGTTAGCCGTAACATAAAATCACTCAAGAATCAGGTAGGTTAAGTGTTGATTCATTGAATGAAATAGTACAAGTGAATAAATTTTAATGACCAATCTAGGCTCAGATTTTTCTATGTATGTTTTCATTCTAAATATGGGCGGTTGTTCATATATAATTTGGGTTCTACCTTACAATTCCTAATATTTACCAAGAAATGATATACATTGACTATTGTACATTCTGTTAGAAAACAGGAGAACATATTCTAAGTATGATGCAACTTGTAATTATTCAGATAAAATTCTCAAAACTAGCTGCGTTTGAGGGATGACCGTTTTCTTAGAACTTAAAAATTAAATTTTGAAGATGGATTCAAGTTGCTCCAGGAAGCCATGTCACCACTTGTACCACACCTGTGGTCCATTCAAGGTATTCCAGAAGTACAAAGTGTTTACCTTAACTAACATATTATCTGTAAAATATAACTGTACATGGTACAATTGCCTCAAACATTGATTTTCTAATTGTACCTTAAATCGTACTTATTCCTGTTATTTTTCCAGAGTTGTTTTTAATGGTTGATTGCTTACAAAGGGAGGATTAGAGGAAATGATATAAGAGATATCTATCCTGTTTATCTGAGCAGGTTTGACTGGCTCCTAAGCCATCCTTGACAATTCTATTTTCTTGTTCCTTCTCAATTATTTTCTAAGTACAATTTCAGACTTTTTATGACTGTCCTCACCTTGATGAATATTCATTTAAGTAGCTTTGTGTACTTTTTTTTCTTTGTCACTTTTCCTTCTTAAAAGTTTTCTGCTATTGGTAGTTCTTATGGCTCCTAGGACAAATGCTATCGCTGTAATTCTTGTGTCACTCACCTGGCAAGATACTTTAGATATCAATTAAGAGAGAATTAAAAAACATTAAATACCTGAATGGCCTACTGAGATATAATGTGCAAAATATGTGTTATAAATCAATATAATAAAAGGCTTATATTTCAGAGAGTAGCATGTATCTTCTATATCTTACATATTGCCAAGCAAAACCCAATTTTGGACTAGTGAAAAACTTTATAAATATACTGATAGAGTGGAAATCATATTTGTTGTGATGAGCTCTAAGATGATTTGTGAAAACATTCCTTCTTGGTGAGTTTCTAAGACCAGTATGTTCTAGGGAAGAAAGGGCAGGAAGATCTTATGAGGAAATGCACATTTTTTTTTTAATTTTCTATAGATTTGACAAAACAAAAGAAATGAAGAACAGATCACAGGAGGTAGTGTTCATTTTGCTGGGACTGACAGATGATCCTCAGCTACAAACTGTGGTTTTCCTGTTTCTATTTTTGAATTACACCTTGAGCCTGATGGGGAACTTTGTCATCATCCTGCTCACACTGCTGGACCCCCGCCTCAAGACTCCCATGTACTTCTTCCTTCGAAATTTTGCCTTCTTAGAAGTTTGTTTTACAACAGTCTGCATCCCACGGTTCTTGACCAGCATTCTCACTGGAGACAAAAGAATTTCCTACTCTGCTTGTGTAGCTCAACTATTCTTTTTTTTCCTAGTAGGAGTTACTCAGTTTTACCTCCTGGCAGTCATGTCCTATGACCGCTACGTGGCCATCTGCAAACCCCTGCATTACCCGGTCATCATGAGCTCCAAAGTGTGCTACCAGCTGGTGCTTGGCACCTGGGGTATTGGATTCATGAACATAATTCCACCCATCATATTTGGACTCCGGTTGGATTTCTGTGCATCCACAAAGATTGATCACTTCCTCTGTGATGCCTCTCCTCTCCTGCAGCTCTCTTGCACGGATACAAGGTTAATAGAACTGTTAGCCTTTGTCTTTTGTCTGATGACACTTTTCATCACATTGTTTTTTGTGATTCTCTCTTACACATTCATCATCAGGACCATCCTCAAGTTCCCTTCTGCCCAACAGCGGAAAAAGGCCTTTTCAACCTGCTCCTCACATATGGTTGTTGTCTCTATTACCTACGGGAGTTGTATCTTTATGTATATCAAGCCCTCAGCAAAGGAAAGGGTGACTTTCACCAAAGGTGTTGCTCTCCTCAATATCTCTGTGGCCCCTTTACTGAACCCTTTCATTTATACTCTAAGAAACCAGCAGGTAAAACAAGCTTTTAAGCATTTGCTTCAAAGGCTTTGCTTTTCTCAAAACATCAAAGCACCATTTAAAGATAAGTAACATGCTTCTGGAAGATGAATATGGATATCAAAGGCAATAGTTTTGATCTATGCCAATTCTCAGTTTAAGTGTGTCATATTGTTTAATTTCTTTCTGCTCTTCTTCCTTAACAGATCATCCTAACCTCTAGGCTAAGACTGTTTGCTTCAAAAACAAATTCAATATACTTATACTTACATTTACCTCTCTTCTCATAGCAATTATTTAACATCCAGTATGGTTCATATGAGTGAAACTTGTTAGATACACTTAGTTCATCGGACACATGTGTTCATGACTCAGTAGTTCACATTTGCACTTCAGAATTTGTATTGATAACATTTTAACAGAGTGTATCATAATCATTGCAGAATACAGCTGAAACTGTGATAGAAAAAAGGAGAAAATCTGAGTTGTTTTAAAGATCAAAGTAGATTTTTAAGAGGAAGCATCATTTATGGTAAACATTTAAGGAGAAATGATAAGTGTGATTGAAGAAAGGAAGGAGGGAAAATGCAGACATAAAATGCAATGTATATCCTAAAAAATTAAGAAAATTAAGAGAAGGGGTGGGATTGGGAGGGAGGGAAGAAAATGATGGAAAGGATGACATTGGTTAAGATGTGTCACATTCATAAACTGCTCCATTGAATAGAAACCCCTTTTACAATTACTTAAAGATGGTAAAAATGTATTTATAAAAAAGATTACCGGGCTGGGAAGGTGGCTCAGTGGTAGAGCGCTTGCCTTGCATGCCTGAGGCTCTGAATTTGATTCCTCAGCACCACATAAACAGAAAAAAAAGCAACAAAAAAGATTCCCAAGGACTGAGTTGTCTTACATACAAAGGAATTGAAAATTTAATGGAAAATTTCTCCAGCAGAGTTTTAATAATTAAGAGTAATTTATTTGTAAATACATTTATTGTAAAGATAGTTGAATAAAACATTCAAGTTTTAGTTGAAGGCTGGGCTTTGGTTCCAATTGCTTATATTAAATAAATTAATTTGTGAATAAAAAATTAACCTATTTTAATTCCTGTGTTGGTGGGGAAATTCTAAGTGTTTAATACAATCTATATATTGTAATTTCTTAAACAATTCTGCTTGTTTCCATTGTCATCAAGTTAATTACATTTATCTTGTATCAAAGCATACCATCATTTCCAACCAATGCATAGACAAACACTCACTCCTGTGCAGCCCTAGAAAACATCACACTCAAGTCACTCCCTGCGCAAGCCTAAGACCAATTTCTTAAATATAAATATCCAGTGGTGATCTTTCAGTCACTGTAGATAAGTCTTGTATTTTTCTAGAACTATCTAGTATGAACTTGGCTTCTTTGCTCAACGTAATAGCATGAGTTCTCCCCCAGGATTGCTTTCCTTCACAGTTGATTTCTCACAGTCATTTGATTTATCAGCATGGTTACTGTGCTTTTCTCAAAGCCAGTTTTCCTTTCTCAATTCTAATATTTTAGTATGTTTTCCCCTGTGTGAGGAATTCTTCCAGAAGATAGAATCATTTCTTGACCAATATGAGAAATAAATACAGTTAAATACTGATCCTCAGAAGTCCCTCTCTATGTGACAAACCAGGATTCGCAGGAAAAAGATTCCCCTCTATGTCTTTGGCATTCCACTCTTCAATTTACATTTTCCAGACAGAAGGGCTTGAGAACTTTTTTCAGATGAGAAGAGTGTTCACAAAGGAAAAGAGTCCATTTCTAGTTACTCCCTTTGGGGGACCATGCTGGCTGAAATGATAGCTATTTTGTTCTAAGCTCTTGCTTATCTTGTAATTATTATCCTTTTTGTCAGCTGTGGGACTTGAACTCAGGGCCTACCCACTGTCCCTGAGATCTATTTTTTTTTAAATGTGTAAAGGTGATGTACAGAGGGGTTACAGTTACATAAGTCAGGTAATGGATGCATTTCCTTTTGAACAGTGTCCCCCACTCCCTCATTATCTCCCAGGTTTTCCCATCCCATGTATTCCCCACACCCAAGCTGTACAGGTTCATTTCCCACATAGTGTCTAGTGGATATCACTGCTGAATTAGTTCACCCTCTGTGCCTCCACTCCTATGCTTCTCCTTCCCCTCTCTAAATCAAATAGATTTATATACAAGACAAAGGGTACAGAAAGCAAATATGGAGACAAAAGGCTATAAACCAAAGGAAAAAGGAAAGAAAAGAAAGAAGAACCACAAACAGTATATGAAAAATCATAATTTCTGTTTCTTGGAGCTCAACTCTATAAGTATAATTTTATGTAGTCATATGCACATAGCTATTGAGGCCTGGTGATCCTCTTCTAAGAATATCCTCCTTTGGTCTCACTATGTGAATGTTTAGAGTGTGGTATATATATGCAGAATGGAATTCTATGCTTCCATTAGAATGAATGGCATTCCCATTCATAAGGAAATGGAAAGACTTGGAAAAAAGTCATACTAAGCGAAGTAATGCAGACCTAAAGAAACACATAAACTGCATGGTTTCCTCATTTATAATAATTAGAATGTGTCTATAACTCTGCAAGGAAACCCAATGGATAGTAAAAGACAAGTAACTACTTTTGTCCCTGATCTCTTTTGTTCAAGGCTAGGGTTCTACCACTTTGAGCCACAGCACCATTTCCAGTTTTCTGGTGGTTAACTGAAGATAAGATTGTCACGGACTTTCCTACCCTGACTGGCTGTGAGTCTCGGTCCTCAGATCTCAGCCTCCTGATTAGCTAGGATTACAGTCGTGAGCCACTAGTGCCCAGCATATCTCGTTATCTAAAAAGTGTTTTGGCATAGCAGCATTTTAATTTTAAGGCCACCTTCTGGCCAATGATTTCTTTATGAATTAGGCCTTTACTTATAAAACTACTTGTCCTACTCAAAGTAACTAGTCAAGTGTATGTAGTGTCTTTGTTTTAATTTTCTTTACATTTTTTTCTTTCTTTTTTTAGTATTACTGTCTTTTTAAGTTTTTTTTCTCATTCTCTTATTAACTAATATCTTTTTGGTGTACTTAATATTATCTCTCCTTCTTCATCTTCTAATGTTATTGGAGTTGTAATATTCTGGAATCAAGTGAAAATGAAAACACAACATGCCAGGACATGTTTGAAACAGTGAAAGTGATCCTAGGGGATGGTTTATAGTGATAATAACTTAAATATTCAGAGAAGTATTAAGTAAATAACTTAGGCGTCATAAAAGTCTTAGGAAAACAAAAACAGGTCAATCTCAAAACTAAGAGAGGGAAAGAAATAATACATATCATAACTTGAATTATTGAAATGCAAACTCAAAGACAATATCAACAGTCAATGAATGAAAGTGTTGGTTCTATGAAAGATATGCAAGTCCTTAATGAAGAAATTTAATTAGAAGAGTCAAGACACACATAAAATTAGAGCTAGAAATGGACTATTAAAACAGACCACTGCCACAGGAGGAAGAACATGCAAAAGAAATGAAAAAAAAATCACATATTACATTAAAAACAACCCTGTTGTCACTGTATTTGATTTTGGTACTTTGTGTCTTATATATACATTTATCGAACTGAGGATGGAAAGGGGAATAACAAAATGTTGAAACAAGGACTCAGGATGACCCATTGCAACAATAATACTCGCAAGACACTCTGTTGGAAATGAACTTTACAACTCCAGGGTGGGGAGAGAGCGGGGAAAGTGAGGGAAGAAAGGGATAGTAGGAGAAAAACAAAGGAGGAGGTAACAATGCTCAGCAAGTAATGTACTTACCACCTTACTGATGTAACTGTATCCCCCCTGTACAGCATCTTTACAATAAAATAAAAATTTTTTTTTTTTTGGTTCCAGTCTTGGGGCCTGAACTCTGGGCCTGGGCACTGTCCCTCAGCTCTTCAGCTCAAGGCTACCGCTCTACCACTTGAGCCACAGCACCACTTCTGGTTTTTTTTCTTTTTGCTTATGTGGTGCTGAGGAATCGAACCCAGGGCCTTGAGTATGCAAGGCAAGCGCTCTACCACTGAGCCACCTTCCCAGCCCTAAAATAAATTTTTTTTAAAAAATAAAAATAACATAAAAAAAGAAAAAAACAGACCACTAAAATCAAGAGGAATGTTATGGAATATTTTGAAAAAGATCATATTCTAATAAATGTAGAAATCTGAAACACACTTACAAATTTTTAGATACATAATGACTTACCCTGATTAAACCAGAAGAATATATATAATGTAAATGCACCAATAAGATTGGAAATATAATTAAAAGTCCCTCAACAAAAAAATGAAGCTAAGGACCAGATGGATTAATTGATGATCTTGTCAAAACTTCAAAGAAATAACATCAAAGTTTCTTAAACATTCACACAAAATAAATAGCAGAGGAACACTTCCAAATCCAGTATTATACTGAATATGTTCTACCAATGCTGGATATGAACATAACAAACATAGAAAACTATCACCTAATTTCAAAAATACTCTAAAAAATTCTTGCAACTTTAATTCAACAATACTTAAAAATGTCATATACCTCCAGGTGCTGGTGGCCCATAACTTTAATCCTAGCTACTCAGGAGTCTGAGATCTGAGAACTGCAATTCAAAGCCAGCCTAGACAGGAAATGCTATGAGATCAACCACTAAAAAGCTAGAAATGGAGATAGGCCATAAGTGGTAGAGTGCTAGCCTTGATCAAAAAGAATTAAGGAACAGTGTTGTGGCCCTGAGTTAAAATCCCAGTACACACACACACATACACGCACACACACACACACACACACACACACACACACAACATACATCATAATCAAGTCGTTCTCATTGCACTGATGGTTCAACATACACAATCAATGTGTTATAAAGTACACAAGTGGAATGAGACAAAAATCACAGGATCATATCAACATACATAGAAAAAGCCTTTGACAAGATTCAAAGTAATTTCATGATTAAAAAATAATTTCCTGAAAAACCAGGAATAGGACTATAGTAGCTAAGCATAATAAAATCTATGTATGTCTTATCTATAGCCAAGATAATATTGAACATAAAAGAAACTGGAATCATTCTCTCTTAAATCAGAAATGAAATTATTTTTTATATTATCACCTCTCTTACTCAATGTGGTGTTTAAAATTTTAACAGAAAAACAAGACAAGAGAGAAATAAATGGGGTACAAATAAAAAAGAAAATTGTTGCCAGGCACAGGTAGCTCATGTCTGTAATCCTAGCACTCGGGAGACTGAGATCTGAGGATCATGGTTCAAAGCCAGCCCAAGTGAAAAAGTCCATGAGACTCTTAGCTCCAATAAACCACCAGAAAACCAGAAGTGGTGCTGTAGCTCAAGTGGTAGAGCACTAGCCTTGAGCTGAAGAGCTGAGGGACAGGACCCAGGCCCAGAGTTCAAGCCCAACAACCGAAAAAAAAAAAAAAAGAAAAAAGTCAAAGTATTATTACTTGCAGATGGTAATATCCCATCTTTAAAACTCTAAACAGAAAACTGTTACTGTCAAAAAAGTAGCAGAATACAAAAATCAACATATAAAGCTCGCAACACAAAAGTAACACAATTGCTGAAAAATGAATTGTAAGGAAACCTCATTCAAACTAGTCTCAAAAAATTACAAAATACCTGTGATAAACCTAATCAAGGGGGGATATTACCTCTACAATTAAAATAATATAACACTAAAGAAATAAAGATAACAATGAGACTCACAAGACACTATGTTGGAAATGAACTACACAACCTAGGGGTGGTAGGAGGAGTAGAGGAGATGGGAAGGAAAAGGATAGTAGGAGAAAAACAAAGGAGGAGGGTGACAATGTTCGACAAGAAATGTACTCTACCTTACTCACGTAACTGTGACCCCTCTGTATAGCATCTTTACAATAAAAAAAGATATCTCTTTATTAAGAGAAGGCATTCAAACATGGAAAGACCACCATAGTCATTGATTGAAAAATATTTTAATAGCTATATTAGCTAAACTTATTTAGTGATTCAATGTAATTCAGACAAATTTCCAATAATATTCTTTTTGGAACTAGAAAAAACAATTCCCCGATTTATATGGAAGCATAGAAAACCCCAGTCAAACTAACGTAGAGCCAAAAGATCAATACTAAAAGTTGCACAATACCTATCTTAAAATTACACTATTCAATTAGTTAGAATGCAGATTCCAAAGTTAGCACATGTAACTATATACCTTAGAATCTTGACATGTCTAAACATGCACTGAAAAAAACAGAAACCTGGGAAAACAGATATCTACATGTGGAAAATAAATCTCTATCACTCAACATGTACAAACAGCAAAAGAAAATGGCGCAAAGACTTTAAAAACTAAAACTTCGTAACTCCTAGCGGAAGTCATGGGGGAAATACTTCAAGAACAGAAATGGAAAATGACTTCCTGATAAAACTTCAATTTCTCACACTGTGATAATAAATAAGACTGTACCCAATTTAAGCAGTTTCTATTCAACAAAAGAAGCAATCAGAGTAAAGAGACCGCCAACAGAATGGGAGAAATAAATCATCACAAGTTTATTAGACAAAGGATTGATGTCCAGAGCACATTAAAAAATTAAGAAGAAACACCTAAAGAATGAGTTATCTTATCAGTAAATGAGCAAATATCACACGAAACCTATTATTCTGTATTAATAATACAAATGAAAGAGAATATGCAAGTACAGATACAAATGAAAGAAAATATGAAAGTACAGATACACCAGTGTAAATCCAATGTTTTAAAATATGATAATTAAAAATTACATAGGAAATTACAATACAACTTAGATTATTATAAAGTGCATAGTGAATATATAAAAATCACTGTGCCGTTAGATTATTGAGAAACAAGAAGCCTAGCAGACTGTAAAACATGATAGAACACTCTTAAGAAAAAATTTAACACTAGCTAATAAAAAACTATGTAGGGTTTTCTTTTGATTCAGTATTTTCAGCTTTAGGAATATATCTGAAAGTTTTAACACTATGAACTTCAAAATTATGAAAATTATGCTTTGTATGGATATACTACAATAATAAATACTTATGATTATATTCATTGGTAGACTTCTTTTAATGATCAAGACTGGAAACAATTGGTCAGCTAACATATGAAAGAGTGATGGAATAAATTGTATTATTCTCAGAAAAGGAGGATGATGCAGCTGTAAATAAATATGAAGTGTCTCCATAAGTTGATGTATATGCTTGACAGGATATATTATGAAGCAAATAAACAAGAAATGTACTCATTACTTTGCTTATGCAACTGAAACCCCTCTGTACATCATCTTGACAATAAAAAGAGAAAAGAACTGAGGTCATTATACTATAACATATTAACATAGAATCATTGGTGTATACCAGTCTTTCTATCTTATATTGCTGTGTTTTTAAGCCCTCAACTATGAAACTGTGATTTCAAATTACAAAGAAGGATATAATTAAAAGAAGAAGTAGAAATTCTTTGTGTGTGTGTGTGTGTGTGTGTGTGTGTGTGTGGTATTGGTATAAAAACCACTTCTGTAGTATACAATTTGACAATCCCTTAGGAAATTATGTTCTAAAAGTGTTACCCTGAGAATTCTTTGTTCGTAGTAGATGCTTTTCAATAAGACGCAGAAGCATTCATGCTCCATTATTTCCAGGGGTGCTGCGCTATATGGCAAGTGTTTAGCAAGTTTTACAATGAATTGTAGTAAAATGTAGAAAAGATGGAAATTTAACATACTTTCAGAACAAGATGGAATAAATGAATCAAAAAGGAAAGCATGCAGATCGCTCATGTGCCTTTAGGATAGAGTGAAGTTTTGGGGAAAATAAAGAATGGATTATCAGTACTCCCTTGTCTTCAGCTTGATGAGTTAAGTATTGAAATACAGAAGGATCCCCTCAGTGTGCGGATGGAGTTTATTAAAGAAAGCTGTATACTGCTAATGGGGTAGTGTTTTTCCAGTACTTTTTACACTTTGACTTATATTGATAATGGTGAAAAATTACACATATAACAATTACATAAGGATACTTCAAAATGATAGTTTCAAAATTTTCTACCAAATAAGAATAAATCCTGAATTTAAACTGAAAAGCTTTTTTATTTTTATATGAAACCCATAATATCCAAGAAACCCAAATATAATTGCATGTATTGGTATGTGCTCACCTGTCAGCATAATATGACAGTGTACATGGTGGGCAAGCAGGATGTTTGTGATTACTGAGTCAACACAAACCAAGAGTTTGATATAAGGAACTTCTAGTTAGATACTATATCCTTAAGTATTCTATAACAATGTTGCCACCGAGATGATTTATACAAATGCTTTTACAATTATCTGCATGTGTTTTAGAACTCTGGCCGATTGACTTTTCAGTAATCAGGGATGCTATTGTTCAATGACTATGGTTTAATCAGCAGTGATGAGATAGGTAAACTCTAAATATGGTTTCTCACCAAATCTTGTTCAAGTCATTCTGTGTCTTTATCATACACTGCTTCATCTGAACAGACTATCTTGTCCCATCTTTGTTTAGGACATATCAGAAGAGATAAATGATCACTTTCTCCTAAATTTTTGTGGTTAACACTAGAGAGAACATTTTTCAATAACTTTTGGTCATTATACATTTAATGTTGTATGTTCTATTTTCTAAAAGGTAATTTATTCTTTAGAGGTTGGGAACAACTTCATTAATACCCTCAGTAGACAAGACCTTGAATCTTTTCCATTGAAAAATGAGATTATTTTATTGATGATAAAAATACCTAAACAGGAGTTTTTCTTCAGAGGTAGCACGAATTTGCTTATAAAGAACTGTTATAGAATTTGCGTTCTATTGATGTCCTGGATAGATACTCACATGAGAACTTACATAAAACAATGTAATTAAAAAAATCATTTCTGAAGCTACTCTATCTTTATATTGTTTGTGTGTCTGTTTTGCTTTTGCTCTGGCCACTAGTGGGGCTGTAATTCAAACAATCTCATACTCTTGCTCAGCTTGCTTATTTTGCTGGCACTCTAAACTTTGAGCCATGCCTTCAGCCCAGCCTTTTTCAGGATAATTGGAGGTTGAGTTTCAAGTACTTTTTAACCTGGGCTACCTTCATATCACAATCTCCAGGTCTGTCATAACTTTGTAGCTAGTATTATATGCATGAGTCACCAATGCCTTTCCTTTTCTTTTTTTTAGTATATATATTTTTATTGTAAAGATACTGTAGAGAGGTTACAGTTACTTGAGTAATGAGTACATTTCCTATCAAGCATTGTTACCTCCTCCTTTGTTTTTCCCCTACCAACCCTTCCGTCCCTACCTCCCCAACTCCTCCCTTCCTCTCCTCCACAAGTTGTAAAGTTCATTTTCAACATAGTGTCTTGTACATCTCATTGTTACAATGGGTCAACTTGTATCCTTATTTAAGCATTTTGTTATTTCCCTTCCCTGCCCCAAATCAGAAAAATGTATATACGAGATGCAGGATACAAGAATCAAATACAATGAAAATAGGGGTTAGATCATACAAAAGAAACAAAAAATCACATAGTAATTTTAAATACATTAAAAACAATAGCAAGCAAGAAAAAAGCAGTTGTGTCCCTATCTTGGGGTTCATTTCACTTAACATCATCTTATATGGTCATATGTACATAGCTTTTGGCCTTTTCTACTTGTCCTAGTTATTGCAAATAGGGGAAACCATGGGACTGATGTTTCTTTGGGCCTGGCTTGCTTTACTTAATATAATTTTTTCCAAATTTTTCCATTTCCTAAAAAATGAAGCAATGCCATTCTTTCTGATGGAGGCATAGAATTTCAATATGTATATGTATATATACATATGTCTGTACATATATATATATATATTCCACATTTTCTTATTCCAATCATCTACTTAGGAGCACCTAGTTTGGTTCCATATCTTAGCTATGGAGAATAATGCTGCGATAAACATCGTTGTGCTGGTAGCTTTGTATGGCCTTGTTTGTGATGATTTGGGTAAATACCCAAAAGTGGGATTGCTGGGTCATAGAGGAGCTCTATGTGGAGTCTTTTGAGGAACCTCCAGACTGCTTTCCAAAGTGGTTGAACAAGTTTACATTCCCACCAACAATGCAGTAGGGTTCCCTTCTGGCAATATCCCCTCCAACATCTGTTGTTGTCAGAGTTCTTGATTATAGCCATTCTAACTGAGGTGAGGTGGAATTTCAATGTTGTTTTGATTTGCATTTCTTTTATGGCTAGAGAAGTTGAGCATTTCTTCATGTGTCTATTGCCATTCTTATTTCCTCCTCAGAGAAGTTTCTCTTTAAGTCTTTAGCCCATTTATTTATTGGGCAGTTGTTTCTTTGAGGACTTGTTGTTGAGGAATTTAATTTTTTGAGTTCTAAGTATATGTAAGATATGAGGCCCTTGTCTGTTGTATGGCTAGTGAAGATCTTCTCCCAATTTGTGGGTTTTCTATTGATCTTGCTTGCTATGTCCTTTGCCATGCAGAAGCTTTGCAGCTTCATGCAATCCCATTTGTCCAAACATTCTTTGATTTGTTGTGTTTCTGAGTCTTTGTGAAGAAAATTTCCACCTGGGCCCAGGAGCACTAGAATTTCTCCTATTCCTTCCTGAAATGTTTTCAGGGTGTCTGCTTTGACTTCAAGGTCTTTGATCCATGTGGAATTAATTCTGAGGCAGGGTGATATATAAGGATCTAGCTTTAGTTTTCTACAAGTGATTAACCAATTTTGCCAGCACCATTTACTGAAGAGGCTGTCTCTCTTCCATTCTATTTTTTAGCTCCCTTATCAAAGATTAGGTGGCTATGGGTCTGTGGGTTCATTTCTGAGCCTTCAGTTCTATTCCATTGGTCCTCAGGTCTATTCTTGTGCCAGTACCAAGCTGTATTTTGATTACGATGGCTTTGTAGTAGAGTTTGAAATTTGGTATTGATATTCCTCCAGCACTGTTCTTTCTGCTAAGGATTGTTTTCGCTATTCAGGGTCTTTTCTTGTTCCATATGAAATTTTGGATTGCTTCTTGTATTTCATTGATAAATAAGGTTGGGATATTGATAGCATTGAATTTGTAGATAGCCTTTGGCAGTATTGCCATTTTCACGATGTTAATCCTCCCAATCCAAGAGCATTGGAAGTTTTTTCCGCTTTCTAAGTTCCGAGAAAAGCAAGTCTTTTATTCATTAGTATAATTACCAAAAATATATGAGATTTACAAAACTATAAGAAACATTCTTTCTAACATTATGTTAAATACTACTTCTCATTCAGAGATTTTTTTCCCCATTCAGTCATAATTGAGACAAACACAGTAAAGAAAAATCATACAAGAGGTGTCGTGTTTTCCATAGCAGGTTTGAGAGTAAAGTTGAGTTATGTTTCCTTCCAGCGTCTCTATGACTTTCTAAGTATCCATTCAGTCTGTGTGCTATCCTGTACTCACCCTGGCAGATACTCACATTAAATGCTCATGTACTATTTCTTTTGGAGATTTTTCCCTCCTACAAATTTCCTATAATACATTATGCACTGCTAAATTTATAGTATAGGTTGCCAGGAATAAATCTACATACTACTACCATTAACTCAGAAGTCAACCCTCATAAAATATAATCTATCAAAAATTCAAAATATCTACTATTCTAACAACCTGTCAGGATAAGGTAGTAGAAAAAATGAGTCATACATTAACACTTATCAAATGAAGCATCTCAATTTCAAATGACTACTATGCTTACTGAAAAATGATAAGAACTGTGCAATTGTGAACAAGAAGCTCTACATTCTTATAAACATTGATGAAACAGAAAATAGGTTCCTCACCCAGAACTCTAAGGTGATTTGCAAAAATACTCTTGCACTGGTGAATTTCAGAATCTGATACACTATATATATATATATACATATATATATATATTAAGAGAAGAAATGTCTTTCCTTACATGTTATAACAAATTTTATTTTCTGTAGATTTGATAAGATTTCTCTTTTGTCCAAAAGAGAAATGAAGAACAAATCAGAGGAGATCGTGTTCATCTTGCTGGGACTGACAGATGACCCTCAGCTACAAATCGTGGTTTTCCTGTTTCTCTTTGTCAACTACATCCTGAGCCTGATGGGGAACTTTGTCATCATCCTGCTCACACTGCTGGACCCCCGCCTCAAGACTCCCATGTACTTCTTCCTTCGAAATTTCTCCTTCTTAGAAATTTCATTCACCACCGTCGGCATCCCCCGCTTTTTGACCAGCATTCTCACAGGAGACAAAACAATTCCCTATAATGGTTGCGTTTCTCAGTTATTCTTCTTTTTTCTACTAGGAGTTACAGAGTTTTACCTCCTGGCAGTTATGTCCTATGACCGCTACGTGGCCATCTGCAAACCCCTGCATTACCCGGTCATCATGAACAGCAAGGTGTGCCACCAGCTGGTGCTCAGCTCCTGGGTGATTGGATTCTTAACCATCTTTCCCCCGTTGCTCTTAGGACTCCAGCTGGATTTCTGTGCAAACAGAAAGATTGACCACTTCCTCTGTGACACTTCCCCTGTCCTGCAGATCTCTTGCACAGATACACATTTCATAGAAATGTTGGCTTTTGTCTTATCTGTGATGACACTTGCCATCACACTGTTTTTAGTGGTCCTTTCCTACACCTTCATCATCAAAACAGTCCTAAAATTTCCTTCAGTTCATCAAAGACTCAAAGCTTTTTCAACTTGTTTCTCACATATGATTGTTGTCTCTATTACTTATGGAAGTTGTTTCTTTATGTATACACAACCAGAAAAGGATATGGTTACCTTTAATAAAGGTGTAGCTCTCCTCTATACCTCTGTGGCCCCTTTACTAAATCCTTTTATCTACAGCCTAAGGAACCAGCAAGTAAAAGAAGCTTTCAAGCATTTTCTTCAAAGATTTGCCTTGGTTTTCTCAAAATAATGAGCTAGATTGTAGATATCAATAATAAGCTCTTGCAACAGGAGTTCCATTATCTTAATTCAAATCTATTTATTTTTGCCATCCCCTCCAGACTCCATATTCATATTCGTTTTAATGGCATGTTTTTCCTCTTTCTTTTGCTCCTAACCTACAGGAGCAAATAATTTCCTGTGAAAAAGAATATTAAAGTCTATCTTTACCTAAAAATCTCTTGTCCAAATGTGATAGACACTTGTAGAGAATGCATTATGCAAGTTAACTTTGGTAGACATATTTATCTGACCAATTTGATATGTTTATTTCTATGCAATTTCTTCTGCATTGCTTGAAGTGTCACCAATACAAAATTGGATGACATGTTTTATACTATATAATTGATGTTGTGATAGAAAAGAAGCAAAAATCTGAGAACTTTCAAAGATCAAAGTAGTCTTTCAGGAAGAAGCATCACTTATGATGAACCTTGAAATCTCCCTGAGGAAAATAAAGATTCTAGTATTTATGATGACAGGTATGGTTGCATAGAGAACAGAGATTCAATTTGAAAAGTTTCTCCGGTAGGGCTATAATAATTGCCTATAAGTTATTTTTAAAGCTAATTACTTGTTTGGGTCAAATAATTGGGCTGCAGACTTTATTCTAATAACTTAGATTCCTTTGAAAACTTGGAATCCTGGAATTGGTACTCCAAAATCATTGATACCTTGGTTTGAGGAAAATTTTAACTAGCTAATATTATTTTTTAAAATTATGATCAATTCTACTTGTTTCCATTTTTGCCCAATTAGGCATATTTTACATACAAAAGCATTTGAAATGAATGCATTAAAAAATGTGTAGAGAATATCATAGTGAACAGTTCCCATTGTCGTTTTCTAGTCATTTCCCTGAAACCACTACTATCTCCTTCTGTCCATAATCACAATATCCATCTGCGATTTTCATCACTCTAGATTAATCTTGAATTACCTGGAATCTCATTAGAAATTTTGTGTGAACTTTTCTGCACTTTGTATGAACTTTGTGTGGCTGATTTCCTCAGCATAACAATGTGAGTTCCCCCATGCTATTGCTTACATTTCTGGTTGGTTTCTTGTGCTACTTTATTTACTAGTATAGCAGCTATGGCTTTGTCAGAACCGTGTTTCAGATTATTCAAACTCTTTGGTTATTTTCATCCTGCAAATGATCTCCCCAATAGACTGAATGTTTTTTTTTTTTCCATCAGTTTTGATCACTGTGAAAGTGAGTACTTTGAAATGCCAATTTCTGTAAATGGCGCCAAACAAAACTGTGCCATTCTCCAGTCAGATTGGCTTAAGGAATTATCCCTTCTGAAAAGAAGGATACCTGGGGTGTGAGGAAGTTTACTATCTGTTGTTTCCCTTATATATAATCTTGTTCAGGTGACATCCACTGCATAGGACTACTTGAAATCCTTGGCCAGTATGAAGGCTTAACTCCAAGAAACCCATGCATGTTCCCTCAGACCCCTGTGTTACCCTGTGAGAAAGCATGGTTTCACAAGGCAAGGTGGATAGTCTGGTGGAGAAAAGAAGTAGAATAAAGAACAACATAGGAAATACATTTTGATCTAAGAAATTGTAATGTTTATAGACATTGGCGTAACACATGGCATTTGGAAATATGTTTATAATTTCATCGAATGCAGAATACTGTCTTTATAAAAAATATAGACAAAATGTCTATACAAAAAGTTTACAATGGAATTCTATGCCTCCATCAGAAAGAATGACATTGCCCCATTTGTTAGGAAATGGAAAGACTTGGAAAAAATTATATTAAGTGAAGTAAGCCAGGCCCAAAGAAACATAGGTCCCATGGTTTCCCTTATTTGCAGCAACTAGTATATGTCTGAGTCAAGCAGAAAAGGTCAGATAATTTGGTGTTAGGGAAATGAACCCTAAGATATGTATTCAAATGTTTTTTTTCTTTCAGGTGATTGTTTCTAACACATTTATAAGATGATTTCTTTGTTGCTTTGTATGTCCCTCTCCCATGGTATAACCCCTGCTTTTACTGTATTTGAGGTTGGTATAATTTGTGGAGGGGAAGGGAAAAAACAAATCGTTTGAATAGGGATACAGGTGGATCCATTGCAACAATGAGATGTACAGTCCTTATGTGGAAAAACTTTACAACTTTGGTGGGGGGGAGGCGGGTTGGGGAGGAAGGATGGGAAGGGATGGGAAGGGGAAACAAAGGAGGAGGCTATAATGCTTGATAAGAAATGTACTCATTATGTTGCCCATGTAATTGTAACCCCTCTGTACAGTATTTTCACAATAAAAAAAAAAGTTTATGTTAGCCGGGCGCCGGTGGCTCACGCCTGTAATCCTAGCTACTCAAGAGGCTGAGTTCTGAGGATAGTGGTTCAAAGCCAGCCCGGGCAGGAAAGTCTGTGAGACTTTTATCTCCAATAAACCACTAAAAAACCGGATGTGGCGCTGTGGCTCAAGCGGTAGAGAGCTGGCCGCGAGCTAAAGAGCACAGGGACAGTGCCCAAGCCCAGAGTTCAAGCCCCACGACCGACCAAAAAAAAAAGTTTATGTTTGGGTAATTGCATATAAATCATAGAGGCTCCTAAGTATTTGAGGGTCAGGGTGGCTTTGTTTTGTAAACTATTTCTTCTTACATCATCAAGCAGCCAAAATCTATTCACCACAGGAATTTGTGCTTCAACTACCTAAAAATTAAATACCCTCTTTAACACATGTGGGCATTATGAGGATTTATAACTCTTGGCAACTGTTCTGTGTTTTTAGCTTGATCATTTTGGAACAGGCTTAAGATTTTTGTAGTTAAACTAATTATACTGGTTTACCCTTAAAATGAATAAGATGGTCCAAATCTTCTGTCAATGATCTTTATAATAAAACTGTATCCACATGTACAAGACTGGTGTCCGTGGGAGTAGGAAAGGAAAAAGGAAAAGATACGGGGGGAGAATACGGCTGAAATAATCTATATACTTTGTGAAAACAGATCAATAAAAATTTTTTCAGGAAGGGGGAAGAAAGAATGAGAGGGAGTGATGCTGGGTTTAATTTGGAGTATATGATAGGCCTACATAGAAATATCACAATAAAATACCTTTGTACAATTAACATGTGCTAACAAAAAATGTAATAAAACTGCTTTCTGGAGTCCAGACTATGCAAAGCTTTTTGTAAGAATGTGAAGCTATAAGGAGGAGATTGAGGGTAACAATATTTGTATCAACCTGAGAAGACATTCTGAAGCATTTATTGAATATAATAATAATGATTATTATCACTGACATCATAATAAATAAAAGCCAATAACACATATAGATGTTAAATGAGAAATTCAAGCTGTCTATGAGTGGTTATAGGAGCCCAACTACATAGGGTAGCATTTGGGAGGAAGGCAGGAATGTAGAAGTTCTACCACTTGTCTACAGGCAAGTTAAAGGGAAAAATATTCACACAAATGTTCGTTCCTTGACTGGAAGCAGCCTGAATCTCTGAGCATACAACTCCACACTAGTGCTGCCAGAGCAAGGAAGAATGTATTTTTGATCCAGGACAATTTCTTAAATGTAAATTTGCTAGATTGAAAAGAACCTGAAATGGAACAAGTTTGCTTTGAGAAATAAAACTTATATCACCTATTGATTTTAACTGGTAGTATATTCTTGTGGAATAACACTAGGTTTTCACGAATAACAAAAGTTTAGAATATAATCAGATCGTATGAAGAGAAAGAATGTACTGTTATTCAGCATTTCTATACTATGATAATTCGTTTGGGGTCACATACACATTTTAAGTTTTACTAAAGTGTGGTATTATAGTAAAGTGAGTTTGCTTAAAGTATACAATGTGTTGAACTTTTGACATGTATAACATATGTCATACTTTCTGAGGATTATATAAAGTTGAGCCATCACTCCATTAAAAATAATAAACATATCATCATTTCAAAAGCTTCCTGAAACTACCTTAAAATTCCCACTTGCCATATCTCTCACCATCCTAAGAAATGATGTATTTGCTTTATGTCCTTGCAGATCCTTCCATTTTCTAGAATATTACCTGATTGGAATATACAGCATTATTTTCTAATTAGATTTCTTCCACATAGCATTATTGTTGGGAGATTCATTTGTGCTATTCTCTTCATGGATAAATCAGTTCTTATTGTTTGCCTTGTTTTCCATTTTACTGCTACCAAAACTCATTTATCCTTTTACCTGTGACTGTTGTGAGTCCTGATACTGATGACTGTAACTAAAGCTCCTATGCACATGACTACAGAATTTTTTTTTTCCTTGTCAGTTGCGGGCCTTGAACTCTGAGCCTGGGTGCTGTCTCTGAGCTCTTCAGCTCAAAATGAGCACTCTACTACTTGAGCCACAGCACCACTTCCAGTTTTCTGGTGGTCAACTGGAGATAGGAATCTCACAGACTTTCTTGCCCAGGCTGATTTTGAACCATGATCCTCAGATCTCAGCCTCCCAAGTAGATAGGACTACAGGTGTGAGCCACCACCGCCTGGCTATGACTACAGATTTTTATGGAGCTATATGCTTTGTTTTTTCTGGATAGAATACCCAGGCAGGCCACAGCTTCATTTTTTCATAAATTTGTGTAACTTTTAATGAAAATGCCAAATTTATTTATAATGGTGATACAAGCTTACATTTATACATGAAGCTTTGGACAATTCAGTGGCTCCACATCCTTACTAAACCATTTGTATGGCAATTTTTTAACCATTACAATGAACAGTATATATGAATCTCATTATAATTATAATTTCACATCTCCATTGTTAATGATGTTGATCATCTTTATAATGCCTGATAAAAGAAAATAAGAGTAAGTTTCTCTTGATTGGTTTTTTAACAGGTTTATTACAGTAAATCAAGACTTCAGGAAAATTCAATGTAAGGAAAGTGGAGATGGTCTGGAAGGAAGAATGAATATGCAAGGTTGAGATACAAAACATGATATTACAGGGTTTCCCTATGGGCTTATTGGACAATTAAGGGGCACTTAAAACAAATGAATAAAATGAAGAAATGAAGAATTAGAAACTGAGCTATACCTTGCTGTCTTATGAAGCCAGAAAGACATTAGAAAGTATTTACAAAAACACCTAAAAGTATCTTACTTCAACTTGGGCAACTTGTTTGGGCTGGTTAACGGAATTCTTTGGTAACTACACAATTAGGTAATTTCTGTTTTTCTGAAAAGATTTATGAGATGAGTACAAGCAACTTCTTTAAAAATCATTCATGATTTATATACTGGGATGGGAATCATGAATTAAATTCAAGTACACACTATTGTCATCTTTGGAATCTAAAAGTTTAATTAAATCCCTAATTCATTTCTTTTAATATTCTGGATTTGTTTATCTATAATCTAGATGTCCATTATCTTTATATACTAAGCTTCAAAGTTTATAGACAGTTTAAAACAATGTCTTGTCATTAATGCCCCTTATTCTAAGGTAGTCAATGTTTAATATAATTTCTAAGAATAATTTCCTTAAAATAAAACTGGTAAACATTGAGGTTCCATCTTAGATGCACTTTCAATGACTTCTCTAGTTAGAATTGTCAAGTGGGGACTATCTTTTCAAAGCAACCTGGAGCACATATTAAAGATAAATATATTGACCATATCCCAAATGTCTTGACTCAAAATGACTAAGAATAATAACTTGTAACAGAACAAAGAAATAATAAATGTATAAGTTTATGGTCTACTATATAACCTGCTTTGACTATTATACAATATGGCCTTATATTGAATGTAATTGCAAATAGACAAATAATTGTTATACCCCAAAACTGAAAAAATTCTAAATTAAAATATAAAACTGTCTGGGTTGTTTTTGTAATAAATATTTGGGATTCCTGATTCGGTAGATTCAAGTAGACAATATTCTGCTAATAAATCTTTTCACTGTTTTGTTATTCTACCTCTCCACACTTACTGTGGCTTCAACCTGCAATTAGAACACTGAGGATTATACCATACTCATGATTTTTTTTGAAATTTAGGTGTTATCCCTTAGGAATAGTAAAAAGTCTCCATAGTCTATATTTAGTAGACAAGAAGTATGCATTGCATATTTTGTGTGTCACACGTAGAGAGACAGAGGCATGAAAAGTCTGTATATTTTGTTCCCAAAGAGAATATGGCTAAATCTTTTACTGGACCTACCTCAACATCTCAAATCCCTTTTGTAACCATTCATTATACTTATTTTTCAAACACATGTAGGTTTCTGACACTGCTAAGTTATTTTCATATATTTTGACCTCAAATTGCTTTCCATTTTCTTGATCCATTTGTTCATTGAGGGGAATCTGGGATAATTCTATACCTTGACTAAGATGAATAGTGCTACAGTGAACATGGTTGTGCTGGTGACCTAACTGTTTGCTAGTTTGTAATCTTTTGCATAAATTCTCAAGAGCGGAATTGCTGGTTCATAGGGTAACTCTATTATTAGTTCATGAGGAACCTCCATACTGCTTTCCACAGTGGTTATACTAGTTTTATTCTCATTAACAGTGTATTAGAGTTCGTTTTTACCCACATCTGCACCAGCATTTGTTATTGATTGTATCTTGGTGATGGCCATGCTAACTGGAGTGAGATGGAATCTCAGTGTTATTAGGATTTGAATTTCTCTTATGACCAGAGATGTTAAGTGCTTCTTCACATGTGTTCCTCAGCACAGGCAGGAACTTTCTGCACAAAGATCCAGAAACAGAGCAAATCAAATAAAGAATGGATCAATGGGATTGCATCAAACTAAAAAAAAAAAAAGTTCATGGCAAAGGATAACAAGCTAAAAAGACAGCTTACAGAATGAGAAAAGTTCCTTGCCAGCTATTTGTCTAAGAGGGGCCCGATATCTAGAATATACAGAGAGCTTAAGAAACTAAATCTCCAAGAATCATCAACCCAATTAACAAATGGACAGCAGAGGTAAATAAGGACTTCTCAGGAGAAGAACTAAATATGTTTTTGTTTAAAATTTACTCCTCTTAAACCTGGGAATAATTAAGAGACAAAAATATTAAAGTAAAACACATAGAAGAAATAATTGAATTCTTTGAAATGTTAGGAAACAAGAATGCAAGATATCCTCCCTGACCATACAGGAATTTTAACACAATCCCTGAAGACCACTAGGTTTGTAAATAAGAGTTTTCCCCAGCAGAATTTGAATGACTAACAAGCTCCCAGATGACACCAATGCTGCTGGACTACATGACACTTTCTGTAACAGGATTAATGTCAATGTCTAAAATATTCATTGATATATATTGACTCCCAATGAGTCACTAATACATTGAAATTCAGGTTGAGGAGGCACTTAGTACCCAAAGTACACATAACACAAACTAACCTGATAATGGCATACTGTTGCTAAATTTTTAAAAGTGAAGGTAAAGGAATTATTTTCAGATATGCAAAACTGAAGTACCCAGTGATATTTAAATACAAAGCTATTAGAAGATTTCTAGGGGAAAAAAAAAGCTAAAGTCCAAATAACGTGAAATGATGTATTTTAAGTCCTGAAAAAAATACTGCCAATAAAGTATGCTGTGCCCAGTAAGATTATCCTTCAGAATTGAAGGATAAATGAACATAATCCATGACAAACATAAAGTAATAAAATTTATGACCAATATACCACCATTACAAAGTTAGTTTGCTTGAGGGAAACAGAAATATAAAATGGTGAGAGCATATAGAAGAACAAATCCTGATGCAAGAGTACACTAGGAGTCAAATAACATCAATACAGCCCACCACTAAATTTCCATGATGAATAAAAAAGCAAGAAATAAAATCAGAAGAAAAGCAACTAAATGGCAAGAATGATAACTTAGTGTCCAATGATAACTCTCAATATAAGTGGTCTTAATTCTCTACTTAAAAGAAACTTGAACATATTTAAAAATGTGATTTTAAAAATAGGAGAAAAATGAGGGAAGGAGTAACAAGTTTGACAAGAATTGCACTTTTACCTTACTTATGGAAGTGTAACCCCTTTGTGCATCACCTTGACAATAAAAAAAAGAAATGTGATTCAAAAAATTCTGCCTATAAGAAATGCCTCACCTACAAAAAAATGAAAATGAAAAGGTGGAAAATATTTAAAATAGATAGGCGTGAACAAATGCAGCAGTGGTACTCACTAGACACTACATGGAAAATAAACTACACAACTAGTGGATAGGAATGGGAGGAAAAAACATTATTCAAAAAGAAATATGAGCCGGGTGCCAATGGCTCATACCTGTAATCCTAGCTACTCTGGAGGCTGAGATCTGAAGATTGAGGTTCAAAGCCAGCCCAGGCAGTTAAGGCTGTAAGACATGTATCTCCAATAAACTACCAGAAAACCAGAAGTGGAACTGTGGCTCAAGTGGTAGAGTGCTAGCCTTGAGCCAAAGAGCTCAGGGACAACACCCAGGCCCAGAGTTCAAGCCCCACAATGGACAAAAACAAACAAACAAAAAACCACTCTATCTGATTTATGAAACTGTAACCTCTCTGTACATCACTTTTATGATAACAATAAAAATATTAAAAAATAGGATTCAAAAGAAAGCAAATGTTGGTATTCCGACTTTCACAAAGTAGATATATAAATTAAGTCAGAAGAGACAAAGAATATCACTATATACTGAACAAAGGAACAATTGATTGAGCACATATAATGAATATAAATACATATGTACTGTCTCAAAAAATTAAAATTATACTGTAGATGAAATGAGTATTCAGAATATGATGTTCAGTCCAAAGGCTGTAAAGTACACATTTTTTAATCATCAAGTGGAACATTTTCTAAGATAAACTAAGTGTTAGGCTACAAAGCAAGTCTTAACAAATTCAGAAAACTAAAATTATTTCTTGCATGCTGGATCACAATGGCATAAAATAAAAAAATCAACAGTAAGACAAACTGCAGGTTAAATTATATAAATATAGTGTTGAATAATAAACTATGAAACTAAGAATGGATCGTTGAATATGTCTTGAGAAAAGTCTTTAAAGACCTTGGAACAAATAAAAATAAATATAATAAAGATACAGTAAAAGCAGTACAAAATAGGAAATGTATTTTTAATGTAAATGCAAATGCATGTAAAGAAAACTCTAAAGATGAACCACAAGGACTTAGAAAACTAAGAGAAAACAAACCTAAAATCAGTAGAAGGAAAAAACATTAGACACTAGAAGAGATGCAAATGAAATAGCAAAGCAAAGCATCAGTGAAAGACAAAAAAATTGGTGTTTAAAGAGATACCAATGTGTTAAAACATTGGTATAATGAAAATGGACAATAAATAGTAGCAAAAATAACGTTGCTTAGAAAGATCTATTAAATGAACTTGGGATAGAAGAAAATTCACAGAAACCTTACTATATTGTAAAACATGATAGAAATACTCCTAAAGAAAAACTTAGCACTGCGTAAGGTTTTCTGTTAATTTAGTATTTCCAATTTAGGAATTTATCCTTAAGGTTTAACATTCTGTCCTTTAAAATTATGAAAATTCTATTTTCTGTAGATACATCATAATAATACATATACGTAATTTTATTCATTGGTAGGTTCTTTCTAATTACCCAAACTGGAAACAATTGAAGAGCTGACATATGAAAGAGTGGTCAGACAAAGTAGGACTGTGCTGGTGTAAGCACATTTGAAATATCCACATGAATTGATATGTATGTTTGAGTGGATATACTGTTAAGCAAATAGCCAGAAAAGAACTAAGGTCCTTTACTGTGACATGCTAATATCCATTCAGTTAGTCAATATCAGGCTATATTTCTCTTCTGTGCTTTCAGGTTTCTTAAATAATTGTACTATTCCTCCTATACTCTGCTTGTAAACCCTGAGCTATATAAGTGATTTCCTGAACTAAGTAATTGTGTATATATAGTGAACAATCAGATATTAGATCCATCTATATTGGGTACTCTGGATGGATATAGTTAAAAGGATTGATATGGCAGGATTGATATGGAAACCACTTCTGTACTACACAATTTGAAAATCCCTTAGGAAATGATGTTCTAATAGTGTTACCCCGAGAATTCTTTGTTCTTATTAGATGCTTTCCGGTAAGACACAGAGGTGTACATGCTCCATTGCGTCCAGGGGACAGTTTCCACGCTGCAGATCATGGCACATTTAGCAAGGTGAATTGTGGTAAAATGTAGAGAGGGGCATTTTGATAGTCTTTCATAACAATATGCAATAAATCAATCAGAAAAAGATATTTAAATCCCTCATATTATTAGGGTAGAATGAAGTTTTGGGAGAAAAGAATAGATCCTTGGTGCCCTGTCCTCCTCAGCTTGATGAGTTAAGTATTGAAGTGCAGAAGGATCCCCTAAATCTGTGTACGGAATTTATTAAAGAAACCTCCTATGCTACTGAAAGGTTGGTGTTTTCTGCTATTTTGTATATTTTGACTTGTAGATAATTGTGAAAGATTACACAAAGGACAACTAAGTAATGACACTTTAAAGTTTCCTACCAAATCAGAAATTTTAAGTATGAGTTTAAACTGAAAAGCCTTTACATTTTTGTGTGGTATGCATAGTATCTAGGCAAACTGAACATGACTTCTTGTTTTGGCCTGTGCTCACCTGATCTCATATGGGAGAGTATGTGTGTTGTGGGCAGACAGAGTATATGTGATTACTGAGGCACCACAAGTCAGGAGTTTGATACAGGGCAATTCTAGTTAAATATCATATCAATAAGCACTTCATGGCGATGTTGCCACTGGGATGGTTTACACAAATGAGAACATTTGTGTGATCACAAGTTTCAGAACGGGCAAAAGAACTCTTGTTCTTTAGCAATTTTCAATAGTTTGTGGTTCCATCAGCAATGATCTGATAAATCTCTAAACATGGTTTCTCACCAAGTTGTGAGTGAGTCATTCTGTTTCTTTGTCATATACTGCTTCATCTATCTTGTCTCATCTCTATCTAGGATGCATCAAAAGATTTAACGGCTCAGTTTCTGCTATAAATTCTGCAGATGACATCAGAAAGAACATTGTTTTCATTCTATTTTAGTCATTATAGACTTACTTTTGTGCATGTTCTGTTTTCTAAAGCATAATATATTCATTAGGGATTTAAAACAATTTTCTCAATATCTTCATTGAAGAACATGGGATTTTACATATTTCCCATTTAAAAAGGCCTTTTCTTAATTTACTGTGATTTAAAACATAAGCCTAAATAGGAATTTATTTCAAAGGGTTCATAATTTGTTTGAGAAGGAATGTTCTAGAATTTGGATGTGAGTTAGAACCTGTATTTAAAACTTCCATAAGAACTTCTAGTAAACTGCAATTCTGAGGCCATTATCTCTGAAATTAGCCTTTCTTACTCTGACCCATTGTTCTGAATGGAATTTCACTTTTCCCTCATATTGTACATAAAACTTGACAGTAGCTACTATTAGGTACATAGTTCTCAATAGATATAAGATTATTGCTATTTTTTAAGTTCCTTTTTTGGTTGATATTTCAATATCAATGTTTTGATAGGGCTATGTACTTTGTAACATTTGTCTCATCAAAATTGAGCTTGGTAAGTGTCTGATACTCGGTATAACTCAAGGGGAAGAGATGTCTTTTTTTTTTACAGGTAATACTAGAATTTGCTTTTTGTGGATATGATTGAACAAGAGAGAAATGAAGAACAAATCAGAGGAGATCGTGTTCATCTTGCTGGGACTGACAGATGACCCTCAGCTACAAATCGTGGTTTTCCTGTTTCTCTTTGTCAACTACATCCTGAGCCTGATGGGGAACTTTGTCATCATCCTGCTCACACTGCTGGACCCCCGCCTCAAGACTCCCATGTACTTCTTCCTTCGAAATTTCTCCTTCTTAGAAATTTCATTCACCACTGTTGGCATCCCACGCTTTTTGACCAGCATTCTCACAGGAGACAAAACAATCTCCTACAACGGCTGTGCAACTCAACTCTTCTTTTTTTTCCTACTAGGAGTTACAGAGTTTTACCTCCTGGCAGTTATGTCCTATGACCGCTACGTGGCCATCTGCAAACCTCTGCATTACCCAGTTATCATGAACAGCAAGGTGTGCCACCAGCTGGTGCTCAGCTCCTGGGTGATTGGATTCTTAACCATCTTTCCCCCTTTGCTCTTAGGACTCCAGCTGGATTTCTGTGCAAACAGAAAGATTGACCACTTCCTCTGTGACACTTCTCCTGTCCTGCAGATCTCTTGCACAGATACACATTTCATAGAAATGTTGGCTTTTGTCTTATCTGTGATGACGCTTGTCATCACACTGTTTTTAGTGGTCCTTTCCTACACCTTCATCATCAAAACCGTCCTAAAATTTCCTTCAGTTCATCAAAGAACAAAGGCTTTTTCCACCTGTTTCTCACATATGGTTGTTGTCTCTATTACTTATGGAAGTTGTATCTTTATGTATACACAACCAGAAAAGGATATGGTTACCTTCAATAAAGGTGTAGCTCTCCTCTATACCTCTGTGGCCCCTTTACTCAACCCTTTCATCTATAGCCTAAGGAACCAGCAAGTAAAAGAAGCTTTCAAGCATATGTTTCAAAGGTTAGGTTTTGTTTCTTTAAAATCAAGAGGCAAAATTTAGATATCAATATCAAGCTATTGCAATGTGAATGAAAAGAAACGAATATACCTTCAATTACATTATTTCTAATCTGTGGACCTATGCCACTTCCCTCCAGAATTCTTAATCATAGTAGCTTTATTGAAATGCTCCAGGCTCTTCTTTCTCATTATGTTTTCCTAATCCTTAAGAACAAATCATTTGTTTTTGTTAAGAATGTTAAAATCTCTCTTCACTTACAAATCTCTCTTCCACAAATAAGATGCTGATGTGTGAGTAGATGATACAAGAACTTCTTGCTAATTCACTTAATTTACTTACTTATTGGAAGTGAGTTCATTGCCCAGCAGCTTAGATTTGCTCAGAGGTATTGTGCCTTGTGAAAAGTGTCACAGAGAAAACATGACATGATATTATATCATTACATTATTATATCATGTAACTGAGGTGGTGATAGCATTGAAGTAGAAAAATCTGAGTGTGATCAAATGAAAGCATCACTTCTGAAGCTCCTTGAAAAATTAATGGAGAAATTAAGTATTCTAGGGTGCTATGGCTTGTACAAAGAACTGTTTGAAATGTTTGCCTTGTAGGGCCATAAAATTTGACTCTAAGTTATATTTTAAATCCAATTAGTAGAATTTGATTTTTAAAAGATTGAAATAGAGCCTTTAATTCTAATGATTTCCATTTCTTTAAACAATTTGAATTCTAAAGTACTGCTGATACTTAAAAAATCTTATAATTCATTAATACCTTGGTCTAAGTCTTTAAGTATTTAATACAAGTTAAAAATTATAATCCATTCTGCTTGTTTCACTTTTAACCTGGTTAATTTGTCATACACTATACACAGAGTATGCCTTTCCTTAAAATAAATGGGTTATTAAAAATATACACATATTTGTGACCATGGAGAGTATCTTAGTGAATTGTTCCTTTGGCCTCTTTCCAGTCACTGCCTACCACAACTACTACCTACTTCTGCCCAGAATCACAGTATCCACCTATATTCTTTTAATCACTCTAAATTTGTCTCAAATTATCTGGTATTTTGTAAGAAAGAAACCATACTGGGTGAGCATTGTGTGGCTGATTTCCTCAACATAACAATGTGAGTTCTTCCACTGTATTATTGCCTTCATTCATGATTGGTTTCTTTGTTAACTTGACTTATCAGTGTGACTGTTGTTTGGGGGAATTTTCTTATTTGTTTGTTTGTTTGTTTGAGGTTCGTTAAAATTCTTTGGTATTGTCATTCTGCAAGAAATTTCTTCAACAGACTGAGTGATTTCCTTTGATTCGTGTAAAAATAATACCATATCTTAAAATGTCAATCAATGAAAGCTTCTATCCCTCCACCACATATTTTGTTAGTTGTGTGCCAAACAAGTAGTAGGATGAGTTTGTTCCCTATGTCTTGGGAATTCCACCCCTCAGTTTATATTCTTTTTTTATTGTGAAAATACTGTATAGAGGGGTTACAATTATATGGGCAAGGTAATGAGTACATTTCTTATTAAGCATTGCAGCCTCCTCCTGTGTTTCCCCTCCCCATCCCTTCCCATCTCCCCTCCCCTTTCTCCCACGCCAAACTTGTAAAGTTTGTTTTTTTGACATAACGTCTGTACATCTCATTGTTGCAATGGGTCCACCTGTATCCCTATTTAAACAATTTGTTTTTTCCCTTCCTCTCCACAAATTATACCCACATCAAATACAGTGAAAACAGGGGTTATACCATGGGGGAGGAACATACAAAACAACAAAGAAATCATCTTATAAATATGTTAGGAACAATAAGTAAGTCAGTTTATATTTTATAGGCAGAGAAACTTTAGGAATTAGCCCAAGAGAAAAGAGAGAGGGTAACAATGCAAGAAGAAATTTTGCTACCTGATGCTTCCCTGTAAGGCCCAGATCACCTGAAAATCAATTCACTATCTACTTGGTCCAATCCTCAATCTCATTTGGAAAAGCTGTGATGAACAAAGTCTTAATATTGTTGCAGAATGGTGCAGAAACTACTTTTAAAGATTGCCAGTGTAGTGATCTCTGCTAAGTATGTACAGAAAAGGTTAGAAAGAAATAGCAGTGTGGTTTGGTAATTTCTAACAAAATGATTTCTGATACTTTCAGCAGTAAAGTCAGTAGTCATCAAATGTTTAATGAAAAGCTATTAAGAATGTCACCTGTGTCACCAGCTTGATCACAAAGATCTCTCTAAAATAATCCTTCCCTTCCTTTTCTAAGTTTTTCAGTCATCTCAGTTACAAATAAATTAGGTCTCTAAAAATAAGGTTCTGAGGTCCAACCTCCCGGCTTCCCTGCCTCTATCAGAAAATAAACAGGAAAGTAGTATGTTATTCTGCCAACATTCCATTTAAGGCAGATGCTTTGAAAATAATTTAAACTGAAGGGGTGACAACTTAGATAAGGAATGTTTCTTATGCAAAATTTCTTCTTGCATTGTTACCCTCTCTCTTTTCTCTTGGGCTAATTCCTAAAGTTTCTCTGCCTATAAAATATAAACTGACTTACTTATTGTTCCTAACATATTTATAAGATGATTTCTTTGTTGTTTTGTATGTTCCTCCCCCATGGTATAACCCCTGTTTTCACTACTTTACTTATGTAACTCTAACCCCTCTGTACATCACCTTGACAATAATTTTTTTTAAAGAAAGAAGTTACAAATCACTGCTTCAATCAATGGTTCTGCTCAAGAGTGACCCCAGTGTTGGGAGCCTGTTCCCAACAGCTGTGTGTATTGTTCAGTTGGCCCCCATTAGATAAGACGTTTCCAGATTTTGGCCAGTAAGAAGGCGTAAGTCCAAGAAATCTATGCACATTCCCTCAGAACCCCTTGCTACCCTGTGAGTGAGCATGGTTTCATGAGGCACAGTGGAGAGTCTGATGGAGTAAAGAATTAGAATAAAGACCTATAAACATAGCAAACCTGCTATGAAGAGTTCAAACACCTGTAAGCTACAGATATGTAATGTCCTGTGGAGAACAAGACCAACTCCAAGTTCTTCTTAACAAGTGATTTTCATTTAGCAAGACTTAGACTCTGAGAATAAACTTATTCTCATTTGTTCATTCATTCATTCATGGGTTCAACAAATGGAAATTGGAGAACTCTACATTTATAGACATTGGAAAATAAATGTCATCCTGGAAATGAAATATTTATAGTTTCATTGATTACTGATCATTGTCTTTACCAAAAATATATAAATATTGACTATTCAAAAATAGTTGATATTTGGTTATTAAGCTATATCTTGAAGGTTATTCAATAAGAAACAGCCCTCAGAGCCCTCATTACCAAAGTTTCCTACTACAACATTAAAACCCTTGCTTGCCATCTCTCTCCTCATCCTCTGGAATGATTCGTGTGCTTTATGCTCCTATAGCTAATGTTAATTTCTAGAATATTATCTGAATGGAATATACATGAACTATTCTTTTTGAAGTAGGTTTTTTCCATTCAGGTTGATGGTTGAGTCATCAGTACTATTCTCTTTATGAATTAGTTTTCATGGATTAGTTAGTTATTGTCTGTCATATATTCTATTCTATTGCCACCAAAACTCACTTATGAATTTGTAGTCATTAAAGTTGTATTTTCTCTTGATGATTGTACCTAGAGCTGCTATGAACATGACTACAGGGTGTTATGGAGCCATTGGCTTTCAGGTTTTTCTGGATGAAATACCCAGGCATGCATGGCTTTATTTTGTGAAAGGTATGTTTAGCTTTTTTAAATGCAAAACTTGTTTCTAATGGTGATCATTTTATATTCTCATATCTCCACATTCTCATATAGTTCAATGACTGTACATACTTAACAACATTTCCATAACAATTTTTAAACTGGTATCATGAGTTATACTTGAATCTCATTATAATTTCACATCTCCCATGATTAATAATATTGATAATTTCTGTAATGCCTGTTGTTCACAGCTACATTTTCCTTGGTAAGTTTTGTATATTAATAAGAGCCTATGTCTATTTTTAGCATTATTATTACTTTTTAAAAATTCTTTATAAATTCTAGAGACAAGTCTTTTATGAGATATGTAATTTTCTAATACTTTTTCACCCTGTGACTTGTCTTTACAATCAAAGAGCTGAGTAATAGAGGGGATGAACATAATCAAAGTGCATTTCATGCATGGATGGAAATATATGAAACTTCTTACTTCATACTATTGATATGTCTAAATTTAAAAAGGGTTTGATGACTAACAGTTCCTAATACAGTTTATTTGGGCCGTATTTTTCTTTATGGATCAAGTTTTCTTCTAGGCCATGATACTTTCTATCATGATTTTATCTGGAAGTTTTGGGTCTTATATTAATTTTATAGCTAAGATTTGAGTAAAATCTTATATTTCATGTGTGGTTGATCATGGTTGATATGTGTGTGTTTGTGTGTATACAGAGAGAAAGATAGTGTTTTAATTTAACTTTATTGTCTAAATGATGTACAGAGAGGTTACAGTTACATATGCAAAGTAGTAAATACATTTCTTATTGAACTTGTTGCCCTCTTTCTCATTTTTCTCCCACATTCTCTTCCCACCAATGCCCCTCCAAGTTATAAAGTTCATTTCCAACATGTTGTCTTGCAAGTATTATTGTTGCATTGGTTTACCCTTTGTTCTTTTTCTCACCATTTTGTTGTTCCCCTTCCCTTCCTTAATTCAAATAAATGTATATACAATACCTATTGTACCAACAGTACAGTAACAACAGGGGATAAACCATGTGTGGGGGGGGGGGGGAACCACAAAAGAAAAAAGAAATCACATAGTACACTTAAAAAATAACAAAGAAAACCGTCTTGTTTCCATATCTTGGACTTAGCACCATCTTTTTTTTGTGAAAATATCGTACAGAGGAGTTACAATTACATGGGCAAGATAACGAGTACATTTCTTATCAAGCATTGTTGCCTCCTCCTTTGTTTCCCCTTCTCATCCCTTCCCATCTACCCACCCCCAATCTCCCCCTCTCCCACTTCCCCCTCCCCGCCCCCCCCCTACCCCCACCCCCCTCCACGCCAAAGTTGTAAAGTTCGTTTTTCGACATAACGATTTGTACATCTAATTGTTGCAATGGGTCAACCTGTATCCCTTGACATAACAATTTGTACATCTCATTGTTGCAATGGGTCCACCTGTATCCCTATTTAAACGATGTTGGTATAATTTGTGGAGGGGAAGGGAAAAAACAAATCATTTAAATTAGCACCATCTTATATAGTCATATGTACATAGCTATTGAGCGATTCTGCTCATCTGCTAGGACTATCCTACACACATACTAATTATTATAAATGAGAGAAACCGTGGGATCTACATTTCTTTGAGTCTGGATTACTTCACTTCAGATGATTTTTTTCCTTAAAAATGGGGCATGCCATTCTTTCAGATGGAAGCATAGAAAATTCTATTGTGTATATATATGACATTTTCTTGATCCATTCACCTACTGAGGGACATCTGGGTTGGTTCCATATCTTAGCTATGGTAAATAATGCTGCAATAAACATCATTTTGCTAGTAGCTTTAGTATGGCTTTCTTTGTGATCCTTTGGGTAAATGTCCAGAAGTGGGATTACCAGGTCATAAGGTAGCCAGAGAGCTAGTTATTAGCCATCATTTTTTCAAAGGAAACAAAAATTCACCATTCCTAACACATAGAGCTCCCCTATGACCCAGAAATCCCACTTTGAGGGATTTACCCAAACCATCACAAAGCCATACTAAAGTTACCCGTACAACTATGTTTATTCACCATAGGTAAGGTATGGAACTAACCCAGATGCTCTTCAGTAGATGAATGGATCAAGAAAATGTGATATATATATATATATATATATATATATATATATATATATATATATATAATGGAATTCTATGCCTCCATCAGAAAGAATGACACCACCCCATTTGTTAAGAAATGGAAAGACTTGGAAAAAATCATATTAAGTAAAGTAAGCCAGGCCAAAAAAACAAACATAGGTCTCATGTTTTCCCTTATTTGCAAAACTAGTAAACGTCTAGGATAATCTTACCAGACAAGTAGAAAAGGTCAAAAGCCATGTACATTTGACTATATAAGATGATACTATGTAAAATGATTCCCAAGTAGGGAAACAAGAGGTTTTATCTTTTTTGCTGTTGTTTTGAATGTACTTATAATGTGCTGTGTGATTTTTTTTGTTTCTGTTGTATGTTATTCCCCCATGGTATTACCCCTGTTTTCACTGTATTTGATGTCGGGGCCCTGCACCTTGTATATACAGTTTTCTAATTTGGGGAAGGCAAGGGAAATAACAAAAAGCTGAAATAAGCATACAGGTTGTCCCATTGTAAGAATGAGATGTACAAGACCTTATGTTGAAAATAAACTTTACAGCTTGCAGAGGGGCAGGGGAGAGATATTGGGGAGGTGAGGAGGGAAGGGATGGTAAGGGAAAAACAAAGAGGGGTAACAATGTTGGATAGGAAATGTACTCATTACCTTTCTCATATAATTGTAACCCTTTTGTACAGTATCTTTACAATAAAATATATATGTCAAAAAATTCATCAGTCCTAAAATCTTAATCATTTTCACAATTTAAGTGGGAGGGGGAGACAGGGGAAGAGTGTAGTTGTGAAGGTGGGAGGAAAAGGACAGTAGGGGAAAAACAAAGGAGGCGGTAACAATGTTTGATAGGAAATGTACTCATTATCTTGCTCATGTAACTGTAACCCCTCTGTACAGTATTTTTACAATAAAAACATACAAGATATAAAAACTTGTCTATAAAAACTAGATTTTATTTCTTGATGAGTATATTTTCAAACCTGCATAATAGTCTACTCTATAGTATATACTATCAGTCAGCTACTAAATTCTATCTGAGCATAAAGAAGGTGGTCTGATCAAAGGTCTGATCAAAACTACCTCATATATAATCAAAGGTAGAAAGACAGCTAGAGTTTTGCTATTAAACCTTTGTTACCAGTAACTATGAGACTATATCATGGCAATTTCATCTCAAAAAATGATAATTAGTTATAAAAACAAAATTACATTTGGAATTTATATTTCAAATTTTAATTGTATTAAAATTTTTGGTTATATCTCAATTGTTAAGATGAGCATTTGATTGCATGTTATAAGAAAATTACAAAACTTAATTTATCAAATTCATGATTGTTATGTTATAAGCATTACTCCATATTACTCTATAACTTATTAGTAGTGATGTGTAAGACTTGATCAGTAAAAATATTGAACAAAAATTACAACAATATTATACTGCAGAGGGAAAAGTAGGATTTTCTTTCTTTATTGACAATGCATGAAATCAGAGAATGAATCTAGAGAAATGATAACAAATAATTTCAATACAAATTCACATTGGTTTTGTTTGTACATTCAAAGTGTAACAGTTATCAATCATGAGGAAGATGAAGATGAGAAAAAGGGCTTCTTCTTCTTCTTTTTTTTTTTGATGGTCGTGGGGCTTGAACTCTGGGCCTGAGTGCTGTCCGTCAGCTTTTCAGCTCAAGGTGGGCGCTCTACCACTTGAGCTACAGCGCCACTTCCAGTTTTCTGGTGGTTTATTGGAGATAAGAGTTTCACGGACTTTCCTGCCCAGGCTGGCTTTGAACCACGATCCTCTGATCTCAGCCTCCTGAGTAGCTAAGATTACAGGTGTGAGCCACCAGCACCGGCTAGGAAAAGGGCTTCTTAATGGTCTCATATCACTCAACACCTCCATGGTCTGAGGAAAGTTATTTGAGATCATGACCCAAAGCAAAATAAATCCAATGAAAAAATTTATATTGCAAATCAAACATGCCCTAAATTTACATTCTAAAGATGTAAATCAGATTTCAAAACCTAGATAACAAATTTGTTCAGAGTGAAATGTTAATTTAGAGAATTAAAATCAGGCTTTTTCAGATGCTAAAAGTCTTATTTTATTGTTATTGTAGAGGTGATATACAAAGGGGTTACAGTTACATGAGCCAGGTAATTAGTACAATTCCTTTTAACTATGTCTCCCCTTCCTTCTCTCTCTCCCAGTTTTTCCCTCCAGTCCCCACCCACAAGAAATACACTTCATTTTTCACATAGTGTTTAGTGAGTACCACTGTTATATTTTTTCACCCTTTGTTCCACATTTTCTGTGCTCCTATTACCTTCCCAAATACAAATAAACAAACAAGACAAAAGGAAAAGAAAACAACAGCAGCAGCAGCAACATCAACAACAAAAATCTCATTTCCTTTTCTTGGAGTTCATTTCATAAAATATCATTTTATATGATCGTATGCACATAGCTATTAAACCTTTGTCATCTACTTCTATGCATATCTTCCTTTGCCCTAGATGTGTGAATGTCTAGAGACCTATATAATTTATCATGTCCCACTGTGTGTGTGTGTGTGTGTGTGTGTGTGTGTGTGTGTCTATCATTCAGTGTGTTTACCTGTAGATTAATAGGCACATTCTAGCTGCCACAAATGAGGGAAACCATATAACCTATATTTCTTTGGCTTTGGCTTACTTTTAATATAGTTTTATCCAATCTTTCCTTCCTTATGAAGGAATGATATAGTATCATTCTTTCTGCTGGATGACCAGAATTCTATTGTGTATATATACCACATTTTTTGTATCCATTTGTCCACTAAAGGGCATCTGGGTTATTTCCATTTTTTGGCTATGGTAAACAATGCTGCAGTGAACATGGTTGTTCTTGTTGCTTTAGTGTGGAGTTGTTTGTGGCCTATTAGATAAATGCCCAGGAATGGAGTAGGATTGCTTGGTCACAGGGAAGATATATGTGTCATCTTTTGAGGAACCTACATACTGATTTTCAATGTGGTTGAATAAGCTTACATCCCCACCACAGGGTAATAGAATTCCCTTTTGGCTGCATCTCTGCCAGCATTTGTTATTGTTAATTTTCTCGATAATGGCCATTCTAACTGGAGTGAGATAGAATCTTAATGTTGTTTTGATTTGCATTTCTTTTAGGGCCAGAGATGTTGAACATTTCATCCTGTGTCTATTAGCCATTCTTACTTCTGAGAAGGCTGTAAGTCTTTAGCCCATTTATTAATTGGGTAGTTGAGTTGTTGAGGGTTTCTTTTTGTGGGGGTTAATTTTTTTTATGTGGGTGTGGGGCTTGAACTCTGGGCACTGTCCCTCAGCTCTTCAGCTTAAAGCTAGTGCTCTACCACTTGAGCCACAGCACCACTTCCGGTTTTCTGGTAGTTAAATAGAGATGAAAGTTTCACAGACTTTCCTGCCCAGGCTGACTTTGAACTTCGATCTTCAGATCTCAGTCTCCTGAGTAACTAGGATTACAGGCATGAGCCACTGGCAACCAGGTGGGGGTTAATTTTTTTGAGCTCTAAGTATATTTTAGATATGAGGCCTTTGTCTGGCAAAAAGTTTCTCCCATTCTGTGGGCTTTTAAGCTCTGTAGGATGAGGAAATCCCATTTATCCAGTTTTTCATTAATTTGTTGTGACTCTGGATCTTTAAGAAATATCAACTGATGCCTAGGGGCCCTACTGTTTCCTCTATCCTTCCCTGTAATATTTTCAAGGTATCTGACCTACATCAAGGCCTTAGATCCATTTGTAATTGATTCTGGTTCAGGGTGATATGTGAGTATCGAGGTGGATAGCCAATTTTGCCAGCACCATTTATTGTCTTTCTTTGAACCTGTGTTTGTGTCTCCCTTATCAAATATTAGGTGGCTGTAAGTCCATAGACTTATTTCTATGTCTTCTTTTCTATTTTATTGGTCCTCAGGTCTATTCTTGTGCCAGTACCAATTTCTTTTAATTACTATAGCTTTGTAATAGAGTTTGAAGTTTGGTATTGATATTCCTCCAGCACTGTTCTTCCTGCTAAGGACTGTTTTTGCTATTCTGAGTCTTTTATTTATTCCATATGAATTTTAGAAAATATTCATATTCAATAAGATTCCAGTCTTTCTCTATATAACTCTGTCTCTGTCTCTCCTATGTTTTTTCTCACTTCTTCTACCTCTCCCCACAATCATTTTTATCCAAATTTGATTCATTTTTTGCCAGTCCTGGGCTTGAATTCCCTTTTGGCTGCATCCCTGCCAGCATTTGTTACTGTTAATTTTCTCAATAATGGCCATTCTAACTGGAGTGAGATGGAATCTTAATGTTGTGTGATTTGCATTTCTTTTAGGGCCAGAGATGTTGAACATTTCATCACGTGTCTATTAGCTTCTTTTTTTGCTCAAGGCTAGCATTCTACCACTTGAGCCACAGCACCACTTCCACTTCTTTCTGTGTATGTGGTACTGAGGAATCAAATCAAGGGTTTCATGCATGCAGGGCAAGCACTCTACCACTAAGCCATATTCCTAGCCCTTGATTCATTTTACAATCAATTTTTTATTGTCAAGGTGATGTACAGAGGGGTTACAGTTACATACGTAAGCTAATAAGTACATTTCTTGTCAAACTTGTTACCCCTTCCTTCATTATTCTCCTACTTTCCTTACCATCTCAATCCTCCTAGCCCCAAGTTATACAGATCACTTCCAACATATTGTCTTGTGAATATTACTGTTGCATTGGTTCCCCCCTTGTTCTTGTTCAGGGTACCAAAATCAAATACAGTGACAATAGGATATACCATAGGGGGAAGAACATACAATAGAAACAAGAAAACATATAGCACATTTAAAACAACAACAAAGAAAAACCTCCTGTGTCCATGTCTTGGAGTTCATTTTGCTTAGCATCATCTTATATGGTCATACATACACAGCTATTGAGCTAATCTGCTCATCTGCCAAGAGTATTCTAGACATAAATCAAATTTAAATTTGTAGGAAATTTGTTACTCACAAATTATCTTAATTAAAGTGAAAAATAACCATGTAATCGTAACTCCTCTGTACGGTATTTTCATAGCAAAAAATCCAAAAAAATTCTGAATACCTCAGCAAAATGAATGAAGTAAACAGAACAAATGATTTGAATTTCATGAATTTCTATGTTCACATTATATATGCAGCCCTGGGAAGTATCATGGAAACTGTGCAGTAAGGGGTAAACTGCTCCAAGGACATGAGATTACAATTCTCTTAATCTATTTAACTAGGAAGCAAACCTTGGTGGAAAATCTCAAAGCCTAAAATATGAGAACATTCATTCATATGCAGAGGGCAAAAACAATAAGAATTTTCTTAGAGAAATTTCAAATATAATGGATGGTAGTAAAGGGCAGTAAGGTTTGATATTTATATCTGATATTTGTTTGTATTATGTTATTATTATTTGTATTTGATATTTGTATTAATTAGTTAAAACACTCTAATTCAATTAACTTTAATTTGTAGTTATGATTAAAATCTTGTAATATGATTCCTGAACTCATATTTGCTCAAAATAATTATCCCTACTTTTAGCTTTATGATAATAAGATCAGACAAATACTATTGAACTATCACATCCCTACATGTTTATTACAGTAAGCCAGAACCCCAGGAAACTATGATGTTAAGAAAAGTGGGGAAGACCTATAAAGAAAAGTGGGAGACTGAGGTGAAAACATAAAGTCCTAGTATTTCCCTATGGTCTAAGTGGATGATTAATTAGAACCTAAGTTAAACCCAAAATGTAGCAGAAAATAACTATGACAATAAGGCATTCTAAACTGTCTATATCTTGTTCCATTCTTGTTCATGCAGGGACTTTCTTAGGACTGTATAATCTACTTCTCTGGTAATTTTACTCATTGAGGTGATTTCTGTGTTCCTGAAAATATTTATGTGATGCTTACAAATCACTTCTTCAAACCCACTTAAAATATGTATGTTGGGAATGAGAATGGTGAATTAAACATGACTTCAACCCAGTCTTCACAGTCTAAGAGTTTAATTAAATCGTTAGTTTCTTCTAATTATCCCTGCCTGGATTACCATTACTGTCAACCTGCTGTCCCATTTATATACGAAGCTTCCAAATTTATATTTCAAGCAATGACACATCATTAATATCCTTAATTATATGGTAGCTAATAGTCAATATTATCTCCAAGAATGATTTCTCTAAGATAAAACACATAAATATTGAAGTCTTTTCTTACATAAACTTTCCATGATTTCTCTAGCTGTAATTGTCAAGTAGAGATTCTCATCTCAAAATGACCTGAAACAGATAAGTATAAATATAATACCCAAACCTAAGAATGGTTTGCAACAGCACATAGAAAGAAGTAAATGTGTAAGTTCATGCTCACATTCTTCCCCTGATTTCATTATTATACAATGTATCTTTCAATAGTGTATATCATGCTCCCAATGTAACAATTTTAAAACCCTAATTTGAATATAGAATTATCAAGATGATTTTTACAATAATACTGGTTTTATATATTAGCTGGTACTAGGGCTTGAACTAAGGACCTCAGTGCTGTCCCTGAACTTTTTTGCTTACTGTCAGCACTCTACCACTGGAGCCACAGCTCCACTTCCAGCTTCTTGGTGGTTAATTAGAGATAAGATTCTCACGGACTTTCCTTCCTGGACTGGTTTCAAACTGTGATCCTCAGATCTCAGCCTCCTGAGTTTCTAGGATTACAGGTATGAGACACCCATGCCTGGCTACAAAAATACATTTTATAATTAGTAGATTTAACTTAAAAATAGTCTGCTAATAAGATCCTTGGTGGTTTGATCCATTATTGTTTTGATACTTCCACCTCTCCAGACTCAACATTGTTCCCACCAGAAATCACCACATTAAATATTGTCCCATTCTCTTGATTCTTCAGAAATTTAAGTATTATCTTTTACTGCATTGTAGAAAGTCCCAATCAAGGATACCAGAGGGATGGGTTAAATTTTCCTGTGTTACAGACAGAGAAGAAGAGGTATGGACAGTTTGCATAATCTATAACCAAAGCCTTTACTGCACACAGCTCAAGATCCTTTTCTAACCACTTGTTATGCTTATTCTCCAAATGCATGCAGCTATCTAACACTCCTGACTAATTTTCACATATTTCTATTTTATTTTTTTGTTTGTGCAGATATCTAGTCCTAACATACTTATTGCATTCTGCAGAAAGACTTCTCTAATCTTTGAAGCTCCACAGAAGTCACCTTATTTGACTCATAATTATTTGTGTATACCTTTGTATGACACTAATTCTATCCTGCATACTAAGATTTGATTTCTGTGTTTGTCTCTTTTAAGCAATAAAATCTCCGTAAAATTGAGAATTGAGACCATTGGAATGTCTAGAGTAAGACAGATGTACAATAAATTCGTGCTGAATTAAGAAATTATGTGTATCCAATTAAACTTACACAAATCACGTTTTATTCAAAGCCATGTGTTCTGAAAATGCACGCTAAAGAAATACTAGTTAAAATTTGGATTTAAGAAAACAGCCCTGAAAGAATTTGGGTGCAATGGCTCATACCTATAATCCTAACTATTTAGGAGGCTGAGATCTGAGAATTGTAATTCAGAGCCAGACCAGGTTAGGAAAGTCAGTCAGATGCTTATCTTCAATTAACTACCAAAAAGCCTGCAGTACAGCTGGAGCTCAAGTAGTAGAGAACTAGCCTTGAGAAAATAGTTCAGGGAACATAGTAGGCCTGAGTTCAAGTCCAAGGACACACACACACACACACACACACACACACACTGAAAGAAGTTAGTGTACTAGAACAAAATGCTTCATCAGAAAGAACATGATGTTGTCTGGATATGAGTTACAATATTATTCAAGATCTATATAACTTGTGAGGTAGAAAAGATTGTTTAAACAGGAATACAGGTTGACCCATTGCAACAATGAGATGTACAAGGCGCTATGTCAAAAAATGAACTTTACAATTTAGGCGAGGGAGTGTGGGTAATGTAGTTGTGGAGATGAGAAGGAAGGGATGGTAGGGGAAAAACAAAGGAGGAGGCAACAATGTTTGATAAGAAATGTACTCATTACCTTGCTCATATGATTGTAACCCCTCTATACAGTATTTTCACAATAAAAAACTTATTTAAAAAAATAAATGTGTGAAATGGATTTTCAGGACTTAATAAGTTTAAAATTCATAGCATAATGTTAAAATTTTTTGTAAAAATAATCTTTTTTAACAGACCCAAGAAAACTTCCTTCACCTGCTGGTTTCTTAGAGTATAAATGAAAGGGTTTAGTAAAGGGGCAACTGATGTATACAACAAAGCTACACCTTTGGATACAGTTACTCGTTCTTTTGCAGATGGTTTAATATACATAAAGATACAGCTACCATATGTCAATGTGACAACAATCATATGGGAAGTGCAGGTGGAGAAAGCTTTGGTCCTTTGCTGGGCAGAAGGGAACTTCAGAATAGTCTTAATGATGCAAACGTAAGAGAGAATCACTAAGACTAATGTGATCGCAAGGGTCACCACAGCTAAAACAAGGGACATCATTTCTAGGACATGTGTATCTGTGCAAGAGATCTGCAAAATAGGAGAGGTTTCACACATAAAGTGATCAATTACTCTTGAAGCACAGAAATCCAGCTTGAGTCCCATAGCCAAAGGAGGGAAGATGATCAAGAACCCAGTTACCCAAGAGCTGAGCACGAGTTGGTAGCACACTTTCTTATTCATGATGACTGAGTAATGCAGGGGTTTGCAGATCGCGACATAGCGGTCATAGGACATGGCGGCCAGGAGGTAAAACTCAGTAACTCCAAGCAGAAGGATAAAGAATAACTGAGCTGCACAGTTATTATAAGAAATGGTTTTGTCTCCAGTCACAATCATCGTCAAGAATCTCGGGATGCACACTGTTGTGAATATGATTTCCAAAAAGGAGAAATTACGGAGAAAGAAGTACATTGGTGTCTTCAGGCGAGAATCCAGCAGAGTGAGAAGGATAATGGTCAGGTTCCCCATCAGACTCAATGTGTAGTTCAGAAACAGAAACAGAAAGATCACAATTTGCAACTGTGGGTCATCTGTCAGTCCTACAAGGATGAAATCTAATGCCATTGATTGGTTCTGCATTTCTCTTTTGTATGCCTTCTCAAGTGTACATAGGGAAAGAAGAAAATTTAAAATATGTTATTGCATTAGGATATATATACACACTAAGGTAAAAAGGAGATCTATTCTCAGACTTACTCATCAGCAAATGCTTTTTTCAGATGACTCCTAATTAACACCTATTAATTACTTATAATTCACTCCCTATTGCTTTTATTATCCCTCTACCAAATTGTGCTAACTATCTTTGTTTCTTTAGGCTAAGTATTAGGATAGCTAAAATAAATTTTACCAAGTCAAATGAATTATACCTGTTACTAAAAAAAATCATGTCTTGATCTTGTATTTAAAGAATCCCATAGACTCCACTCCCAAATTACTCAAGCTGATTCAAAACTTCGGCAAAGTAGCAGGTTATAAAATTAACCCCCAAAAATCAATGGCTTTTCTGTATGCCAACAATGAGAAAAGTGTGGCTGAAATTAGGAAAGCAACTCCATTTGTAATAGCCCCACAAAAAATAAAATACCTAGGAATTAACTTAACTAAAGAAGTGAAGGACCTCTATGATGAAAACTTTAAAATCTTGAAAAAGGAAATCAACACAGAACTTAAAAAATGGCAAAACCTCCCATGCTCCTGGATTGGAAAGATTAACATCGTGAAAATGGCAATACTTCCCAAGGCTATCTACAAATTCAACGCAATACCTATCAAAATTCCACCCTCATTCTTCAAGGAAATAGAAGAGGCAATCCAAAAATTCATATGGAACAATAAAAGACCCCGAATAGCAAAAACGCTCCTGAATGGAAAGAACACTGCTGGAGGAATATCAATACCAAACTTCAAACTCTACTATAAAGCCATAGTAATCAAAACAGCTTGGTATTGGCATAAGAACAGACCTCAGGACCAATGGAATAGAATTGAAAACCCAGAAATGAACCCACAGACCTATAGCCATCTAATCTTCGATAAGGGAGCTAAAACAATAGAATGGAAGAAAGACAACCTCTTCAGTAAATGGTGCTGGCAAAATTGGTTAACTACATGTAGAAAACTTAAGCTAGATCCTTATATATCACCCTGCACCAGAATCAACTCCAAATGGATCAAAGACCTTGAACTCAAAGCAGACACTCTGAAAACATTACAGGATGGAATAGGAGAAACCCTAGGTCTCCTTGGCTCAGGCCGAAATTTTCTGAATAGAGACCTGGAAACACAACAAATCAAAGAAAGGTTGGACAAATGGGATTGCATAAAGTTGCAGAGCTTCTGCAGGGCAAATGACATAGCTAGCAAGATCAATAGAAAGCCCACGGATTGGGAGAAGATCTTTACTAGCCATACAACGGACAAGGGTCTCATATCTAAAATATACTTGGAACTCAAAAAATTAAACCCCCCAACAACAAATCCTCAAAGAAACAACTGCCCAATAAATAAGTGGGCGAAAGACTTAAAGAGAAACTTCTCTGAAGAAGAAAGAAGGATGGCCAATAGACACATGAAGAAATGTTCAACATCCCTAGCCATAAAAGAAATGCAAATCAAAACAACATTGAGATATCACCTCACTCCAGTGAGAACGGCAAAAATCAAGAACTCTAACAACAACAGATGCTGGAGGGGATGTGGACAGAAAGGAACCTTAATTCATTGTTGGTGGGAATGTAAACTTGTTCAACCACTTTGGAAAGCAGTATGGAGGTTCCTCAAAAGACTCCACATAGAGCTCCCCTATGACCCAGCAATCCCACTTTTGGGCATTTACCCTAATGTTTACAAACAAGACCACACTAAAGCTACCAGCACAACTATGTTTATTGCAGCATTATTTACCATAGCTAAGATATGGAACCAACCCAGATGCCCCTCAGTAGATGAATGGATCAAGAAAATGTGGTATATATACACAATGGAATTCTATGCCTCCATCAGAAAGAATGACATTGCCCCATTTGTTAGGAAATGGAAAAAGTTGGAAAAAATTATATTAAGTGAAGTAAGCCAGGCCCAAAGAAACGTAGGTCCCATGGTTTCCCTTATTTGTAATATCTAGTATATGTATGAGTCAAGCGGAAAAGGTCAGATAATGTGATGTCAGGAAAATGAACCCTTAGATGTGTATTTTAATGTTTTTTTCTTTCATGCATGTGTTTCTAACACATTTATAAGATTATCTCTTTGTTGCTTTGTATGTCCCTCCCCCACAGTATAACCCTTGCTTTCACTATATTTGATGTCAGTATAACTTGTGGAGGAGATGGGGAAAAACCAGTTGTTTAAGGATACAGGTGGACCTGTTGCAACAATGAGAAGTACAAGTTGTCATGTCCAAAACGAACTTTACAATGTTGGTGGGGGGGGGGGGCTGGGGGGAGGGAGGAAGGAGAAGGATTGGGATTAGGGGGGGAGGGGGGAGGCTGGGAAGGGATGTGAAGGATAAACAAAGGAGGAGGCTGCAATGCTTGGTAAGAAATGTACACATTATCCTGCCCATGTAACTGTAACTCCTCTGTACAGTATGTTCACAAATAAAATAAAATTAAATTAAAAAAAAAAAAAAAAAAAAAAAAAGAAAAAAAAAAAAAATCATGTCTTCTTTTCAGTTAACATTTCTGAAATGGATACTTTCATGTATCTGTGTCATTTGGGAATGTTTTCTTACTTCCATCTGATTTTTTTTTCTTTACTGGAGATTGAACTCAAAACCTTATGCTTTCTAGGCTAATGCTCTGTGGTCATGCTTCTGTTTCCTTCCTACTTTTCTTTACAATACTATTGAATATCCCAGAGAGAATATCATTTTCTCACTTTTTTACTTATGAGAATTCATCTTGCATACTGCTACCCTCCTATTGCACTACATGTATGCATCTACTTTATTATGTGCATTTTGTGACATTTAAAGTTTCTTAAAGCAGGCCAGGGGCTGGTGGCTTCTGCTTGTAATCCTAGCTACTCAGGAGGATGTGATCTGAGAATTGCAATTCAAAGCCAGCCTGGGCAGGAAAGTCTGTGAGACTCTTACCTCCAATAAACCACCATAAAACCAGAAGTGGTGCTGTGGCTCAAGTGGTAGAGTGCTATCCTTGAGCTGAAGAGATGAGGGACAGCGCCCAGGCCCAGAGTTCAAGCCCCACAACTGACAAAAAGACAATCTTAAAGCACTCACTTCATTATCTTTATTCTTTCCCTTTTGTCATATGAATATCATATTCCTTTCCATAGATTACTTTTATATGCAGATTTGGAAATAATACTTTACATGCATAACATCATTTTCCAAACTAGAGATTAGTAAATATTTTAATGTTTTTGATGAACACTGATGACACATAGGCTTCAGCTTTTAAGTCGTCACAAGCTTTGATCATACAAATGTGTATTATTATCCACGTTATCTCTAAAACTCATGTTTGTTCTGTTCTAATTTCTTGGACATACAATTCTGAAACATGTGTTTTTATTTATTATCCTAGACCAGGACTTAAACTCAGTATATCCAAGAATTAGGCTTACTACACATTTGTCTTAGTTTCTGATTTCAAAGTTAAGTTAAAATTTTTTATTGGGCTTACCTTCTTGATCTTCATTCATTCTTCTCTATGCTTGGAAGAGATGTATAGTAATATAATTAGATTTACTTGCTTTATTAAACTTATTATTTATTAGTAGATCTATTACTAATTTTTGTATGGAGAAGTAATGTGTATTTCCACATTCTCTGTAGTGAATTTTCACTTCCCATAGTATAAATTCATATCTATTATGTAATTTTGGGACTTTCTATCAATGATTATATTATGTTCCAGTCTCCCATTACAGAAATGATGAACATTGTGAAATGTTCTTAAAACTCAGATGGCTGATATTCAAAACCTCAAACCCAAAATATAAGGAACATCATGCATCTTTAAAATGAAATTAAATGTTAAAAATGAAATATAAAATCATTGCTGAAAAATACACGTCTTCTAAGAATGAGGTGCCCTATAGCCACAAAAAATTCCTCAATTCTGGCAGCATTTCTACTTGTTATGAACTCAAGGGAATCTACTAGAATAAAAACAAACTCTTCTCTTGGGATCAGCAATACAAACGTACTAATTATTGGCAATAGAAAGATCACTATAGTCTACTTTAAATTAAAACTAAAGAGAAAGTCTCCCAAAGGAGTATTGTTAGTGATTTAGAAAAATCAATAAAACATTTAACAGCAGGTTTGAGGCATCAGTAGAAAATTCCAAGATTGGAATGGAATGAATTACTAACCTTCTAAAACATGATCAGACCTTAAAAATCAAAACTAACTGAAAGAGACAGATCCAAAATGGCTTCTTAATAGCAAATATAATGCAGGTTTCCATTTACAAAACTTTCTAGGAACACCTAACCTCTAGAAACAAGTCTGAGCAATGGTTTCACAGTTGAATGGTTAGGAGAAGGGAATAGCTGGACACACATCATAACATTTTATGAAATCAAAGGCAATCTGTACCTCTCTAGTCTTCCATGAATCTGTGAGAGAATATTTGCTTTCTTATTTTGTGATACTAGCATTACCTGAACTTGAAAGCAGAAATGTTATTTTAAAGAGGAGAAAAGTTGCTAGTCACAGTCATTCATACTTGTAATTCTAGCTACCCCAAGAGGATTGGGACTTGAGGTTAGCCTGGGAAAACTGTTCATGAGACCTCAACCAATAAAAAAAACTTGGAGCTGTGTTGGTATGTGCCTCTCCCCTAAGCTACTCAGAAAGCATAATTAGGAGAATCATGGCTCAGATTGAACTAGGCGAGAGAGAGAGAGACAGAGACAGAGAGACAGAGACAGAGACAGAGAGACAGAGAGAGACAGAGACAGAGAGAGAGAGACTCTTAGAAAAATCACAAGAGCCTGGCGCTGGTGGCTCACGCCTGTAATCCTAGCTACTCAGGAGGCTGAGATCTGAGGATCGCGGTTCAAAGCCAGCCCGGGCAGGAAAGACCGTGAGACTCCTATCTCCAATAAAAAAAACCACCAGAAAACCGGAAGTGGCGCTGTAGCTCAAGTGGTAGAGCGCTCGCCTTGAGCTGGAGAGCTGAGGGACAGCGCGCAGGCCCAGAGTTCAAGCCCCACGACCGACAAAAAAAAAAAAAAAAAAATCTTCTATGTCATAAAAAAATAAAAAGAAAAAAAAAAAGAAAAATCACAAGAGCAAAAGGACTCAGGACATATCTCACATGGTAGTGTCTGCTTGGCAAATGGAGACTGAGTTCAAATCCATGTATGCGCTCACCCACAAAAGAAAGAGGAGGAAACTAGCATCCAATATCTTTCATGAACATAGATCCAAAAATCTTTTTTTAATTCTTTTTTAAAATTATTAAGTGGTTGTACAAAGAGATTACAATTGATGATCCATTGCAACAATGAGACTCACAAGATACTACGTTGGAAATAAATTTTTCAACTTCAGGGGTGGGGAGGAGGAGTGGGGGAGGTGGGGGAGGGAAGGGAAAATAGAAGTAAAACAAAGGAGGAGGTAATAATGCTCAACAAGAAATGTACTTATTACCTTACTCATGTAGCAGTAACCCCTCTATACAGCATCATTACAATAAAATGAAAAATATTTTAATACAAAAATAAAACAACACCTGGTGGTAATGCTATTCAGGAAACTCAGACTTGGAGATCATAATTTCAAGTCAGCCTAGGCAGACAAAGCTTTGAGACTCTTATCACCAATTAACCAGCAAAAAGCTGGAAGTGGAAAGTCCAAGTACAATGATACACTTAAAAATATCATAATGAAATTTGATCTGTAATTCAGAAGGTATTATGTAAAAAAGAGTAATATATCACAATCACATTTGGTGTTACCATATCTATTACCTGGCATCACACAAAAATATTAACTATTAAATATTATGGAGTGTCAATGTTTGGAAAGCATTTTAATGGAAATAAACACACAGGAATACAAGTAATTGCAAAGGACATATCATATGATAATTAGTGAAGGCAGGATGGGAAGGTGGCTGAGTGGTAGAGTGCTTGCCTTGCATGCATGAGGCCCTGGATTCGATTCCTCAGCACCACATAAGTAGAAAAACCCAGACATGGTGCTGTGGCTCGAGTGGTAGAGGGCAAGCCTTGAGCTGAAGAGCTGAGGGACAGCATCCAGGCCCAGAGTTCAGGCCCCACAACCAACAAAAAAGAAAAGGAAAAAAATTTAGTGAAGGCAGCATGGTGCCCAAGTTCGGCAATGTGCTTAGTTAATTCTCTAAGAGTAAAAAATGGACAAGCTACCATGTCTATTCAAAACAATTTTCTGCATTAATGGACATATTCTGTGCTGTCTGCTTCTTTAATCAATAAGCATAGTTCACTGCTGAGAACTTGAAATATAATTAGTAAAACTGAGAAGAAGATAAAGCAGAGAGGCTCAAGCTTATAATCCATAGCTGCTTAGGAGGCCCTGCTGCCTGCCTCTCTCTCTCTCTCATTCTCTCTCTCTCTATCTCTCTCACTCACACACACACATACACACACACACACACACACACACACACACACACACTTCCAGCAGGCAGAACGCAGAGAACACAGATGTATTTGGAAATTGAAAAAATGAGAGCCAAATATAGATGGTATGAAGTAAAACTGAACTAAAACTGAGGATGACTTCAAGTCTCTTATAATAAACTATTATTCCCAGACAAATAAGATCAAGGCTATATTTCAATAGATTCAGCTCCATGTCTATGGCCCTTCCTAGTGAGAATTACAGTATGGAAATGTTTTGAGGACATGTGGTAGTGGTGCTTTAGCTAACTCATCATCCCAAGTCTCAAGGGGCCTCTAGACACATCCCCCATAAACACAAGTTCTAAGGCTGAGTTTGTAGCTCAGTGGTAAGTCACATGGATAGCATGCTCAGCGCTGGGGAGTTTTGTTTGTTTGTTTGTTTGTTTAAAAGGAGGAAGAAAAGAGATAAAAGGACAAGGAAGAAAAGAGAAGAAAAGTAAGACAGATTAGGAGGAGTTTGTATAATTTTTATTAATAAATTTTATATTGTGAAAATACCGTAGTGAGGGGTTACAATCACATGAGTAAGGTAATGAGTACATTTCTTTTTTTGGGGTGGGGGGTCCAGGATTGGGGCCTGAACTCTGGGCCTGGGCCCTGTCCCTCAGCTCTTCAGCTCAAGGCTAGCGCTCTACCACTTGAGCCACAGCGCCACTTCCGGCTTTTTTTCTTTTTGCTTATGTGGTGCTGGGGAATTGAACCCAGGGCCTTAGGCATGCAAGGCAAGGCGCTCTACCACTGAGCCACCTTCCCAGCCCCAATGAGTACATTTCTTATCAAGCATTGTTGCCTCCTCCTTTGTTTCCCCTTACCATCCTTACGCTCCCATCCTCCCCCCCCCCCCCAAGTTGTAAAGTTCGTTTTTCAACATAGCTTCTTGTACGTTTCATTGTTGCAATGGGTCCACCTCTATCCCTATTTAAACAATTTGTTTTTTCCATTCCCCTCCCCAAATTTTACCAACATCAAATACAGTGAAAACAGGGGTTATACTGTGGGAGAGGGAAATACATAAAGGAGCATATTGTCAGAAAAATAGGTCCCAAAGAATTCATAATTGCCCTCTCTTCTGACCATTAAAAAAATGTTTTTTAAAAAATAGCTGAGTGCTGGTGGCTCACCTCTAATCTAGCTACTCATGGGGCTAAAATCTGAGGATTGTGGTTCAAATCAGCCTCTATGTGGACAATGCTGCACAATCAGGTAACCTAACTTTTTATTTCTCTTTTCCATTGTTGTTCTTTATATGTAAGCCTAAAATGCCTTTACTAGAAGGTGTTGTCCCTGTAAAGAAGAATTAAAGGATCACTGTAATTATCCCCTGGCTTTAAATGTCCCTGGGAGGTAAAAATGGCATACTACTTCACCAAAATTCTGACTCTGACACTGTTTCATCCTACATTAAGTTGTTCTCTCTATTTTCTCCCATAGGCTTGGCAAGAAAGAAGAAGTTCATAACCAATTGAAGAATGAGAAACCATACAGGAATCACAGAATTTGTCCTCCTGGGACTGTCAGATGATCCAAAGCTCCAGGTCATAATCTTTGTCTTTCTCTTCATCACCTACCTGCTCAGCATCACTGGAAACCTGGCCATCATCACCCTCACTCTGCTGGATCCCCACTTGCAGACCCTCATGTATTTCTTCCTCAGGAGTTTCTCCTTAGTAGAAGTCTCATTTACAACTGTCAGTATACCCAGATTCCTAGGGACCATTCTGTCAGGAGATAAAACCATATCCTTTAATGACTGCATGGCTCAGTTATTTTTTTCATTCTCTTGGGAGTCAGGGAATTTTATCTGCTGGCTGCCATGTCCTATGATCGCTATATTGCCATCTGCAAACCTCTGCATTATCTGACCATCAAAAAGTCTGCACCATTCTGGTCTTTGTCTCTTAATCATCTTCCCTGCACTCCTGTTGCTCCTACAGCTTGACTACTGCAAGTCCAATGTCATTGACCATTTTACCTGTGGTTATTTTCCCCTGCTGCCACTTTCTTGTTCAGACACAACATTCCTAGAGGGAATGGGGTTTTCTTGTGCTGTATTTACTCTCATGTTTACTTTGGCTCTAATATTTCTTATTTTTACATTTTTTATTGTAAAAATATTGTACAGAAGGGTTACAGTTACATGAGTAAGGTAATGAATACATTTCCAGTTGAGCATTGATGCCTCTTCCTTTGTTTTTCTCCCACCATCCCTTCCCTCCCACCTCCTCACCTACTCCCCTTCACCCCCTCCCACCCTTTCCCCCACCCTCCCATCCCCACCAAAGATGTAAAGTTCATTTTCCACATAGTGTCTTGTACATCTCATTGTTATAATGTGTCAACCTGTATCCCTATATGAACATTTTGTTTTTTTTTCCCTTCCCCTCCCCAAATTAAAAAAAAAATTATATATAAGATGCAGGGCACTGAAATCAAATACAGTGAAAACAGGAATTATACTGTGGGGGAGGAACATACCAAAGAAACAAAAGAAATCACATAATATATTATAAATACATTAAAAACAATAGCAAGAAAGAAAAAAACCATTTGTGTCCCTATCTTGGGGTTCATTTCGCTTAGCATCATCTGATATGGTCATATATATATATAGCTTTTGGCTTTTCTGCCTGTCCTAAACTTATACTAGTTATTGCAAGTAAGGAAAACCATGGGATCTATGTTTCTTTAGGCCTGGCTTACTTCACCTAATATAATTTTGTCCAAGTCTTTCCATTTCCTAGCAAATGGGGCAATGTCATTCTTTCTGATGGTGGCACAGAATTCATATTCTATTCTATTTTTTTAGCTCCCTTATCAAAGATTGGATGGCTATAGGTCCGTGGGTTCATTTCTGAGCCTTCAGTTCTATTCCATTGTTCCTAGGTCTGTTCTTATGCCAGTACCAAGCTTTTTGATTACTATGGCTTTGTAGTAGAGTTTGAAATTTGGTGTTGATATTCCTCCAGCACTGCTCTTTCTGCTAAGGATCGTTTTTGCTATTCAGGATCTTTTTATTCTTCCATATGAATTTTTGTGTTGCTTTATACATTTCATTGAGGAATGAGGTTGGGATATTGATAGGTATGGCATTGAATTTGTATACAGTCTTTGGAAGTATTGGCATTTTCATGATGCTAATCCTCCCAATCCAGGAGCATGGGAGGTTTTACCACTTCTTAAATTCTGCTTTAATTTCTTTTTTCAAATTTTTAAAGTTTTCATCATAGATGTCCTTCACTTCTTTAGTTAGGTTAACTCTTAGGTATTTTATTTTGTCTGGGACTATTACAAAAGGAGTTGCTTTCCTGGTTTCAGCCGTGCTCTTCTCATTGTTGTCATATAGAAAAGCCATTGATTTTTGAGGGTTAATTTTATACCCTGATACTTTACTTTGGCACTAATATTTCTATCTTACATATCTATTATCAGAACCATTCTAAAGATTCCTTCTTCTAGTCAGAGGACAAAGGCCTTTTCTACCTGTTCTTCCCACATGGTGGTCATCTCCATCTCTTACGGAAGTTGTATTTTCATGTACATTAAGCCCTCAGCCACAGAAAGGACAACATTGAGCAAGGGAGTGGCTGTGCTAAATACCTCAGTAGCCCCAATGCTGAACCCTTTCATTTATAGCCTAAGGAATCAGCAGGTCAGACAAGCCTTCATGAATATGGCCAGGAAGACCCTGTTTTTCACCAGTACATGACATAAAGTATTGTCATGATTTAGACACACATTGGAGGGGAATTTTTAAAAAGTGAAAATCTAGTGGTCCATTCAAATCTATGTGGCTATACTCATCATCCTTGTTCATTTCTCCTTGTTCTCAATGTGAGCAAGCATATTTGTTTCACATAGTTCTCATTCCATTAAAATCACAGTTCTCATGTCATTCTGATTTTCTCCTGTCTTCAGATACTTGATTGTCTTAAGTTCTACAACATTAAAAAAAATTACAGGTAAAATTCCATTTTGAGTTTTTCTCAGGAAAAAAAAATGTACCACCAGAAATAGCAGAGAAAACATATAAATAATGAAGTATTTCATAATAATCTACAAACAAAATCTGGTTTCATTTATTTTTTGGAGAAATGGTCTTTATCATCCTGCAGTTTCTCTTGGAAATCTTCAGATAGCATGTAAATAAATAATACAAAAATATAACCAACTCCTTAGGTAGAATTTTCAGCTTCATATGTGTATTAGGGAATAATTAAATCATACAATGCATACACAAACACATACACTGTCCATGTACAAAGTTAGATGTATACAATTGAACTCAAAAAGCTCTTTCCACTTCAGGAAATTAAAGAAATTTAAATAAAAAAAAAACAAATGGAGCAGAGGAGGAAAAATTAAACATGAATCAATGAAGTAAATAGGGAAATAACTGAGAAAAAAATCATGAAACTTAAAACTGCTAAGGAGAGAGGGGGGAGGGAGGCAAAAACACCAGACAACAGTGCTTAATGCTTATAATCCTAAGGACCCAGAATCAGAAATCCAGAGGATTGAGGTTCAAAGCTAACCATGACAAAGAAAAAATAGTCCTAGGAACAAATCTCCAAACTAACCAGTTCAAAACTGAGTAGAAGGCATTCCTCAGGTGGTAGAGTTTCAGCCACACAAGCAAAACGACCAAGCAGAACTCCCTGACTCTGTACAAACCCCAATACCATTAAAAATATTACACTGACAAATGAAATATTGATCTACCAAGTTTTGTCAAAGAAATGGAGAATGGAAGGAAGGGAAGAAATACATTTACAAATAATAAAAAGCAAATTGGTTAATCTTGATTGTTGACTTGATTGAATTGAGAAGTGCCTAGGAGATTGGTAGAACCCACATCCGGTGTATCTGTGAAGGCATATTTAGAGAGAATTGAAGAAGGAAGAACCACTCTTAATGTGAGACATCATTCCATAAGCTAAAAAGCTTAACAGGACAAAAAATAAAAAAGCTGCCTTGCCAAGGCATTCCCTCTCTCTGCTTTGGTCACCATAGTAGGCACTGTTTCACTCGGCCATGCCTTTTTCCCCATGATGGACAGACAAACTCTGCATCTGTGAGCCAAAATAAATCTTTGTGCCCTGAAATTGTTTGTCTGATATATTGTGAGAGCAAGGAGAAAGCTATTTTTTAAGTGTATCTCGTGGTGGACTTGCTTACTTAGCAGGCACTCTACAAATTGAACTATGCCTCAAGGCTCACTATACGCTGCCTCATGGCCAGTCAGAGTCCTGGAGTTGGTTCTCAAGGCTCTGCCTGGCTAGTTCACTGGCTACTGTGAGCATGAAGTCTCCATTAGAGATGGAGTCTCTGATGATGTGGTTCAAAAGCCTTTGGAAGTGGTTTGGGAAAGTATTTATATGTATGTGGAGAAACCCTGGAATGTGTCATAGAGGTTGACAGATGATTCTTGGGGAAAGTCAAAGATCAGATTCTAGTAGGTTTATGGCTCAAACCTGTCATCCTAGCTATCAGGAGGCTAAAATCTGAGGAGTGCAGTATAAAACTAGCACAGGCAGAAAAGACTATAGAGACTCTTTTTTTAAATAAGTATTTTTTATTATAAAAATACGGTATAGAGGGGTTACAGTTACATGAGCAAGGTAATGAGAACATTTCCTATCAAGCATTGTTGCCTCCTTTGTTTTTCCCCTACTATCCTTCCCCCCCCCCCCACCTCCACATCTATCCTCCTCCCTCCCTCCCCCACAAATTGTAAAGTTCGTTTTTCAACATAGTGTCTTGTGTATCTCATTGTTACAATATGTCAACCTGTATCCCTATTTAAGCATTTTGTTTTTTCCCTTCCCCTCCCCAAATTAGAGAAGAAAAAATAGAATGGAGACTCTCAGCTCCAATTAACTATCAAAAAGCTTGAAGTAGAACTGTGCTTACATGGTACAACCCAAGTCTTAAGCAAAAATATATATACAAGATGCATGGGGGAGAAACATTTTTCTAATTTGAGGAGGGGAAGGGAAAAATAAAACCCTTAAATTGGGATACAGGTTGACCCATTGTAACAATGAGATGTACAAGACACTATGTTGAAAACGAACTGTACAACTTCGGGCCCGGGGAGGGGGGTAAAGTGGGATGGGGGAAGGGGGAAGGAGGGGGGTTGGGAAGGATCGAGTTGGGGAGAGAGGGAGAGAAGGGAAGGTAGGGGAAAAACAAAGGAGAAGGTAATAATACTCAATAAGAAATGTACTCATTACCTTACTCGTAACTGTAACCCCTCTGAACAGTATTTTTACAAAAAATATATATATTTTAAAAAATGCTACAAGACAGTACTCAGGCCCTGTGTTCAAGCCCCATACCAACACACACACACACACACACACACACACACACACACACACACACAATTAAATAACAAAGATATGTTATGAAACATATAGAAAAAGAAAATACAAATATTAATATACACAAATATATCTCAAAAATAAAATAAAACCAATGAAAAGTAAGCACTTTAGGAAATTCATGGGCTTCAACATAAACACTTAAATTATTAGTTATAAAACATAATTTTTAAATAAATATATATACTATTTATATACTAAATATTTACCATACCCTAACTGCTTTGTCAAGCACATTCTTAAATTATCTCACTTACTATTTTCAGTATCCTATGAGTTAAATCTATTATTCTTATGTGTTATGGGTAAGAAAACTGAAAAACAAAAAAGACCAAATACATTCTTAGGTGTGTAAAATAAGAGCATCTGGTGAACCTAAAAGCCCACATATTGTCTTTATGATACTTATCTTTACCATTCAATGAATGTGGCTGCCATATTTGTCTCCATGCTTATAAGTTTTTAAATAATTTGTAGTATTCAGGGTGGGGTAGGGTACACTGGAAAGGGAACACTCTTCTCAAAAGGAGGAAAATGGTGAAGTAGCTAACAAAAGTTCATTTGCATGTCTTACCAATTGAATACATATGCAATAGAAATACATGAGCATTTACTACAAATGATTCCTGTGGTTTACATCCTAGCTACCTGGGTGGCTAATGTCAAGAGGATCAAAGTTCCAGTGCTGCCCAGGAAGAAACGTCTATGAGACTGCATCTTCACGCAAGGAAGCCGGATGTGGTGGAGCATGTCTGTGATCTCAGCAACTAGGTGAACTCTAAAGTAAGCAGATCGCCCAGGTGTGTGCCAAGACCTTAACCTAAAAATAACCAGCAAAATCAAGGCTGGATGTATAGCTGATCAGTACAGTGTCATTCTAGCAAGTTTGAAGCCCCAAGTTTTAACCTCACTACTACCAAAATAAAAATTTCAAGTAAGGGAGAGTATTATAACAGCATAGTACCCTGATTTTTAAGAACAGTGAAATTGCTATTTTAAGCAATCATTCCAAAATATTGTCTAGACAATTTGACAAAGAGTTATGCCCATTACATATTTGGCATGAAAGAAAACTAGAATTACATATTTTTACATGGGAAATTACATAATTGTGGTGCTTGTGAAGTTTGTAAAAACGATATCAAGTACATAATGGAACAATATATCGGAATGAGTAAATGTGGTCATACTTGTTGCTAAGCATATAGAAAAAATACCTAGTGGAACATCCCATAAATGTTGAATGCTGGTTACTTTGAATTTGAGAAAAAAGAGGTATGAGGCCTCTTTTGTAGGTCTGTAAAGACTATTATGACATTTAGTTCTCTGAGTCTTAGGCTTCTATTAACTTTAAAATCAAACAATTTAAAATTTGTTTACAGTACACTTCGGATATTTAATGATGCTAAAGTGCTTATTTTTGTCATTCAATCTACCTTAGCTGGCAGAGATGCAAAAAGTAAATAAGATATCCTCAAGGAAGTGTCCACTGTACAATAGTTCACTTTGGGATGTCACTAGCCCCCCAAGGAATTGAGAACTAATTTTCTCCAAATTGTCCTCTGAGTCCACTTAGGAAAGTGAAGTTTGGCCAAAGGGAAAACAGGTTAATTGTATCCACTGATGGGTACACTTTGGCGTTTAGCTCTCCATGTTGCTTGGTTTTCCAGAAACATAGATCATGACATCATTACATCTCCTGAATTGTTCTCAGTTTGCAGGCCTCCTTTCTCCAACCTAATCTTTCCCAGGTTGAAACAGAAACCAGAGAAGGTAAATTATTATCTATTTACCTTTCTCTTATTTAGAGAGCTTCAAAAGGTTTCATCTTCCAGGCAGTTTTCCTGGCAGTTTGCTTCCAGAATCAAGTTGTTGACACTGTGTTTTATTTTTTAAAATAATTTTTTATTGTGACAGTACTGTACAGAGGAGGGGTAACAGTTACATGAGCAAGGTAATGAGTACATATTTTATCAAGCATTGTTGCCTCCTCCTTTTTTCCCCCCTATCATCCCTTCTCTCCCACCTCCACAAATACACTCCCTACTCCCCTACCCCCGCCTAAATTGTAAAGTTCATTTTTCTTCACTGTGTTTTAAACTACAGCTCACTCAGAGGAATTTTTCCTTTTGTATGGAAAATATAAAAGATATTAAAAGGTGAGGTAAGTCATTTTCAGACTGCAAAGGAAATGTGATTTCTCTCATATATGGAAGCTAAATCTAAAATACATTGGGACATGAAAAGTTATATAGGACTGTAGGCATTCACACACAGTGAGAGCAAAGGAAGATATTCTTAGGATAGAAACACAAAGTCCAATGTCTAAGTGTCTTATCATATAAAAATAGCAGTTATATTTATAAATATTTATATTTAATATTTTGTAAAATGAACCCCAGGAAACAGAAACAAGAGGTTTTGTTTTTGTTGCTGTTTTGTTTTCTTTCCTTTGCCTTATTTGTTCAATTATCTGTCTTTGGGAGGGTAAGGGGACACCGAAATGGATTTGGACAAAGGGTGAACAAATGCAGCAGTGGTACTCACTAGATACTATGTGGAAAATGAACTATAAAACTTGTGAATGGAGATGGGAGGGAATAACTGGGAGAGAACGAGGGAAGGGGCAAAATTGTCCAAAAAGAAATGTACTTTCTATCTGATTTATGTAACTGTAACCCCTCTGTACATCACCTTTATAATAACTATAAAACTTTAGGATATAGAAGGAAAGTTATTTTTACTTCAAATTAAGGTTGCTAGAAATCATACATTTAATTCAGCCTGTATTTATGACAGGGTTTCTTGGAATAGAGGTAAGAGTGAACTGAGCTACAAAGAGAAATCACCTGGGGTTCATTTTAAATGTATTTTAGATAAAGATATGTTTAGGATTACAGTTTGAATTTAATATCAAACATATCAAAATGTTTTTCATATTTGTCAGGATGCATTTTGGGGGGGGATCCAGTCGTGGGGTCTGAACTATGGGCCTGGGCGCTATCCCTCAGCTCTTCAGCTCAAGGCTAGCACTCTACTACTTGATCCACAGTGCCACTTCTGGCTTTTTTCTTTTTGCTTATGTGGTGCTGAGGAATCAAACCCAGGGCCTCATTGTCATGATGCATTTTATCTCCCATTGTCAAATTCATTTCTTTGGAATAAATTGTAAAGACCCCCAGATTATCACATTAACCTATTTATAACTACTTGAATATGTTTACACATTTGAATACATTTCAGCCATTGTTCACATCACAGTAACCCCCCCCACCTTTGATTGCCATTTTAATGGTATAGGAGTGACAAAACTAAGTATATTCCTTAAAAATGATACAAATAGTTAGAAAAATAAAAGAGAAATAGAGAAAAATATCCAGTACTGGCTTTGATACTTAGATCATTTGCTGTTCTACTAGAAGGGCAGGAGCTCATGAATATTGTTGTATTATTTTCTTCCATGTCATAAGAAGGAAGTAATACAACAAATATAATTGATACATAATATCAGAGATAAAATGTTTATTGCTATCATTGAAGAGATAAGTGGGCAAATATGAGTCATCAGTTACGTTTCAAGTCATAGTTTCTAAAAAGCAATTCTATGGAAATTTTTATATGTTTTTATTAGTCCTAGTAAGTGCAGCAAGACTCTATTTTAGAATCAAAGCAAGTCCCCTTGCATTCCCTTCTGTACTCAGGCAAACTTAAGTATTCTCAAATATTTAGATACTCTAAAATAATCCAAAGACAAAAGGCTATTCTTAATTAAAATAGTAAAATAATCCAAAGAGAAAAGGCCTATGCTTAATTAAAATAGCTAACTAATGTTATAAAAGCATCATTCTATTGTAGAACTGTATCATTTAGCTCTAGGTCTGGACACTTTACTCCCATATATTCAGGATTTTACCCTTGTTTGCAACTCAAAGAATTCTATTCTCTTATTTATATGATTTCAGACAACATTCATTGTATAGCCCTACCATATAAATCAAGAGTGAAAATTGTCTCACCAAGCTACCATGGCTCATGTCTGTAATACTAGCTACTTGGGAAAGAGCTCAAGTATTCAAGTCCAAGGCCATTACAGACAGAAAAGCTCTTCAGAACGCTATAGATTGACTCAAGTTGGAGAGCAACATCCTGAATTCAAACTCCAGTATGCACACACACACACACACACACACACACACACACACACACACACACACACACACACACACAAATTGGGAGAGAGGGGGAAGAATTGGTGAAAAGGGTAAAATTGATCAAGACACATGGTATTCATAAAATGACTTGTTGAATTAAAACCCCTTTATACAACTACTGCCTAAGGAGTATACAAATAAATAAATACATGCTTAGCTTCCTCTTTAAAAATAAAACGAAAATTAAAACTAGAGTAAATCCTATTAAGCTTAGTAATTGTGATTGGGTCATCTATTACCACCAGTGAAGTTTCTAACTAGGTAAATTCAAATTAAAATGTAGATAGTCCTAAAAGCATAATTTTGGAAACTAGGAAATAAGTTCTCAGATTTTGAATATATTGTTACAGCAATCTGTTATTAGAAGGAATATTGCACATATGCAAAATGTGATTACAGATAAAGGTATTACTTTAAATCACCCATGAGAGAACTCAACCACACACACAGTTGTGTGCACACACTTCCTTTTCCACATCAGATGTGCATAGGCTTTCTGTTTTCATCAGAAAGAACACAAGTTGTAAAATCTCTAATAGAGAAAAAAGCCCATGTCTTCATTTCATTGTCATACTAACAATATTTAAAAGTCAAATTCCTTTAAATTTATCTTTTTTTATTTTCTTTTCACCAATAGGTTTTGTTGGAAGAAACATGTTAGCATGAGAAACCACACTACGATCACAGAGTTTGTACTCTTGGGCATATCAGATGATCCAAAGCTGCAGGTTGTCATTTTCATTTTTCTATCTATAACTTATATACTAAGTGTCACTGGAAACTTAACCATCATCACGCTCACCCTACTAGACTCACGTCTGAAGACTCCAATGTATTTCTTCCTCCAGAATTTCTCCTTCTTGGAAATTATATTCACCAGTGTCTCCATGCCTAGATTTCTGGGGTCAATCATTACTAAAGTCAAAACCATTTCTTATAACAACTGTTTGGCTCAGTTGTTTTTCTTCATCTCCATGGGTGTGTCTGAATTTTTTCTTCTGACTGCCATGTCTTATGACCGCTATGTTGCCATCTGCAAGCCTCTGCACTATGCTACCATCATGAGTAAGAAAATCTGCATCCTGCTGGTCTGTGTTTCCTGGCTGGCAGGATTTCTGACCATTTTTCCACCCCTCATGCTGGTCCTCAAATTAGACTTCTGTGCTTCCAATGTCATTGATCACTTCTCCTGTGACTACTTCCCCATTCTACAACTCTCCTGCTCAGATACCTGGCTTTTAGAGATGCTTGGCTTTTACTTTGCCTTTATTACTCTGTTGTTCACATTGGCCTTGGTGATTCTGTCCTACATAGGCATCATGAGCACCATTCTGAGAATTCCATCAGCCAACCAGAGGAAAAAGGCCTTCTCCACCTGTTCCTCTCACATGATTGTCATCTCCATGTCTTATGGAAGCTGCATCTTCATGTATGTCAAGCCTTCAGCCAAGGACAGGGCCTCGCTGACCAAAGGAGTAGCCATTCTCAATACCTCCATTGCTCCCATGTTGAACCCTTTCATTTACACTTTGCGGAACCAGCAAGTAAAAGAAGCCTTCAAAACTTTGGTTCATAAAGTAGTGTTTTATAAGAACAAATGAACTTGTGTTAACATGAATGAATGAATGCTTGCTACTGTGAAGAGTCAAAAAGTGTTAATGAAGCTTTCATTGTCCCCTATCATGTACAATTGCCTGCATGCCTATCTTCTTGGCTTTAGGGAACGTTTAGAAACTGAAAATAATTAAGTTGTGTCTTCCTTAAGGGGTTCAGTTTCATTGTAATCATTAGTCTAAAACTCTGTTCTATTTTTGTTTTTTGTTTTTTTGAGACAGACTAGCTCTGTAGTCCAGACTGATCCTGAAATTCCTGATTTTCCTGCTTCATCATGAAGAGTAGCAAGGATCACAAGCTTGAGCTCTAGCTCTCAGCTTGACTTAAAATTCTAAATAGAAAACCAATGGCTGTTGAAATCCCTTGGATGGTTACTCACATGATAAAAATTATTTATAGCATAATGACTAAGAACCCTATATTGTTCTAATAAGTGAAGCCTTGAATGTTCTCTTCTCTATTATTATGCCAAACCCCTTTAAAATTTGTGGGAAATGCAAATTCATTAAATTTACTATATCTACCCAAATCTAGAATTCAATCATTGTAATGATCTTTTGTTTTTCTCCTTACAAATACTTTGAATATTTGAATTATATTGGTAGTTTTACATTACCTTCTATTTCTAATTGTGCTTAAATTATGTGTTATATCTAGTTTCATATGTTGCTCTTATCAACATTTGTAAAATTAATATAAAAAGACAAATATATAGATGGACATGGTATTTCTTATTTAATCTAAAAATCTGATAGGGATTTCCTAAAACTATAATACCCTTTAGGTACAGAACTCGAGGGAAAAGTGGTGAAAAAAATAGCAACAGTTGAGCTCGCTGGACACTGATGAAACTGAACTATACAAGTAATTCATAGGTGGAGACAGAAGACACTGTACAAAAGAAAATGTGCTCATTACCTGACTCATGTAATTGCTGTGTACATCATTGTTATAATAACAATAAAGAGAGACTAGAAATGTTCTATAAGCCTATCCTACTTAACCCCTTCATGTTCATATGGACAAATAAACATTTTTATAAATAAGTTAGTTTCTTCTCAGAAAAGTTCAGCTATTTGACTAAAGTCATTGAGTAATTGTATGCAACCCAACAGCTTGATTTAAAAAACACACAAAGCCTTTGTCCTTGTATATTGTGCATAGTTTTTCCTAAGGACCTGAACAATTTTATTGGCTTTTTTTTAAATTTAATTTAATTTTATTTGTGAACATACTGTACAGAGGGGTTACAATTACATGGGCAGGATAATGCATACATTTCTTACCAAGCATTGCATCCTCCTCCTTTGTTTACCCTTCACCTCCCTTCCCAGCCTCCCCCCTCCCCCCCAATCCCAATCTTTCTCCTTCCCCCCCCTTCGCCCCCCTCCGCACCGACGTTGTAAAGCTCGTTTTGGACATGACAACTTGTACTTCTCATTGTTGCAACAGGTCCACCTGTATCCTTAAACAACTGGTTATTCCCCATCTCCTCTACAAGTTATACTGACATCAAATATAGTGAAAGCTGGGTTATACTGTGGGGGAGGGACATACAAAGCAACAAAGAGATAATCTTATAAATGCATTAGAAACACATGCATGAAAGAAAAAAACATTAAAATACATATCTAAGGGTTCATTTTTCTGACATCACATTATCTGACCTTTTCTGCTTGACTCATACATATACTAGATATTGCAAATAAGGGAAACCATGGGACCTATGTTTCTTTGGGCCTGGCTTACTTCACTTAATATAATTTTTTCCAAGTTTTTCCATTTCCTAACAAATGGGGCAATGTCATTCTTTCTGATGGAGACATAAAATTCCATTGTGTATATATACCACATTTTCTTGATCCATTCATCTACCGAGGGGCATCTGGGTTGGTTCCATATTTTTTTTTTTAATTTTATTTTATTTTATTTGAGAACATACTGTACAGAGGGGTTACAGTTACTTGGGCAGGATAATGCATACATTTCTTACCAAGCATTGCAACCTCCTCCTTTGTTTACCCTTGACCTCCCTTCCCAGCCTCCCCCCTCCCCCCCACCCAATCATACCCCCCTCCCCCCCCCACACACCGACATTGTAAAGCTGGTTTTGACATGACATTTTGTACTTCTCATTGTTGCAACAGGTCCACCTGAATCCTTAAACGACTTGTTTGTCCCCGTCTCCTCCACATGTTATACTGACATCAAATATAGTGAAAGCGGGGGTTACACTGTGGGGGAGGGACATACTAAGCAACAAAGAAATAATCTTATAAATGCGTAAGAAACACATGCATGAAAGAAACAAAAACATTAAAATACATATTTGAGGGTTCGTTTTCCTAACATCACATTATCTGACTTTTTCCGCTTGACTCATACCTATACTAGATATTGCAAATAAGGGAAACCATGGGACCTATGTTTCTTTGGGCCTGGCTTACTTCACTTAATATAATTTTTTTCCAAGTTTTTCCAGTTCCTAACAAATGGGGAAATGTCATTCTTTCTGATGGAGGCATAGAATTCCATTGTGTATATATACCACATTTTCTTGATCCATTCATATACTGAGGGGCATCTGGGTTGGTCCCATATCTTAGCTATGGTAAATAATGTTGCAATAAACATAGTTGTGCTGGTAGCTTTAGTGTGGTCTTGTTTGTAAACATTTGGGTAAATGCCCAAAAGTGGAATTGCTGGGTCATAGGGGAACTCTATGTGGAGTCTTTTGAGGAACCTCCATACTGCTTTCCAAAGTGGTTGAACAAGTTTACATTCCCACCAACAATGAAGTAAGGTTCCTTTCTGTCCACATCCCCTCCAGCATCTGTTGTTGTTAGAGTTCTTGATTTTTGCCGTTCTAACTGGAGTGAGGTGATATCTCAATGTTGTTTTGATTTGCATTTCTTTTATGGCTAGGGATGTTGAACATTTCTTCATGTGTCTATTGGCCATCCTTCTTTCTTCTTCAGAGAAGTTTCCCTTTAAGTCTTTTGCCCACTTATTTATCGGGCAGTTGTTTCTTTGAGGATTTGTTGTTGGGGGGTTTAATTTTTTGAGTTCCAAGTATATTTTAGATATGAGACCCTTGTCCGTTGTATGGCTAGTAAAGATCTTCTCCCAATCCGTGGGATTTCTTTTGATCTTGCTAGCTATGTCATTTGCCCTGCAGAAGCTCTGCAACTTTATGCAATCCCATTTGTCCAACTTTTCTTTGATTTGTTGTGTTTCCGGGTCTCTATTCAGAAAATTTCGGCCTGAGCCAAGGAGACCTAGGGTTTCTCCTATTCCATCCTGTAATGTTTTCAGAGTGTCTGCTTTGAGTTCAAGGTCTTTGATCCATTTGGAGTTGATTCTGGTGCAGGGTGAAATATAAGGATCTAGCTTTAGTTTTCTACAAGTGATTAACCAATTTTGCCAGCACCATTTACTGAAGAGGCTGTCTTTCTTCCATTCTATTGTTTCAGCTCCCTTATCGAAGATTAGATGGCTATAGGTCTGTAGGTTCATTTCTGGGTTTCAATTCTATTCCATTGGTCCTGAGGTCTGTTCTTATGCCAATACCAAGCTGTTTTGATTACTATGGCTTTATAGTAGAGTTTGAAATTTGGTATTGATATTCCTCCAGCAGTGTTCTTTCCGTTGAGGAGAGTTTTTGCTATTCGGGGTCTTTTATTGTTCCATATGAATTTTTGGATTGCCTCTTCTATTTCCTTGAAGAATGAGGGTGGAATTTTGATAGGTATTGCGTTGAGTTTGTAGATAGTCTTGGGAAGTATTGCCATTTTCACGATGTTAATCTTTCCAATCCAGGAGCATGGGAGGCTTTGCCATTTTTTTAGTTCTGTGTTGATTTCCTTTTTCAAGATTTTAGTTTTCATCATAGAGGTCTTTTACTTCTTTAGTTAAGTTAATTCCTAGGTATTTTATTTTTTGTGGGGCTATTACAAATGGAGTTGCTTTCCTAATTTCAGCCACACTTTTCTCATTGTTGGCATACAGAAAAGCCATTGATTTTTGGGGGTTAATTTTATAACCTGCTACTTTGCCAAAGTTTTGAATCAGCTTGAGTAATTTGGGAGTGGAGTCTATGGGATTCTTTAAATACAAGATCATGTCATCTGCAAAGAGGGAGAGTTTTATTTCTTCTTTCCCTATTTGGATCCCCTTTATGACTGCATCTTGTCTTATTGCTGTAGCTAGGCATTCTAATACTAGATTGAAGAGAAGTGGAGAGAGTGGGCATCCTTGTCTTGTTCCTGAGTTAAGAGGAAATGGCTTTAGTTTTTCACCATTGAGTATAATGCTGGCTGTAGGTTTGTCATATACAGCCTTTATTGTATTGAGGAATGTTCCATGGATTCCTAATTTTTCCAAAACCTTCATCATAAAGGGGTGTTGGATCTTGTCAAATGCTTTTTCTGCATCTATTGAGATAACCATGTGGTTCTTATTCTTGCTCCTGTTGATGTGATGAATAATATTAATTGATTTGCGTATATTGAACCAGCTTTGCATCCCTGAAATGAATCCTGTTTGATCGTGGTGTATGATTTTCTGGATGAATTGTTGAAGTCGATTGGCCAAAATTTTGTTGAGAAGTTTTGCATCAATGTTCATCAAAGAAATGGGTCTAGAGTTCTCTTTCTTTGATGAGTCCCTGCCTGGTTTTGGGATGAGGGTTATGATGGCTTCATAGAATGTGTTTGGTAGTGAGCTTTCTCTTTCAATTTCACTGAAGAGTAGGAGGAGTATTGGTGTGAGCTCTGCTTTGAAGGCCTTGTAAAATTCCGCTGTAAAGCCATCTGGTCCTGGACTTTTCTTAGCTAGGAGGTCTCTTATTGCTGTTTCTATTTCAATGCTTGATATGGGCCTGTTAAGATAGTTTAACACATCTTGGTTTAGTTTTGGCATGTCAATGTTTGCTAGGAAGAGGTCCATTTCTGTCAAGTTCTCAAACTTATTAGCACAAAGTTTTGAGAAGTATTCCCTTATAATGTTCTGAATCTTGGTTGTTTCCGTGGTGATGTTTCCATTTTCGTCTCTGAGTTTATTAATTTGGGTGTGTTCTCTTCTTTTTCTGATAAGATTTGCTAAGGGTCTGTCAATTTTGTTAAGTTTTTCGAAGAACCAACTCTTTGTTTTGTTGATTCTTTCTATAGTTTTTTTGGATTCTAATTCATTTAATTCTTATTTAATTTTAATTATTTCTTTCCGTCTACTGGATTGGGGTTTATCTTGCTGCTCTTTTTCAAGGAGGTTTAGATGCGTCATTAAATTGTTAGTTTCAGATCTCTCCAATTTCTTGATGTAGGAGCTCAGAGCTATAAACTTGCCTCTGAGTACTGCCTTTGTTGTGTCCCAGAGGAGCTGGTAATTTGTGTGTTCATTTTTGTTGAATAGCATGAACATTTGAATTTCCTTTCTAATCTCTTCCATGACCCACTCATGATTCAGCAGTGTGTTGTTCAGCCTCCATGTGATACCAGACTTTCTTTGGTGGCTTTTGGTGTTGAGTTCTAATTTTATTCCCTTGTGGTCAGAGAGAATGCAAGGTATAACTTCAATGTTTCTGAATTTAGGCAAGTTTGCTTTGTGGCCTAGAATGTGGTCTATTTTAGAAAATGTTCCATGTGCTGCCGAGAAAAACGTGTATGCTGATGCTGCTGGGTGAAATGTTCGGTAGATGTCTGTTAAGTCTAGTTGATCTATGCAGCTGTTTAGATCTGCGGTTTCTCTGTTGAGTTTTTGCCGAGTTGATCTATCTAGTGGGGAGAGTGGTGTGTTAAAATCCCCACCAATTAATGTCTTTGGATCTATATGGGATTTGAGGGAAAGTAGTGTTTCTTTGATAAATTTGGGTGCTCCATTGTTTGGCAAATAGATATTTAGAATTGTAATATCCTCCTGAAGGAGAGATCCTTTAATTAGTATGTAGCGACCTTCTTTATCTCTTCTCACGAATTTTAATTTGAAGTCTATTTTGTCTGATATTAGGATTGCAACTCCCGCCTGTTTATGGGGTCTGTATGCTTGGTAGATTTTGTTCCAGCCTTTAACATTGAAAATGTGTTTGTTTTTACGGGCAAGATGTGACTCCTGCAGGCAGCAGATAGAAGGGTCTTGTTTTTTAATCCAACTAGACAGTCTATGGCGCTTAATTGGAGAGTTCAGTCTGTTAACGTTAAGAGAAAGGACTGAGATGTATTGGAGAGTTCCTGCCATGTTATCCACCTTCTTGGGGGCTGCGAAAACTGGGTTCTTCCTATGGTTCTTGGATTCTCAGTTTGGGTGCAGTTTCTTGGCCTTTATTGTGGTCTTGTTGGTTTTCTATGTGTAAGACATCTTTAAGAATCTTTTGTAGGGCTGGTTTGGTGGAGATGTATTGTTTCAATTTTTCTTTGCTATGGAAGGTTTTTATTTGACCTTCAGTTATAAAGAAGAGTTTAGCTGGGTACAGTATTCTTGGTTGATAGTTGTTTGTTTTTAGGGCATGGCATACATCATTCCAGGCTCTTCTTGCTTTGATTGTCTCTGCTGAGAAATCTGAGGTGATTCTAATTGGTTTCCCTTTACAGGTGATTAGCCTTTTCTCCTTGACAGCTTTAAGGATCTTTTCCTTGGTCTGAGTTGATCCTGTGTGGATTATAATGTGACGTTCGGATGTCCTATTTTGGTCTGATCTATTTGGGGTTCTAAAAGCTTCTTGTATCTGAATAGGCCTATCTTTTTGTATGTTTGGGAAGTTCTCTGCTAGGATCCTGTTAAACAAATTTCCTAGACCATTAACTTCTGTTTCTAGGTGCTCCTCTACACTCATTATCCTTAGATTAGGCCTTCTGATGGTGTCTTCCAGGTGTTGGATAGATCTATCATATTTCTTGGACTTGTCTTGGATGGTTGTATGTTCTTTCTCTATAATATCTAGGTTGTCTTCAATCCCTGAGATTCGGTCTTCTGCATGGTCTAACCTGCTGTCAAGACTCTCTACTTTGTTTTTTATCTCTTTTCCTTCCATTTGGTCGGCTTTGATGGCTTCAAATTCTTTGTTGAAGCTCTGTTTTAGGTCTTGTATGAATTTCTGTACTTCCTTAATTTGGTGTTCAGTGTTTGTTCTCAAATCACTTAGTTGATTGGTTATGGTTTCTTTGGACTCCCATTCCTTCTGTTGGGTTCCATTCAGCATTCCCTTTGTGGTCTCCCTGACTTCCTTCAGCTCTTTGTTAATGGATTCCATGAATGCCTTTAGTGATCTTTGTGTATTCTCTAACTGCTCTCTCAATTCCTATATTACTCTTTGATCAGCTTCCTCTCGTTCGTGGGATTCCTGCAGTTCTCTTTGAGTGTTCTCAGCCTGCTCACGCCATTCCTCCCTTTCTCTTTGAGTATTCCCAAGTTGCTCGTGCAAATCCTGTATCAGTTTTTGAGTAGCTTCCTCACGCTTATGATATTCCTGTATAAACTTTTGGATGCCTCCTCTCTCTTGCTATCATGCTCATACAGAGTCCTTTGTACGTTGTCAAAGTTTTCATTTATCATGTTTGCCAGCAGTGTTTGTAGAGCTATTTGGGAACTCTCATCTGGATTATTCATTATCTGTTCTGTCCCCTGATTATCAGGATTGGGAATTGAGATACCCGGATTTGCCATTTTTCTTGTGTTTCTCCAGCTTACTCTGCACATTTGAGATGAAGATAGCACCAGTTTTGTGCTAGAACACTATCTTAAGGCAACCATCAACCAAAGTTTGCATTTGTACAGTCAATAGTCTACAGACACAATCTAGTTCAACAGATACATCTATTCAACATCAAACAACTATATATTAATTGGCTTCGAACTGCAGAGAAGAATTTGGAAAACCAGAAATTATTAGGGTTAGGGAGAGATGTGGGTAAAAATTAGGAATAGATTGGTGTGGGGAGGCACAGGGAGAGTTAACTATGTCCTAATCTCAATGCAGGAAATAGGTTGGGTAGGATGCAAGTAGAGAGAGAGAGAGAAAAAGAATAAAGAGAAAGGGAAATGAAAAGAGACCAGAAAAAAATAGAAACGTAAAAATTAATATATTATGGAGAATAAAAGACAATCTATTTAGAGAGGAATGTGAATATATTGAGAGAAGGGGAGGGACATAGAGGAGATGTGAAAAACTTTAAAAAAATGCTTAAAATATTATATAGGTATAAAGAGGCAGTACTGCTATTAAGGAATTTAAGTCTCAGAGGTTTTGAATTGAGTAATAAATTTGTGGATTAAGTGTGTACACAATGGGGGATAGGGTCTACTAGTTAACTACGGGTTTATCTGAGGATGTGCAGGACAAGTGTTAAGTCACGTAAAGAAGAACAAAAGAGAGGAAAAGGTGAAAAGGATAAGAAAGGGAGAAAAAAGATCAGAAGTTCAGTAGAGCTAAACAAAAAACAAAAAGAAAATTAAAAAAGAAAGAGAAAGAGAAAGAAGACAAGAAAAGAAAGGAAAACGCACATTCACATATTCCTAAAATAAAATTTATAAGAGGGAAAAAAAAAGTTACTGGAAAACAATTTTTTTTTCAAAAAAGGCAAAAATTAAAGATTAATAAAAGTTTTAGAAAAGAAAAAAATTTTATATATATATAAGGTACCAAAAAAAAAAGAAGAAGAAGAAGGAAAAAAAAAAAGTTCTTAGATTTTTTTTTTATTTTTTTGGGAGGGGTGGGAAGAATCCTGTATCTCCCTTGTGTCTGTAACCAGCCTCTTGTTGGAGTCTCTGGTCTGCTTGAGGTCCTGTGGCTTGATTGGTTTCTTAATTCAGTTTGTTCCAACAGGCAGAAAAATGCTCTGCTTTACCCAAGATTTTGAGATCCCCCTCCCAGGTTAGTTTAATAGGAGGCAGATCTGCTTTGAGAATCACAAAGGAGGGGGATGCAGTGATGAGGCTAGGTTCTGGGTAGAGTTGAGGCCTTTCAACAAACAGTAGCTTTTCCCTGGGGCTATTTTGTGAAAAACTCACAGAGCCCAGCCTGGAGCCATTCTCAGGGTTTCTGTTTTTCAATTGATTGTGGAGGCTGCTAGAGGGAGGGGCAGCCTCTGGCTCTGGTTACCCAGTGGGGAAAGCCACTCCTATGGCTGGCACCTGAGCTGGGTGACTTTTCCCTGGAAGGAGCTGAGTCTGGCAGGTCACTTCGCCGTTAACTTCTTGTGACCTGCTAAATGACTTGTTTTATTCCAAGTCCTGAGTTGGAGCTAGCAGCTCCTCCGAGCTTTGAAGGTATCCAAGATGGAGATCACTGGTGCTGGGGGGGGAGGGGTGGCCTTCCCTCCTCTGCTCCCTGAGAAGGAGTGAGGACGTCAGGCTTCTACTCACGCCGAGTCTTGGATCCTGGGTCATCTCTGGTCTGCAAACTGCAGGATGAAGATGTCCGCTCCTTGTCGGTTCTTGCTGGTGTTGAGTAGAATCCGCTCGCCCGCTGCGTCTGGCTCCTTCGTCCCAGACTCTCTGTGGCTCAGGTTTGGGTGCCCTGCAGTCGCCGACATGACCCTGCCGCCGTCGCGGCTGCTGCTGGCAAGCGCTCAGATGTGTCTCCTTGCCTGGGTTTCCCCTCTCTTGCCTAACTCTCTGTCCTGTGATGGCACACTTGGTGTGATTCTCTGGCTTAGGACTGTTCACTGGAACTCTAAAACTGCTTTCTATGCGAGAGCTTGTTCAGATTCCAGCTTCTCCTCTGCCATCTTCCCGGAACTCCCCAATTTTATTTTCTTTTATCAGAGTCTCTTATTTGGTAATAACTATATGATTTATTTTTGGTCAGGAAAGGTACTAAATCATAATAAACTACCAGCATTTAAATTAGGGAACTAATCAGTTAAAGCAAGAAACTCATCTACTACCATTATTACACACCTACAGATTGCCCAGAAAAAAAAAGGAAACGTATCAAGTGTTAGCAGTATCATATTAATGGAAATTCTTTCAAGGAGGTAGTTTTTAAGTAATGGAGATAAGAGATTTATTAGCACATTGTAGCATTTTCCTAGTTTGGAACATGCTATGTATTTTCTGTTCAAATTAGTTATTGTTATTTGGTTGCAATCTCTGTCTTATAAAATTAGGCCAAGGGGAAAAAGCCTTCACACTTAGTGTTGGTATTTACGCTTTTACTTTTTTTCTTCTCTCTCTCTCTCACTGGACACCATCTCCCAAGCTTCCTTTTCCAATTTTGATACTATGTTCAATATGATTTAATATTCCTCTGTGTTTTGTATACATTCCTCTTCTGGCAATTGTGACCTACTGAATTAGTTCCCTTGAGCCAGTTGTAGAGAGAATGGATAAAACATTAAGTAAGCCCAAGATACATGAAGTCTGTATAAAAAACATAAAACATTCCAATATTTTTTCCATTTCATATTTTTCTCCTTCCCCACTTTCTTCAAAGATACATTTCCGTTCTGGATAGAATGGGACTATACATAATACAAAACCAAACTAGTCCAGTAGAAAAGAGAGAGAACTTTCACAGAAATGCTGCTTTCTCTAGAGCACAACATTCTCAGTGCTAATGAAAATATATGAAATCAGAGGTATGTTGGATATATAACTGGTGTGACAGTCTCTCAAATTTCATTATTACTTATTTACTTAACAGCTTGTCTTTTAATCATGATAAATGGCATATTTTAGAATGTTTTGAAACTTGATGTGTGAAAAATGAGAAATTGCTAGGCACTCACTGGTGGCTCACACCTGCAATCTTAGCTACTCAGGAAGGTAGAGGAATCCCAGGTCACAGCCAGCCCAGTCAGGAAAGTCCATGACACTCTGATATTCAACTTAGCACCAAAAATCTGGAATAGGAGCCATGGCTCAAGTGATAGGGCACTTGCCTTGTGAAAAAAATTACTCATAGGAACAGTACTTAGTTCAAGCTTCAGGACCAGCACATACACACACACACACACACACACACACACACACACACACACACACAATAAAGTTACTAACTTGATTTGTTTTATAGTGTTAGTTTATATTCATTTTCTAAAATTGCTATCACTGTATTTGTGTTTTAATAAATGTACAGTAGGTTAAGGGAATGCACTTTCATTTTTGGAAACCTGAGATTGTGTATTTACTAAATTTATGAGTTAGTAGAAGTTACAAAATTTATAAAACTTCTCTGAACTTCAATGCTTCATTTTAGAGTAAACATAGAAATTTCACATGTGTAAATGAGGTAGTTTTAAAATGTTTAGTCATTGCTACAAGTAAACACACTGAATAGTAAAAAAAGAAAAATACACTGGGACATGATAAGTAATATGTTTCTAGGTATTCACACACAATGAGACCAAAGGAGAAAATTCTTAAGAGAGGACCATAAAGGCCCAATACCTATGTGCATCTAGTCATATAAAACAATATTTATCCAAATAAGCTCTCCAGGAAATGGAAAAAGAAGTATTTTCCTTGTTTTTTTTTGTTGTTGTTTTCTTTTCCTTTTGTTCATTTATCTGTATAAATGAGAGTAAAGGGGAGCATAGAAATGGTGGGACAGAGAGTTCTGGTACTCACTAAGCACTGTTGAAAATGAACTGCATATGTTGTAGGTGGACATGAGAGGGAAAAACTGGGAGAGAGCGAAGGAAGGCATTACATTGTTCAAAAAATGTACTCTTTATCTGACTTACGTAACTATAACCACTTTGTACATCACCTTTATAACAATAAAAGTTCATGAAAAAATTTAGTCATTGTCTTAAGCAGCACCTTTAATAAATCACAACTACTCTAAATGTCCTGTCCAAATTGCTGAGAACTAATTCCAATAGAAAGAAAAATAAAATAATACACTTAAACTTACAGCTCAGGTGCCACCACCTGTATAACACAACTATTTATATGATACATCTAATCCGTAAATCTACTCTAAAAGTTCATTTACATTTTAAGAAGAGCAAATCAATCTTAGAAAGCTAATCCAAACCCAGAGGTTTATTAATTGACCCATTTGTATTTTTAATCTATGTTCTTACAGTGGTAAAGCCCATGTGTTTTGTGATACTCATAAGGCCCTAAAATTAAATTTTTAAGGCAGTAGAGTGGGCAAAAGGAGGGCACAAGAATGGAGGGAAGAAGAGTGAGCAAATGAAGATATAATATTCAATGTACATATTTAAAAAGTGAAATATGTGACTTGAAGGTACAAGGAGATAATAAGGGGAAATAAAGGAAAGAATAATATTGATTAGGAAACTTTGCATTCAAATCCAGAGTTAGAGATTATATCCATTTGACAATTCCTTGATAATAATGATTTTTAAACAGAATTAAATTTTAAAAAAGAAATTGATAGTGTTTTGGTATGAAAATTTTATTATCAGTTTATTTCATGTTCCTTCCTTCTTTAAATTATAGCTAGCTAGTTAAAGAATAGACACTAAGAGGTTTGGAATAGATGTTTACCAGAGTCCTTACACAGAGGAATGAAATATTTCTGAAATTACTATTTTATGTCATTATAGGGTCTGTTATTCCTTTGGTGTGTTTCCAAACACACCAGTAGAAATGCTGTGAAAATAGAACTTTTCCAACATTATTGAACTTTATTAATATAAATTATTCATATTTCTCTAGAGATAGTTAAATAAAATGATCATAAAAAGTACTAAAAAATACAATAAAATCTTCTAACCACTCACTAGGCATTCTTGAAGAGTCTTTTTGTCATTAAGGCTAACAGAAATTCTCAAAGAAACCCTGGTGCTGTGATCCAAAATCTGGAATATGTAAGCATTAGCAAAAGTGAATTCTTGGCCATTACAAATTACTGTCCATAGAGTAAATTAAACAAAAATCCTCCAAAATATTATAACCTAAACTCAGAGTAGGTGCTTCAAACTCATAAAGTAGAATAAAAGGGGAGGTTACTAATGCATTTGAAAAACAAAAAGAGCTGGGAATGATGAGTTCAGTGGTTGGCAGCAAGCTTTTCCCCTTCTGAACAAATATATCTCTGGAAGAATGACAGACTCTAGCAATCAGATGCTATACATTCACTATTATTATTACTATTATTATCTTGAGGTAGTTGTACAAAGGTGTTGCCATTCAACTAATCACTTTATGAGAACCATACATTTTGTTTGATGGGACCCTTTCTTCATTCCCCTGCATCCCTTCCAACTCCCATCTTTAATATTATCTTTAATTCTTTCAAAGAAAGAAGCCTGCTTTGTGTTGGCCAGTGGATACAACCCACTGAATTTTCATAACTATTTTCACATGAAAGCATAGTATGCTGACATTAGTTTTTATTTTGGATCACTTATGGCAGAACTTTTTAATCTCTTTTGCTGGTCTTTGAAGTCTGACTAGGCAAATGCTCAAGTTTTGGCTATGCTCTTAAAATCCCTTAAAATAACTATGCATATTATTCCTAACTGCTCTTCCTACCTTCCCTCACATTTATAATCACTAGTAATAAAAGAGGGGAGGGGTTGAGCCACAGTATTGTCCAGGTAATGCTTTGAAATTAATTGGACCTTTAATAGTAAAAGTAGATATAGAATGAACCTGGGACAAACTTTACAAAGTAATGTGTAACTTTAAGTGTAAGCCTCCAATATCAATAACTTATCTTAAAAATGTAACTTTAATACTAAAATCAAATCTTGTCTACTATAGAGGACTCATACTTTCAATCTTGACATAATAGGGCATGAGAAGTTAATTGAAAGAATTATCAAGAAATGTTAGGAGCCAGGCACCAGTGGCTCACACCTGTAATCCTAGCTACTCAGGAGGCTGAGATCTGAGGATCACAGTTCAACACCAGCCCGGGCAGGAAACTCCAGGAGACTCTTATCTCCAATAAATGACTAGAAAACCAGAAGTGGCACTGTGACTCAAAATGGTAGAGTGTTCGCCTTGAGCTGAAAAGCTGAAGGACAGCGCCCAAGCCCAGAGTTCAAGCCCCATAACTGACAAAAAAAACAAATGTTAGGAAAGTAACTTACAAATATTTTTTAAAGTTTCCATAAGTTTATGTTTCAATAAAATTTAGTACATTTTAAATTTAGCACATTTAAAATGTCCTACATTTTAAATTTTTACTGTATGAGGAATTTGAGGCAGATATGTAAATATATCCTGTAAGTAGTTGGAGAAATCCATGTGATAACAGAAATATAAACCTAAGTAATATACAGGTTAGTAAGTAGAATAAAAAGAGAATTGTGGGGCTGGGAGTTCAGCTCAGCAGAAGAGCGCTTGCCTGGTGAGCACAAGGCCCTGAGTTTGGTCCTCAGCTCTAGGAGAAAAAAAAAAGAGAGAGAATTGTTCCTGGTGGCAATATGCAATTCAATGACAAATTCAACAGTAATTAACTAGACAAATGTTTCTTTTAAACCAACTATAACTGCCCTAGACACTGCAGTATATTGAAATAGTTTTGATGATAAGAACCAAGCTCACCTTTCAACAGTTCACAGAGTTACTACAGAATCCCCAAGAGAGCCTAGGTGTAGTGTGAAAGTGAGAACAAGAGTCTTACAGTGTTATGCAATTGGTGATTCCTCTAGGGTCATTGTAATAAAGGAAAAAATGCTTTGGGATTTCATCATACATATATATATATATGTACATGTGTAACTTACATACAAATGTATATAGACCATACACATATTGCCATATGTATACATGCAAGTTGCTCCAAGATTTACAACCACTATCAGAAATCTAATGATTAACAAGTCCACCACCTATGATATCTGGGAAAGATTTTTAAATAAATATTTTAAAGTAATTGGGTACATCCACTTAGTTGAAAAATTCTAAAGTAGGTAAACACAGCACAGTGTAGACAGCACCAAATGAAGCTAAGTACTCCTTACATGAGGGTAGTCAGTACTGAAAATAAAGTAATCTACTAACTTTTATTTCTCTTTTCCATAATTTTTTACTTGTAAGGCTAAATTCTTTGCTTATGAGCTTTAATTGGAAGTTTTTGTCCCTGTAAAGACTAATTAAAAGGCGAATGTAATCATTAGCTGGCTTTAAATGTCCCTGGGAGGTAAAAATGGCATACTACTTCACCAAAATTCTGACTCTGACACTGTTTCATCCTCCATTAAGTTGTTCTCTCTACTTTCTCCCATAGGCTTGGCAAGAAAGAAGTTCATAACCAACCGAAGAATGAGAAACCATACAGGAATCACAGAATTCATCCTCCTGGGATTGTCAGATGATCCAAAGCTCCAGGTCATAATCTTTGTCTTTCTCTTCATCACCTACCTGCTCAGCATCACTGGAAACCTGGCCATCATCACCCTCACTCTGCTGGATCCCCACTTGCAGACCCCCATGTATTTCTTCCTCAGGAGTTTCTCCTTAGTAGAAGTCTCATTTACAACTGTCAGTATACCCAGATTCCTAGGGACCATTCTATCAGGAGATAAAACCATATCCTTTAATGACTGCATGGCTCAGTTATTTTTTTTCATTCTCTTGGGAGTCACGGAATTTTATCTGCTGGCTGCCATGTCCTATGATCGCTATATTGCCATCTGCAAACCTCTGCATTATCTGACCATCATGAATCAAAAAGTCTGCACCATTCTGGTCTTTGTCTCTGGGCTGCTTTCATTCTTAATCATCTTCCCTGCACTCCTGTTGCTCTTACAGCTTGACTACTGCAAGTCTAACGTCATTGACCATTTTACCTGTGATTACTTTCCCCTGCTGCAACTTTCTTGTTCAGACACAACATTCCTAGAGGGTATGGGGTTTTCTTGTGCTGTATTTACTCTCATGTTTACTTTGGCACTAATATTTCTATCTTACATATCTATCATCAGAACCATTCTAAAGATTCCTTCTTCTAGTCAGAGGACAAAGGCCTTTTCTACCTGTTCTTCCCACATGGTGGTCATCTCCATCTCTTACGGAAGTTGTATTTTCATGTACATTAAGCCCTCAGCCACAGAAAGGGCAACATTGAGCAAGGGAGTGGCTGTCCTAAATACCTCAGTAGCCCCAATGCTGAACCCTTTCATTTATAGCCTAAGGAATCAGCAGGTCAGACAAGCCTTCATGAATATGGCCAGGAAGACCCTGTTTTTCACCAGTACATGACATGAAGTATTGTCATGATTTAGACACACATTGGAGGGGAATTTTTAAAAAGTGAAAATCTAGTGGTCCATTCAAATCCATGTGGCTATACTAATCATCCTTATTCATTTCCCCTTGTTCTCAATGTGAGCAAGCACATTTGTTTCACATAGTTCTCATTCCATTAAAATCACAGTTCTCATATCATTCTGATTTTCTCCTGTCGTCTGATATTTGATCGTCTCAAGTTCTAAAGCGTTAAAAAAATTTTCAGGTAAAATCACATGTGATTTTTGCTCAGGAAAAAAATATACCACCAGCTGAGGCTGGAACCTGCATCATTCTGCCCCTTCGACATAGACCCTGAGTCTTCACACACCAGAAATAGCAGAGAAAAGATATATAAATAAAGAGGTACAACAAACAAAATCTACAACAAAATCTTCTGATTTCATTTATTTTTTGGAGAAATATTTTTTATCATCTTGCAGGTCCTCTAGGAAATCTCCAGATGGCATGTAATTAAATAATATAAAAATAAAAATATAACCAAAATTTGAGATGAGAGCTCATTACTTGAATAGAATTTGTAGCTTCATATATGTATTTGGAGAATAATTAAATCACACAATCCAAAAACAGTCTATGTGCAAAAATAAATGTGTACAGTTGAAATAAAAAAATTATTTCTACTTCAAAAACTTAAAGAAGAAAAATTTAAATAAAGAATCAACAATAGAGGTAGTGCAGGAAATAGTAAATATTACATATTACAGCAGAAATCAATGATGTAAGTGAGAAAATAAATGAAACTAAAAACCACAGGAGGAAAAGGAAGGAAGGAAGGAAGGAAGGAAGAAAGGGAGGAAGGAAGGAAACTAGCAAGGAAGCAAGCAAGAAAGGAAGGAAGGAGGAGGGAAAAAGGAGGGAAGAAAAGAAGGAAGAGAAGGAATAAAGGAAGGGAAGGAAGAAAGGAAAAAAGACCAGGCAACAATGCCTAGGTCCCATAATTCTAAGTCCCCATTATGAAATCCAGAGTACTGTACATCACAAATGCAGACAGAAAGAAAATCGGTTTTCTAGAGACAAATCTCCAAACTAACCAGCAAAAGGATTAATTCAAGGCATTATTCAGGTGGTAGAGTTTCAGTCACACAAATAAAGTGATCAACCAAGTCCCTGATTCTGTCCAAGTCCCACTACTATTATTTTATTTTTTTTTAATTTTATTTTTTTTTGTGAACATACTGTACAGAGGGGTTACCTATTATTTTATTTTTAAAAATTATGTTATTTTGTTATAAGGAGTTATATTTATATAAGTGAGGTAATGAGAACCTTTCTTGTCAAACACTGTTATACATCCCTCGTTTTCTCCCACTTTCCTTCTCCTAATCCTCCCAACAAGTTGTAAAGTTCATTTCCAACATGGTATCTTATAGCTGTTGCATAGGTTCACCCTTTGTTCTTTGTCTCACCATTTTATTATTCCTCTTCTCTTCCCCAAATCAGATAAACATATATACAAGACACAGGGTACCAAAATCAAAAACAGTGACAACAGGGGATAAACCAAAGGAAAATAAAAACAAAAGAAAAAAGAAATAACTTCACAGAGTATATTAAAAACTCCACTTGTTTCCATATCTTGACATTCATTTCCTTGGGCATCATTTTATATGGTCATAGGTACATAGCTATTGAGCCATTGTGATCCTCTGCTAGGACTATCCTAGACATATACTAATTATTACAAGTGAGGGACCCATGGAGCCCATGTTTCTTTGGGTCTGGCTTACTTCACTTTATATGATTTTTTTCCAAGTCTTTCCATTTCCTATGGGTGGAGTGATGTCATTATTCCTGATGGAAGCCTAGAATTCCATTGTGTGTGTGTGTGTGTGTGTGTGTGTGTGTGTGTATACCACATTTTCCTACCGATTCATATACTGAAGGGCATCTGGATTGATTTTATATCTTAGCTATTGTAAATAATGCTGATAGTTTTCCACTACTATTTTTTTTATTTCATTGAGAAATAAAATCTTGATCTACAAAGGCTTACCAAGGAATTGAGGATGAGGGGGGAAGGAGGAAGAGAAACTCATTGAATTGTGAAAAGCTTAGGATTGGTAGAATCAACATCTGTGAAAACACACTTAGAACTAAACAGGGAAAACATCCTGAATGTGCAGCACCATTCCATAAGTTAGAAAGCTTAATAGAACAAAAAGGGGAAATAAAGAAGTTGCTAGCCCATTCCCTCTCTCTGCTTTGATCACCATAATATGCACTTCTCCACTCTGCCATGCCCTTCTCCCCATGATGAACAGACAAACTGCATCTGTGAGCCAAAATCAATCTTTGCTCCCTGAAATGGTTTGTCTGATATATTGTGAGAGCAAGGAGAGAGCTAACATTTAAAAAAGTGTATCTGGTAGTGGACTTGCTTACTTAGCTGGCACTCTACCACTTGAGCTACGTGGTCCAGCTTAATATTTTGCTTCCAAGTGGCTAATGAAAGTAGTACAGATGGTTTCCAGGAGTCTGTCTGGCCAGTTCATTGGCTAGTTCATAGATGAAGTCTCCATTAGAGATGGAATCTCTGATGAGGTGGTTTAGAAGCATTTGAATATGGGTTTGGGAGGGTGGGGCCGGTGGCTGGAAATGTGGCTCAGTGGTGGACTGCTTGCCTTGCATACATGAGGCCCTGGATTCGATTCCTGGGCACTACATAAGCAGAAAAATCTAGAAGTGGTGCTGTGGCTCAAGTGGTAGAGTGCTAGCCTTGACTGAAGAGTTCAAGAACAGCACCCAGGCCCAGAGTTCAGGCCCCACGACCGACAGAACAAAAGAAAAAAAAATGGGTTAGGAAAGTATTGATAAGCATGTGAGAGAAGCCCTCGGGGGTGTCATAGAATTTGATAGACAATTCTTGGGTAAAGTCAAAGATCAGATTCCAAGAGAATTGTGGATCATACTGTAATCCTAGTTTCTCAGGAAACTGACATCTGTGATCAGTGGAGGTTCAAAGCAAGCCTACACAGAAAAGACCATGAGAGTCTTATCTCCAATTAACTACCAAAAAGCTGAAAATCGAGCTGTGGCTTAAGTGGTAGAGCCTCAGTCTTGAGCAAAAAAGATAAAGGACAGTACCCAGGCCCTGAGTTCAAGCCCCATTACCACATACACATTCATACACATACACACACACACACACACACACACACATATACATGCACAAAATTAAAAAATGAGGAAGATAGGTTCTGAAACATGTTGAAAAAATACAAATATACACAAAATATACAAATATATCTCAAAAATAATGCAATGAAAAGCACTTTAGGAAATTCACTGGTATTCAATATAAATATTTAAACTATTATTTATAAAACATGAAGTTTTAAAAATATACCCTATTTATATCATATTTCCATACTCTGCTAAACAACTTCTTAAATTATCTCATTTATTATTTTCAGTATCCTATGAGTTAAATCTATTATTCTTATGTCTTATGGGTAGGAAAACTGAAAACCAAGAAAGACCAAATACATTTTTAGGTGTGTAAAATAAGAGCATCTGGTGAACCTAAAAGCCCATATATTGTGAGATAATCTTTATGATACTTATCTTTACCATTCAATGAATGTGGCTGCCATATTTGTCTCCATGCTTATAAGTTTTTAAATAATTTGTAGTATTCAGGGTGGGGTAGGGTACACTGGAAAGGGAACACTCTTCTCAAAAGGAGGAAAATGGTGAAGTAGCTAACAAAAGTTCCATTTGCACGTCATACCAATTGAGTACATATGCAATAGGAATACATGAGCATTTACTACAAACTTGGTTCCTGTGGTTTACACCCATATTTCATCCTAGCTACCTGGGTGGCTAATGTCAGGAGGACCAAAGTTCCAGTGCTACCCAGGAAGAAAAATCTATGAGGCTCCATCTTCATGCAGGGAAGCTGGACGTGGTGGAGCATGTCTGTGATCTCAGGAACTAGGTGAATTCTGAAGTAAGCAGATCGCCCAGGTGTGTGCCAAGACTTTAACCTAAAAATAACCAGCAAAATAAAGGCTGGATTCATATCTTAGCAGTAATGTGTCATTCTAGCAAGTTCAAAGATTTGAGTTTTAACCCTGCTACTGCCAAAATAAGATTTTTAAGTGAGTATATTATAACACATAATACCCTGATTTTTATCAACAACGAAATTGCTATTCTAAGCAATCAGTACAAAAAAAAGCTATAGTTACATAATACTTTTGTAGAGAAAATTGCATAATTTGTCATACTTATTGCATCAAGTACATAAAGGAACAATATCTCTGAATGTGTAAATATCCTTGTGGCTAAATATATAGAAAAAATATCTAGCGGAACATCCCATAAATGTTCAATGCTGGTTACTTTGAATTTAAGAAAAAGGAATGCTGGTCAAGAGAGATATGAGGCCTCTCTTGAGACCACATATTTGTATCTCAGAGTATTAGGCTTCTATTAACTTTAAAATCAGTTTTTAAAAAATTATAGTACCCTTCGGATATGTAATGATGCTGGCAGAAACATATAAAATAAGTAGTACATCCTCAAGGAAGTGTCCACTGTACAAAAGTTCACTCTTGGATTTCACCAGACTCCAAGGAATTGAGAATAAATTGCCTCCTGAGTGTCCTCTGAGTCCACATTAGCAAAGTGCAGATTGGCCAAAGGGAAAACAGGTTGATTATATCCACTGATGGATACACTTTGGCATTTAGCTCCCCATATTGCTTGGCTTTTCAGAAAGTTTGGTCATGACATCTTTACATCTCCTGACCTGTTCTCTGTTTGCATGCCTCCTTGTTCCAATCTACTCTTTCTGGGGTTCAAATAGAGACCAGAGAAGGTAAAACATTTTATTTGTTATCTTTATCTTATTCAGAGAGTTTTGAAAGGTTTCACCTTCCAGCTTCTTTAGGCTGCAGTTTCTGGACACTTACTTACCAACACATTAACAACACATTAACAACAGTAGGTATTAAAGTACAGATCAGAAGAATATTTCCATTCACATATCTAGATAAATTATATAAATGGGGAAGTTATTTTTACTTCTAGCTGAAGATGTTAGAAACTAAATATATAATTCAGCCTGTAAACATGACAGGGCTTTCTATATTAGAAGTGAGAGTGAAATAAGTTAAAAAGAAATACAGTCTCCTGGGGTTTACTTTAGATATATTTTATATAAAGGTTTATTTAGAATTACATTTCTGATTTAATAGAAGATATACCCATATTTGTCAATGTATTTCATCTCCCACTGTCAAATTTATGCAATGACCCCCAGATTATCACATTAACATATTTTAACTACTGATTACCCATTTTAATATTTTTCAGCCATCGTTCAAATCACCAAACCTTCCATGCTTTTGATGTGCCATTTTAATGACATATGAATGACAAACCTATGTATATTCCTAAAAAAATGAAAATACTGATATTTAGAAAAACAAAAGAGAAAGACACAAAAAACATGATTAGATTCCTATTTTTAAAGAAAATTAATGTTAACATAAACCATATAAGGGTTAGTAATTATGACTAGGTCATCTCTTGCCACCAGTGAATTTTCTATCTCAATAAATGACATCAGAATTAATACTAAATTGTAGACAATCCTCAAAGCATAATTTAGGAAACTAGGAAATAAGTTCTCAGTACTCAGAGTATGAATATATTGTTGTAGAAATCTGTTATTAGAAAGAATATTACACCTATGTAAAATATGACCACAAAAAGGAATTATTTTAAATCACCCATGAGAAAACTCAACCATACACACAGATTGTGCACATACTTCCTTTTCCCCACAGGATGTACATATGATTTTTGTTTTCATCAGAAAGAACACAAGTTGTTCTAACAGAGAAAAAAGCCCATATCTTCATTTCATTGACAATACTAACAATATTTTAAAACAATATTTAGAAAGAAAATTTTAAAATAATTTTTAAAATTCCTTTCTATTTTCTATTTTCTTTTCACCAATAGGTATTGTTGGAAGAAACATATTCGGCATGAGAAACCACACTACGATCACAGAGTTTGTACTCTTGGGCATATCAGATGATCCAAAGCTGCAGGTTGTCATTTTCATTTTTCTATCTATAACTTATATACTAAGTGTCACTGGAAACTTAACCATCATCACGCTCACCTCGCTAGACTCACATCTGAAGACTCCAATGTATTTCTTCCTCCAGAATTTCTCCTTCTTGGAAATTATATTCACCAGTGTCTCCATGCCTAGATTTCTGGGGTCAATCATTACTAAAGTCAAAACCATTTCTTATAACAACTGTTTGGCTCAATTGTTTTTCTTCCTCTCCATGGGTGTGTCTGAATTTTTTCTTCTGACTGCCATGTCTTATGACCGCTATGTTGCCATCTGCAAGCCTCTGCACTATGCTACCATAATGAGTAAGAAAATCTGCATCCTGCTGGTCTGTGTTTCCTGGCTGGCAGGATTTCTGTTTGTTTTCCCACTGATCATGCTCATCCTTAAGTTAGATTTTTGTGCTTCCAATGTCATCAATCACTTCTCCTGTGACTACTTCCCCATTCTACAACTCTCCTGCTCAGATACCTGGCTTTTAGAGATGCTTGGCTTTTACTTTGCCTTTATTACTCTGTTGTTCACATTGGCCTTGGTGATTCTGTCCTACATAGGCATCATGAGCACCATTCTGAGAATTCCATCAGCCAACCAGAGGAAAAAGGCCTTCTCCACCTGTTCCTCTCACATGATTGTCATCTCCATGTCTTATGGAAGCTGCATCTTCATGTATGTCAAGCCTTCAGCCAAGGACAGGGCCTCGCTGACCAAAGGAGTGGCCATTCTCAATACCTCCATTGCTCCCATGTTGAACCCTTTCATTTACACCTTGCGGAACCAGCAAGTAAAAGAAGCCTTCAAAACTTTGGTTCATAAAGTAGTGTTTAATAAGAACAAATGAACTTGTGTTAACATGAATGAATGAATGCTAGTTACTGTGAAGACTCAAAAAGTGTTTATAAAACTTTGTCTTTTATCCACCTCACAAATGCCTGCATGGACATTTCACTTCAGATTTTATTTATTCTCAATGTATCCCTGTGTTGTCTTTTCTTGAAGCTATTTATTGGCTCTATGCCATTGATTAAAACTCATTGATTAAAATTCCCCAATAGAAAACTTTATAACTCATATAAAGTATGACATCAAGCAATCAAAACAGACTTCTACTGCTATGGATTTTCAGCAATGAATTTATGTGTCTGTGTACTATTATCATGATAAAAAAATACTTCCAGAAAAACATATCAAAATAATTAATAATATGATCATATTAATTACCACATTAAAAATGTCATGGAAACTCAAGTAGAGACCCAAATAAAGAAATTGCTAGCTTTATAAACTACTGAAATTTAATAAATCTCCCTGACCTTCAATACTTTATTTGAAGATAATGTTAAAATTTCCATAAGTGTACAATAAGAACTAATGTAGATCAAATATGAAAATATTTTGTACAATAAGAACTAATGTAGATCAAATATGAAAATATTTAGTCATTGAAGAGAATAGTGTCTTTAATAAATCACAAATACTATGGATATCCTGTCCAAACCTTAGAATTGATCACAGCTCAAGAAAAAGAAAATAATTGCTACAGTTGAACTGAATGTCATACCATTTATGGAGCAAATTTAGTCATGAAATTTCATTCAGTCCTCAAATATACTCTCAATATTTTAATCAGAGAAATAGGAGCTTGAAAAGTTATCATATACAGTCAAAAATCCATGAAAGAAGAACTGGAGGTATGGCTCAAGGGGTAGAGAAATAGCTGTAAGCAAACCAGCCAAGCAAGAGCACAAGGCTCTGAGTTCAAGCTCCAGTAATAGCACTAAAGTAAAATAGGAAATATCTAAAAAAAATTAATTGAATAGCCCATTCATGTGTTCAATCTGACTCTTAGCAGTAAAGCCCATATACTTTTCATGATACTAAATAGGACCCTCTAATCTCCTTCTGAAGAAATTCTCAGTTATTTGATATAATCATTTTACTTTTACTTCATTTCTTTTTCATTTCCTTGTTAAACTGTAGATGACTACTGAAAGAATTGAAACTCTGTAGCTTAGAGATTTACAAGAATTTTTACAGTTATTGTTGGGTTACTGTTGAGAAAACTATTGTTGCATGGGCTGTCACTTGATTTTATTTGTTTTTATACATACTAGTGTAAATACTCAGGACTGGACCTTTCTACCATTACTAAAATTAATTAATATATTTTTATATTTCTTTAAAGAAAGCCACCTAAAATAATTATAGAAAATAATAAAAATATGTTTAAATTTTGTTAGCTTTATTTGTTATATGAGGATTGAATTATGATATTTCATTTATCCATACAAAATATCTTGATCAAATTCATTCTCTTCTGACTCTCCCTTAAAACTCTCAAACCTCTTAGTACAACCATTTCAACAAGTTTCATTGTTCTATTTTTACATATATATTTTATTTGTTTTTCATTATTTTTATTGTAAAGGTGATACATAGTGGGGTTACAATTACATAAGTCAGGTAATAAGTGTATTTCTTTTTGAATAGTGTTACCTCTTCCCTCATTTTCTCCCCATTTTTTCCCTCCTGGCTCTCCTCCCCAACAAGTTTTATAGTTCATTTTCAATGTAGTGTCTAGTGAGTATCTCTGCTGCATTTGTTCACCTTTTGTCCAACCATTTTTCACATAGGTATATAAAGTATTATAATCACCCTCCTTGACTGCCATTTGACCAATCCTCCACTGGTATTCCCTTCAAATAGAACCTGCTTTACCATTCTATTATTCATTTTTTAGTGTATGTTAATTGTGCCCAAGAGTTTCACCATGGTATTATACATGTGCATATATGAGAATGTATTATACTTAATATTAACCCTCTTTATTTCTCTTTTCCCTTCCCTCCTCTTTATTATTCAAGAACATCAATGAACTTCCCAATGACTTCTGCATGCAGAAGCAACGTATTTCAATAGCCTTCAACCTCCATCATTCTTTTCCTTTCTTCTTTTTCCTCTTTCTTTTCCTCTCTTGTCTCCCATGTAGTCCTCAAATCATAATCATGTCTGGTACACACACACACACACACACACACACACACACACACACACACTTGATTTTTTTAATATAAGAGACCTTTATCCTTTTTATTTCTGAGCCTGGATTACTTCAATTAAAACAATGATCTTCACTGTCATCCATTTACCCACAAATGACTTATATTCTTTCTACATTCTATAGTTGTAGGGCATCTGAGCTGCTTCCATAGCTTAGTGTTATATGGGAATTCAGTCATGAGATACAGAGAAGCCACATTTTGAGAGGGCAATTGGAAGTCTTTAATAGAACACTGGCAACTGTGAACTGATACATGTCCCCCCAAAAAAGTTGCAGCTTCGAATACAGTTAAAGCTGTTAGAAAACTGAACCACGAGGGTAGTAAAGGAAGAGCAGAAAAACAATTTCAATAAAGCAGATCAACTATAATGGAGAGCTGAACTGGGACGCCATGGTGACCTGAGGAGAGTCAGGAGACAAGGCATGGCATCAAATGGCACCTGAAGTGGTCAGGGTCTAAATAGCATCATGGGCAGGGGCAGGGTCACAGGGCGCTTGAGAGTTCAGAGTCTCTCGAGTTCATGGCACGGGTCTGGCAGGTCCAGTAACCTGTTGTCCACATCCCCGCCTCTGCCTCTAGGAATCTAGGCATGCCCATCACCTGGGAGTGGGATTTCATCTTCATCCACCAAGACACCAAGATGGCCCCAGTTAGACTCAATTCCCTATTACCCACCAAGATGGCCCCAGTAACACCCAGTATCAATGTTTCATTAGCTGTTGTAAACAGTGCTGATAAACATATATGTATAGGTGTCCCAGTGCTATCCTGACTTACTTTCCTTCAGATATATACTCAAGGATCATATCACTAGATCATAGGGTAGTTTTATTTTTAGTTTTATGAGGGACTTCTGTACTGTTTTCCACTGCTGCACTAATTTATATTCCCATCAACAGTGTATGAAGGTTCTTACTCCCCTGTATTTCCATTTGCATTTGTTGTTTATGGTCTTGTTCATGGCATGTCTCACTGGAGAAGAAATTTCATTGTTGTTTTGATTTGCATTTCCTTAAAGACCAAAGTTATTGAACATTTCTTCATGTATTTATTGGTCATTTGCATTTCTTCTTTAGAGAGCTGTCTGTTCAGTTTATTTACCATTTCATTAAATAAGTTGTTGATTCTTTGGGAGTTTAAGTTATTATGTGGCATAAGGAAACTCACTAAAAGCTGTTGGGTAACAGGGGCTAGGAGGAAGAGGGAAAGAAAAAGCAATAAAGGGGTTTCATCTGATTAAAATATAATGTATGTATATGTGAAAAACTGTAAAGAAGCCCCTTAGGACAATTAATATACACTAAAAAATGAATAACCAGAATGTGAAACTGGTTCTGTGATGAGAAAGATACTTGTAAAAATATAATATCATCTATTACTCCTATAAAACTGATCAATAGGAATTAAGTTGGTAAAAGTATTACTTCGAAAGTAGAGCCATGGGGCTGGGTAGTTGGCTCAGTGGTAAAGTGCTTGCCTCAGATGCATGAGGCCCTGAGTTCAATTCCTCAGCACCACATAAGCAGAAAAAGCTGGAAGTGGCACTGTGCCTCAAGTGGTAGAGCACTAGCCTTGAGCTGAAATGCTGAGGGATAGCGCCCAGGCCCAGAGTTCAGGCCCCATGACCAGCAAAAAAAAAAAAAGGAAAGAAAGAAAGAAAGAAAGAAAGAAAGAAAGAAAGAAAGAAAGAAAGAAAGAAAGAAAGAAAGAAAGAAAGAAAGAAAGAAAGAAAGAAAGAAAGAAAGAAAGAAAGAAAGAAAGGAAAGAAAGAAAGAAAGAAGGAAAGAAAGAAAGAAAGAAAGGAAAGAAAAGAAAGTAGAGCCATATCTGTCAAAATGCTTCTTTATCCGGTACTGGGTAAAGAAACTTGTATCAATACATAGTTTTATGTGAATGACTGCAAAAAACATCATATTAGCCCGGAGCAGTGGCTCATGCCTGTAGTGTTAGCTACTCAGGAGACTTGAAATTGAGAGAACTATGTTTCCAGGACAACATGAACAAAAAGTTCATGAGACTATACCTCAACTAATGAAAAGCTGAATACAGAAGCATGTGACTGTCATCTTCCAGAAGCATAAACAGGAGGATCACAGCCCATGCCAGCCCTGGCAAAAAAAAAAAAAAGCAATACCCAGTTCAAAACTAAAAACAAAACAGGCTAAAAACATGGCTCAATAAACAGATGATGCTAAGTGAAATGAACCCTAAGGTATGGACACAAGAGATTCTTCTTTGTTGTTGTTCTTAATGTACTATGTGATTTTTTTGTTTGTTTTGTATGTTCTTTATGGTAAATCCCTTGGTGTCACTGTATTTGATTTGGGTGCCTTCTATCTCGTATATACACTTATATAATTTGGGGAGGGGAAGGGGAATAACAAAATGCTGAAACAAGGACACAGGATGACCCACTGCAACAATGATACCTACAAGACACTATGTTAGAAATGAATTTTACAATTTTGGGCGGGAGGGAGGGGGGCACAAGGGAGTGGGAGAAGGAAAGTATAGTAGGAGAAAAACAAAGGAGGGGGTAACAATGCTCAACAAGAAATGTACTCATTACCTTACTCATGTAATTGTAACCCTTCTATACAGCATCTTTAAAATAAAATAAATTTTAAAAAAGGAGCAGAGCCCCACCTTTTCATTGGAAGGATGGAATATGAACCCAAAAATAGGGATGCCTTTAATCCTAGCTTCTCACAGGCTTAGATCTGAGGGTCACAGTTTGAAGCTAGCCCTGGAGACTCTTACTATTTAGTTATTATTTAGTTAATATTATTTAGTTATATATTATTTAGTTATATAAATTTAGTATCTTATTTTTATAGATTGACTAAGTTGTTAAATAACTTTTAAGTAATTCATATAATAGGCATCACTAGTTTTATATTTGCATATAAAATGGCTTGAATATAATATTGCATATACTTTGTTGACAAAATATTTTAGCAATATAGCCAAACTCATGCCTATAATCCTAGCTACTCAGGAGGCTGAGATCTGAGGATTACAGTTCAAAGTCATCCTGGGCAGGAAAGTTCATGACACTCTTATCTCCATTTAACCATCAAAAAGCTGGGAGTGGTAGAGAGCCAGCTTAGAGTGGAAAAGCTAAGGGACAAAGCCCAGGTCCGAAGTTCAAGCTTCAGTACTAGTTTACACACACACACACACACACACACACACTGAAAACAAGAATTAATTGTAATCCACTGACCAAAGTTTCACAGAATGAAAGTTTCTCATTTTGTGGGCTTTCTTCTTAGAATGTCAAGGAACTGATAAATAAATGTGCAAGCCAACATGAATATCAAGAAGGATAAAATTGATGATGCAATTATGTATTATAATTACTAATGAGAATAATACTAAATTACATAGCTTTCTATTGAACTATGTAAAATATATGGGTAATCATGATTGGAGGTTTTGTTTGTTTCTTTTGACTGGTTGAACAGCTTGAACTCTGGGCCTGGGTACTGTCCTTGAGCTCCTTTTCCTCAAGGCTAGCACTCTACCACTTGAGACACAGCACCACTTCTAGCTTTTTTGTGATTTAATTGAAGATAAGAGTCTCACCAAATTTCCTGCCCTAGTGTAGCTTCAGACCAAGATCCTCAGATCTCAGCCTCCAGAGTAGCTAGGATTACAGGCATGGCCACCAGTGCTCAGCTTATGGTTATTCTGTAACTTAGCACCATAGCATTTTTGTTTCTAAATACTATAATACAGATTAGGAAGAAACAATCAGAAAGCTTGTATAGAAAATTTATATTTCAAAAAGATGATGACACATGATTTGGTTATGAGTTTCAGCTTTGAAACAAAGCAGATCCCATAAATATTTTTATTATTCATGAAATATTAGGAAGGCATAAAATGTGGAGTGATAACAATTAATAGAACTAAATATTTTGTAATGACAACACTGTAAGATCTCTGTGGGGCACTAAAATGAATATAACTATTCTCGAGAGATCCATTGTTGAGAAGAGTTATAAGACTACTGAGATATTGGAGGATGGCTTTGAGAAATTCCTCATGGTCTATAAGACAGCAGAGTTATGACCTGGATTTTGTCTTGTTCACCCAAGTTCAAATCTTATGAGGTCAAAAGTAAGCAGACTGGATATTTATAAGTACAACCAGTCAGACCTAGAATTTAACTTAAGCATCTATTTTCCTAATACTCAATACTGTGTTCTCTGCTTAAATAGTACTTCCCAAATATCTATGTGGGATTACTAAAGAGAAATATTTACTAGTATAAAAGTACGCTCATGTTTCACTTTTTATTTCCTGAAATACTTTGCTTCAACCTTCACAAGAAAACATCAATACTGAAAGCTAATTACTGTGAACTTCGCTAGTGTGTGACAGAAAAGCAATGATTTTACACCCTGTCCATCACAGCAGAAACTTGACTATCTAAAACAGAAGAAACAGCTGAATACTACATCAAACCCAGTGTTTGAATAGATGGGAAGTAACTTAACAGGAGAGGTTTTCTTACATATTTCTAGATAGCTTTGTGGATGATGACTGAATCTGTAAGATGTGTGTTCTCTGGGGACAGAAATCCAGTGGAATAAAACATAATATAAGGAAGAAAGAAGTTCAAATGGAAAACACACTATACTACAATCCCAGTGACAGAGCTGCCAAGAATTAAGGCAAGTATTTTTCCAATTTGTGTTTTAGAGAAAAATGAAAAATAAATACATATTGTATATCCCTTTAAACTCAAAAATAAGTATGTCTGTATAAGCATATATGTTTCTAACAAGGCACACATATATGTTTCTAACAAGACAACAAGGTTAAAGATTTTGATGGAATGATAAGATAAACCAGTAAGTAAATAAGATCCTTAACTGTTAAATAAAAGAATTACTTTATATGCTCATAGTAAATATACATAATACATAGAATGTTTTTGTTTTGTCGTTGTCTTAAAAACTAGCCCAAAATGTTAATGGTAAAAAATGAGTTCCATTAAAATTTAATAATAATGTTTTTAATTTTAATATTTTATTTGCTGAGACAATCACTCACAGGGATCTTATATATAAAGAGACTAGTGAGTTGCAACATAGTCTTGTTATTTTTGTTTTCACCGCTTGACAGAATTAACATGATCTATTTGCCTTTTTAGGTGGTAGAAATCTCTCTGTGTATACAACATGGAAAAAGAAGGAAAACACATGGTGCACATGAATGATTCAACAGAAAAGGTAACATTTTTGCATTCGCTGGACATGAAGCAAAAATTCCTTCTTTTGCTCACCTTTTCTCAATGATGTGATGACTTCCTGTGAGAAGATTTCCTAACTTTTTCTGTATTAAAATTATAGACATTTGTCAATGAGGATATGTTGATCATAATGAGCTATAGCTTTCATCATCTCTTTTTAATTCTTTTCCCTTAAGTATTTTTAAAAGATTAGAAAGAGAGATGGAGAGAGAAAGGGAGATGAACCATACAATAATCACGAAGTTTGTCCTCCTTGGCCTTACTGATGATCCTGACCTTCAGATAGTAATTTTCCTCTTTTTATTTATCACGTACTTACTAAGTGTTGCTGGAAACCTGACTATCATCACTCTCACCTTCGTGGATCCCCGTCTACAAACACCTATGTATTTCTTCCTCCGGAACTTCTCTTTTTTAGAAATCTCATTTACAACTGTCTGCATCCCTAGGTTTCTAGTGGCTATTATTACCAGGGACAAGACAATTTCCTACGATAATTGTGCAGCTCAGCTCTTTTTCTTTATCTTCATGGGAGTGACTGAATTTTACATTCTAACCGCCATGTCTTATGATCGCTACGTGGCCATTTGCAAGCCCTTACATTACACCACCATCATGAGCAGAAAACTCTGCACCCTCCTTGTGTTGTGTGCCTGGCTGGGGGGTTTTCTGACCATTTTCCCACCCCTGATGCTTCTGCTGCAACTGGATTACTGCGCTTCCAATGTCATTGACCACTTTGCCTGTGACTACTTCCCCCTCTTACAACTGTCTTGCTCAGACACATGGCTCCTGGAAGTAATTGGTTTCTACTTTGCTCTAGTGACTCTGCTCTTCACTCTGGCCTTGGTGATTTTATCTTACATGTATATTATCAGGACTATTTTGAGAATTCCATCTGCCAGTCAGAGAAAAAAAGCTTTCTCCACCTGTTCCTCTCACATGATTGTCATCTCCATCTCTTATGGAAGCTGCATATTCATGTATGCTAATCCCTCTGCAAAAGAAAAGGCTTCATTGACCAAAGGAGTAGCTATTCTCAATACCTCTGTTGCTCCCATGCTGAACCCCTTCATCTATACCCTGAGGAATCAACAAGTAAAACAAGCCTTCAAAGATGTGGTCCACAAAGTAGTGTTTTCCATCAAAAAAATCCAATAGATGTTTGTGAATATAGAGACTATAAAAAAAAAGCAGCTAAGTCAAATCTTAAAATTTATCAATGTCTGTCAGAACTCTGTTCTCTTAGATGTTTGTCATATACCACATCGTAGTCAATTTTCTGTTTCCCAGTCTGATCTGTGCATTCAAGTATCTCCAACGTATTATTTTAAAATAGAACAAATTTTATTTTCTCCACAGAATTTCCTGGAAATGTATTTCATAGTATATTTTAAGACATGATACAATGATACATTTGTGCACCAGGTTGTATTTCAAAAGTAGGGTGTCAAGTTTTGCATACTCTCTTCTCTATTCTCAAGATGAACATTGACAATTTCATAACAGTTTTCAACAATTCACATCCTGTATTTCTGCTCATTAAATTCAATGACTACAGGTCATGTGTTACACATTGCATTGAGTCTTACTTGGAAAGCGTGTGGATTTTAAAGTGTGCCACTTTTAATTTCTGTATAAACTGAGTTTCTTGTTTTAAAATACAAAAATAGGGCTGGGAAGATGGCTCAGTGGTAGAGGACTTGCCTTGCATGCCTGAGGCCCTGGGTTCGATTCCTCAGCACCACATAAGCAAAAAGAAAAAAGCCGGAAGTGGCGCTGTGGCTCAAGTGGTAGAGCGCTAGCCTTGAGCTGAAGAGCTGAGGGACAGCACCCAGGCCCAGAGTTCAGGCCCCACGACTGGACCCCAAAAAAAAATACAAAAATAAATTTAGTATATATTGTGATTGTTTTCATCATAGGAGCATCAATTCAAAAATCAATCTTTTAGAATGAGTTATTACTTGTCCCAGATGCAGGTGAAGGTTTGTGAAGTGTCCTTCTAAAAGTAGGGACTCTTCACTTAGGGTCCTTGACTTTGATTACAAAGTAAGGATTTCTGGACAAGTCACAATGCTAAGAAAACGTGGAAGAGCTTTGTTCTGTAGACAAATGAGCCAGTAAATAAGCAAGTAGGGATGCAGACAAACAGGCAAGCAAAAAAGTAGAGACACACTCTAACAGAGTGTAGGTGCTCTGGAAGGGAGAGACACATAGCTCTTTGGCCTCAAGAGTATTTTTGTGACAAAAGAGGGTATCTGACTTAAAGAAAGGAATTTGTCTTTGCTCTCAGTCACTCCTAATGTTATTAACACTTTCTGTTTCTGGCTTTTGTTAACCATTCTGGTTGTTTATTTTTGGGGGAAGAATTTCTCTCAGAAAGGCATACATCCATTCTTGGGATAAGAAATGAATCTCTCAGGAAGAAATGCATCCTGCTGTCTCTCTGAAGCAAAGATAGTGCTTCTGCATTTCTAAATACCATGTTTCTGAGTTGCCTTCACAGGAAATGCTTCATTTTCCTCAATTTATCCTGTCCAATTTTCCCCTTAAAAAACTTTGGTCCCTTAATCTTAAGGGAAGTAAATGAATGAATATCTCCTGTATTTGCTTTAAGCTTAAGTTTTTTGAACTCCTGGTAGCCATGGACCATGCCTCATTTTCCCTAGTCTATCTTGACTCATTACTTACTAATTAACAGTTGCACTGAGAGAATTTCAACTTCATATGTTCATTTCCTCTCTTGTTCTCCCTAATAATATTGATTCAAAAATTTTACCATATCTCATTTCTATGCTTGTAGACTACTATAACTTACAATATAAAATATAAAAAGTGGCTCCTAATGTTTCTAAAATAAAAATATTTTGTACAGATATTACATATTACAAAGGACTTTTAACCTTTATAAAACCCCAACTATTCTTGAGATATAGAAATTTAATTATGCCAATATAAGAAAGTAACATCTCTTTGAGGGATTTAATCTTTATAAACATTTGTGATACTTAAGATTAACACATGCCTCAAATTTATTTTCAGATACCTTTCACTTTTCTATTTCTTTAATTCTTTATTTTACGAATGTGTCCAATAAAGAAGTACTTCCATGGAGTAAGATATTTGATCTTGTCCTTGTGTAAATCTCAGAGAAAAAAAAGTAAATAAATCAATATATAATTTTATTTCTTTTTTCTCCATATTCTGTACCAATTGCAAATACATTGGCTTCGAAATAAAAGAACATTTGTTTATACCATTGATAATTTACAAAGTTATACCAAGAAGGCATTCATTTATTATTACCCAACAAATAATAAGTAATATGACACTTTTTTATTATTAACTTTAAGTATGAGACAGGATAAATACAGGAAAATGAGGCCTAGTGAAGACAACTCGGAAACACTGGTATTTAGAAACTTCGAAGCACTATCTTGCTTCAAAGAGAGACAGCAGGATGCATTCCTTCCTGAGAGATGCATTTCTCATCCCAAGAATTAACATTTGTCTGGTAGAATGTGTGCCTTCCTGAGAAAAATGCTTTCCCAAAACTTAAGCAACTTCCTACCCAAAATGCAGAGAACAGGGCACCTTTCTTTTTTGTGGCAGGATGCATTCTTACCTGGAAAAAAATGCCCCAAATATCCAAAAATTCAGAAAGTGTAACACCAGGAGTAATTAGAGCATAAGACCCCCTGACTTTACCATAGAAATAACCCTGAGGCCAAAGAGCTGTGTCTCTCCTCTAAAGTACATACACTCTGTGAGAATATGTCTCTGATTTTCTGCTTTTTGTCTGCTTGCCTGCTTGTTTACTTACTCAATAAATCTCTCCCAAGTTTTCTTACCATTGTGACTTGTCCAGAAATTCTTATTCCGCAATCAAAGTCAAGGACCCTAAGTAAAGAATTCCTACTTTTAGAGGGAAACGTCACAAACCTTCAACTGCATCTGATGACAAGAAGTTGTTCACAGGAACTACCATTTTACAAAGCAATTAATGAATGCTGATCAGTTTGCCTGGGAAAAGGGTCACTTTTCTCCATGCCAATCTGCACATAGACTTCACCCTTCCCTACTCACACCCCATCCCTGTTTTCCATGCAGGACCTTATGTACCCTACCCTAGAAGTCTTCACTCAGCACCTGTGTTGCCCAGGTGACTGGCACACCTGGGGGCAGTTCCCTCCTCTTTCTCTGAGGCCACATTCTGGATCACCCTGGTCATGCCTCCATCAGACAGTAGGAGGTTCCCAGAGGTCACATCCACAGTGACCACTCTCCTCCCCACCCTTCCCCTACATAACCCCAATCTCGCAAGGTGTCGACCTCTTTTCTTTTCTGTGCAGCTCCAGTGCGAAGGCCAGCAATTCAGAATAAACTTTTCTTTTTCCGACTGAAGACTACGTGGCAGTTTCCTATCAACTAAACCTAACAAATAAAATATATCTTGATTAACATTCTCACTCAACATCCTCACCCAGTCCTCTTCTATCCACCCCTTCCCTTACTCTTCTTAATTTTGTAGGATATACACTGGATTCCTGTCGGCATTTTCCCCCTCTTCTCCTCTTCCCCCACTACCTCTTTTCCCTGGCCCCACTTCACTTCTTTCTAATACCCACTAGTCTTTTATTTTGCTGAACTTTGCCTTGCTATGGAATGATACTATATGAGTTCTCCTTTGCATCTACTGCATTTCAATTAATACATTTGCATACAGTTGCATACCACCTAATGTATCTATTTATGAGTTTGTAAGCAAAATCTCATGTCCATGTATAAGGGAAAAGATGGATCCTTTCTCTCATATGTCTCATTTTGTCTAAATACACGAAGAACTGTTTGTTTAATTATTGATTTCTGAGATTTATCTTCAATTGACAGTCCATAAAAAGAAAATTAGGTACATTTGTTTCACTGGAATTCAATTGTGAGATACAGAGAAGCCACATTTTGAGAGGTAAAGTTGAGCGTGTTTATTAGAAAGCCAGCTACTGCAAGTGGACATATGTCTCCCCAAATCTTGCAGCCTCTAGTACACTTAATACTGTTAGGAAACTGAACTGCCAGGAGAGTGAAGCAAAGAAAAAGCAGAAAAACAATCTCAACAAACCAGATGAATTCTAATGGAGAGTTGACACCATCGTGACCTGAGAAGAGACAAGAGGCATGGAGCAAAATGGCAGTTGAGGTGCTGGGGCCTAAACAGGGTCAAGGTCAAGGGACAGGGTCACAGTGAGTTCTAGAGTTCAAAGAGTCTGGAGAGTTCATGGTATACATCTGGCAGGTCCAGTAACCTATTGTCCAGATCCCTGCCCCTGCCTCTAGGAATTCAAGCAAGCCCATCATCTGGGGGTGGGAGGAGGGCTTCACCTCCTTAAGAATTTTTGGAAAGTCTCTCCTCCACCAAGATGCCAAGATGACAACAGTGAGAAGACTGGATTCTTGTCAGTATCTATATTTCACATTCATTTTTCAAGTCTAATTCTAAAGTTGTTTCCTTTTTGCTAAATTAATATCAGATAAATGTACATAAGAACCACACTGTTGTATTATGGACCTCCTCCAGTAAGAATGGCTACTACCAAAAAAAAAAAAGACAAAAGATACAGGGATGTGAATATGATCCTGTCTGGGATATGAATATTAATGGGAGTGAGGAGGCCAAATGAAGAGAGTGAAGGAGGAAGAATTGATCAAAGGTCAAAGCATTTTATGTACATGTGTGAAAATACAACAAGGAAATTTGCTGAGACTGGTTTGAGAAGGCATTGAAGGGAAAAGAAGGAGCATGATAGAAAGGGGATCAACATACGCTGCATGTGAGGATGGATGGACATGTCAACATGAACACCATGAAACTTCTTTGTTCAGTTAGTTGATGCTAATAAAAACATTGTTGAAGAGTTTGTGGAAGAAATCAGGAAACTAGTCACTACTCCAATTTTTTTAAGTTTATTTTTGTCAAGGTGATGGACAGAGGGGTTCCATAAAAGTACATACAGTTACATAGGTAAGGTAATAAGTACATTTCTTGTCAAACTTGTTACCCCTCCCCTCATTTTTTCCCTACTTTTCCTCCCCCATCCCCAATAGTTATAGATTATTTCCAACAGATGGTCTTGTTTATATTGCTGTTACATTGGTTCCCCCTTGTCCTTTGTCTCACCATTCTGTTGTTCCCCTTCCCTTCCCTAATTCAAATAAACATATATTTGGGGCTGGGAATGTGGCCTAGTGGTAGAGTGCTTGCCCAGCATGCATGAAGCCCTGGGTTCAATTCCTCAGTACCACATAAACTATTCAGATTTTTTAAGTGAGACAAGGTAATAAGATTTTCCCAGAGGTAATAATTTCCATTATTTCTACGTAAATAAATGAATCAATAATTTCAGTATTCATCTGGTTGTGTGTCAATGATCAATTCAAACATATTTTTTTTCTTTTAACTCATCTGTATTTGCTCTTTCAAAGCACACCGTGAGCATACTACACCTCCACACACAAGCTCTGCTGCTGAGTGGCTTTAATGTTTTACAATACAACATCTAAGGAAGTTCATTTTTATTTCTCTAAATAGTACACTTTTCTTTAGAAAACAAGCCCTGTGGAGTTCCATCAAGTTGTGTCAGCCTAACATATACATATTTCTAGAGGACTAGCACATGCAGCATTAACTACAATGGATAGAAATTTAATTGGGGGGCTGGGAAGGTGGCTCAGTGGTAGAGCGCTTGCCTTGCATGCATGAAGCCCTGGGTTCCATTCCTCAGCACCACATAAAGAAAAAAGCCGGAAGTGGTGCTGTGGCTCAAGTGGTAGAGCACTAGCCTTGAGCTGAAAGCTGAGGGACAGTGCCCATGCCCAGAGTTCAGGCCCCAGGACCAGTCCAAAAAAAAAAAGAAATTTAATTGGACCCTTTCTGATGAAACTTAAACCATTTCAACAAAAAGAATTCTTTAAATATCAAGGTAATGTGCCAGAACACATCAGTCTGCTAAGGAATCTGGCTTTAATAGCTAAACACATTAAAGACCATAAACAAGTGACATTACAGTTTACAACAAACATATCCACCTATTAAAAACCACGGTGAAGCTAGAAAAAAAAAACATTACTAATCTTCTTTGCCTACAGTATCACAGTATCACTTAAAAGTAGAAAGAAATCTTATCCTCCCCTTTAAGTAGATAATAGATTTTCCAGGATTTTGTTTATTTTTGTTAACATTTTAAAAGTCTGTACAGCATCAAACATATTGTTTTAATTAGAGGTTTGTTCTCCCATTTTTGTTGTCTTCATCTGTTCCATTTGCAGATACATTTATTTGAAATCTGGTTAATGATCAGCATTTTTGGAGTTAAATGAACATATTCTTTTTTTATTTTTTTATTTAGAGAATACTTTATTGGTTTCTGTAATCAAACCCACATAGATAAACCCTTACATCTTTTTTCAATTTTTAATTTTGTAATATCTTTAAGTAGTTGTACAAAGAAGTTCCCATCCCACAAAACAATATATGAATACAAAGTGTCTGACAACATTGTTACCCATTGCTCCTAATCCACCCCTTCTCACTTTTCTTTTTTTTATTGAGATTAGGTGATACATAAACTTCACATATTTCCAAGTACTGTGCAATAGTGATACTTAGTTAAAATCACAAATAAATTTTAACCTTCATAAGGCAAATTGTCATTATCATGGTTTATAAAGTTTGTGAATTCTATGAGCTTTGACAGTACAATTATTTCTTCCACATCAGGTGATATTTACATTTCTTTCCTTTTGCTTAGTGTAAGCTGTTCTCTCTTTCCTTCTCATTCCTCCCTCCCATCACTGTCTTTGGATTGCTTAGTTCATTTTCATCTAAGTCCAGTGCAGCTGATCGACCCCTCTGTTGTATGTTTTCCCATTTCCCACTGATTCTGTGTCCTCCTCCTAGCTTCCCTCTGTTGCACACACACACACACACACACACACACACACACACACACACACACACACACATATACATATGTATACCATATATGTGTTCAAGATCATGGAGTCATTTAGCAATGATATGACAGAATGAGTGGAAGTCCTTTGTTTCTCGAATCCTGTTTACTTTGTCATATCTCCTTGTATTTTGGCTTTAGCATCCACATAACAGGGAGACCATGTGCCATTTGTCTCTTTTCTCTTGGCTTACCTTGCTCAAAATGATTTGCTCTACTTCCATCCATTTCCCTGCAAATGCCATTATTTTGTCCTTTCTAATGGCTGCATAATATTCCATTGTATATAGGCACCACAAGTTTTAGATCCACTCATCAGTAGTGGGGCATGTGAGTTGTTTCTATATCTTGGCTATTGTGAACAGTGCTGCAGTGAACATGGAGGTGCATATGTCCTTGTATCTTGGTTCCTGTTGCTTAGGGAATATGCCTAGGAGTGGTATGGCTGGGTCATAGGGGAGGTCTATATTTAGCTTTCTGAAGTACCTCCAGACTGCTTTCCAAAGTGGTTGTATTAGTATACATTCCCACCAGCAATACAGAAGGGTTCCTCTTTCTCCACATCCCCTCCAGAATTTGTTGTTGGCTGAATTTAGGTTATGAAGCCCTTACATCTTTAATACATTGCATTTACCCCTGTACAAATAGAAAAAAATAAGTTTAACATTTCTAGATGAAGAACATATGCTTTATACAGTTATTTATATTAAAAAAGAATATAGGGGAGTTCCGGGAAGATGGCGGAGGAGAAGCTGGAATCTGAACAAGCTCTTGCATAGAAAACAGTTTCAGAGTTCCAGTGAACAGTCCCAAGCCAGAGAATCACACCAAGTGTTCCATCACAGGACAGAGAGTTAGTCAAGAGAGGGGGAGCCAAGCAGACACATCTGAGCAGCTGCCGCTGCGGCGGCAGGGTCGCAGCGGCGACCACCGCCGCGGAGGCATACCTGAGACGCAGTCCGGGACGAAGGAGCCAGACGGAGCAGACGAGCGGATTCTACTCAACACCAGCAAGAACCAACAAGGAGCGGACAACTTCATCCTGCACTTTGCAGACCAGAGACGACCCGAGATCCAAGACTCCGCGTGAGTAGAAGCCCCACTTCCTCACTCCTCTGGGAGCAGAGGAGGGAAGGCCACCCCTCCCCCCCCAGCACCGGTGATCTCCATCTTGGATACCGACAAAGCTCGGAGGAGCGGCTAGCTCCAGCTCAGGCCTTGGAATAGAGCTAGTCATTTGGCAGGTCACAGGAACTTGGCGGCGAGGTGACCTCACAGACTCAGTTCCATCCAGGGAGGGGTCGCCCAGCTCAGGCACCAGCCACTGGAGTGGCTCTCCTCGCTGGGTGGCCAGAGCCAGAGGCTGCCCCTCCCTCTAGCAGCCACCACAATCAATTGAAAAACAGAAACCCTGAGAATGGCTCCAGGCTGGGTGCTGTGAGTTTTTTTTCACAAAATAGCCCCAGGGAAAAGCTACTGTTCGTTGAAAGGCCTCAACTCTACCCAGAACCTAGCCTCATCACTGCATCCCCCTCTTTTGTGATTCTCAAAGCAGATCACCCTCCCAGTAAACTAACCTGGGAGGGGGATCTCAAAATCTTGGGTAAAGCAGAGCATTTTCCTGCCTGTTCCAACAAACTGACTTAAGAAACCAATCAAGCCACAGGACCTCAAGCTGACCAGAGACTCCAACCAGACTCTGGTTACAGACAAAAGGGAGATACAGGACACTTCCCACCCCTCCCAAAAAAAAAAAAAAAAAAAAAAAATCAAAGAACTTTTTTATTTCTTCTTCTTCTTTTCTTTTTTTCTTTTTCTTGTTTTGTTTTTTTTCGTTTTTTGCTACCTTATATATATATAAAATTTTTTTTTTGCTTTTCTAAAACTTTTATTAATCTTTAATTTTTGCCTCTTCTGAAAAAATAATTGTTTTCCATTAACTTTTTTTTTTTTTCTCCTCTTATAATTTTTATTTTAGGAATACGTGAATGTGTGTTTTCTTTTCTTTTCTTGTCTTCTTTCTCTTTTTCTTTCATTCTTAATTATCTTTTTGTTTTTTTTTTCTAGCTCTACTGAACTTCTGATCTTTTCTTCTCACTTTCCTATCCTTTCCATCTTTTCCTCTTTGTTCATCTTTATGTGACTTAACTCTTGTCCTGCACATCCTCAGATAAACCCGTAGTTAACCAGTAGACCCTATCCCCCATTGTGTACACACTTAATCCACAAACTTATTACTCAATTCAAAACCTCTGAGACTTAAATTCACTAATAGCAGTACTTTATACCTATACAATATTTTAAGCATTTTTTTAAAGTTTTTCTCATCTCCTCTATGTCCCTCCCTTTCTCTCAACATATTCATATTCCTCTATAAATAGATGGTCTTTTAATCTCTAAAATAACATTAATTTTTACGTTTCTATTTTTTTTCTGGTCTCTTTTCATTCCCCTTTCCCTTATTCTTTTTCTCTCTCTCTCTACTTACATCCTACCCAACCTATTTCCTGCATTGTGATTAGGACATAGTTAACTCTCCCTGTGCCTCCCCACACCAATCTATTCCTATTTTTTACCCACATCTCTTCCTAACCCTAATAATTTCTGGCTTTCCAAATTCTTCTCTGCGGTTCGAAGTTCTTTAACATATAGTTGTTTGATGTCGAATAGATGTATCTGTTGAAATAGATTGTATCTGTAGACTATTGACTGTACAAATGCAAACTTTGGTTGATGGTTGCCTTAAGATAGTGTTCTAGCACAAAACTGGTGCTATCTTCATCTCAAATGGGCAGAGTAAGCCGGAAAAACACAAGAAAAATGGCAAATTCGGGTATCTCAATTCCCAATCCTGATAATCAGGGGTTAGAACAGATAATGAATAATCCAGAGGAGAGTTCCCAAACAGCTCTACAAACACTGGTGGCAAACATGATAAATGAAAAGTTTGACAACGTACAAAGGACTCTGTATGAGCGTGATAGGGAGAGAGAGGAGGCATCCCAGAAGTTTATACAGGAATATCATAAGCGTGAGGAAGCTACTCAAAAACTGATACAGGATTTGCGTGAACAACTTGAGAATACTCAAAGAGAAAGGGAGGAATGGCGTGAGCAGGCTGAGAACACTCAAAGAGATCTGCAGGAATCCCACGAACGGGAGGAAGCTAATCAAAGAGTAATACAGGAATTGAGAGACCAGGTAGAGAACACACAAAGATCACTAAAGGCATTCATGGAATCCATTAACAAAGAGCTGAAGGAAGTCAGGGAGACCACAAAGGGAATGCTGAATGGAACCCAACAGAAGGAATGGGAGCCCAAAGAAACCATAACCAATCAACTAAGTGATTTGAGGACAAACACTGAACACCAAATTAAGGAAGTAAAGAAATTCATACAAGACCTAAAACAGAGCTTCAACAAAGAACTTGAAGCCATCAAAGCTGACCAACTAGAAGGAAAAGAGATAAAAAACAAAGTAGAGAGTCTTGACAGCAGGTTAGACCATGCAGAAGATCGAATCTCAGGGATTGAAGACAGCCTAGATATTATAGAGAAAGAACATACAACCATCCAAGACAAGTCCAAGAAATATGATAGATCTATCCAACACCTGGAAGACACCATCAGAAGGCCTAATCTAAGGATAATGGGTGTAGAGGAACACCTAGAAACAGAAGTTAATGGTCTAGGAAATCTGTTTAACAGGATCCTAGCAGAGAACTTCCCAAACATGCAAAAAGATAGGCCTGTCCAGATACAAGAAGCCTTTAGAACCCCAAATAGACCAGACCAGAATAGGACATCCCACCGTCACATTATAATCCACACAGGATCAACTCAGAACAAGGAAAAGATCCTTAAAGCTGTCAGGGAGAAAAGGGTAATCACTTATAAAGGGAAACCAATTAGAATCACCTCAGATTTCTCAGCAGAGACAATCAAAGCAAGAAGAGCCTGGAATGATGTATGCCATGCCCTAAAAACAAACAACTATCAACCAAGAGTACTGTACCCAGCTAAACTCTCCTTCATAACTGAAGGCCAAATAAAAACCTTCCATAGCAAAGAAAAATTGAAACAATACATCTCCACCAAACCAGCCCTACAAAAGATTCTTAAAGATGTCCTACACATAGAAAACCAACAAGACCGCAATAAAGGCCAAGAAACTGCACCCAAACTGAGAATCCAAGAACCATAGGAAGAACCCAGTTTTCGCAGCCCCCAAGAAGGTAGATAACATGGCAGGAACTCCCAAATACCTCTCAGTCCTATCTCTTAATGTTAACGGACTGAACTCTCCAATTAAGCGACATAGACTGTCTAGTTGGATTAAAAAACAAGACCCTTCTATCTGCTGCCTGCAGGAGTCACATCTTGCCCATAAAAACAAACACATTTTCAATGTTAAAGGCTGGAATAAAATCTACCAAGCAAACGGACCGCATAAACAGGCGGGAGTTGCAATCCTAATATCAGATAAAATAGACTTCAAATTAAAATTCATGAAAAGAGATAAAGAAGGTCGCTACATACTAATTAAAGGATCTCTCCTTCAGGAGGATATTACAATTCTAAATATCTATTCGCCAAACAATGGAGCACCCAAATTTATCAAAGAAACACTACTTTCCCTCAAATCCCATATAGATCCAAAGACATTAATCGTTGGGGATTTTAACACACCACTCTCCCCACTAGATAGATCAACTCGGCAAAAACTCAACAGAGAAACCGCAGATCTAAACAGCTGCATAGATCAACTAGACTTAACAGACATTTACCGAACATTTCACCCAGCAGCATCAGAATACACGTTTTTCTCAGCAGCACATGGAACGTTTTCTAAAATAGACCACATTTTAGGCCACAAAGCAAACTTGTCTAAATTCAGAAACATTGAAGTTATACCTTGCATTCTCTCTGACCACAAGGGAATAAAGTTAGAACTCAACACCAAAAGCCACCAAAGAAAGTCCGGTATCACATGGAGGCTGAACAACACACTGCTGAATCATGAGTGGGTCATGGAAGAGATTAGAAAGGAAATTCAAATGTTCATGCTATTCAACAAAAATGAACACACAAAATACCAGCTCCTCTGGGACACAGCAAAGGCAGTACTCAGAGGCAAGTTTATAGCTCTGAGCTCCTACATCAACAAATTGGAGAGATCTGAAACTAACAATTTAATGACACATCTAAACCTCCTTGAAAAAGAGCAGCAAGATAAACCCCAATCCAGTAGATGGAAAGAAATAATCAAAATTAAATCAGAATTAAATGAATTAGAATCCAAAAAAACTATAGAAAGAATCAACAAAACAAAGAGTTGGTTCTTCGAAAAACTTAACAAAATTGACAGACCCTTAGCAAATCTTATCAGAAAAAGAAGAGAACACACCCAAATTAATAAACTCAGAGATGAGAATGGAAACATCACCACGGAAACAAGCAAGATTCAGAACATTATAAGGGAATACTTCTTAAAACTTTATGCTAATAAGTTTGAGAACTTGACAGAAATGGACCTCTTCCTAGCAAATATTGACATGCCAAAACTAAACCAAGATGAGGTAAACTATCTTAACAGGCCCATATCAAGCATTGAAATAGAAACAGCAATAAGAGACCTCCCAGCTAAGAAAAGTCCAGGACCAGATGGTTTTACAGCGGAATTTTACAAGGCCTTCAAAGCAGAGCTCACACCAATTCTCCTCCAACTCTTCAATGAAATTGAAAGAGAAAGCTCACTACCGAACACATTCTATGAAGCCATCATAACCCTCATCCCAAAACCAGGTAGGGACTCATCAAAGAAAGAGAACTATAGACCCATTTCTTTGATGAACATTGATGCGAAACTTCTCAACAAAATTTTGGCCAATCGACTTCAACAATTCATCCAAAAAATCATACACCACGATCAAACAGGATTCATTTCAGGGATGCAAAGCTGGTTCAATATACGCAAATCAATTAATATTATTCATCACATCAACAGGAGCAAGAATAAGAACCACATGGTTATCTCAATAGACGCAGAAAAAGCATTCGACAAGATCCAACACCCCTTTATGATGAAGGTTTTGGAAAAATTAGGAATCCATGGAACATTCCTCAATACAATAAAGGCTGTATATGACAAACCTACAGCCAGCATTATACTCAATGGTGAAAAACTAAAGCCATTTCCTCTTAACTCAGGAACAAGACAAGGATGCCCACTCTCTCCACTTCTCTTCAATCTAGTATTAGAATGCCTAGCTACAGCAATAAGACAAGATGCAGACATAAAGGGGATCCAAATAGGGAAAGAAGAAATAAAACTCTCCCTCTTTGCAGATGACATGATCTTGTATTTAAAGAATCCCATAGACTCCACTCCCAAATTACTCAAGCTGATTCAAAACTTTGGCAAAGTAGCAGGTTATAAAATTAACCCCCAAAAATCAATGGCTTTTCTGTATGCCAACAATGAGAAAAGTGTGGCTGAAATTAGGAAAGCAACTCCATTTGTAATAGCCTCACAAAAAATAAAATACCTAGGAATTAACTTAACTAAAGAAGTGAAGGACCTCTATGATGAAAACTTTAAAATCTTGAAAAAGGAAATCAACACAGAACTTAAAAAATGGCAAAACCTCCCATGCTCCTGGATTGGAAAGATTAACATCGTGAAAATGGCAATACTGCCCAAGGCTATCTACAAATTCAACGCAATACCTATCAAAATTCCACCCTCATTCTTCAAGGAAATAGAAGAGGCAATCCAAAAATTCATATGGAACAATAAAAGACCCCGAATAGCAAAAACACTCCTCAACGGAAAGAATACTGCTGGAGGAATATCAATACCAAATTTCAAACTCTACTATAAAGCCATAGTAATCAAAACAGCTTGGTAATGGCATAAGAACAGACCTCAGGACCAATGGAATAGAATTGAAAACCCAGAAATGAACCTACAGACCTATAGCCATCTAATCTTCGATAAGGGAGCTAAAACAATAGAATGGAAGACAGACAGCCTCTTCAGTAAATGGTGCTGGCAAAACTGGTTAACTACATGTAGAAAACTAAAGCTAGATCCTTATATATCACCCTGCACCAGAATCAACTCCAAATGGATCAAAGACCTTGAACTCAAAGCAGACACTCTGAAAACATTACAGGATGGAATAGGAGAAACCCTGGGTCTCCTTGGCTCAGGCCGAAATTTTCTGAATAGAGACCCGGAAACACAACAAATCAAAGAAAGGCTGGACAAATGGGATTGTATAAGGTTGCAGAGCTTCTGCAGGGCAAATGACATAGCTAGCAAGATCAATAGAAAGCCCACGGACTGGGAGAAGATCTTTACTAGCCATACAACGGACAAGGGTCTCATATCTAAAATATACTTGGAACTCAAAAAATTAAACCACCCAACAACAAATCCTCAAAGAAACAACTGCCCAATAAGTAAGTGGGCGAAAGACTTAAAGAGAAGCTTCTCTGAAGAAGAAAGAAGGATGGCCAATAGACACATGAAGAAATGTTCAACATCCCTTGCCATAAAAGAAATGCAAATCAAAACAACATTGAGATATCACCTCACTCCAGTTAGAACAGCAAAAATCAAGAACTCTAACAACAACAGATGCTGGAGGGGATGTGGACAGAAAGGAACCTTACTTCATTGTTGGTGGGAATGTAAACTTGTTCAACCACTTTGGAAAGCAGTATGGAGGTTCCTCAAAAGACTCCACATAGAGCTCCCCAACGACCCAGCAATCCCACTTTTGGGCATTTACCCAAATGATCACAAACAAGGCCACACTAAAGCTACCAGCACAACTATGTTTATTGCAGCATTATTTACCATAGCTAAGACATGGAACCAACCCAGATGCCCCTCAGTAGATGAATGGATCAAGAAGATGTGGTATATATACACAATGGAATTCTATGCCTCCATCAGAAAGAATGACATTGCCCCATTTGTTAGGAAATGGAAAGGCTTGGAAAAAATTATATTAAGTGAAGTAAGCCAGGCCCAAAGAAACATAGGTCCCATGGTTTCCCTTATTTGCAATATCTAGTATAGGTATGAGTCAAGCGGAAAAAGTCAGATAATGTGATGTTAGGAAAATAAAACCTCAAATATGTATTTTAATGTTTTTGTTTCTTTCATGCATGTGTTTCTAATGCATTTATAAGATTATTTCTTTGTTGCTTTGTGTGTCCCTCCCCCACAGTGTAACCCCTGCTTTCACTATATTTGATGTCAGTATAACATGTGGAGGAGACGGGGACAAACAAGTCGTTTAAGGATTCAGGTGGACCTGTTGCAACAATGAGAAGTACAAAATGTCATGTCAAAACCAGCTTTACAATGTCGGTGGGGGGGGGGGGGAGGGGGGGTATGATTGGGTGGGAGGGAGGGGGGAGGCTGGGAAGGGAGGTGAAGGGTAAACAAAGGAGGAGGATGCAATGCTTGGTAAGAAATGTATGCATTATCCTGCCCATGTAATTGTAACCCCTCTGTACAGTATGTTCTCAAATAAAATAAAATAAAATTTAAAAAAAAAAAAAAAAAAAAAAAAAAAAAAAAAAAGAATATAGGGAGAAATTGTTGAATGTAGTATCAGTTGAAAGTATGCAGCATCATATTTCCTAACATATATTTTCTTGGCTCATAACTATCCTTGCGATGAGAATGCTCCCTGCACAATTATATACAACAATCTAATGAAAATAAGTAATAACAGCAAATGAACCTTGTCAAAAGGTAGTAAGTTCAGCTCTTAGTAAATTTCATTGCTGTATTAATCATGGAAGACTCACACTCAATTTGTGTAAGGGTTCCCTAGTGATGTCTAATCACAGAATATTTAGATGAATATGTATGGCATGCATCCACAATTATATCATGAATAGTGTTTTCATTGCCCTAAAATTCTCGTATCTTCTACCTATTTATCTCTATCTCCCTCCACTGGTTCCTAAAAAAAATCAGTCATCTTTTTCCTATCCTGGCTTTACCTATTCCAGAACATCATCTAGGTACAATCATATGTATGTAACCTGTATGGATTGGCTCCTTTCACTAAAAAATATGCATTTGTGGCTCCTTTCACTAAGAAATATGCATTGGAGTTTCTTCCCTGTCTTTCCATGGCTGGATAGCTCATTTACTTTTAGTGTTGAAAAATATTTTGCTTATTTTCCTGGTTTATAGACCCATGTACCTGTTAAAATACTTCTTCCTTGCTTCCCACTTTGGGCAACTCTAAATAATGTTGATATAAATATCCATGTACAGGATATTGTATGGGCATAAATTTTCAACTTCTTGGAGTAAACACCAAGAAACATGACCTCTCCATCTATAGAATAATTACAATTAAGAAAATACCCAGCTATTTTCCAAAGTGGCTGCACCATACTGCATTACTATCAGAAGAGAATGAGAGTTCCTGGCTCTCTCTGGAAAACCCCAGGCCACCAGCATGTGGCCTAGCTAGCCCAGATAGGTGGCCATCCTGACAGTGTTGCACTTACCAAATGACACAAGGTGTGTAATATCTTTTCACATTGCTATTTACCATCTACAAATGATTGACAATATGTGATTGCTGTGGATAGTTTTTCTCTTTGACTATCATATATTAACTGTATAAAGAGACAATTATAAACTTTCTTATCAATATTAATAAAAGCCCAGTGTCAAATGATTCAGCCACATCTTTTAATGATGTGTCTCTTTGGCACCATTTGTTTACTTAATCAGTTCCCTGGAGGAAACAAAAAAAAGACACAGATAAAATAAGTCCAGTTCTAATAGTGCAACATTTCTAAGGCAGAGAATTCTTTAATTTCGGTTGGCCACAGCAGCATTTTCAGGGAAATGAAACATTCTCTGAAGACTACAGAAAGTGTTTCCAAGGTTTCGTGAATGTGTAATTATAGCGCTGCAAAAATATTCATTTAGAAAGTTTGTGCAAATGCCAAGGAAAATGTTTTACTAAATGGTTTGAATTATATGGAAGAAACAAATGAAAGAGTACATGAGTCAACACAGGCTTAACTGTGTTCACACATTAATTTTGTGGGAGAAAGGAAAAAATAAGACTTACTTGTAATATGAGAAATATGTAAAATATGATAAAATATTCCAAATACTGTAGAGTAATAGTGACTAAGTGGTATATTCCAACCTAAGCAAAAGAAATTTAATTCCAGAGATGCATAAAAGTGTGAAATTGTCACAACTACTTTGAGAGTGAGGAGGAAGCCAAGCAAATTGCTAAACTAATTTTCCAGTTCTAAAAATTGTATGAATATTTAAGAAAGCCGGATAGTAGAATCCAAATTCACTTAATAAAAAGTAAGTTTGATATTTTTAATATAATACACATCATTATTCCATTTCACTTAAAATTTTAATAACAATTTAATGTACTGGCTTTATTTCATAGCATTTTAAAAGTTATCTCTTTTTTCTTTTTTTTAACTGTAAAGGTGATGTACAGAGGAGTTACAGTTATATAAGTCAGGTAATGAGTACGTTTCTTTTTGAGTAGTGTCAGCCCCTCCTTCATTTTCTCCCATTTTCTCCCAGTTTTTTCCCTTCTAATTTTTGTTGTTGGTGGTGGTGGTGTTGGTCGTGGGGCTTAAACAAACTCTGGGCCCCAGTGCTGTCCCTAAGCTCTTCAGTTCAAGGTGAGCATTCTACCACTTGGGCCACAGTGCTACTTCCTCTCCTAAAAAATTTTAAGATATTATTTGTACATACAATTTGTGGATTTGAAACTCTTTTAACATTACAAAATAAATTGTTATCTAATTGCTGTTATTAATGTAATTAGTGGCTATTAATGGAATCCCAAGACAGGAATACAGCAATACATCTTGAATTGTTCTTTTATTTTTTTATTTTTTTTTTTTTTGTCAGTCATGGGGCTTGAACTTTGGGCCTGGGCGCTGTCCCTCAGCTCTTCAGCTCAAGGCGAGTGCTCTACCACTTGAGCTACAGCACCACTTCTGGTTTTCTGGTGGTTTATTGGAGATAGGAGTCTCACGTTCTCTCCTGCCCGGGCTGGCTTTGAACCGCGATCCTCAGATCTCAGCCTCCTGAGTAGCTAGGATTACAGGCGTGAGCCACCAGCGCCCGGCCCCTGAATTGTTCTTTATTTCTTCATTTCCCATAAATCTACTTAGTTAGTTAGTTAATTAGTTAGTTAGTTAGTTTTGCAGGGTGGTAGAAGAAGGAAGACCTTATGCTTCTTCCTTATGTCTCATAATTTTAAAGGTTTGGTTTGGTTTTAAAGTAATTTTAGTTACTTGAAGGACCATCTGCTTTCTAGTAAATACTTTATCCATCTGCTCATTTCGTCCATCCACTCATTCATATGTTATATCAATATTGAAAATGTTTTCAGAATTTTGTATGTAATGAATTAAAATGTGTCTAGGCAATGAATTCTTTTTAGCAAACACTGCAATTTCTCTTTCCCATCCTGTGGTCTTTTCATCAGAAAAAGAAAATGTGAATGAGGTAAAGAGAGAAACTGCATTACCAAACCTGAAGCAAGAAATTTAGAATGCCAGTACATTTCATGAATATACATGATGCTTCTGTTGTAAAATGGCTATTGTGGTTTAACCTGCAATGCTTCCTGAAACAACATGAAACTGAGTTTTCCAAAATACAACATCTGAAGGTAGGGCTTCAATTTCCACGTTTATATAGATCATTCTCTATTTTAGATATATTTTATAATATTCAGGAAAGGAAAAAAATAATTACTATATTTTCGTTCACTTTATAATATAGCTAAGTATTTTCATTAGACTGATAATTTGCCGAGTGAAAGCAAAATTGTAAGAGATTGCTTCTTTTTAAATCTTAGCACCACAACTTTTTGTCTGTACTTAGCACATATTTTCAACAAATTGAGACCAAGTAATTTTTTTTACCTGACTATAAGAATGGAAGGCAGAGAAGGTTACTGATTCAGGACACCTGTTTTATTTTCTTTCAACATTTTTTTAATCTTTATGGGTTTTTTGAATGGCATGCTCTAATCTCAATCCTGTTTCTGCTTTCTGTATTATAGGGAGACACACATTTGATGTTCCAAAGGGAAGAAAAGAAAAGATCAACAATGAAAAACCACACAGTACCCACTGAGTTCATTCTCTTAGGGCTATCAGATGACCCAGAGCTTCAGATTGTGATCTTTCTCTTTCTGAGTATCACATATATGCTAAGTATTACTGGAAATGTGGCAATCATCACTCTGACCTTGGTGGACTCTCATCTACAGACCCCTATGTATTTCTTCCTCAGGAACTTCTCCATATTAGAAATTACCTTTACCACTGTCTGTATCCCTAGATTTCTGAGCACAATTATTACCAAAGACAAGACAATTTCTTACAATAATTGCACAGCTCAGTTGTTTTTCTTCATCTTCATGGGTATCACTGAGTTTTACCTTCTAACAGCTATGTCCTATGATCGCTACGTGGCCATCTGCAAACCCTTGCATTATACAACCATCATGAACAAGAGAGTCTGCATACTGCTTGTCTTTTGTGCTTGGCTAGCAGGATTCTTAAACATCTTCCCACCAGTCATTCTTTTCCTCCAGTTAGATTACTGTGGCTCCAATGTCATTGATCACTTTGCTTGTGACTATTTCCCCTTATTGCAATTATCCTGCTCAGACACGTGGCTACTAGAAATCATTGGCTTTTATTCTGCAATAGTAATTCTACTTTTCACGTTAGCACTAATAATTCTTTCCTATATGTTCATCATTAGGACAATTTTGAAACTCCCTTCTGCCAGTCAAAGAAAAAAAGCTTTCTCTACCTGTTCCTCTCATATGATTGTCATCTCCATCTCTTATGGAAGCTGCATATTCATGTATGCTAATCCCTCTGCAAAAGAAAAGGCCTCCTTGACCAAAGGAGTAGCTATTCTCAACACCTCTGTGGCTCCTATGATGAATCCATTTATATACACCCTGAGGAACCAGCAGGTGAAGCAAGCCTTTAAGGATACCATACAAAAAGTTATGCTTTTCTCTGGTAAATGAAAGTGTAAATGATGTTAAAAGAATAAACTCTCTCTTTGCCAAGTTCATTGGGAATGGAGAAAGAGTATTCATGATTTGACTTACAGGATTTATGGAATTTTCATATTTAGACAAAACATTAGGCTCTGTACATTTATGCTTACTTCTATATGTGTATAGACCAATCTATCTATCTGTGTAGGATCTATTGATGTATCTGTCTAGGATCTATGTGTTTACTTATGTGTGCATTTGTTTTGAAAATTGAGTACAATAATCTATTATAAAATAAATGATGTATATGACTTACAAAATATCCTTTAAAAAACCTTTTATGTTCATTACACTCATTATTTTTTCCATTTCTTCATTGAAATTTGCCCCAAATTTTACTCAAAAAATTTTGTGAGGCCATTATTCAACTATTTTTTCATCTTTCAAATATTTCATTCAGATGTATGTGGAGGAAGTAGCAACTTTAGGCTAAAGATTAGGATATGGGATAGAAATAGGTTTCATAGTAAAGACATGGGACATCTGGCTTGATGTGGGGAAAAAATGGTCAGGATAGATGTAGACTTAGAATTAGTCATTCTTACAAGGCTATTTCACAGTCCAAGAAAATACACACCAGGAACTGGACACTTGAAAATGGGAGATGGGGTCAATTATACACACACATATATGTATATATATATATATATATATATATATATATATATATATATAATTGCTAAATATATATGGCTAACATATGCATAGGTATAATTATATTATATATGTATATATTATATATGTACAATTATATTAGTCGTTCCTACCCTGAATTAGGACCAAATAGGAAATCTGGATCTAATTGCCATTTCCGTAAAACCAAATAAGTACAATCATTACAGAGTTCAGAATAAAATATATAAACATTCATTTAAATATATGAAATTCTAAAAACTTAATGTGTATCACATTTCTAATAAGTAATAAGAGAGAAGAGAAACGTGATTGTTTCATTGAATTTTTTTTTTGTCCATTGTGGGGCTTAAACTCTGGGCTTGGGGGCTGTCCCTGTGCTCTTCAGCTCAAGGCAAGTCCTCTACCTCTTGAGCCACAGCACCACTTCTGGTTTTCTGGTGCGTAATTGGAGATAAGAGTCTCTCAGACTTTTCTGCCCGAGCTGGCTTTGAACTGTGATCCTCAGATCTCAGCCTTCTGAGTAGCTAGGATTACAGGCGTGAGCCACCAGCACCCGGCTTGTCTCATTGAATATTTATTCAATTATTTTCTGTACATTGGATCATTTAATTCTTTCAACAGTTTTACAAGATACCTATAATTTATGTTCTCCATTGATCAGAGGTATTTTTCCTAAAGCACATTAAATAATTCCAAGCATACATACAGAGAACAGAAAATGAAAACATATCAACAAAATGTTTGCCATTATGATAAATTTATAATAGTTTAATGTCTGGAGAGCCGAGTTTCAATCTCAAGCTCCAGAAACAATTTTATAGAGCTTCTGACAGTAGAGAAGAAAGCATCTTTTCTCTGTGTGTGTGTGTGTGTGTGTGTGTGTGTGTGTGTCTAGATAATGTACACACTCTACTTTGTATCTGGTAAGACATATGTAATATTTTTATAAAGTCTGTTGGAAAATTGCTAGTGATTGAACAGACTAAAATCAGTGTTGAAAGAGATCATCTCTTGCAAGTATGAGGTTTGTTTACTCTCGAATCAAAACTCTGGCGTAGAGTTACAATACACTGATTGATTTGTAACGATTTGGCAGGTGTTTGTGTTGTTAGAATTGTTAAAGGACTTGCAAATGTGTGATTACTCATTCAAAGCATATGATTATACTTACCTTTTTTTTAACATTTTTATTATCTTTAAGTAGTTATACAAAGAAGTCACCCTTTAACAAAGCAGTTTATTAATACAACATGTCTTAATCAATGTCAGCTTATGACAGGCAATGTCATATAGTGATGAAAAAAGATGAGTCAATCATAATTTTCTAAAGTTCTTTTATTGGGGAGTATAGGGTTTGAAATCAGAGCCTTGCACTTGCTAGGCAGACGTTCTACCACTAAATCACATTTCCAGGCCTCTTTATTTATTTATTATTAAGTAGTTGCACAAAGAGGTTACAATGCCCTAAGTCAGGTTATGAGTTTGTGATCTGCTGAGTGTTTCTCTGTCCTTAATCTTCTCAAATTCTGCCTTTCCCCAAACAGCAAATGATGCCCCCCAAACATACTAAAAGTTAATGTGATTAAATGATGAAATGAAAATTGTGGATTTGTTTTAAAATGTCATGTCATTAGCAAGAGCTGGATGCTGTTACAGAAAAAATGAATCCAGCATCTTCAGTACAACCCTGAACTTAGCATCCTGAGCATTTGTGGATTTTCCTCAATGATGGTCTCTTGGTACCAGGTACTCAGAGACTAGCCAGCTGATGAATTATATTTAAACTGCATTAAATCTTGCATGTATCCTTCTAGCGTTTTTCTTTGTTTCTAGCATAAATTAATTTTACAAAGGGGGCTTGTTGTGATACTCACATCCATGTATAATACGTTCATCAAATCACTCCTCTCTTCTATGTTACTCTTTATTAATCCCCACCCCTTTCTACATTCCTTTTAAGAATTATAGTGGGTTTCATCATAATAATTTTATATGTACAGTGTACTTCCATATTATTCATCCTCCATCCTTCTCCCCTTCGCCTTTCCACCTACTATTTCCCCCAAACAATTCTGCTTTGACAATCATGTCATATTATTATGTTATTATTGTTAAATCTAGATTCTACATGATTAAAACCAGGTGAAATTTGTCTCTCCAAGCTTAGCACCTTAACATAATGATCTCCACATCCATTTATTTTCCTATAAATGATATAACTCCATTTTTCTTTATGACTGAATAATACCCCACCATATATATGCACCATGTTTTCTTCATGTATTACTTTGTATTTATTGATTTTTCATGTGTTCAGCCATTCATACATCTCTGGAGTAAAACTAGCTTGAACTTGATATGATTTTTTTCCTGTTCTATTGAATTTAATTTGTAAATATTTTACCAATGTTCATCAAGGAAGTTGATCTCCTTCATTTGATGTTGTGCCCTTGTGTGATTTGAGTATGAAGGTAATAGTGGCTTCATTGAATGAGTGTGGTAGAGTTCCATCTTTCTCTCTTTAGGGGAATATGTTGAAATACTCATTCTTCCTTAAAATTCTAGTAGAATCCAACAGTAAATTCTTTCCCTGGCCTGTGTGTGTGCGCGCGTGTGTGCATGCCCGCGTACATGCGCATGTGCGTGTCTGTGTGTCTGTGTGTCTGTGCGTCTGTGTCTGTGTGTCTGTGTGTCTGTGCTTTTGAACCATTATCCTCCAATCTCAGCCTTCTGGGTAGTTGGGATTACAGTCTTTTGCTGTGACTCACCTTGGATGTCTACTATTGCCTTTTTTGTTTATATTTCTTGTGCTTTTGCATTGAGATTTATGTATAAGCTTTACTACACGGGTCCTCCTCCATGTGTGTCCCTTTGTCAGCACATGTGCAAACCTGTAAATCCTTTCAACATATCTATAGTGAATATATCTATACACAGCAGTCATACCTGCCCTGTTGGTGCACAGGGAGAACCAAAGAACTAAGCTGTGCTGTCTGTGCTATTCAGTTCTTTCAGACCCTTCTTGGAAGTTCATCATCTTGGGGAAGCAGAGAGCTGGAAGAGGTCACTTGAGCACAATGCCTGCTGTTCAGAGCTCTCCTCCCCACCTAGCGGCAAATCCCACAGCCAGCAGATGGCTCCTGGCTGTGGAGAACTCTGCCAGCCGCCCAGTTGTTGCTATTGCTGCTTCTGCACTGGTCCTCAGACACTGGGACTTGTTCAAGGCAGGAAAGTAGGGCCAACAACCACCATACCCTGTGCCACCTCCACTCCTAGCACTGCTTTGATGTCTCCACTCTCCTACTTCAAAGTTCCTCCCCTTCCTTAGCCCCTTGTAGTAACTGTCTCATTCTCAAAGGCTGTGGCTGGTTGGCTGCACTCCCTGAGCTATGAATGTTCCTTATTTTGATGACCCCGGGCTAGTGCAGACTCCATTTCTAGCTGCCTGCCTGCTCTGTCCCCCATTACTAGCCAGCAGCTCCTGGAACCTGAGGGCTCTGCCAGCCTAGCCCAGAACTCCTTGCCTTGTCACGGAAGTGATGCTCAGGCAATGAATCTGCTCTCACCACATGGATTTGGGGTTACTGAACCTGGAACCTTTCACCGCGTCCTGAGCTCTGACCAGGAGCTTTCAGCTCGCCCAAATCAAAATCTCTCCCTCTCTACCAAGAACCTCTGGTGTCCAACTCCCACGGGGACTGGAGACCAGAGCTGGGTGTCCCAGGATTCCCTGAGCATGGTCACTCCCCTGGATGACTCAGTCTCAAAATCTGTCTGACAATAGACTCCCACAGACTGTGGGAACCACCAGCAGTCTCAGCAATCCTGCAGCTCCTGGATCCTGAGTTAAAGGTCTCCTTGCCAAAAAAGTGATGCAACTGCTCTCACTGGGAAGAATGAGGTCACTGACCACTGTGGCTTTTGCTTCCCAAGTGCCCATGAACCTTTCAGCTTGCCCATAGAATACACGTGGCCATATAGATCAACATGGTGATTCAGATAGACTCAGGCAGCAAGTCATTGGACCACGTCCTGTGGAAAGAAGCAGCCTTGTAAACTAGAAATATGCAAGCAATCTCAGAATTGCAAGATTACATGCTATTGAGAGCATTGATTCCTTCCAAAAAATGTACTAACTGGGCACATGCAAAACACAAAGATTGCTTGTAGGGCTATCTTTCTGAATTACTACAGCCTTATAAATGAAACATGAACTAGATGTTGAATACCCCACAGATCTCAGCAAGTGTCTGGAGCTTGGGTGTGGCAGGTTCGCAACTGTCAGAGCTAAGACATTCGCCATCAAGCCTTCCCCATGCTGCATGTATCTTTTTGACGATTTGTCTCCTAGACTAAATTCCCAAACCCAAGAACTTTTTGCTTTTGCTCCACCAATATTGTGGAGTATATTGTTATGTTTTTATAAATTCATAGGGTCACAAAAGCTGAGGTGGAACGGCACAATTATGCTTGTCAAAGCAAGAGAAACTTCTCACACTGTACTGACGATTGCTTCTTTTTTTTTAATCTTTCTGTCTGTGGAACATTCTAGAAGTTGTGCACTTTTTTAGCCCTTCCCATCCACAAATTATACCAACATCAAATACAGTGAGAGAGCAGGGGCTATACTGTGGGGGAGGGACATACAAAGCAACAAAGGAATCATCTTATAAATATGTTAGAAACAATTGCATGAAAGAAAAAAAAACATTTGAGTACATTTCATTGATTTTTTTAATGTCTTTAATGAAAAAATATGATTTAAAACAGAGAGAATATTTTGTTCATTGTTGCTTCCCAAGGGGTGTAGTAAAATATGCCTTTAGTCAACTACATGTTAAATTAATCAAAAACAAATTTGCTTTATCAATATAATTTGGATTCTATGCTTGAATAAGTTTAATTTCTTTTGCTTTGTTTTCTAAAGGAGAAGCACAATTACTTATTTCTTTAATCAATTATTATTTTCATGTCTAGGTTTCTAGGACCCTTTTCTATTCAGAACCTTGGATACAAATAACTGCCATCCCTCAACAGTACAAGCCACTCCTTAAACATCCTTAATCTACATGCTGTAGCCTTTTATCCTACCTTTTTAGATGTATTACACCGAATTTCTACTGTAGATATAGCTAAGGCAAAATCTTGTTACTTTATTGAGGTGCTTCTTGGTCAGTTGGTTGGATACTTATATTTTAATTTTTTTTAGACAGTCCCGGGGCTTGAACTCAAGGCCTTGGCACTGTCCCTGAATTTTTGGTGCTCAAGGCTACCCTCTACCACTGGAACAACAAGTCCACTTTCAGCTTTTTTTGGTGATTGATTGGAATTCAGAATCTGACAGGCTTTCCAGCCTGGGCTGGCTTTAAATACTGATCCTCAGCTCTCATAGTCCCGAGTAGCTAGAATTACAGGCCTAAGCCCCGGGCACAAAGCTGATTGGCTACCTTTATGTTTATTTGTTAGTTTTTTACTAAATTATTCAGTGGGATCTCCGTGATTACATTTCCATGAATTCCATATCTTTGATGTTTTAGTAACTAAAAATGCCCTGATAAAAATAATAGTGAATCATAGTGATGCTAAACAAGAATATTAATGTTGGGAAATTCTGCCTCATTTTTCTAATATCAGTAGAAACTTAACGAGTGCTGTGGGCTTATAAATCAGAGAATGGTAGCAACAGTGATTCAGATATTCTGAATTACAGAATTATTTACGTAGCATCATTACTGTACTGCTTTTACTTCCTTGTTATTTTTTGTTTCAATTTAGTAGAGAAGACACAGTGTCTGGACACAAACTAAGATAACAATTTGTCTTCAACCATTATTGTTTCCTATAAAATATGATTGTCAATAAGAAAATATTTCATTGAATATTTTATAACAATCAATGTACACATGATCTCTCGCTATGAAAACACCAGAGATTAGGGATTTCTCTAAAACTTTGTTTCATAGTGAAAAAAAGCCTTACATAATTTCTAATTTGAAGTAGTTAAAAATGTAGATTATAGGATAATTGGAAAATGAGGAATTAGTGTTAAACAAACATATGTAACTGAAGGAGTAAAAAGGCACGCTTACAAATAATTTCTGTAATTTTACTTCAGTTCTCTCTCTGGGGCTCTCCATTTCACAGGATCACATTCCTTTACTTGTAGAAAAGACCATCCTGCGGACCAAGCTCTTGAAGGCTTGCTTCACTTGCTGATTGCGTAGTGTGTAGATGAAGGGGTTCAGAAGAGGAGCCACAGAGGTGTTGAGCACAGCTACTCCTTTGCTCAAAGTCACCCTCTCCCTTGCTGAAGGCTTAATGTACATGAAGATGCAGCTACCATAAGAGAGGGACACAACAATCATATGGGAGGAGCAAGTGGAGAAGGCTTTCTTCCTTTGGCTTGTAGAAGGAATTCTGAGAATTGTATGGATGATATTTGCGTAAGATAGAATTACTAGTGTCAAGGTGACCATGAGTGTCACCACAGCTAAAAGGAATGCCATGAGTTCTAGAAAGTGTGTGTTTGTGCAAGAAAGCTGCAGAAGTGGAGAAGAGTCACAGAAAAAATGATCAATAATGTTGGAGGCACAAAAATCTAATTGTATCAGAAGGATGACTGGGGGAAAGACAATGAGGAATCCAGCAAGCCAGCAACTAAAGACCAGAAGCATACAGACCTTGCTGCTCATGATGGTTGTGTAATGGAGGGGTTTGCAGATGGCCACATAGCGATCATAGGACATGGCAGTAAGAAGGTAAAATTCTGTCACTCCCAAGAAGATGAAAAAGAAGAGCTGAGCCAAACAGCCATTGTAAGAAATTCTTCTGTCTCCTGTTGTGATGGTGACCAGGAATCTGGGAATGCAGGTAGATGTGAATGCTATTTCTAGGAATGAGAAGCTCTGAAGAAAGAAATACATGGGGGTCTTCAGATGGGGATCTGAGAGGGTGAGCATGATGATGGTCAGGTTCCCGGCTACACTGAGCACATAGGTGACAAGGAGAAATAGGAAATGAACAACCTGCCATTGTGGGTGATCGGTCAATCCAAGAAGAATGAACTCTGTTACTGCTGTAGAATTTCCCATAATTTTCTTTCTTTATGAATGTATTCTATACCTGTCAAATCATTGAAAGAAGAGAAATCTATTTCACTAATAAAGAGATATATTTAAAAAAGTGTCTTTCTGGGGCTGGGAAGGTGGCTCAGTGGTAGAGCGCTTGCCTTGCATCCGTGAGGCCCTGGGTTTCATTCCTCAACACCACATAAGCACGAAGAAAAAAAGCCAGAAGTAGTGCTGTAGTAGCCTTGAGCTGAAGAGCTGAGGGACAGCGCCTAGGCCCAGAGTTCAGGCCACACGACCAGAAATCCCCCCCCCCAAAAAAATAGTGTTTTCCTGTTTCTGGTTTATTTCACTTAGTATACTATCCTCCAGGTGTATCCCCATTGTCCCAAAAAAGAGCAAATCTTTCATTTTTTATATATGTACATACACATACATATTTATAAATGTGTGTGCAAATACATGTGTATATATAAGTAACATTAGATATTATGTCACTTTTATTATAATAAGACCAAAAATAATCATAATAATAAATTTTATATCCCAGTGACTCCAAGAAGTAAAAACATCCAGTTATGGAAGATATGAGTCAAGAGAATGAACGGGAATCATAAGGAGTATTGTTCGTAATGTGATATGCATGTTATAATTTTAATATGATAACTTACTTGACTTCATTAATAATTTTGCTATGCAAAGCAATTTATACACAAAAGAAGTTAATTTTATTTTGCTTTTGGAAAGGTCTCCCTATGTAACCCAAGTGAACTTGAACTCCTGAGCCTCTTGCTTCAGTCAACATGCATTGCAATGCCCTCTCCAATTTCATTTTTGTAAATGGCAAGTGCTCCTACTTGTAGTATTTTCAAAATCATAAGACAGTTCTCCCAAGCATACTTTGTTCCCTTTTTGTGGCTAATAAATGGTAATCGTTCAATAGTGAAGCTATTTTCAGGGGAGAATGACTTTTTATTCAGTGTCTTCTAAAGGATATCATATTACACACAAATCTATTGTTCTTTTTTAAAGTTGGTTAAAAGCTTTAGATATGCTGGCTTCTCTAATAATTTCTGAAAAATTTCAAGTATCCAAACAATTTATTTAAGTCTGTAGCTTTTCTATTGTTTTTCTACATTCTTTACAAGTGTCATTGTATTAAACTGAATAATATTTTCTAAGGATTAACCAGCTGGTTTCAGAGGTGAATCGATTTGCACAAACAGTTCCTGTACAAAACTACCAGGAGGGATAAATTCTCATCTTCTCACTGCATCTCTCCACAGTCAGATGGTAGGAAGCTTTGAGTCTTATTGCATGAATATAATTGGTGCAAACTAAAATATAAGGAGGCCATTTTTAAGGGTAGGAATGTTTTACAAAATTGATTCCACGATTTCCAGCTATTGATTATAATATAAATGATCATAAACTGTTATCTAGACAAGAACATGAAAAATCCTGATATCCAATAAATTGCAAAATGTTCATGCAATAACAGAGACAAAATGTCTATAAATCAAAAAATGTCCGGAAGAGTTCCGGGAAGATGGCGGAGGAGAAGCTGGAATCTGAACAAGCTCTTGCATAGAAAACAGTTTCAGAGTTCCAGTGAACAGTCCCAAGCCAGAGAATCACACCAAGTGTGCCATCACAGGACAGAGAGTTAGTCAAGAGAGGGGAAGCCAAGCAGACACATCTGAGCAGCTGCCGCTGCGGCGGCAGGGTCGCAGCGGCGACCACCGCCGCGGAGGCATACCTGAGACGCAGTCCGGGACGAAGGAGCCAGACGCAGCAGACGAGCGGATTCTACTCAACACCAGCAAGAACCGACAAGGAGCGGACAACTTCATCCTGCACTTTGCAGACCAGAGACGACCCGGGATCCAAGACTCCCCGTGAGTAGAAGCCCCGCTTCCTCACTCCTTCTCTGGGAGCAGAGGAGGGAAGGCCACCCCTCCCCCCCCAGCACCGGTGATCTCCATCTTGGATACCGACAAAGCTCGGAGGAGCGGCTAGCTCCAGCTCAGGCCTTGGAATAGAGCTAGTCATTTGGCAGTTCACGGGAACTTGGCGGCGAGGTGACCTCACAGACTCAGTTCCATCCAGGGAGGGGTCGCCCAGCTCAGGCACCAGCCATTGGAGTGGCTCTCCTCGCTGGGTGGCCAGAGCCAGAGGCTGCCCCTCCCTCTAGCAGCCACCACAATCAATTGAAAAACAGAAACCCTGAGAATGGCTCCAGGCTGGGTGCTGTGAGTTTTTTTTTTCACAAAATAGCCCCAGGGAAAAGCTACTGTTCCTTGAAAGACCTCAACTCTACCCAGAACCTAGCCTCATCACTGCATCCCCCTCTTTTGTGATTCTCAAAGCAGATCACCCTCCCAGTAAACTAACCTGGGAGGGGGATCTCAAAATCTTGGGTAAAACAGAGCATTTTTCTGCCTGTTCCAACCAACTGACTTAAGAAACCAATCAAGCCACAGGACCTCAAGCTGACCAGAGACTCCAACCAGACTCTGGTTACAGACAAAAGGGAGATACAGGACTCTTCCCACCCCTCCCAAAAAAAAAAAAAAAAAAAATCAAAGAACTTTTTTTTTTTTCTTCTTCTTCTTTTCTTTTTTTCTTTTTCTTGTTTTGTTTTTTTTTCGTTTTTTGTTACCTTATATATATATAAAAAAATTTTTTTTTTGCTTTTCTAAAACTTTTATTAATCTTTAATTTTTGCCTCTTCTGAAAAAATAATTGTTTTCCATTAATTTTTTTTTCTCCTCTTATAATTTTTATTTTAGGAATACGTGAATGTGTGTTTTCTTTTCTTTTCTTGTCTTCTTTCTCTTTTTCATTCATTCTTAATTATCTTTTTGTTTTTGTTTTTTTTCTAGCTCTACTGAACTTCTGATCTTTTCTTCTCACTTTCCTATCCTTTCCAACTTTTCCTCTTTGTTCACCTTTATGTGACTTAACTCTTGTCCTGCACATCCTCAGATAAACCCGTAGTTAACCAGTAGACCCTATCCCCCATTGTGTACACACTTAATCCACAAACTTATTACTCAATTCAAAACCTCTGAGACTTAAATTCATTAATAACAGTACTACCTCTTTATACCTATATAATATTTTAAGCATTTTTTAAAAGTTTTTCTCATCTCCTCTATGTCCCTCCCTTTCTCTCAACATATTCATATCCCTCTATAAATAGATGGTCTTTTAATCTCTAAAATAACATTAATTTTTACGTCTCTATTTTTTTTCTGGTCTCTTTTCATTCCCCTTTCCCTTTCTTCCCTTTTCCCTCTCTCTCTACTTACATCCTACCCAACCTATTTCCTGCATTGTGATTAGGACATAGTTAACTCTCCCTGTGCCTCCCCACACCAATCTATTCCTATTTTTTACCCACATCTCTCCCTAACCCTAATAATTTCTGGTTTTCCAAATTCTTCTCTGCGGTTCAAAGTCCTTTAACATATAGTTGTTTGATGTCGAATAGATGTATCTGTTGAACTAGATTGTATCTGTAGACTATTGACTGTACAAATGCAAACTTTGGTTGATGGTTGCCTTAAGATAGTGTTCTAGCACAAAACTGGTGCTATCTTCATCTCAAATGGGCAGAGTAAGTCGGAAAAACACAAGAAAAATGGCAAATTCGGGTATCTCAATTCCCAATCCTGATAATCAGGGGTTAGAACAGATAATGAATAATCCAGAGGAGAGTTCCCAAACAGCTCTACAAACACTGGTGGCAAACATGATAAATGAAAAGTTTGACAACGTACAAAGGACTCTGTATGAGCGTGATAGGGAGAGAGAGGAGGCATCCCAGAAGTTTATACAGGAATATCATAAGCGAGAGGAAGCTACTCAAAAACTGATACAGGATTTGCGTGAACAACTTGAGAATACTCAAAGAGAAAAGGAGGAATGGCGTGAGCAGGCTGAGAACACTCAAAGAGATCTGCAGGAATCCCGCGAACGGGAGGAAGCTAATCAAAGAGTAATACAGGAATTGAGAGACCAGGTAGAGAACACACAAAGATCACTAAAGGCATTCATGGAATCCATTAACAAAGAGATGAAGGAAGTCAGGGAGACCACAAAGGGAATGCTGAATGGAACCCAACAGAAGGAATGGGAGCCCAAAGAAACCATAACCAATCAACTAAGTGATTTGAGGACAAACACTGAACACCAAATTAAGGAAGTAAAGAAATTCATACAAGACCTAAAACAGAGCTTCAACAAAGAACTTGAAGCCATCAAAGCTGACCAACTAGAAGGAAAAGAGATAAAAAACAAAGTAGAGAGTCTTGACAGCAGGTTAGAACATGCAGAAGATCGAATCTCAGGGATTGAAGACAGCCTAGATATTATAGAGAAAGAACATACAACCATCCAAGACAAGTCCAAGAAATATGATAGATCTATCCAACACCTGGAAGACACCATCAGAAGGCCTAATCTAAGGATAATGGGTGTAGAGGAGCACCTAGAAACAGAAGTTAATGGTCTAGGAAATCTGTTTAACAGGATCCTAGCAGAGAACTTCCCAAACATGCAAAAAGATAGGCCTGTCCAGATACAAGAAGCCTTTAGAACCCCAAATAGACCACACCAGAATAGGACATCCCACCGTCACATTATAATCCACACAGGATCAACTCAGAACAAGGAAAAGATCCTTAAAGCTGTCAGAGAGAAAAGGGTAATCACTTATAAAGGGAAACCAATTAGAATCACCTCAGATTTCTCAGCAGAGACAATCAAAGCAAGAAGAGCCTGGAATGATGTATGCCATGCCCTAAAAACAAACAACTATCAACCAAGAATACTGTACCCAGCTAAACTCTCCTTCATAACTGAAGGCCAAATAAAAACCTTCCATAGCAAAGAAAAATTGAAACAATACATCTCCACCAAACCAGCCCTACAAAAGATTCTTAAAGATGTCCTACACATAGAAAACCAACAAGACCGCAATAAAGGCCAAGAAACTGCACCCAAACTGAGAAACCAAGAACCATAGGAAGAACCCAGTTTTCGGAGCCCCCAAGAAGGTAGATAACATGGCAGGAACTCCCAAATACCTCTCAGTCCTATCTCTTAATGTTAACGGACTGAACTCTCCAATTAAACGACATAGACTGTCTAGTTGGATTAAAAAACAAGACCCTTCTATCTGCTGCCTGCAGGAGTCACATCTTGCCCGTAAAAACAAACACATTTTCAGTGTTAAAGGCTGGAACAAAATCTACCAAGCAAACGGACCGCATAAACAGGCGGGAGTTGCAATCCTAATATCAGATAAAATAGACTTCAAATTAAAATTCGTGAAAAGAGATAAAGAAGGTCGCTACATACTAATTAAAGGATCTCTCCTTCAGGAGGATATTACAATTCTAAATATCTATTCGCCAAACAATGGAGCACCCAAATTTATCAAAGAAACACTACTTTCCCTCAAATCCCATATAGATCCAAAGACATTAATCGTTGGGGATTTTAACACACCACTCTCCCCACTAGATAGATCAACTCGGCAAAAACTCAACAGAGAAACCGCAGATCTAAACAGCTGCATAGATCAACTAGACTTAACAGACATTTACCGAACATTTCACCCAGCAGCATCAGAATACACGTTTTTCTCAGCAGCACATGGAACGTTTTCTAAAATAGACCACATTCTAGGCCACAAAGCAAACTTGTCTAAATTCAGAAACATTGAAGTTATACCTTGCATTCTCTCTGACCACAAGGGAATAAAGTTAGAACTCAACACCAAAAGCCACCAAAGAAAGTCCGGTATCACATGGAGGCTGAACAACACACTGCTGAATCATGAGTGGGTCATGGAAGAGATTAGAAAGGAAATTCAAATGTTCATGCTATTCAACAAAAATGAACACACAAAATACCAGCTCCTCTGGGACACAGCAAAGGCAGTACTCAGAGGCAAGTTTATAGCTCTGAGCTCCTACATCAACAAATTGGAGAGATCTGAAACTAACAATTTAATGACACATCTAAACCTCCTTGAAAAAGAGCAGCAAGATAAACCCCAATCCAGTAGACGGAAAGAAATAATCAAAATTAAATCAGAATTAAATGAATTAGAATCCAAAAAAACTATAGAAAGAATCAACAAAACAAAGAGTTGGTTCTTCGAAAAACTCAACAAAATTGACAGACCCTTAGCAAATCTTATCAGAAAAAGAAGAGAACACACCCAAATTAATAAACTCAGAGATGAGAATGGAAACATCACCACGGAAACAAGCAAGATTCAGAACATTATAAGGGAATACTTCTCAAAACTTTATGCTAATAAGTTTGAGAACTTGACAGAAATGGACCTCTTCCTAGCAAATATTGACATGCCAAAACTAAACCAAGATGAGGTAAACTATCTTAACAGGCCCATATCAAGCATTGAAATAGAAACAGCAATAAGAGACCTCCCACCTAAGAAAAGTCCAGGACCAGATGGTTTTACAGCGGAATTTTACAAGGCCTTCAAAGCAGAGCTCACACCAATTCTCCTCCAACTCTTCAATGAAATTGAAAGAGAAAGCTCACTACCGAACACATTCTATGAAGCCATCATAACCCTCATCCCAAAACCAGGCAGGGACTCATCAAAGAAAGAGAACTATAGACCCATTTCTTTGATGAACATTGATGCAAAACTTCTCAACAAAATTTTGGCCAACCGACTTCAACAATTCATCCAAAAAATCATACACCACGATCAAACAGGATTCATTTCAGGGATGCAAAGCTGGTTCAATATACGCAAATCAATTAATATTATTCATCACATCAACAGGAGCAAGAATAAGAACCACATGGTTATCTCAATAGACGCAGAAAAAGCATTCGACAAGATCCAACACCCCTTTATGATGAAGGTTTTGAAAAAATTAGGAATCCATGGAACATTCCTCAATACAATAAAAGCTGTATATGACAAACCTACAGCCAGCATTATACTCAATGGTGAAAAACTAAAGCCATTTCCTCTTAACTCAGGAACAAGACAAGGATGCCCACTCTCTCCACTTCTCTTCAATCTAGTATTAGAATGCCTAGCTACAGCAATAAGACAAGATGCAGACATAAAGGGGATCCAAATAGGGAAAGAAGAAATAAAACTCTCCCTCTTTGCAGATGACATGATCTTGTATTTAAAGAATCCCATAGACTCCACTCCCAAATTACTCAAGCTGATTCAAAACTTTGGCAAAGTAGCAGGTTATAAAATTAACCCCCAAAAATCAATGGCTTTTCTGTATGCCAACAATGAGAAAAGTGTGGCTGAAATTAGGAAAGCAACTCCATTTGTAATAGCCCCACAAAAAATAAAATACCTAGGAATTAACTTAACTAAAGAAGTGAAGGACCTCTATGATGAAAACTTTAAAATCTTGAAAAAGGAAATCAACACAGAACTTAAAAAATGGCAAAACCTCCCATGCTCCTGGATTGGAAAGATTAACATCGTGAAAATGGCAATACTTCCCAAGGCTATCTACAAATTCAACGCAATACCTATCAAAATTGCACCCTCATTCTTCAAGGAAATAGAAGAGGCAATCCAAAAATTCATATGGAACAATAAAAGACCCCGAATAGCAAAAACGCTCCTCAACGGAAAGAACACTGCTGGAGGAATATCAGTACCAAATTTCAAACTCTACTATAAAGCCATAGTAATCAAAACAGCTTGGTATTGGCATAAGAACAGACCTCAGGACCAATGGAATAGAATTGAAAACCCAGAAATGAACCTACAGACCTATAGCCATCTAATCTTCGATAAGGGAGCTAAAACAATAGAATGGAAGACAGACAGCCTCTTCAGTAAATGGTGCTGGCAAAACTGGTTAACTACATGTAGAAAACTAAAGCTAGATCCTTATATATCACCCTGCACCAGAATCAACTCCAAATGGATCAAAGACCTTGAACTCAAAGCAGACACTCTGAAAACATTACAGGATGGAATAGGAGAAACCCTGGGTCTCCTTGGCACAGGCCGAAATTTTCTGAATAAAGACCCGGAAACACAACAAATCAAAGAAAGGCTGGACAAATGGGATTGTATAAGGTTGCAGGGCAAATGACATAGCTAGCAAGATCAATAGAAAGCCCAAGGACTGGGAGAAGATCTTTACTAGCCATACAACGGACAAGGGTCTCATATCTAAAATATACTTGGAACTCAAAAAATTAAACCACCCAACAACAAATCCTCAAAGAAACAACTGCCCAATAAGTAAGTGGGCGAAAGACTTAAAGAGAAGCTTCTCTGAAGAAGAAAGAAGGATGGCCAATAGACACATGAAGAAATGTTCAACATCCCTAGCCATAAAAGAAATGCAAATCAAAACAACATTGAGATATCACCTCACTCCAGTTAGAACAGCAAAAATCAAGAACTCTAACAACAACAGATGCTGGAGGGGATGTGGACAGAAAGGAACCTTACTTCATTGTTGGTGGGAATGTAAACTTGTTCAACCACTTTGGAAAGCAGTATGGAGGTTCCTCAAAAGACTCCACATAGAGCTCCCCAATGACCCAGCAATCCCACTTTTGGGCATTTACCCAAATGATCACAAACAAGGCCACACTAAAGCTACCAGCACAACTATGTTTATTGCAGCATTATTTACCATAGCTAAGACATGGAACCAACCCAGATGCCCCTCAGTAGATGAATGGATCAAGAAGATGTGGTATATATACACAATGGAATTCTATGCCTCCATCAGAAAGAATGACATTTCCCCATTTGTTAGGAAATGGAAAGGCTTGGAAAAAATTATATTAAGTGAAGTAAGCCAGGCCCAAAGAAACATAGGTCCCATGGTTTCCCTTATTTGCAATATCTAGTATAGGTATGAGTCAAGCGGAAAAAGTCAAATAATGTGATGTTAGGAAAACGAAACCTCAAATATGTATTTTAATGTTTTTGTTTCTTTCATGCATGTGTTTCTAACGCATTTATAATATTATCTCTTTGTTGCTTTGTATGTCCCTCCCCCACAGTGTAACCCCCGCTTTCACTATATTTGATGTCAGTATAACATGTGGAGGAGATGGGGACAAACAAGTCGTTTAAGGATTCAGGTGGACCTGTTGCAACAATGAGAAGTACAAAATGTCATGTCAAAACCAGCTTTACAATGTCGGGGGGGGGGGGAGGGAGGGTATGATTGGGTGGGAGGGAGGGGGGAGGCTGGGAAGGGAGGTGAAGGGTAAACAAAGGAGGAGGCTGCAATGCTTGGTAAGAAATGTATGCATTATCCTGCCCATGTAATTGTAACCCCTCTGTACAGTATGTTCTATTAAAATTTTCTAAAAAAAAAAAAAAAAATGTCCATGCAATAACAAAATGTCACTTGAATCTATTGGTTTGCAATAGTTGAAATTTGTCCACTTATACAACTCATTGGAATTGTGTTATTTTATTTGTATATAATTTTGTCATTGATATCAGTTCACTAAAATAGAAGTATACAGTACTAATGCAAATTTTCTATATCTTAAATAATACCTTCGAGAATAATGACTCTTCTGATATGTAGAGCTGATTTAGTTAAAAAAAAAAAAGTTATTAGATTAAACATACATTATTAATTACATTGAACATAGGTTTTGGGATTTTTCCAATTAATTTCCTCTCTTCTGTCTTATATTTGTTAGCAAATATTATTTTTTAAAGAAGGACAATTCCAAAACATAGCCCTCAAGATTTACAGGTCCAAGCTTCAAATTATTTGTATATATGCATACAAATAAATAGAAAGTGCTAAATTCCCCAGTTACCCTACTCTAACTGTTAAAGAAATATTATCTTGATACCTGAAATAAGTGACAGTTGAAATGAAGACTAATGTGACATGTTTTCTAGCTGATGGTCATGAGGATAGGCTCTTCTGTATGCACAACATTAATCCTGCTAGCCATCATTTATTTGTTCTATTTTCAGTGGACTCCTGGGGATTCATTGAATTAATATACACAAGTTACCATTGAGATGTGTATTCTCAAGATACCAACTGCTAAACAGTAGCCCAAATTGGAATTTAATTTACAACAGATTACATTATAATGGTCTGAAATGAGAACTTTGAAAAGATTTGCATTTTCATAATAATGACTTCACAAGGGGAATTTAAAAAGGGGTTTAAAATTATACATGATAAAGGAGCTAATACTAAACAAAGAGGATTGGAAAATACCTCAAATGCAAATAACTGATCACAACTTGCTCTTCATGAGGAAATATCCTGCTGCTGTTCAAGGCAATTTCCACAAATTTCAAGTGGGTCTGAATATTTGAAGAGAACTATCAACCCAACATAGTGCTCAAAACACATATATCCAACAACAGGTTTTTGTGTGCTGATAGTAGGCCATAAACTCAGGTTCGAGGCAGTTTGCTCATGCTTCCTGTCTCCCGACTACCCAGGTCACCAGGTCATCCCTCCTCAACTCTCCCTTAGAATTGATGTAGTTTGTTCAGATTGTTTTTCTGGTCTTTCTTTTTTTTTTTCTTTTCCCTTAATTATTCTTTTTTTTTTAATTTAATTTTATTTGTGAACATACTGTACAGAGGAGTTACAGATACATGGGCTTATGGCTCCGTGTCCTAACAGGATTAAGTGTATTTGAGGCTGCAAGATTGGGGAGGGGGGTGATATGTGTCCACCTACAGTCGCTGGCTCTCTAGTAAAGACTCCCAATTCAAGTTCTCAAAATGTGGCTTCTCCATATCTCGCAATTAACTCCCTGTATGATGCCGTATCTCTGAACTGATGCTCAGGCAGTGGATCTGCTCTCACCAGGTCTGTTTGGGGCTGTTGAGCCCAGAACTTTTCAATGCTTCCTAAGATCTGACCAGGAATTTGCAGCTTGCAGAAATCAAAATCTCTCTCTCTCTCCCAAGCACCTCTGGTGACTAACTCCCATGGGAACTGGAGACCAGAGCTGGGTGTCCCAGGCTTCCCAGAGCAATGGTTATTCCCCTGGGGGGCTCATTCTCAAAATCTGCCTGACAATACATTCCCACAGCCTGCTGAGCACCTGCAGTCTAAGCACTCCAGCAATTCCTGGGGCCTCAGTTCTTAGTGTCCTTGCGAAAGAGATCCTCAAGGGGTGTAACTGCTCTCACTGGGAAGCATGAGGCCACTGACCTCTGTGGCTTTTGCTTCCCAAGTGTGCATAGAGTTACCCAAGGCTGTATAGATCAACATGGTGATTCAAACAGATTCAGTCATTGGACCACGTGAAATGGAAGGGAGCAACCATGTAAACTAGAAATATGCAGGCAATCTCAGAATGGCAAAATTACATGTTATTGAGACCACTGATGCCTTTTTTAAAAAAAGCAGTGGAGGGCTGGGAAGGTAGCTCAGTGGTAGAGTGCTTGTCTTGCATGCTCGAGGCCCTGGGTTCGATTCTTCAGCACCACATAAGTAAAAAGAAAAAAGCCGGAAGTGGTGCTATGGCTCAAGTGGTAGACCACTAGCCTTGAGCTAAAGAGCTGAGGGACAGCACCCAGGCCCAGAGTTCAGGCCCCACGACCGGACCCAAAATAAATAAATAAATAAAAATAAAAAAGCAGTAGATGATGATATGCAAAACACCAAGATTACTTTTGGGGCTATCTCTCCAAATTACTACAGCCTTATAAATGAAATATTCATGAAGCAATTACTCCTATGGAATTAAATACCTTGGCCAATATGGAAGGGAAAATCATTTAATCCAAGAACTTTAGAATCTCCTGACTCTTCTGCTAATCTCAGATGTCATATATAACCACATAATGACATAAATGATGTACTTTCTGTGTGTTTTATGTTCATTTTCCTTTGGTGTAAGATCCTGTCATGTTTGAACTAGGTCCTGAGTTATTTCAGTCCTGCCACTGACCTTAGGGAGAGCTGTGGGACTTGTGTATGGCAGATTCACCACACTCAGAGCTAAGACAGTGTAAGCCTTCTCCTTGCTGCACATCTCTTTCTGATGATATGTCTCTTGGGTTAAATTCCCAAGTCCAAGTCACTGTTTGCTTTGCTCCACTTATATGATGGGGCATATTGCTACATTTTGTAAATTCATTTGGTCACAACAGCTGAGCTGGACTCACGTAGTTATGTTTATCAATGCAAGAGTATTTTTCAAACTATGTACGGGCGATATAATTTTTAAAGTAGCTCTACTGATGAAAATGTGTTCTTAGGCAGAGAGAACATTTTGTTCATGGTTGCCTCCCAAAGGTCTTAGTGGAATATGCCTTCAATAAAATACGTGTTAAATTAATCAAAACAAATTATAGAACTGTCTTAATTTCTATTTCCCATTTGCATAATCCCTTCATACTTTTTTGAACAAGTTTAATTTTGCTTTGCTTTGTTTTCTAAAGGACTAATAATACAAGTACTCATTTCTTATCTCAATTACTATTCTTTTCATGTCTGGGCTTTCTAGGGTGCTTAGTTTTTCAGAACGTTAGGTACAAATCACTGCCACCCCTCAACAATGCAACCTTCTCTTTAAAAATCCTTAATCAACAGGTGGTAGCCTTTTATCCCACTTTTTTAGGTCAACCATATAGAATTTCTAATTTAGATATATCTAAGACAAAATTGGTTGATTGGTTGGTTACTTATATTTTTACTTTGTTATGCCAGTCCTGGGGCTTGAACTCAGGACCTGGGCACTCTCCCTGAGCTATTGGTGCTCAAGGTAAGCACTGTATCTCTTGAGCCAGAGTTCTAATTGAAAGACCCCAGCTCATGCTTGCCCATTAGGTACCCCAAGGAAGACTGCTGCCCCTTCCCCTGTATACCTAAGAGGGTGGGGCAGGATACGTACAGGCCGCTAGCCGGGAAACGAAACCTTGGGTCTCTGAGTCACCGCCCGCAGACCCTAGCATGACCCTAGTACATGCCTTAAAACCAGGCATTCCGGTAAAACAGCCAACCAACACATTCCTTCCTGTAAAACTTAGCCCTAATACAAGGGTGAGGCAGGATGTTGTAAATCACTTGTCAAAACTAGGGAACAAACAGTTTCTGTGCATAACGGCCAGCACAGGCATGTCAAGGCAAGTACTGACACGTCAGCCTCCCCCCCGGCCTCGCCTACCCCATCCGGCCGACTTAACCTGACCAATCCCCACCTTAAGCGTAATTCAAAATTAACCAACCCACACCCTGTAACCAGGCATCTCGCTTCTGTAACCTTGCTTCTGCTGCCCATAAAAGAGGGTGCTTTCATGCACCACGGCGCGCAAGTCTCCCGATAGACTTTGTCGCCCCGGGTACCCGTGTAACCGGTTCCCAGCCACCCGACCCGAACCTTGTGGATCTCGAGGTCGAGTGCACCTGGGAGCCTAGGCATGCCTGAATAAACCTCTTGCTGTTTGCATCCGCACAAGTGGTCTCGTTGTTCCTTGGGGAAGGGTCTCTTCAGATTGAAGGACACCCCACGCCGTCGGGGGTCTTTCATCTGGGGGCTCGTCCGGGATAGAGACCCCTACCCAGGGACCACCGACCCATTTTCGGGAGGTAAGCTGGCCAGCATCTGTGTGTCGTCTGTGTGCTGTTTGTGGGCTGTTTGAAGTCAAGTCGTGTGGCCAATTACTGTGCGCTTGCGAATCTGGTGAGTTCGGCCGTACTCGTCTGTATCTGGCGGACCCGTGGAGGAGCTGACGAGCTCGTACTCCCGACCGCAGCCCCCAGGAGACGTCTTGGGGGTGTCCGGAGCCTGAAAAAGTGGCTCATCTGGGGGCCTGAAAAAGTGGCCCATCTGGAACCCGGTCCTTTCGGACGCGTGGTTCGTCTGGGAGACGAGAGATCCGGACTCTCAATAAAGTCTCCATCTGGTTTTGCTTTCGGTTTGTTGGCAAAAACGCGCAGCGAAGCTAAGTGTTGTCTGTGTTCATCTTTTATTTGTGTTTGTTAAAATTTTTTTAGCATGGGACAGACTGTCACAACCCCCCTTAGCCTTACTTTACAGCACTGGAAGGACAGCCCGAGCCTAGATTGTCAGGTTTTAGGAACTTCCTTGTTTGTCAATTATGAAATTGCCACTGACCACCTGTGAGTGGCCCCAGTTAGATCTCAGCCTTGGGCCTTGGCTCAGGGGGTCTGAGCGTGGGGGAGAACCTGCCAGTCTGAGGGGACGGCCGCTAGGGATTTTTCTTTTCCCTTGCCCCAGATGACTGGGAATTCTCCTCCGCCTTGGAAGGCCCCTGGGTCAACGTCTGCAGGAAAAAAAAAAAAAAAAAAATCCTCCGGAGGTAAATAGGGGGTTTGAGTCCCCTGGTAAGTGAATGGTGGTGAGATGTTGCCCCATTCACTGAGACTTGATTTTGTCTTTGTGGCCACTTGGTTGTATTGTTAACTTTAGTGTGTGTTTGTTTTATGTTTTCTGGGGTAGGAAAGTTCTGGGTGAGTGTGACAGGCTCAATCAGCAGCCTCTGGATTCAGCTTGCTGAGTGAGAACAGCACAGAGTTCCAGTAGGGATAAACTGGGGCTCATTAGTCCCCAACTCAGCCTTCAGTTCTTGTCTAGTTCTGTTTTAGAATTGGTACCAGTTTTAAATGTGGATCCTTGGTTTTTGTGTTTATCTGTGTTTTTGTTATTTATTTAAACATCTCTGGGGGAATAAAAGTTCCAGCTGGGCTGGGTCACAGACCTGCTATGCCCACCCTCCCTGTGAGGCATGGAAGGTTACTGGGCTAGTTTGGTTCCCTTCAAGCCTCAGGCTGCATTTTCTCCTTGTGCAGGCTGCTAGCAGGGAGGGTGTAAAAGGCTGTGTGCCTGGTTTGGACTTTTTCAACTAGTCCTGACAATGTAAAAATCTGGACAGTTTAGTTTTAGGTGACCCCCTCCCCCAGCCCTCCTCCTACAGAAGGGATTCAAAAGACTAATTAGTGAATTGCCTTGCCAGATAAGCAAGCTCTGGGAAAATAAAGCCCAACAAAGGTACCTAGTTAAAAAGAAATACTGTCTTAAATTTTTGTTTAAGAACTTTAAAAGGTGTACGTACGACTGATTTTGATTTTTGCGCGCTTTAAGATCTGTGTGAGTGCTTTGTGTGTGTCTGTGAACATGTTCAAAGATAAAAATTGTCAGCATGCTGTAACAATTGGGTGAGTTTAAGTTTACAAATTCAAAAGGTTATGAGGTTTGGACATTACCAAAAATTAAAAAAAAAAAAAATGTTCACATTGTTTTAAATGGCTGTATTTTAAAAGACTGTTTTAAAATGCATAAGACTGTTTATACTGTAATCAAATTATCTGGCTTAACAAAATGCATTGGCAGTTTGGGATCTAATTCCCTTGGCTAAAATTTAAAGATAAATATTAAAAATTTAAATGTAAAGGTTAGTTTAACACTGTCAAAGATGTGACCTGTTCTGTCTGTCTAAAACTGTATTTCATTCGAGAACCAAGAGAAGAGATGGAAAAAAAAAAACTTAGAAACCAACAGAAGACCTATCTTTAGGGGTAAGGGGTAAACAAGCAGAAGTGCAGTTCAGCTGGCCATGCATGGTGGGACAAGCCCTGGGAGGAGTCCACGCAGGGTGAAAGAGGGTAAGCTGGCACAAGCGCAGTTCATCTAACCCTAAAGAGTCAGATTGGGTGTGCCCATTCCATAGAAGGGGCCGAACGGCCCATCTTTGTTCTCTCTTTTCTCTGCAGTCAGACACTGAAAACATGATGGTTAAAATGAGTGATGTGATGACCTGATTAGTATTGCTAAAACTTCCCCTTGGATGTGTTAACATTAAAATTAGAAAGGCCTTAAAAAGAGGGCCAAAAAGTTATTTGTATAATGTGGCTTACTTTCAATTATGTTCTACAATTAGGATGTTTTTAAAAGTTATAAAGATGTTAAGTCTAGCTTCGTGGTATAGTAAAGGTGACTGTAATTCCTACATTAAAAAAAAATTGTCATTTAAGTGTAAAAGTTTTAATGTGTAAAAACAAGCAGCCAAGAGACAATGAGTGACACTTGGTCTCAAGATTTTAAGAGGTTTTTTAAATGCAAATAAAAACTAAAGTATATTAAAAAAAGATTAGTGAGAAACTTTAAAAAAAATAAAAAAATGGATTTTGGGATATAAAGTTTAAATGTAAAATTGTTCTTGACATTGGCCTCAATGTGCACAAAGGGAAAAATTAAAATTACCAAAATAATTGCTATTCTAGCTTGCTCTTATAGGCTTTTTAAGTTTCCAGCAAGCCCAGAGCAAAGCACAGAGGATTCTTACAAGTTTGTCAGATGTAACTTTGACTCTTAATAAGTTTCAGGTAAGAGCATGCTTAAAAGCTACTTCTATGTTGACCACCTTGTTGCTTTTAATTGGAGTAAAGTGGCCTTTTATAAGACGCATTGATCTGCAAACTGGTTCGAAGCCAGCCCGGGCAGAAAAAGGTCCCTGTGAGACTGTCACCTCTATTCAGCCAGCAGGGTACTAGCCCTGGACTAAAGAGTCAGGGGACAGTACTCAAGCCCCAAGCTCAAGACTCATAGTGGCAGAGTACTAGCCCTGGACTGAAGAGTTAGGGGACAGCATTCAAGCCCTGAGTCTGGGACTCAAAGTGGCAGAGTGCTAGCCTTGAGCTGTAGAGCTGAGGGACAGTGCTCAGGCCCTGAGTTCGAGTCCAGCAACCAGCTAAAGGGAAATGCCAATGAGGCATTTATCCCAATGTGGAGAAGACACTCCTGGGACAAAAGCAATGGAGGAGCATCCAGAGGCAGTAAGCCACTGCTTGGATGGCAGAAATGTCAGATCCTAGTGTCATTTGTGCGTGGCCCTTCAAAACTGGTCAGAGCCGGGAGGTCATAGGAAGATAGTTTGGAAGCATGCCTAATGTTCATGACTACCTTGTAAGGGACAGGAACTTGCCAGACCTCTGTGATAGTAAAAAGCTAATGTTATAAAATGTGGGGGATAGTTTAAATCTCAACCCCTTTATGTGCCAAAAAGCTCTAATTGGCAGCTCTAATTGAGCTGACACTAGTTACATGAAGTTCATCTGCTCAGGAAAAAGTTTGCAAACCTGAGTGTGTTTCTATTAATATCTGTCTAAAGGCCTGCAAAGGTAACTTAGGCATCTTAGGCATTGTTGAGATCACATTCCTAAGCCATCTAGGAAGATGCTTTTGCAAACCAGAGTGCTAAACAAGCTACACTGCTGTAGCCGGAGAAAAGGTCTGTGCAGTTGTCAAATGTTAAATATTGTTCTTAATGACATCTAACCCTGATGGCCTCTTTATAAAATGGGCTAAGGTTATAGGTTCCTGGCTAGGTAAGATCAACGCCCCTGAAGTCAGCTTGAAGAAGTTACAGAAGATTGACCTTCGCCCTTCTACCCCCCTTGTAAGATCAAGGGTCCAGAGTCAGTTTTGGAAAAATGAGGCAAAATAGATAACAGTTGTTGATATGCAAGGTGTGGAGACTGCATCTGTCAGAGCTGGTTACAAGACTAAGCCTTCTGAGCCTTCTGTGTCTATTTACAAAAATATCTGGTTAGTAAACAAGTTGTGATGGGCTATTGTTTAAAAGATCTTAAAGACCAGCAGGATCAAAGCCTGCCAAGCCTATGCAATGTATCTTTAACCAGTCTGTGTAGGAATTTACAGCCCAGCATGAGGTGTGACAGTCCCTTGGAGCCACTGAGAGACCTTGCTGCTGCTGCTGCTGCTGCTGCTGCTGCTGCTGCTGTTGCTGCTGCATACCCTAATGGGCAAAGTTCAATGACAGCCTGACAGCCACCTGGAGAAACTCCTGCCTGATCCTATCACCTGAGTCTGCTTCCTGGTTGACTGTTGCTAAATCTAAAATCTTGTGGGACATTCTTTTGGGTGATATCCAGAAACCCTCTCTTCCCACAGTGGATATTGGGGACAAGGACATCACTGGCTTACTTGTCTTAGGCACTTCAGTGCATAGTGACTGGAAATCCACTCTATGATCACAGCCTAGTTTGGCTCTGGTACGGTAATAACCTGAGTGTGTTATCAATGGAGGTAATACTCTTAGCCTTAAAATCTAGCAAGCTTCTGCATCACGGTGGTGCCTTAAGGCTGTTCTACGTACTCCTGCAAATTTGGCCCCATATCACCTACCACCCTGATGACAGCGAGAATTAACATCCCAACAGAGCTGGTACGAAGGATTATGGAACAAGTCCCCATGGTTCACTACCCTGTTATCCTCCCTAATTGGACCACTGATACTATTAATGCTAATTCTTACCTTGGGTCCTTGCATTATAAATCGCTTGATACAATTTGTAAAAGACCGCCTATCGGTCGTACAGGCCCTAGTACTAACCCGACAATATCATCAGCTTAAATTAACGGAGGAAACTTCGGGTGAATGAAGGATTTCATTCAGGCAAAAGAAAATGGGGGAATGAAAGACCCCAGCTCATGCTTGCCCATTAGGTACCCCAAGTAAGACTGCTGCCCCTTCCCCTGTATACCTAAGAGGGTGGGGCAGGATACGTACAGGCCGCTAGCCGGGAAACGAAACCTTGGGTCTCTGAGTCACCACCCGCAGACCCTAGCATGACCCTAGTACATGCCTTAAAACCAGGCATTCCGGTAAAACAGCCGACCAACACATTCCTTCCTGTAAAACTTAGCCCTAATACAAGGGTGAGGCAGGATGTTGTAAATCACTTGTCAAAACTAGGGAACAAACAGTTTCTGTGCATAACGGCCAGCACAGGCATGTCAAGGCAAGTACTGACACGTCAGCCTCCCCCCCGGCCTCACCTACCCCATCTGGCCGACTTAACCTGACCAATCCCCACCTTAAGCGTAATTCAAAATTAACCAACCCACACCCTGTAACCAGGCATCTCGCTTCTGTAACCTTGCTTCTGCTGCCCATAAAAGAGGGTGCTTTCATGCACCACGGCGCGCAAGTCTCCCGATAGACTTTGTCGCCCCGGGTACCCGTGTACCCGGTTCCCAGCCACCCGACCCGAACCTTGTGGATCTCGAGGTCGAGTGCACCTGGGAGCCTAGGCATGCCCGAATAAACCTCTTGCTGTTTGCATCCGCACAAGTGGTCTCGTTGTTCCTTGGGGAAGGGTCTCTTCAGATTGAAGGACACCCCACGCCGTCGGGGGTCTTTCACTAATTTTTGTTTTTGGTGCTTCATTGGAAATTAGAGTCATATAAGCTTCCTTGTCCTGGGTGCTTTGAATAGTGATTCTCAAATATTAAAATCCTGAGGAGCTAGGATTACTGGGATGATTATAGCATGTGGCTAGTTGATTACCCTTGTTGTCATTGTTGTTTTAGGTTTCTTGTTTGTTTGTTTTTTCTTTTTTTGTTGGTCAGGGACTTGAGCTCTGGGCCTGGGCGCTGTCTCTAACCTCTTCAGCTCAAAGCCAGTGCTCTACCACTTGAGCTATAGAGCCACTGTCAGCTTTCTGGTGGTTTATTGGAGATAAGAGTCTCAGGGACTTTTCTGCCAAGGCTGGTTTGAACCTCAATCCTCAGATCTCAGCCTCCTGAGTAGCTAGGATTATAAGTATGAGCCACCAGCCTCCTGCTGTCATTACTTTTACTCAAATATTCAGTGTGATTTCTATGGTCAGATTCCCATGAGTGCTAAACTATTGGTGTTTTCTTAACTTAAAATGCCCTCATATAACCAGTAGAGAGTAATAATGATCCCAAACAATAAAATTATTTTAGGGAAATTCTGCCTCACTTCTCAGATATCAGTGAAAAGCTAAACAGTATTGTGGACACATAAATCATGGAGAATGAAGGCAACAGTGAATTAGATATTCTTATTTATAAGAAGGCGTATTGGTGTCAATATTGCACCATTCTCTGTTCTTTGCTACTTTTTTCTTCATTTCAGTTAAAAGGATACAAAAGGTGTAAAAACACAAATTACAATAATAATTGGTCTTTAAAATCATTATTTCCTATACAATACAATTGTCAGAAATAAAATATTTCAGTTAAACAATGTATAGCAAACTGTTTAATGAAAGAACACATGATTTGTCTTGATATGAAAAGCAACAAGGATTAGGGTTTCTCTGAAACTTTGTTACACAGCTAAAAAAGGTCTTGCACATTTTATATAATTTAGTTTAATTAACATACACATTTTAAGCTAATGAGGAAAAGAAGGATTGGTGCTTTACAACCATACCTAACTGAAGGAATAAAATGACAAGGTTAGAACTAATTTATGTAGTTTTTCTTCAGCTCTCTCTCTGGGGCTCCACAGTTCACAAGATCACAGTCTTTTACTTGTAGAAAAGACCACCCTGCAGACCAAGCTCTTGAAGGCTTGCTTCACTTGCTGATTGCGTAGTGTGTAGATGAAAGGGTTCAGGAGAGGAGCCACAGAGGTGTTGAGCACAGCTACTCCTTTGCTCAAAGTCACCCTCTCCCTTGCTGAAGGCTTAATGTACATAAAGATGCAGCTACCATAAGAGAGGGACACAACAATCATATGGGAGGAGCAAGTGGAGAAGGCTTTCTTCCTTTGACTTGTAGAAGGAATTCTCAGAATTGTACGGATGATATTTGCATAAGATAGAATTACTAGTGTCAAGGTGACCATGAGTGTCACCACGGCTAAAAAGAATGCCATGAGTTCTAGAAAATGTGTGTTTGTGCAAGAAAGCTGCAGAATTGGAGAAGAGTCACAGATGAAGTGATCGATTATATTGGAAGCACAGAAATCTAACTGTAGCAAAAGGATAATTGGGGGAAAGATGATCAGGAATCCTGCCAGCCAGCAACTAAAGACCAGAAGCATACAGACCTTGCTGCTCATGATGGTTGTGTAATGGAGGGGTTTGCAGATGGCCACATAGCGATCATAGGACATGGCAGTAAGAAGGTAAAATTCTGTCACTCCGAAGAAGATGACAAAAAATAGCTGGGCCATACAATCGTTGTAAGAAATTCTTCTGTCTCCTGTCGTGATGGTGACCAGGAATCTGGGAATGCAGGTAGATGTGAATGCTATTTCTAGGAATGAGAAGCTGCGAAGGAAGAAGTACATGGGGGTCTTCAGATGGGGATCTGAGAGGGTGAGGATGATGATGGTCAGGTTCCCTGCCACACTGAGCATGTAAGTGACAAGGAGCAATAGGAAAAGCACAACCTGCCACTGAGGGTTGTCTGTCAGTCCAAGAAGAATGAACTCTGTTACTGCTGAAGAATTTCTCATAGTTTTCTCTCTTTATGAAGGCATTCTCCATTTATCTGCAAAATAGTTGAGGAAATGAGAAATCTATTACACTAATAAAGAACTGTAGCTAAAATAATGTTTTTCTCTTTCTGGTTTATTTGACTTAGGAAAGAGAGCAAAACTGACATTTTGTATATGTGTGTATATATATACATATATATATATATATGGTGTGAATGGGTGTGTGTGGAAATACATATATAAACATAAGTAACAGGTTTTATGTTGCCTTTTTAATTATAATCATTATTATTATAAATTGTATATACCAATGTCTCCAAAAAATAAAATCTTCCAGAATGTAGCATGTATATGTTCTACAGATGAATGTGAATCACAAGGATTATAGTAAAATAATATTTTATTGTATGCTAACATATATGATAACTTACTTGGTTTCATTAGTCATTTAAGTGTATATATATATCTAAACATAATTGTAAAAATTGTGTATATATATGTATATCTACATTTTGTGAAAACACACTCTTTAAAGTACGTCTTGCTTTTTGGTTCTGAAGAAAATTTATTTTTATCATATCAAAACATTTTTCTACTCCATATTACCTCAAACAATACTTATTCCATTATTGCCTTCATTTCCTTATATATTTGGTATAAATATCTTCTGAATGATTCCATATATTTCCTAAAATGAAGAAAAATATTTTTTATATTTTACATTTTATAATTTTATAATTATAATATATAAAATATTTTATAATTCTGTAACTAAGAACTTTTCACACAAATCACGTAGAACTTGTTCCCTGTTCCATACAGTACTTGGGTATAATAGTGTTGATGTCCTCTTAGTTCTTAAAAATTTGTCTGTCTTAAAACAGATCTTTTTCTACCTCAAGGCAAACTTTTGCAACATACGAAGGTAATGCACTGGTCCAATATAATCCTGTCCAGTTATCACATATGGAGATGTCTTATAGGTGGCTCCAATCGAAATTCAACGTTTCTGCTCCAGTATAATTAACTATTTGTAAAGAAGGTCTTTGTAATACTTTGAAAATACTATTCTGGAATATATTCTTGCTTACCAATCTCTCCTGAATCTTCTCTCTGATACAAAGCAGTTTATAAATAAGGAAGTTAATTTTATCTTGCTTTTGAAAAGGTCTCCCTATATAATCCAAGTGAACCCATGATCCCCTTGTTTCAGTCATCATGCCTTGCAACGCCCTCCCCAATTTTATTTTTGTAAACTGCAAGTGCTCCTACTTGCAGTATTTTCAAAATCATAAAAGAGTTCTCCCTAGCATACTTTGATCCCTTTTTTATGGCTTATGAATGGTAACAGTTCAACAGTCAAGCTAAATTTTTCAGGAGAGAATGATTATTTTCTTTTTTTTTTTTTGTATATTTTAAGGATATTACTGTTCATACTATACCACAATCTATTTAGTTATTCCTTTAAAGTTGGTTCACAGTGATACTCACTAGACACTATGTTGGAAATGAACTTTTCAACAGGGGAAAGGAGCATGGGGGGGGTGGATAATGGGAGAAAATTAAGGAGAGGGTAACACTGTTCAAAAAGAAATGTAAATAAGACCTTACTTATGGAACTGTAATGTGTATCACATTTACAATAAAATAAAACAAAGTTGGTTCAAAGTTTTAGATATGCTGGCCTCTATAACACTTTCTTTAAAAAACTGAGTATCCAAACAGCTGCCACTTTTCTGTTGTTTTCTGTGTTTTTTGTAGGTGTCATTGTATTAAATGGAATAACATTCTCTAAGGATTAACCACTGGTTTCATAAGTGACGGAATTTACACAAATACTTTATGTACAATACTTCTAAAAGGGATAAATACTCACATTCTCACCTCATTTCTTTGCAGCCAGATGATATGCAGCTTTGAGTCTTTTTGCTTTAATATGATTGTTACTGATATATGCTGTCTATGAAACGCACATTGTACTAAACTGAAATTTAAAGAGGTCATTTTTAAGGGTAGGCCCTTTTTTACAAAAAGGATTCCATGGTTTCCAGATATTAATTATAGTACAAATTAACATTACTTGCTATCTAGAGAAGAACATGAAAAATCCTGCTTTCCTCTAAATCACAAAATGTTCATGCAATAGCAGACAAAATATCACAGAAGCTATTGGTTTGCAGTAGTTGAAATTTGTTCATTTATACAATTCATTGGAATTGTGTTGATGATTTTATTTGTATATAATTTTGTCATGAAATCACGTCAATAAAATACAAGTATACACTACTAATGCAAACTTTTTTATTTTTTTGATGCCCCTCTCCCCACTAATGCAAACTTTTTATACCTCAAACAATACCTTAAAGAATAGTGACTTCAGATACACATGACTGATTTAATCAAAGTCATTTGCTTAAACATACATTATTAATTCATAGAAAATAGGTCTCTGGAATTTTTCCAGAGTTTAACAATTAATTTCCTCTCTGCTATCTTATATTTGTAAGCAATTATCCAAAATATTCATTTTTTTAAAGAAGACCAATTCCAGGATATACTCAATAATGTGTATAGGTTCAAGCATCAAACCATTTGTATCCATGAATACAAAGCAATAGAAAGTTTAAGGTCCCAGTTAGCCTACCTATGACTCTTAAAGAAGTATTATCTTGACACTTGAAACAAGTGGCAGTTCAAATGAAGACTAATGTGACAAGGATAGGCTATTCTGTGCAGAAACAACATTAATCCTGCTAGCCATCATTTACTTGTTCTATTTACAGTGGACTCATGGGGATTCACTGAATGAATAAACAAAAATTGCCGTGGAGATGGGTGTTCTCAAGATACCATCTGCTAAACAGTAGCCCAAATTAGTACATATTTAGAACAGACTAGATGATAATGGCCTGAAATTAGAAGTTTGAAAAGAAATTTGTACCTTCATAATTATTTCATAATGGGAATTTTAAAACTTGCATAATAGAAATTCGAACTCTGCAAATAGCAATAAAAGACAATTATCAACAAGTGGTACTTTCTACTTTAGGGAAAAATAAGCATTCATTGTAATGTTTTAGAATATCTTTAGATTTCCATTTTTCTATGGCAAAACAATATCCCAGATTTGCCTTTTTTAAGATTTAAATCTTTCCACTGATATACAACAAAGAAAAATTGATCAAGACTAATAGTTATTACCATTTATTTATTCACTAATTTATTTTGGATACTTGCTAGATGTTGAGTTCTAATTTAGTTATACAGCAATGATAAAACATCCTTTGACGTAAGTTTTACTTTTATATAAATATATAACAATATTGCATGATTTTGCAATCTCACAGTTCTTTCTCTGAATCAAATGTAAGGAATATTTTCTGGCATCATCGCCTGGCAACTCCTTGACTCAGAAAGACATATATAATCACCTCTTCACTCGTACTTTAAGACTTTACTTTGGTTGATATTTAATCTGGGGGGGCCCATAAATAAAATAAATATTTTTATCTAAATGGAAATTAGAATTGTCTTAGGATGCATGATAATTTCTAACACTAATGTAGCATTATTTTTCTGTTTCTTTCGAAGACATACACTTATTCAAAATATGGTGCTGCTGAAGAAAATAGAGTAAGGAATATGGAGTGCTAGCATTCTACAGCAAGATATCTAGGCTCAATTGAATGTATTTTCAAATGATTTCTTTATTTTAATCATTTATTCTGCCTTTACTAATTGTCATTCTTTTTGCTTGTTTGTATTTTTGTGTGTGTGTGCCAGGCCTAGGTCTTGAACTCAGGGCCTGGATACTGTGCCTGAGGTTTTCTGCTCTATGACGTGACCCACAGTTCTAGTACCAGCTTTTTCTGAGTAGTTTACAGGAGATAAGAGTCTCATGAACTTTCCTGCCCAGGCTGGCTTAGAACTGCAATCTTCAGATGTCAGCCTTCACGGTAGCTAAGATTACAGGCATGAGCTACCCACACCCAGCCTAGTTGGCATTTTTGTATGAAAAAGAATTATTTCTTTTTATTTCTCATTAAACATTCAATCACTTTTTCACAGTTCTCACTTACAAATATTGATTTTGTTCTTTGGCTCATAATCAGATACTTTATTTTCCTCTAATTCTTCAGCTTTGGTCATTGTTCTTCCAGAATAATGGCTGTTGCCTTCTTATAGGCTCCAGGGTTAGTTCTGGCTTTTTGGTGAGGTTTTCATAGTATCTTAGTAAACAGGTATGAGAAACCCGGGAATATATCATTTGCTCCATGCATGCAAATGCATATTTATGTATTATTGTTTATTTATAGACACAACTACACACAAGCACACAAAAACAAAGCACAGCTTTAGGTCTGTATGCATTGACTGGCAAAATTAATTTATATCTCACTTATATTGCCTTGTGCACCCGTAATTAGTTTCTATTCAGTAGAAATAGAATTCTATAATATGATATGCCATTTTTCCATTCATTTATTAGCGAACATGAGGGCATTCTCCAGTTTATTGCTATTATGAAGAGAGCTGATATATGCAGTAATATAGATGTGTTTGTATAAGTATAAAATTGTCATTTAGGAATGAGATTTCTATGGAGGTTTTGTTGCTGAGAACTGAAAAGAGTAGGCTCACTCACACATGAGAATTCAAGCCTCTCAGGAGGCTGGAATCCAGAGGCTCGAGGACAGACAGGAAAGAATACCTTCGTTTCTACTTTCAGCAATTCCACTCCTGGGCACTTTCTCCAAAAAATAACAAGCCAGGAAACAGTAAAGCCACCAGCACAACCATATTTATTGCAGCACTATTCACTATAACCAAGATATGGAATCAGCCCAGATGCCCTTCAATGGATGAATGGATGAAGAAAATGTGATATAGGTATATAGATGTAATGGAATTTTACTCACCATTTTAAAAGTGATATTGTACCATTGGTAAAGAAAAAGAAAGACATGGAAAAAATATATTAAGTGAAGTAAGTTAAACTCAGAGAGACTGGGTATATATTTGATCCTAATCCTGGAGTTTAAGGGTTAACATATATTTATGATCTCTGGTGCAATATTATTTTTAATTATTGTAAAACCACAAATTTTACAATGAAAACTGAGGTCACGTGAAAAATATATTCTATCAGTATTGAAAGTTGTGTTTTAAAAGCTTTTAATAATGTATTACTTCAGCTATATCTTCCTTTAACATTAAAATTTACATTTATGACCAGGTGCCAGTGGCTCACACCTATAATCCTAGCTTCTCAGGAGGCTAAGATCTGAGGATCGCAGTTCAAAGCCAGCCTAGGCAGGAAAGTCCATGAGACTCTTATCTCCAATTAACCACCAGAAAACTGGAAGTGGTGCTGTGGCTCAAGTGGTAGAGTGCTTGCCTTGCACTAAAGAGCTCCTCAGTTCTTTAGTGCACCCAGACCCAGAGTTTAAGCCCCACAACTGACTACATATGTGTGTGTGTGTGTGTGTGTGTGCACGCGTGCGTGTGAACCACTCACAATTAATTTGTCCCATATCATTTTCCATAATCTAACAGAAATTTTTACTACATTATTGTTTGAGGATTTCAAAAAGACAGTTCTTTTCAGGCACCATAGCTCACACCTATGATTCTAGTACCCAGGAGGCTGAAAGCTAAAGGATAATGATTCAAGGCCAGCTTAGGTAGCAAAAGTTCATTAGGCTGCATTTCCAAAATAACCACTGAAATAGGCTCAAGTAGTAAAGCACCAGCTTAGCAAGCTTAAGATCCTGAATTCAAACCTCAGAACCAAATATATATTATATGTATGTGTATTATATAGTGCATAATTATCTTGGAAATTGGCTGGAGTATATACAATTAAATGGTTACTAATAATGAAAACATCTTACTATTCGTTAATTGAAATCCCTATGGAATATTACTCAACTCATAATATTCAAAAATTACTCTCCAAAAAATGACAGATAGATAGATATGGTAGATAATAGAGATAGATAATAGTTAATAGATGTTGGATAGAGATTTATATTATTCAGTCTGTTAGTGAACAGATATGGAAACTCTGAGTATAAAATAATTCCATGCATAAGAAGCATATCATTAATGTGTCAGTATATTTATATACACATACATATCCAAATGTACATATGTATATATACACATATGTATGTGTATGTACACATATATGTATACGTAGCAACAACAACCCAAATGATAAATAGGCAAAGGAGCTGAACAGGCACTCCTAAGAAGAACTACATATGGCCAAAAGCATATGAAGAAATGTTGAACATTCTGGCCATAAAGGAAATGCAAATCAAAACTTCATTGAGTTTCCATCTCATCCCAGTGAAAATGGCCATCATCAAGAATACAAACAACAACAAACACTGTTAGGGATCTAGGGAAGAAAGGAACCCTATTACAATGTCAGTGTGAATCTAAACCAGTGCAACCACCATGGAACGCTGTTTGGACATTGCTCAAAAAGCTAAACCAGTGTTACACCTTTTGAACATTTATCCAAAATATTATGAGTTAGGATTCAAGACACTTACACACTCTGTTCATGACTGAACTATTCACCGTAACATGCAGTTTGATACAATGAAAACCAGGAAGCTGAAACACATTTTGTCATGTTATGGAAAGTGAGGTCAAGAAGAGAGAGGACAGATGAATGGAAAAATGAACAGTGGTCATTCACCCATATTGATTTGGTCATTCACCCATATTGATTTGGTCATTCACTCATTGATTCATAGCTAGTTGCTTCATAGTCAAAGACAGATTCATCAGTCTGGATGTTATCAGCTATATAAGAAACAGATAAATTTCCTTGTCAGAATTTATTGCATAACAACAAATTCACAAGCTATGTCAATTTCATCACAATACTACTGAAGAACAGGAGTTCTTTCATTCCAATCTTAATTAAAAATATTAACATTTGAATCACACATGACACTTTACAATAATATACAGATTATAGATTGGCTAAGAAAGGATTCACATGGCTTATGTAAAGCAGAAGAAAAATAAAACTGCCCTAAGTTGTAAAAGACAGTAATACATTTGCATTTGAGATCATGTTACATTGAAAAAAATGCACACATGGGCTGGGAATATTGCTTACTAGTACATGCTTGCCTAGCCTGCATGAAGCTCTGGGTTTTATTCCTCAGTACCACATAAACAGAAAAAGCTGGAACTGGTACATTGGCTCAAGTGGAAGAGTGCTAGCCTTGAGCAAAAGAAGCTCAGGGACAGTACCCAGGCACTGAGGTCAAGCCCCAGAATTGGCAAAACACACACACACACACACACACACACACACACACATCACACATTACCCTTCACAATAAAATACAGGTTACAGAGTTTGGCACTCATTTCCTAGCTTGGACACAGATACAAAGAGAGCCACTACAGGTAGTCAGATGTGACACTAGAACCATGTACATTTCTGCAAAACACATTTCTGTAAGAGTAAAAACTATTGCAGGAGATGTTTTTAATCACCTCTGTTTAGAATGAGTCTAAACTCAACATCTAATATGAATCCAAATATAATTATTTTTTCATATATTTTTATTGCAAAAATACTGTGCAGAGGGGTTACAGTTACATGGGTAAGGTAATGAATACATTTCCTATCAAGAAGCGTTACCTCCTCCTTTGTTTTTCCCCTATCATTTCTTCCCTCCCCACGTCACCTCCTCCCTCAAAGTTATAAAGTTTGTTTTCAACATCGTGTCTTGTACATATTGTTACAATGGGTTAACCTGTATCCTTATTTCACCATTTTGTTATTTCTCTTCCCCTCCCCAAATTAGAAAAATGTATATACAAGATGCAGGTCAACAATGCTTGATAAGAAATGTACTCATTATCTTGCCCATATAATTGTAACCCCTCTGTATGGGATTTTCACAATAAAAAAAATTTTTGGAAAAAAAAAGATCCAGGGCACCAACATCAAATACAGTGAAAACAGGGATTACACCTTGGGGGAAGAAGATACCAAAGAAACAAAAAAAAATGCATAGTACATTATAAATACCTTAAAAACAATAGCAAGAAAGAATAAACCACTTGTATCCCTATCTTGGAATTCAGTTCACATAAGATCATCTTATATGGTCCTATGTACATAGCTTTTGATCTTTTCTGCTTGTGCTAGACTAATACTACTTATTGCAAATAAGGGAAACCATGGGACCTATGTTTCTTTAGGCCTGGCTTTCCTCACTTAATATAATTTTTTCCAAGTCTTTCCATTTCCTAAAAAATGGGGTGGTGTCATTCTTTCTGATGGAAGGAGAGAATTCCATTATATACATGTATATATATACACATATATATGCATATATATATACATACATACATATATACATATATATATACACATATATATACATGTATATAATGGAATTCTGTATATATATATATATATATATCACATTTTCTTGATTCACTCATCGACTGAGGGGCATCTGGGTTGGTTCCATATCTTAGCTATTGTAAATAATGCTGTGATATCCATAGTTGTGTTGGTAACTTTAGTATGATCTTGTTTATGATCATTTGGGTAAATGCCCAAAAGCGGGATTGATAGGTCATAGAGGAGGTTTATGTGTAGTCCTCTGAGGAACCTCCATACTGCTTTCCAAAGTGGTTGAACAATTTTATACTCCCACCAACAATGCAATAGGGTTCCCTTTTGGCCACATCTCCTCCAGCATCTGTTGTTATTAGAATTCTTGATGATAGCCATTCTAACCGGGGTGAGGTGGAATCTCAATGTCAATTTGATTTGCATTTCTTACAACTGATGAGAGTCTCATATCTAAAATATAGTTAAAATTCAAAAATTAAATCCCAAACAATAAATCCTCAAAGAAACAACTACCTGATAAGTAGGCTAAGGACTTAAGAGAAACTTCTCTGAAAAGGAAATAAGAATGGCCAATAGACACATGAAATGCCTCAGTTCTCTAGCCAAATATAATTATGGAATGAATACATGCTGGTGATTATAACCTTGAACAAATTTTTCTGTGGTGTTAGTCAATAGGATGCTATAAAATCTTAGAAATAACTCTAAAAGCTCAATGCTGTAGTATAGTCTGAGAACTCAGACCTTTCTAAAACATTACTACTGCATTCTTAAATCCCGCTAGAGAAAAAAACCCCTAGGAAATATCCCTTATTCATAGTTTTACTCTATTTCCACTTGAAGACTACACATTTCTATTATCTCCATGCTTCAGTCTTTTTCAGTGTTTACGACGACAATGTAAATCTTTCCATGCTTTGCTCTGATTTCAGGCCACTATCTCTTCATTTATTCTAAATTGAATACTAATTGGGGATATTGTTTAACACTTAATACACTGAGAACGTCCATCTCCATGATGTCTCTTGTTTATTCATTCAACCAGTCCCCCTGGGACTACTGTAAATGGAACAGATAAATTATGGCTAACAGGAATAACACTGTATATGCACAGAAGAGCATATTATTCATCAGCTGGGAAAGAAATTACAGTACTATTCATGTAACGTGTCATTGCAAGTGTCAAGATAGTACTTCGTATGCCGGGCACTGGTGGCTCACGCCTGTAATCCTAGCTACTCAGGAGGCTGAGATCTGAGGATCGCGGTTCAAAGCCAGCCCGGGCAGGAGAGACCGTGAGACTCCTATCTCCAATAAACCACCAGAAAACCGGAAGTGGCGCTGTAGCTCAAGTGGTAGAGCGCTCGCCTTGAGCTGAAGAGCTGAGGGACAGCGCCCAGGCCCAGAGTTCAAGCCCCACGACCGACAAAAAAAAAAAAAAAAAGATAGTACTTCGTGAAGTGGCATAGGCAGGGTAACTTGGAACCTTAGAACTTCATCTTTATTTGGATTCATATATACAAATGGGTTGATGCCTGTCTTTCTTATAAACATTGCAAAGCATTTCTTTAAAATGTCTTTTGTTATCAATATTTGGATATTTGCCAACAAATACGCTGAGATGCTACAAAGATAACAGAGAGGTATGTATGGAGTGTTAAACTCTGAAAATTATCCCAAAGATCTCATGTTTTTACAAATTAATAAACTATGGCAATGACATGGACTAAACCAGTCATATGTACTGAGAGTAAGTATTATTTAAGGAATACAAATTTTAGCATGTATTTTTATTGTAAAGATACTATACGGAGGGGGTACAATTACATGAGTAAGGTAATGAATACATTTACTATCAAGTATTGTTATCTCCTCCTTTGTTTTTCCCCTACCATCTCATCCTTCCCCACCTCCTCAACTCCTCTCCCCCAGCAAAAGTTGTAAGTTCATTTTCAACATAGTGTCTGTACACCTCATAGTTATAATGATGTTTTGTGTTTTTACTCAAGTGATTTATGTACAAATAAAAGCAAACATCATTTTGATGAATTATACAAATGAAAAAAAAATCTAATGCTGAAAGTCAGAAGCTTCATACACTTTTCTCCATTATAGCATATATACATTTTGTGATTGGTAGGACAGCAGGATTTTTCATGTTCTTGTCTACATACCAAGTTACAATCATTTCTACTATAATCAATAGAAGGTAAACATGGAATCATTTTTGTAAAACATTGAAGAAAATTTATTGCATGTATTTAACAGTGGATACTATTACTTGTTTTGCACAATGTGAGTTTTACATAGAAGTGAATATTAACACCCTCTATATTAAAGAAAGTAAACAAAAACTTGCTTGCCATCTGAGAGAGGATTATGAGATGATATTTATCTTTCCAAGAAATGTTGTACAAAAAATATTTGTGTAAAAACACTCACTTAAACATCCAGCTGGTTAATCATTAGAAAATGTTATGCACTTTAATACAATGGTACCTATAAGAAATAAAAACAACAACAAAGGAAAAGATACAGATTTAAATAGTTTGGATACTAAAAAAATTATATAGAAATTATTATAGAGATCAGCATATCTAAAGTTTTTAACCAACTTTAAAGGGAATAATTAAATAAATTTTTGCCTACCATACGGAGTGGATTTTTATTTTTGATAAAATACAGGAACAAGGAAAATCTTTCTTCAAAACTTAGCTTCAATGTTCAACTATTGTTATTGTCTACTAAAGAAAGAATCAGGAATGTTTGGAAGAATTATTGCATGATTTTGAGTAAAAAGGCAACAAGGAGCATTTGCAGTGCATAAAACCAAAATTACAGATGGGCACTGAAGTGTAAGGTAGTTGAGACAAGAGGACCATGTGACAAAGGTCACCTCCAGGTACAGAGAAATTTCCTGAAAGGGAGAATAAGTTTAAGTCATCTTATGAAAGGATGGCTTTATATATCAAAGCTCTGGACCATGGTGGATTGGTGGTAAATGAACATGACTCAAGAAGAGTATTCTCACTATGTTACAAAAGGCCTGTCTTAGAGAAAGTTAATTTTATTGAAGTAAAAACAATGGATTTAGTCTGGAACACCTGCCATTTATTAGATATCTGGACATAGAATGTCAAGACTTACTTATGCCAGTCACTGAGTTGGTTTAGTAGGTAGTAAAAGTTTGAACAGAAGCAGAGAAATACATGTTTCTTAAGATAAAGAAAAAGAACCAGAAATCAAAATTTAAAAAGCAGGGGCTGGGAAGGTGGCTCAGTGGTAGAGCACTTGCTTTGCATGCATGAGGCCTTGGGTTCAATTCCTCAGCACCACATAAGCAAAAAAAAAAAAAAAAAAGCCGGAAGTGGCGCTGTGGCTCAAGTGGTAGAGCGCTAGCCTTAAGCTGAAGAGCTGAGGGACAGCGCCCAAGCCCAGAGTTCAGGCCCCACAACCGGACCCCCCCCAAAAAAAAATTAATAAGCAGCCTGTTTTCAATTGTAGCTTTAAGAAGTTTTCATTCCTTCTCAGATTTTAGAGAATATGTTGGAACATTCAGAAGACCTTTATTAAAAAATGCAGAAGAATATAATGAAAAAAATATTTTTTTAAATATTATATGAGGTTACAAACAATAGATTTTTTTAACTTTTGTTTTTCTGTACACCAAAATAATCTCTAAGTAGCAATTAGCATATAATTTAAATAAGTTCTTATATATACTTAATATGTGAATTATATTATAGTTTCAGTTTGGTGTTTGATTTTATACTGTACTAGAACTCTTTAGCTCAAAGCTTACCCTCTTCCATTTAAACCACAACTCCATTTCTTGCTTTTTGTTAGATAACTGAAAATAAGTGTCTCGCACTTATTTTCCTTCAAACTACAATCCTCAGATCTCAGCCTCCTAAGATCATTGGCAGAAGCCACTGGCACCTAACTTACAAACATGTCTTGATATGTATCCATAGTAAGATGATGATTATAAGCAAAGAAATTACTATGTTCTAAATTTCAGCATACAATAGGATACTATTTACTATAAACTTCATAATTCACTGAGAACACTAAACTTATTTATCTTACTAACTCAAATTTTTACCGATTGGAAATATGGAATATATAAAATTATTATGAAAAGGACATAATATGCCGGAGGCTGGTGGCTCATGCCTGTTATCCTAGGTACTCAGGAAGCTGGGATCAAACAATCACAACACATACACTCTTATCTTCAAGTAACCACAAAAAGTAGAGTCATGCTTCAACTGAGAAAAGGCTACCCTTGAGGAAAACAAGCTCAGAGAAAGGAACCAAACCTGAGTTCAATACTCAAGAACAGCACCAAAAGAAAAGAAAGAAAGAAAGGTCATAATGAATAATGTTACTCATATGTGTGCATAACACAATTGATAGCTTTGTTGTTATTATAACATGAATGAACATAAAAGATGTTACGTTAAGTAGAATAAATCAGAAGCATAGTAAAATTATGTTTAAAGAACTTTTTTCATCACTTAAATATATTTTTTTATTTCTTCAACTCTTCACAGCAAGAAAAAAAGACGTGCCTTCATAACAGGAGAAAATCATGAGAAATTGTACAGCAATCACCAATTTTATTCTTCTTGGATTGACAAACAACCCTCAGTGGCAGGTTGTGCTTTTCCTATTTCTCCTTGTCACCTACATGCTCAGTGTGGCAGGGAACCTGACCATCATCATGCTCACCCTCTCAGATCCCCATCTGAAGACCCCCATGTATTTCCTTCTTCAGAGCTTATCATTCCTAGAAATAGCATTCACATCAGCCTCCACTCCCAGATTCCTCATCACCATCATAACAGGAGACAGAAGAATTTCTTACAATGATTGCATAGCCCAGCTTTTTTTTGTAGTCTTCTTAGGAGTGACAGAATTTTATCTTCTTACTGCCATGTCCTATGATCGCTATGTGGCCATCTGCAAACCCCTCCATTACACAACCATCATGAGCAGCAAGGTCTGTATCCTACTGGTTTTCAGTTGCTGGCTTGCTGGATTCCTCATTGTCTTTCCCCCCAGTCATCCTTCTGCTACAATTAGATTTTTGTGCCTCCAATGTAATTGATCATTTTCTCTGTGACTCTTCTCCACTTCTGCAGCTTTCTTGCACAAACACTCATTTTCTAGAACTCATGGCATTCTCTTTAGCCGTGGTAACACTCATGGTCACCTTGACACTAGTAATTCTATCTTACGCAAATATCATCCGTACAATTCTCAGAATTCCTTCTACAAGCCAAAGGAAGAAAGCCTTCTCCACTTGCTCCTCTCATATGATTGTTGTGTCCCTCTCTTATGGTAGCTGCATCTTCATGTACATTAAGCCTTCAGCAAGAGAGAGGGTGACTTTGAGCAAAGGAGTAGCTGTGCTCTACACCTCTGTGGCTCCTCTCCTGAACCCTTTCATCTACACACTACGCAATCAGCAAGTGAAGCAAGCCTTCAAGAGCTTGGTCCACAGGGTGGTCTTTTCTACAAGTAAAAGAATGTGACCCTGTGAAATGTGAAGCCACAGAGAAAAACTGAAGTAAAAGTACTGAAATTATTTTTAAGCATCTCATTTCCCTCCTTTAGTTAGACATGTGGATAGCACCAACACCTATTTCAGTTAAACCCTAGGTGTTAACCTTTCTAACTTACATTAAAAGTTTTTGCTCTGGTTTCCTGCATCATATATATACATTTTTCTAATTTGGGGAGGGGAAGAAAAATAACAAAATGATGAAACAAAGATTCAGGTTGACCCATTGTAACAATGAGATATACAAGACACTATGTTGAAAACAAACTTTACAACTTATGGGGTGGGAGAGGAGGAGATTGGGAGGCAAGGAGGGAAGGGAAGGAGAAAAACAAAGGAGGGGTAACAATGCTCCATTGGAAATGTACTCATTATCTTACTCATGTAACTATAACCACTCTGTAGAGTATCTTTACAATAAGAAATACGTATTTTAAAAGATGCCTTGTATTCATAAACTGCTTTTTCAAATGTTAACAACTTAAAGATAATAAAAATATCACTTAAAATGATAAAAAATAAAAATCAGTAATAATAAAATTAAAGGCTCCAAGAATAGCATATGAATTACAAAAACATTAAAAACAATGGCAGTTATTTCTTTGTTTGGTAAAATGATTCTGAAAAGGAAAAACCTGTCATTTTATATTAAATAAATGTGAACTCCTATTTAAAAAGTGTTTCTCTTTCAAGTCTACTGAAATTGTTTATAAATCCATAATCTGTATTGTTCCCTTATCAAGACAGATCATCTGTTCGTCCATTAAATAGAAATTGATATAAATTAGTAAATTAGCTAAAAACTGCTTCCAAAAAGAAACTTGCTTTATTTGGAATACATAAAGATGAGTCATAATATCTCTCTAAATTCTTCTTGTCCCTAAGAGAATATATTCAAAGCTAAAATCATTATTAAAACATTTCCTTGAATTCATCAGTAAAATCAACTGAAAATGTGTGGCAATGTTAAAAAAAAAGAAATTTTGCTGTGAAATATATTATTTTTGTTGTGTGAATTTTTTTTTTTACTATATTGATTTTAGTATTTTTTCCTTTAGAGAAAAACAGTTTAAATAGTATTATAGAAAATAAATGAAACTGGCCTATTTTCCTCTCTGGAGTTATTTTTCTAAAAAAGGTTATTAGCTGAATCTTTTTGTATTTGTCATACTCCCACATGAAAGAATATTATGATCTGTAAAGATATTGTTATCCCACCTGATGGTCAAAAACTTTCAACTGGTACAAAATTTTTATCCTTCTAATGATGTGAAGCATGAGAATGAATAGCAAATGTTGTGATAGTGAACTTTTCATATACTTTCCTTTTCCTTTCTTTCTTTTATTTAACTTAATTTTATTGTCAAGGTGATGTACAGAGGGGTTACAGTTACATATGTAAAGTAGTAAGTACATTTCTTGTGGAACTTATTATTCCCCCCCTCATTTTTCTCCCACTGTCCCTTCTTGCACCCCTTTCCTAAGTTGTACAGTTCATTTCCAACATACTGTCTTGTAAGTATCATTGTTGCATTGGTTCCCTCTTTGTCCCTTGTCTCACCATTTTATTGTCCCCCTTTCCTTTTCATATACTTTTCTGGAAACAATGATGTCTGATTTACTGATGCTTTCATTCCCCTCTAAGAGTAAGCCGGTAATACTTTTTCATCTTTCCTTTGTCTTTCCTTTTGTCACAGAACATTTTAATCTCCTCACTCCAATTGAAGAAAATACTTTTGGGCATCATTGAGAACTATAAACCTGTGTGTCAAAAATGTTTCCTATAGTCAGTGAGTACATCAGCACTAACATACCTTTTTTAAAAAATCATTTTTAAGAAGGGCTCCAACGGCTCAAGCCTGTAATCCTAGTTATTTTCTTCTTTTTTAAACTAAGTTTTTATTGTGAGAATACTGTACAGAAGAGTGGTTACAATTGCATGAGCAAGGTAATGAGTATATTTCTTTTTTTTCTGTAATCCTAGTTATTAAGATGACTGAGATCTGTGGTTTACAAAACCAGCTTAATCAGGAAAGCCTGTGAGACAATTATCTACAGTTAACTACCAAGAAAGCCAGTAGAGCTGTGGCTCAAGTGGTAGAGCACCAGCCTTGAGTACAAAAGCACAGGAAGAGTGCCCAGGCCCTGACTTCATTGACCAGGGCTGGAACACACACACACACACACACACGCACACACACATCACAAGAAAATCCATTTTCTTGAGACAGTACCATGAGTTCAACAAAGCCAGTAATTTGACTGTTTTCTTCATTATCATCTTGATGTAATGAAGAGGATGAAGGGAAGAGCTCTCTGTATTTTTTAAAGTACCAAAAAGAAATACATCTTCTCATAGGCAACAGTGTCCAGCACTCAAACATTTCTTACCACATGATTATGTAGAATTTCTTGCAGTTTGACCAAACAGATTCTAATCTATTTTTACCACAAAACAAAAATTCAAGGTTCACTGTATTTAGCTATAACTTCTCTACTGAGACAATTCTGTAAAGGAATTAAGTATTGTACGTTTATTTTATAAGATTCTGCCAAGTAAGCAGAAATGTAAAGTTGAAAATCATTACTATGCCACAGGACATTATAACACAAAGTAAATGTGTATGCCCTATAAATAGATGAGACAGAAAGAGCATCGGAAGTTTGTCCTCTTATTATATTTTATTATTTTGGTAGTTTGGGAATTTGAAATCATGTCCTCCTCGTTCCTAGACAAACATTCTACTGCTTGAGCCATCACCTCACCCTTCTGGTTTTTTGTGATTTTTTGTTTGTTTCTTTGTGTTGGTAGGGTTGTTTTTCAGATGAGGGTTCCCATTTATTTTGACTTTATTTTATTTTATTGTAAAGATATTGTATAGAGGGGTTACAGTTGCATTCCAATATACAGTCCTGTGGGTATTCCTGTTGCAATGGGTCATCCTGTGTTTTGTTATTCTACTTCCCCTTCACAGATTAGAAAAATGTATATAGAAGATGCAGGGTACCAAAATCAACTACAGTGACAAGAGGGGATATGCCATAGGGGAAAGAACATACAAAGTAAACAACAACAACAAATAAAACCACATGGTACATTTAAAATAATAACAATAAAGACAGACGTCTTGTGTCCATATCTTTGGGTTCATTTCACTTAGCATCATCTTATATGGACAGATGTACATAGCTATTGAGCTTTTCAACTCATATGATAAGGTTATCATATATGTATACTAAGTATTGTACATAAGGGAAACCATGGGACCTAAATTTCTCTGAGACTGGCTTAGTTCACTTAATGTAATTTTTCCAAGACTTTCCATGGGGTAGTGACATTCTTTCTGATGGAAGGAGAGAATTCCAATATATATATATACTACATTTTCTTGACCAACTCATCTCCTGAGGGGCATCTGGGTTCGTTCCATATCTTAGTTATGGTGAATAATGCTGCAATAAACATAGTTGTGCTGGTAGCTTTAGTATGGCTTTGTTTGTGACCATTTGGGTAAATGCCCAGAAGTAGAATTGCTGGGTCATACGGGAGCTCTATGTGGAGTCTTTTGAGGAACCTCCATAATACTTTCCAGAGTGTTTGGACAAGTTTTCACTCTCACCAACAGTGCAGTAAGGTTCCCTTTTGACCACATTCCCTCCATCATCTGTCATTATTAGATTTTTTTTTATAATAACCATTCTAACTGGGGTGAGGTAGAATCTCAATGTTGTTTTGATTTGCATTTCTTTTATGGCCAGAGAAGGTGATCATTTCTTCATGTGTCTCTTGGCCATTCTGATTTCCGCTTCAGAGAAGTCTCTAAATTGTAAAGTCGTTTTTCAGCATAGTGTCTTTTACATCTCATTATTACAATGGGTCAACCTGTATCCCTATTTAAACAATTTGTTTTTTCCCATCCCCTTTCCAAATTATACTGAATTCAAATACAGTGAAAACAAGGGTTATACCATGGGGGAGGAACATACAAAGCAATAAAAAAAATCACATGGTGCCTTATAAATATGTTAGAAACAATAGCAAGAAAGAAAAAAACCACTTGTCTCTCTTTAAATCTTTAGCCCACTTATTAATTGTGCAGTTGCTTCATTCAGTATTTGTTTTTGGAGGATTTAATTTTTTTGAGTTCCAAATATATTTTAGATATGAGATCCTTGTCCATTGTATGGCTAGTGAAGATCGTCTCCCAGTCTGTGGGCTTTCTATTGATCTTGGTAGCTATGTCCTTTGCCATAAAGAAGCTCTGCAGTTTCATGCAATCTAATTTGTCCAATCTTTCTTTCATTTGTTGTGTTTTCAGCCTGTGCCAAGAAGCCCTAGAGTTTCTCCTGTACCTTCCTGTAATGTTTTCAGGGTGTCTGCTTTGATTTCGAGGTCTTTGATCCATTTTGAATTGATTCTGGCGCAGAGTGATCTATATGGATCTAGCTTTAGTTTTCTGTGGGTCTTTAACCAATTTTGCCAGCACCATTTACTGAAGAGGCGGTCTTTCTTTCATGCTGTTTTTTTGGCTCCCTTATCGAAGATTAAATGGCTATAGGTCTGTGAGTTCATTTCTGGGTCTTCAGTTCTATTCCATTGGTCTTCAGGTCTATTCTTGTGGCAATACCACACTGTCTTGATTACTATGGCCTTGTAATAGAGTTTGAAGTCTATATTGTTATTCTTCCAGCACTGTTCTTTCTGCTAAGGATTGTTTTTGCTATTCAGGGTCTTTTCTTGTTCCATATGAATTTTTGTGTTGCTTCTTCTATTTCTTTGAAGAATGAGGTTGGAATATTGATGGGAATTACATTGAATTTGTATATAGCCTTTGACAGTATTGCCATTTTCACAATGTTCATCCTCCCTATCCAGGAGCATGGGAGATTTTTCTACTTCCTTAATTCTGCTTTAATTTCCTTTTATAGATTTTTAAAGTTTTCATCATAGGGGTCCTTCACTTCTTTAGCTGAGTTAATTCCTAGGTATTTTATTTTTTGTGGGGCTATTACAAAAGAAGTTGCTTCCTGATTTCAGCTCCCCTCTTCTCATTATTGGCATATAGGAAAGCCATTGATTTTTGAGGGTTAATTTTATAACCTGCTTCTTTGGCAAAGTTTCAAATCAGGGTGGAGTCCATGGGGTGCTTTAAATACAAGATCATATCATCTGCAAAGAGGGAGAGTTTTACTTCTTCTTTCCCTATTTGGATCCCCTTTATGTTTGTGTCTTGTCTTATTGCTCTAGTTAGGCATTCTAATACTAAGTTGAAGAGGAGTAGAAAGAGGGGACATCCTTATTTTGTTCCTGAATTTAGAGGAAATGGTCTTAGCTTTTCACCATTAAGTATAATGCTGGGTGTTGGTTTGTCACACACGGCCTGTATCGTATTGAGAAATGTTCCCTGGATTCTTAGCTTCTCCAGCACCTTCCTTATAAAGGGGTGTTGGATCTTGTCAAGTGCTTTTTTTGCATCTATTGAGATAATCATGTGGTTCTTACCCTTGCTCTTGTTGATGTGATGTATTACATTAATTGATTTGCATATATTGAACCAGCTTTGCATCCCTGAAATGAATCCTGTTTGATCATGGTGTATGATTTTTTTGTTGACTTGTTGAAGTCAATTGGCCAAAATTTTGTTGAGAAGTTTTGCATCAATATTCATCAAAGAAATGGGTCTATAGCTCTCTTTCTTTGATGAGTGCCTGCCTGGTTTAGGGATGAAGGTTATGATTGCTACATAAAAGACGTTTGGTAGTGAAGTTTCATTTTCAATTTCATTGAAAAGTTGGAGGAGTATTTGTTTGAATTCTACTTTGAAGGCCTGGTAGAATTCAGCAGTGATCTCATCTCGTCTTGGACTGTTCTTGGATGGGAGGTCTCTTACTGCTAATTCTGTTTTTTTCGGGGGGAGGAGGGGGATTCAGTCATGGGGCCTGAAGCCTGGGCCTGGGCGTTGTCCCTCAGCTCTTCAGCTCAAGGATAACGCTCTACCACTTGAACCACAGTGCCACTTCCAGCTTTTTTCTTTTTGCTTATGTGGTGCTGAGGAATTGAACCCAGGGCCTCAGGCATGCAAGGCAAGCACTCTACCACTGAGCCACCTTCCCAGCCCCTGCTGATTCTATTTCAATGCTTGATATGTGTATGTTAAGTTGGTTTGACTCATCTTAGTTTAGTTCGGGCAAATCAATTTTTGCTAGAAATTCTTCATTTCATCCAGATTCTCAAACTTATTAGCATAAAACTTTGAGAAGTATTCCTTATAATATTCTGAATTTTGGTTGTTTCTGTGGTGATGTTTCCATTCTCATCTCTGTATTTATTTGGGTGTGTTCTCTTCATATTCTGGTAATGCTAAGGGTCTCTCAATTTTGTTAATTTTTTTGAAGAACCAACTCTTTGTTTTGTTGATTTTTCTATGGCTTTTTTGGATTCTACTTCATTTAATTCTGATTTAATTTTAATTATTTGTTTCTGTCTACTGGATTGGGGTTTAGCGCATCATTAGGTTGTTAGACTGAGATCTCTCAAAGGTGTTGATGTAAGAACTCAGAGCTATGAATTTTCCCCTGAGTAGTGCCTTTGCCGTGTCCCAGAGGAGCTGGTAATTTGTATGTTCACTTTTGTTGAATATCATGAACATTTGAATTTCCTTTCTAATCTCTTCCATGACCTATTCGTGGTTCAGCAGTGTGTTGTTCAGCCTCCATGTGTTATAGGATTTTCTTTGGCGCCATTTGGTCTTGAGTTCTAATTTTATTCTGTTGTGGTCTGAGAGAATGCAGGGAATAAATTCAATGTTTCTGAATTTGGACAAATTTGCTTTATGACCTAGAATGAGGTCAATTTTGGAAAATGTTCCATGTGCTGCTGAGAAGAACGTGTATTCTGATGCTGTTGAGTGAAATATTTGGTAGATGTCTGTTAAATCTAGTTCATCTATGCAGTTGTTTAGATCTGCTGTTTCTCTGTTGAGTTTTTGCTGAGTTGTTCTATCCAGCGGGGAAAGTGGTGTATTAACATCACCAACAAGCAATGTCTTGGATCTATTTGGGGAAAAGTAGTGTTTCTTGGATAAATTTCGGTACTACAATATTTGGTGAATGGATATTCAGAATTGTTATATCCTCCTGTAGGAGAAATCCTTTTATTAGTATGTAGTTTCCATCCTTATCTCTTCTCACTAGTTTTAATTTAAAGTCCATTTTATCTGATGTTAGGATTGCTACTCTAGCCTGTTTGTGGGAGCCACTTGCTTGGTAGATTTTATTCCAGCCTTTCACTTTCAGAATATGTTTGGTTTTGTGGGGAAGGTACATCTCTTGAAGCAGAACATAGACTGATTGTGTTTTGTGATCCAACTAGAGATTCTATATCATTTGATTGGAGAGTTAAGTCCATTAGTATTGAGAATTAGGATTGAGAGGTGTTTGGAAATTCCTGTCATGTTATCTACCTTCTTAGGGTCTGTGTCATCTAGGTTCTGCCTATGTTTATGTGATTCTTTGGGGATTTTCTCTGCCTTCCTCATGTTCTAGTTGGTTCTCTATGTGTAGGACATCTTTAACTATGTTTTGTACGCTGGTTTGGTGGAGACATATTGTTTTTAGTTTTTCTTTGCTGTAGAAGGTTTTTATTTTTCTCTCAGTTATGAAGGAGAGTTTAGCTGGGTATACTATTCGTGGTTGATAATTGGTTGTCAGTAGTTGTATGAGTGTACAAAAAAATCGATGGAGGAGATAACAATGTTCCTTCCATAAGGAATGTACTCATTATCTTACTTATGAAAATGTGACATATGTTATTCCATGCTTTTCTTGCTTTCATGGTCTCTGCTGAAAAATCTGTATTTATCCTGATTGGTTTTTCTTTACAGAGAATTGATCTTTTCTCCCTGACAGTTTTAAGGATCCTTTCCTTGGTTTCTATTGAATCTATGCAGATTACAATGTGGCAATGACTATTCTGGTCTGGTCTGGTCTATTTGGGGTTTAATTGCTTCTTGTATCTGAATGGGCCTAACTTTTTGCCTGTTTGGGAAGTTCTCTGCTAGGATTCTGGTAAATAAATTTCCTAGACCTTTACCTTCTGTTTCTAGGCCCTCTTCTACACCCATTAGCCTTAAACTAGGCCTTCTGATTTTGTCTTCTATATGCTGAATAGATCTATCGTATCTTTTGGTTTTGAATAGTTCTCTGTTCTTTCTCTATAATGTCTAGGCTATCTTCTGTACCAAACATATGGTCTTCTGTATGGTATAGCCTACAGTCCAGACTTTCTACTTTTTATTTGTCTTCCTTCTAATTGCTTGGTTTTAATGGCTCCAATTTCCTTATTGAAGCTTTGTTTTAGATCTCATATGTATTTCTTTGCCTCCTTGATTTGGGTTTCCATTTTCACTCTCAAATCTCTTAGTTGAGTGGCTATACTTTTACTGGATTCCCTTTCCTTTTGTTGGAATTCATTCAGCTTTCAGGTTGTGGATTCCATGAATTCCTCTATTAATCTTTTGTCTGCCTCATCACGCTCATGCATAGCCTTATGTAGGCTTTCAGTTTTTTATTCAGCAGGTTTACCAGTAGTGTTTGTAAAGAGTTTTGAGAAGTATCCTCTGGATTTTTTTATTAACTGTTCTGTTGCCTGTTTATCCTGGGTGGGATTTGAAATTCCTTGACTTGCCATTTTTCTTGTGTTTCTGTGGCTTATTCTGCCCATTTGGGAATGAAAACAAATTCAATTCCTCACTAGAACACAAGTACCAACCCAGAGCCCTGTAGCTGCACAGATTTTAGAGGTTCAGAAAGAATGATGGGTATTTTCACTCTATCCCACCTTTTTGGGGAGTGAGTATATCCAATTACACACAAGAACACAATTCTAAGACAAGCACCTACCCATAACCCTGTAGTTGCATAGTCTTTAGACATTTGCAATAGAAGATGGGTATTTCACTCTATCTCATCTTTTTGGGAATGTGATTATATCCTATTAAACACCAGAACACACATCTAAGACTAGCACTTATCCAGAGCATGGTAGTAGCCCAAACTTTGGGGGTTTACAGTCAACAATGGGAGTTTTCACAGTATCTCGCTTTTGTGGGGAGTGAGATTATATCAATTACACACTAAATCACAATTCTAAGACAAGTTCCCACCCAGATCCCTGTAGTTACACAGGAATTGGAGGTTCACACTCAAAATGGTTATTTTCACTCTATTTCTCCTTCTTGGAATTGAAAATATTTCCACTTACCCACCAGAACACAATTCTATGGCAAGCCTGAACCCAAAACCCTTCAATTGCACAGATTTTAGAGGTTCTCACTCAAAGATAGGTGTTTTTCCTATATCTCTCCTTTTTTGTTAAAGTATATCCAGTCCCTCACAAGAACACAATTTTAAGCACCCTGTAGTTGTGCAATCTTTGGAGGTACACAATCCAAATTGGTATATCACTCTATCTCCCTCTATTAGATATGTAAGTAGGACTGATACCACCACTGAGCACAGTTTTAAGATAAAATCCACACATGGGCAGAATCTTTGCACTGATTTTAGAGGCTTCCAATCATAGATAGGTATTCCCTTATTTTCTTCTGCTTATTTTTGTCAGGAGAGGAGTAGTGTATTTTAGAAGTGGGGATTATAAAGAGTTGTAATCTGTGAGTAGCTTTGTTTGGAGGTTTAGGATGGTTTAGCCAAAGGGATAATACCTTGAGCCACTTTGGCACAGTCCCATGGACTACAGATATCATCTAGCTCAATGTTTCACATTTGTGGATCAACAGAGTAAAGAAAGCAAAAGATGGAATGAAGGAGTAGAAATAATTGTAAATGGGTGAGGTGTAGTTAGGAGAAAATTAAGATATACAATGAAATATAGGAGGAGAAAAATCAGATTAGAGGGATGTAGCAAAAAGAAAGGAGCAGAGAGGGGCTGGGAAGGTGGATCAGTGGTAGAGCGCTTGCCTTGCATGCCTGAGGACCTGGAATTGATTCCTCAGCATCACATAAGCAAAAAAAAAAAAAAAAAAAAGCCGGAAGTGGCGCTGATGCTCAAGTGGTAGAGCTCTAGCTTTGAGCTGAAGAGCTGAGGGACAGCGTCCAGGCCCAGAGTTCAGGCCCCACAACCTCTCCCTGCCGCCCAAAAAAATAGTATTTTTCTGTTTCTGGTTTATTTCAGTTAGTATACTGTCCTCCAGATGTATCCCCATTGTCCCAAAAAAAGAACAAATCTTTCATTTTTTTATATATGTATATACACATATGTATATATAAATGTGTGTGCAAAAACATGTGTATACATAAGTAACATTAGGTATTATCTCACTTTTATTATAATAATATCAATAATAATCATAATATTAAACTTTATATCCCAGTGACTCCAAGCAGTAAAAACATCCAGTTACGGAAGATATGAGTCTAGAGAATGAATAGGAATCATAAGGAGTATTGTTCTGAAAGACCCCCGAAGGCTTGGGGTGTCCTTCAGTCTGAAGAGACCCTTCCCCAAGGAACAACGAGACCACTTGTGCGGATGCAATCAGCAAGAGGTTTATTCGGGCATGCCTCGGCTCCCAGGTGCACTTAACCACGAGATCCACAAGGTTCGAGTCAAGTGTCTAAGAACCGGTTACACGGGTACCCGGGGCGACAAAGTCTATCGGGAGACTTGCGCGCCGAGTGCTTGAAAGCACCCTCTTTTTATGGACAGCAGAAGCGAGGTTACAGAAGCGAGATGCGTGGTTACAGGGGGATGATTGGTTAATTTCAAATTACGCTCAGGGTGAGGATTGGTCAGGTTAAGCTAGCCAGATGGGGTAGGTGGGGTTGGGGGGAAAGCTGACGTGTCGGTACTTGCCCGGACAAGTCTGTGCGGGTCGTTATGCACCGAAACTGTTTGTTCCCTAATTTTGACAAGTGATTTATTACATCCTGCCCTACCCTGCCATTAGGGTTAGGTTTTACAGGAAGGGACAGGTGGGTCGGCTATTTTCTAGGAATGTCTGGCTTTAAGGCATGTACTAGGGTCAGGCTAGGGTCTGCAGGCGGTGACTCAGAGGCTCAAGGTTTCGTTTCCTGGTTAGCGGCCTGCACTTATCCTGCCCCACCACCCCCTTAGGTATGCAGGGTAAGGGGCAGCAACTTTCTTGGGGTACCTAGTGGGCAAGCACGGGCTGGGGTCTTTCATTCCCCCATTTCCTTTTGCCTGAATGAAATCCTTCATTCACCCGACGTTTCCTCCGTTAATTTAAGCTGATGATATTGTTGGGTTAGTACTAGGGCCTGTACGACCGATAGTCGGTCTTTTACAAATTGTATCAGGCGATTTATAATGCAGGGACCTAAGGTAAGAATTAGCATTAATAGTATTAGTGGTCCCATTAGGGAGGATAACAGGGTAGCGAACCATGGGGACTTGTTCCATGATCCTTTGTACCAGCTGTACTTGTAAGCTCCAATTTTAAGACATACTCATACCATTTGCTACATACTTAAACTTTCTGAGGTTTGTCTTCTTTAAAGACAATTCTTACTTTTTAAATCCTTTCTTATCCAAAGTGGATATCAATTTTTTCCCCAATTTCTTTTCCAAGGCTTTCTTTACTACCTTCTTTACAATCCCTTTTCCAAGGCTTTCTTTACCACCCTCTTTCTTTACAATCCCTGAGCATCTTTGTAGCTGTAGTTTAAAACTGCACAATTTTCCTTTTGCTTGCGGAACCTTTATCTTAGAACAGCCTTAAGGCACCACTGTGATGTAGAAGCTTGCTAGATTTTAAGGCTAAGAGTATTACCTCCATTGATAACACACTCAGGTTATTACCATACCAGAGCCAAACTAGGCTGTGACCATAGAGTGGATTTCCAGTCACTATGCACTGAAGTGCCTAAGACAAGTAAGCCAATGATATCCTTGTCCCCAATATTCACTGTGGGAAGAGAGGGTTTTTGGATATCACCCAAAAGAATGTCCGACAAGATCGTAGATTTAGCAGCAGTCAACCAGGAAGCAGACTGAGGTGATGGAATCTTTAGGCAGGAGTTTCTCCAGGTGGCTGTCAGGCAGTCGTTGAACTTTAACCATTAGGGTATGCAGCAGCAGCAGCAGCAGGATCTCTCAGTGGCTCCAAGGGACTGTCACACCTCATGCTGGGCTGTAAATTCCTACACAGACTGGTTAAGGATACATTGCATAGGCTTGGCAGGCTTTGATCCTGCTGGTTTTTAAGATCTTTAAACAATAGCCCAGGACAATTTACCAAAATCACATTTTTACTAACCAGATATTTTTGTAAATAGACACAGAAGGCTCAGAAGGCTGTCTTGTAGCCATCTCTGACAGATGCAGTCTCCACACCTTGCATACCTACAACAGTTAACACTATTCTTTATGCCTTCCTTTTTTTTTTTCTTTTTTTGCCTCATTTTTCCAAAATTTCTGACTCTGGACCCTTGATCTTAAAAATGGGGGTAGAAGGGCGAAGGTCAATCTTCTGTAACTTCTTCAAGCTGACTTCAGGGGCGTTGATCCTACCTAACCAGGAACCTATAACCTTAGCCTATTTTACAAAGAGGCTATCAGGGTTAGATGTCATTAAGAACAATATTTAACATTTGACAACTGCACAGACCTTTTCTCCGGCTACAGCAGTGTAGCTTGTTTAGCACTCTGGTTTGCAAAAGCATCTTCCTAGATGGCTTAGGAATGTGATCTCAACAATGCCTAAGATGCCTAAGTTACCTTTGCAGGCCTTTAGACAGATATCAATAGAAACACACTCAGGTTTGCAAACTTTTTCCTGAGCAAATGAACTTCATGTAACTAGTGTCAGCCAATCAATTAAAGCTTTTTGGCACATAAAGGGGTTGAGATTTAAACTATCTCCCACATTTTATAACATTAGCTTTTTACTATCATAGAGGATTGGCAAGTTCCTGTCTCTTACAAGGTAGTCATGAACATTAGGCATGCTTCCAAACTATCTTCCTATGACCTCCCAGCTCTGACCAGTTTTGAAAGGCCACGCACAAATGACACTAGGATCTGACATTTCTGCCATCCAAGCAGTGGCTTACTGCCTCTGGATGCTCCTCCATTGCTTTTGTCCCAGGAGTGTCTTCTCCACATTGGGATAAATGCCTCATTGGCATTTCCCTTTAGCTGGTTGCTGGACTCGAACTCAGGGCCTGAGCACTGTCCCTCAGCTCTACAGCTCAAGGCTAGCACTCTGCCACTTTTGAGTCCCAGACTCAGGGCTTGAATGCTGTCCCCTAACTCTTCAGTCCAGGGCTAGTACTCTGCCACTATGAGTCTTGAGCTTGGCGCTTGAGTACTGTCCCCTGACTCTTTAGTCCAGGGCTAGTACTCTGCTGGCTGAAGAGAGGTGACAGTCTCACAGGGACCTTTGTCTGCCCGGGCTGGCTTCGAACCAGTTTGCAGATCAATGCGTCTTATGAAAGGCCACTTTACTCCAATTAAAAGCAACAAGGTGGTCAACATAGAAGTAGCTTTTAAGCATGCTCTTACCTGAAACTTATTAAGAGTCAAAGTTACATCTGACAGACTTGTAAGAATCCTCTGTGCTTTGCTCTGGGCTTGCTGGAAACTTAAAAAAACCTATAAGAGCAAACTAGAATAGCAATTCTTGTGATAATCTTAATTTTTCCTTTGTGCACATTGAGGCCAATGTCAAGAACAATTTTACATTTAAACTTTATATCCAAAAATCCTTTTTTAATTAATTTTTTTAAAGCCTCTTATTAATCACCTTTAATATTTTATACTTTAGTTTTCATTTGCGTTTTGAAAAGATCCCTTGAAATCTTGAGGCCAAGTGTCACTCATTGCCTCTTGGTTGCTTGTTTTAAAGCAGACACACATTAAGATTTTTAAACTTAAATGACAATTTTTCCTTAATGCCAAAAATTACAGTTACCATCATTATACCACGAGGCTAGACTTAACACCTCTATAACTTTTAAAAACATCCTAATTGTAGAACATAATTGAAAGTAAGCTACATTATACAAATAACCTTTTGGCCCTCTTTTTAAGGCCTTTTTAATTTTAATGTTAACACATCCAAGGGGAAGTTTTAGCAATACTAATCAGATCATCACATCACTTATTTTAACCATCATGTTTTCAGTGTTTGACTGCAGAGAAAAGAGAGAACAAAGATGGGCCGTTCGGCCCCTTCTATGGAATGGGCACACCCATTCTGACTCTTTAGGGTTAGATGAACTGCGTTTGTGCCAGCTTACCCTCTTTCACCCTGCGTGGACTCTTCCCAGGGCTTGTCCCATATGCATGGCCAGCTGAACTGCACTTCTGCTTGTTCACCCCTTACCCCTAAAGATAGGTCTTCTGTTGGTTTCTTTTCTCCATCTCTTCTCTTGGTTCTCGAATGAAATACAGTTTTAGACAGACAGAACAGGTAACATCTTTGACAGTGTTAAACTAACCTTTACATTTAAAATTTTAATATTTATCTCCAAATTTTAGCCAAGGGAATTAGATCCCAAACAGCCAATGCATTTTAAAACATTAGTCTTTTAAAATACCAGATTTTCTAATTTGCAAGTTAAAGAATCTTTACAAAGCCATTTAAAACAATGTGAAGATTTTTAAAATCTTTGGTAATGTCCAAACCTCATAACCTTTTGAATTTTAAATTTAAACTCACCCAATTGTTACAGCATGCTGACAATTCTTATCTTTGAACATGTTCACAGACACACACAAAGCACTCACACAGATCTTAAAGCGCGCAAAAATCAAAATCAGTCGTACGTACACCTTTTAAAGTTCTTAAACAAAAATTTAAGACAGTATTTCTTTTTAACTAGGTACCTTTGTTGGGCTTTATTTTCCCAGAGCTTGCTTATCTAGCAAGGCAATTCACTAATTAGTCTTTTGAATCCCTTCTGTAGGAGGAGGGCTAGGGGAGGGGGTCACCTAAAACTAAACTGGCCAGATTTTTACATTGTCAGGACTAGTTGGAAAAGTCCAAACCAGACACACAGCCTTTTACACCCTCCCTGCTAGCAGCCTGCACAAGGAGAAAATGCAGCCTGAGGCTTGAAGGGAACCAAACTAGCCCGGTAACCTTCCATGCCTCACAGGGAGGGTGGGCGTAGCAGGTCTGTGACCCAGCCCAGCTGGAACTTTTATTCCCCCAGAGATGTTTAAATAAATAACAAAAACACAGATAAACACAAAAACCAAGGATCCACATTTAAAACTGGTACCAATTCTAAAACAGAACTAGACAAGAACTGAAGGCTGAGTTGGGGACTAATGAGCCCCAGTTTATCCCTACTGGAACTCTGTGCTGTTCTCACTCAGCAAGCTGAATCCAGAGGCTACTGATTGAGCCTGTCACACTCACCCAGAACTTTCCTACCCCAGAAAACATAAAACAAACACACACTAAAGTTAACAATACAACCAAGTGGCCACAAAGACGAAATCAAGTCTCAGTGAATGGGGCGACATTTCACCACCATTCACTTACCAGGGGGCTCAAACCCTCTATTTACCTCCGGAGGATTTTTTTTTTTTTTCCTGCAGACGTTGACCCAGGGGCCTTCCAAGGCGGAGGAGAATTCCCAGTCATCTGGGGCAAGGGAAAAGAAAAATCCCTAGCGGCCGTCCCCTCAGACTGGCAGGTTCTCCCCCACGCTCAGACCCCCTGAGCCAAGGCCCAAGGCTGAAATCTAACTGGGGCCACTCACAGGTGGTCAGTGGCAATTTCATAATTGACAAACAAGCAAGTTCCTAAAACCTGACAATCTAGGCTCAGGCTGTAAAGTAAGGCTAAGGGGGGTTGTGACAGTCTGTCCCATGCTTAGATTTTAACAAACACAAAAACAATACTGACAACACTTAGAACATTTAGCTTCGCTGCGCGTGTTTGCTCACAAACTGAAAGCAAAACCTGATGGAGACTTTATTGAGAGTCCGGATCTCTCGTCTCCCCTGATGAACCACGCGTCCAAAAGGACCGGGTTCCAGATGGGCCACTTTTTCAGGCCCTCCGATGAGCCACTTTTTCAGGCTCCCAGAAGCCCCCAAGACGTCTCCTGGGGACCGCGGTCGGGAGTACGAGCTCGTCAGCTCCTCCACGGGTCCGCCTGATACAGACGAGAACGGCCGAACTCACCAGATTCGCAAGCGCACAGAAATTGGCCACACAAGACTTCAGACAGCACACAGACAACACTCAGACAATACACAGACGCTGGCCAGCTTACCTCCCGAAAATGGGTCGGTGGTCCCTGGGTGGGGGTCTCTATCCCGGACGAGCCCCCACATGAAAGACCCCCGAAGGCTTGGGGTGTCCTTCAGTCTGAAGAGACCCTTCCCCAAGGAACAACGAGACCACTTGTGCGGATGCAATCAGCAAGAGGTTTATTCGGGCATGCCTCGGCTCCCAGGTGCACTTAACCACGAGATCCACAAGGTTCGAGTCAAGTGTCTGAGAACCGGTTACACGGGTACCCGGGGCGACAAAGTCTATCGGGAGACTTGCGCGCCGAGTGCTTGAAAGCACCCTCTTTTTATGGACAGCAGAAGCGAGGTTACAGAAGCGAGATGCGTGGTTACAGGGGGATGATTGGTTAATTTCAAATTACGCTCAGGGTGAGGATTGGTCAGGTTAAGCTAGCCAGATGGGGTAGGTGGGGTTGGGGGGAAAGCTGACGTGTCGGTACTTGCCCGGACAAGTCTGTGCGGGTCGTTATGCACCGAAACTGTTTGTTCCCTAATTTTGACAAGTGATTTATTACATCCTGCCCTACCCTGCCATTAGGGTTAGGTTTTACAGGAAGGGACAGGTGGGTCGGCTATTTTCTAGGAATGTCTGGCTTTAAGGCATGTACTAGGGTCAGGCTAGGGTCTGCAGGCGGTGACTCAGAGGCTCGAGGTTTCGTTTCCTGGTTAGCGGCCTGCACTTATCCTGCCCCACCACCCCCTTAGGTATGCAGGGTAAGGGGCAGCAACTTTCTTGGGGTACCTAGTGGGCAAGCACGGGCTGGGGTCTTTCAGTTCATAATGTGACATGCATGTTATAATTTTAATATGATAACTTACTTGACTTCATTAATAATTTTTCTATACAAAGCAATTTATACACAAAGGAAGTTAATTTTATTTTGCTTTTGGAAAGGTCTCCCTATGCAATCCAAGTAAACTTGAACTCCTGAGCCTCTTGCTTCAGTCAACATGCATTGCAATGCCCTCTCCAATTTCATTTTTGTAAATGGCAAGTGCTCTTACTTGTAGTATTTTCAAAATCATAAGACAGTTTTCCCAAGCATACTTTGTTCTCTTTTTGTGGCTAATAAATGGTCATCGTTCCATAGTGAAGCTATTTTCAGGAGAGAATGACTTTTTATTCAGTATTTTCTAAAGGATATCATATTACACACAAATCTATTGTTCTTTTTTTTTTTCTATTGTTCTTTTTTAAAGTTGGTTAAAAGCTTTAGATATGCTGGCTTCTCTAATAATTTCTGAAAAATTTCAAGTATCCAAACAATTTATTTAAGTCTGTAGCTTTTCCATTGTTTTTCTACATTCTTTACAAGTGTCATTGTATTAAACTGAATAATATTTTCTAAGGATTAACCAGCTGGTTTCAGAGGTGAATGGATTTGCACAAACAGTTCCTGTATAAAACTTCTAGGAGGGATAAATTCTCATCTTCTCACCGCATCTCTCCACAGTCAGATGGTAGGAAGCTTTGAGTCTTATTGCATGAATATAATTGGTGCAAACTAAAATATAAGGAGGCCATTTTTAAGGGTAGGAATGTTTTACAAAATTGATTCCACGATTTCCAGCTATTGATTATAATATAAATGATCATAACCTGTTATCTAGACAAGAACATGAAAAATCCTGATATCCTATAAATTGCAAAATGTTCATGCAATAACAGAGACAAAATGTCTATAAATCAAAAAATGTCCATGCAATAACAAAATGTCACTTGAATCTATTGGTTTGCAATAGTTGAAATTTGTCCACTTATACAATTCATTGGAATTGTGTTATTTATTTGTATGTAATTTTGGCATTGATATCAGTTCACTAAAATAGAAGTATACAGTACTAATGCAAATTTTCTATATCTTAAATAATACCTTTGAGAATAATGACTCTTCTGATATGTAGAGCTGATTTAGTAAAAAAAAAAAAAAAGGCATTAGTTTAAACATACATTATTAATTACCTTGAACATAGGTCTTTGGGATTTTTCCAATTAATTTCCTCTCTTCTGTCTTATATTTGTTAGCAAATATTATTTTTTAAAGAAGGACAATTCCAAAACATAGCCCACAAGATTTACAGCTTCAAGCTTCAAATTATTTGTATATATGCATACAAATAAATAGAAAGTGCTAAATTCCCCAGTTACCCTACCTATAACTGTTAAAGAAATATTATCTTGATACCTGAAACAAGTGACAGTTGAAATGAAGACTAATGTGACATGTTTTCTAGCTGATGGTCATGAGGATAGGCTCTTCTGTATACACAACATTAATCCTGCTAGCCATCATTTATTTGTTCTATTTTCAGTGGACTCCTGGGGATTCATTGAATTAATATACACAAGTTACCATTGAGATGTGTATTCTCAAGATACCAACTGCTAAACAGTAGCCCAAATTGGAATTTAATTTACAACAGATTACATTATAATGGTCTGAAATGAGAAGTTTAAAAAGATTTGCATTTTCATAATAATGACTTCACAAGGGGAATTTAAAAAGGGGTTTAAAATTATACATGATAAAGGAGCTAATACTAAACAAAGAGGATTGGAAAATACCTCAAATGCAAATAACTGATCACAACTTGCTCTTCATGAGGAAATATCCTGCTGCTGTTCAAGGCAATTTCCACAAATTTCAAGTGGGTCTGAATATTTGAAGAGAACTATCAACACAACATAGTGCTCAAAACACATATATCCAACAACAGGTTTTTGTGTGCTGATAGTAGGCCATAAACTCAGGTTCGAGGCAGTTTGCTCATGCTTCCTGTCTCCCGACTACCCAGGTCACCAGGTCATCCCTCCTCAACTCTCCCTTAGAATTGATGTAGTTTGTTCAGATTGTTTTTCTGGTCTTTCTTTTACCCTTATGGCTCCGTGTCCTAACAGGATTAAGTGTATTTGAGGCTGCAAGATTGGGGAAGGGGGTGATATGTATCCACCTACAGTCGCTGGCTCTCTAGTAAAGACTCCCGATTCAAGTTCTTAAAATGTGGCTTCTCCATATCTCGCAACTGACTTCCTGTATGATGCCTTATCACTGAACTGATGCTCAGGCAGTGGATCTGCTCTCACCAGGTCTGTTTGGGGCTGTTGAGCCCAGAACCTTTCAATGCTTCCTAAGCTCTGACCAGGAACTTGTAGCTTGCAGAAATCAAAATCTCTCTCTCTCTCCCAAGAACCTCTGGTGACTAACTCCCATGGGAACTGGAGACCAGAGCTGGGTGTCCCAGGTTTCCCAGAGCAAGGGTTATGCCCCAGGGTGGCTCATTCTCAAAATCTGCCTGACAATACATTCCCACAGCCTGCTGAGCACCTTGTGAAAGAGATCCTCAAGGGGTGTAACTGCTCTCACTGGGAAGCATGAGGCCACTGACCTCTGTGGCTTTTGCTTCCCAAGTGTGCATAGAGTTACCCATGGCTGTATAGATCAACATGGTGATTCAAACAGATTCAGTCATTGGACCACATGAAATGGAAGGGAGCAACTGTGTAAACTAGAAATATGCAGGCAATCTCAGAATGGCAAAATTACATGTTATTGAGACCACTGATGCCTTTTTAAAAAAGCAGTAGATGATGATATGAAAAACACCCAAGATTACTTTTGGGGCTATTTCTCCAAATTACTACAGCCTTATAAATGAAATATTCATGAAGCAATTACTCCTATGGAATAAAAACCTTGGCCAATATGAAAGGAAAATCATTTAATCCAAGAACTTTAGAATCTCCTGACTCTTCTGCTAATCTCAGATGTCATATGTAACCACATAACGACATAAATGATGTACTTTCTGTGTGTTTTATGTTCATTTTCCTTTGGTGTAAGATCCTGTCATGTTTGAACTAAGTCCTGAGTTATTTCAGCCCTGCCACTGACCTCAGGGAGAGCCATGGGACTTGTGTATGGCAGATTCACCACACTCAGAACTAAGACTTAGTGTAAGCCTTCCCCTTGCTGCACATCTCTTTCTGATGATATGTCTCCTGGGTTAAATTCCCAAGCCCAAGTCACTGTTTGCTTTTGCTCCACCCATGTGATGGGGCATATTGCTACATTTTATAAATTCATTTGGCCACAACAGCTGAGCTGGACTCACGTAGTTATGTTTATCAATGCAAGAGTATTTTTCAAACTGTGTTCGGGCAATATAATTTTTAAAGTAGCTCTACTGATGTGTTTTTAGGCAGAGAGAATATTTTGTTCATGGTTGCCTTCCAAAAGTCGTAAAGGAATATGCCTTCAATAAAATATGTGTTAAATTAATCAAAACAAATTATAGAACTGTCATAATTACTACATCCTATTTGCATTATAAATATAATTTGCATTCTATTTATCATGTCTCCCTTCATACTTATTTGGACAAGTTTAATTTTGTTTTGCTTTGTTTTCTAAAGGACTAATACAAGTATTCATTTCTTATTTCAATTACCATTATTTTTATGTCTGGCCTTTCTAGGGTGCTTAGTTTTTCAGAATGTTGGGTACAAATCACTGCCACCCTCAACAATGTAAACATCTCTTTAAAAATCCTTAATCAATGGGTGGTAGCCTTTTTTTTTTTTTGGGTCCTGTCATGGGGCCTGAACTCTGGGCCTTGGCACTGTCCCTCAGTTCTTCAGCTCATGGATAGCGCTCTACCACTTGAGCCACAGCGCCACTTCTGGCTTTTTTTCTTTTTGCTTATGTGGTGCTGAGGAATCGAACCCAGGGCCTCAGGCATGCAAGGCAAGCGCTCTACCACTGAGCCACCTTCCCAGCCCGGGTGGCAGCCTTTTATCCCACTTTTTTAGACCAACCATATAGAATTTCTAATTTAGATATATCTAAGACAAATTGGTGGATTGGTTTGTTATTTATATTTTTACTGTGTTATGCCAGTCCTGGGGCTTGAACTCAGGACCTGGACACTGTCCCTATTGGTGCTCAAGGCTGTATCTCTTGAGCTAGAGTTCTAATTAGTGTTTTTGGTGCTTCATTGGAAATTAGAGTCATATAACCTTCCTTGTCCTGGGTGCTTTGAACAGTGATCCTCAAATATTAACCTCCTGAGGGGCTAGGATTACTGGGATGATTACAGCATGTGGCTAGTTGATTACTCTTGTTGTCATTGTTGTTTTAAGGTTTCTTGTTTGTTTTTTCTTTTTTTGTTGGTCAGGGACTTGAGCTCTGGGCCTTGGCGCTGTCCTTGAGCTCTTCAGCTCAAAGCCAGCGCTCTACCACTTGAGCTATAGAGCCATTTTCAGCTTTCTGGTATACTGGAGATAAGAGTCTCAGGGACTTTCCTGCCCAGGCTGGTTTGAACCTCAATCCTCAGATCTCAGCCTCCAGAGTAGCTAGGATTACAAGTATGAGCCACCAGCCCCCTGCTGTCATTACTTTTACTCAAATATTCAGTGTGATTTCTATGGTCAGATTCCCATGAGTGCTAAACTATTGATGTTTTCTTAACTTAAAATGCCCTCATATAAACAGTAGAGAGTAATAGTGATCCTAAACAATAAAATTATTTTCGGGAAATTCTGCCTCACTTCTCAGATATCAGAGAAAAGTTAAAGAGTATTGTGGTCTCATAAATCATGGAGAATGAAGGCAACAGTGCATTAGATATTATTATTTACAAGAAGGAGTATTGATGTCAATATTGCACCATTCTGTGTTCTTTGCTACTTTTTTCTTCATTTCAGTTCAAAGGATACAGAAGGTGTAAAAACACAAATTACAATAATAATTGGTCTTTAAAATCATTATTTCCTATAAAATACAATTGTCAGAAATAAAATATTTCAGTTAAACAATGTATAGCAAACTGTTTAATGAAAGAACACATGATTTGTCTTGATATGAAAAGCAACAAGGATTAGGGTTTCTCTGAAACTTTGTTACACAGCTAAAAAAGGTCTTGCACATTTTATATAATTCAGTGTAGTTAACATATACATTTTAAGCTAATGAAAAAAAGAGGCATTGGTGCTTTACAACCATACCTAACTGAAGGAATAAAAAGACATGGTTAGAAATAATTTATGTAGTTTTTCTTCAGCTCTCTCTCTGGGGCTCTCCATTTCACAGGATCACATTCCTTTACTTGTAGAAAAGACCACCCTGTGGACCAAGCTCTTGAAGGCTTGCTTCACTTGCTGATTGCGTAGTGTGTAGATGAAAGGGTTCAGGAGAGGAGCCACAGAGGTGTTGAGCATAGCTACTCCTTTGCTCAAAGTCACCCTCTCCCTTGCTGAAGGCTTAATGTACATGAAGATGCAGCTACCATAAGAGAGGGACACAACAATCATATGGGAGGAGCAAGTGGAGAAGGCTTTCTTCCTTCTGCTTGTAGAAGGAATTCTCAGAATTGTACGGATGATCTTTGCATAAGATAGAATTATTAGTGTCAAGGTGACCATGAGTGTCACCACGGCTAAAAGGAATGCCATGAGTTCTAGAAAATGTGTGTTTGTGCAAGAAAGCTGCAGAATTGGAGAAGAGTCACAGATGAAGTGATCGATTATATTGGAAGCACAGAAATCTAACTGTAGCAAAAGGATAATTGGGGGAAAGATGATCAGGAATCCTGCCAGCCAGCAACTAAAGACCAGAAGCATACAGACCTTGCTGCTCATGATGGTTGTGTAATGGAGGGGTTTGCAGATGGCTACATAGCGATCATAGGACATGGCAGTAAGAAGGTAAAATTCTGTCACTCCCAAGAAGATGAAAAAGAAGAGCTGAGCCACACAGCCATTGTAAGAAATTCTTCTGTCTCCTGTCGTGATGGTGACCAGGAATCTGGGAATGCAGGTAGATGTGAATGCTATTTCTAGGAATGAGAAGCTGCGAAGGAAGAAGTACAGGGGGGTCTTCAGATGGGGATCTGAGAGGGTGAGGATGATGATGGTCAGGTTCCCTGCCACACTGAGCATGTAGGTGACAAGGAGCAATAGGAAAAGCACAACCTGCCACTGAGGGTTGTCTGTCAGTCCAAGAAAAATGAACTCTGTTACTGCTGAAGAATTTCTCATAATTTTCTCTCTTTATGAAGGCATTCTCCATTTATCTGCAAAATAATTGAAGAAATGAGAAATCTATTACACTAATAAAGAAATGTAGCTAAAATAATGTTTTTCTTTTTCTGGTTTATTTGACTTAGAAAAGAGAGCAAAACTGACATTTTGTATATGTGTGTGTATATATATATATTGTGTATATATACATGTATATTTATATTGGTGTGAGTGGATGTGTGTGGAAATAAATGTATACACATAGGTAACAGGTAGTATGTTGCCTTTCTAATTATAATTATTTTTATTATAAACTGTATATATCAATGTCTCCAAGAAATAAAAACTTCCAGAATGTAGCAAGTATATGTTCTAGAGATGGAATGTGAATCTCAAGGACTATAGTTAAATAATATCATATTGTATGCTAAAATATAGGTATGATAACTTACTTGATTTCATTAGTCATTTAAGTAGATATATATATATATACATATAGCAAAATATAATTGTAAAATTGTGTATATATGTATATCTACATTGTGTGAAAACACACACATTAAAAGTACATTTTGCGTTTTGGTTCTGAAGAAAATTTATTTTGATCATATCAAAACATTTTTCTATTCCATATTACCTCAAACATTACTTATTCCATTATTTCCTTCATTGTATTCTCATATATTTTGGTATAAATATCTTCTGAATGATTCCATATATTTCCTAAAATTAAGAAAAATTATATTTTAACTCTGTAACTCTGTAACTAAGAACTTTTCACACAAATCACTTAGAACTTGTTCCCTGTTGCATACAGTACTTGAGTGTAATTGTGTTGATGTCCTCTTAGTTCTTAAAAATTTGTCTGTCTTAAAACAGATCTTTTTCTACCTCAAGGCAAGCTTTTGCAACATATGAAGATAATGCACTGGTCCAATATAATGTTGTCTAGTTATCACATATGGAGATGTCTTATAGGTGGCTCCAATCGAAATTCAACGTTTCTGCTCCAGTACAATTAACCATTTGTAAAGAAGGTCTTTGTAATACTTTGAAAATACTATTCTGGAATATATTCTTGCTTACCAATCTCTCCTGAATCTTCTCTCTGATACAAAGCAGTTTATAAATAAGGAAGTTAATTTTATCTTGCTTTTGAAAAGGTCTCCCTATATAATCCAAGTGAACCCATGATCCCCTTGTTTCAGTCATCATGCCTTGCAATGCCCTCCCCAATTTTATTTTTGTAAACTGCAAGTGCTCCTACTTGTAGTATTTTCAAAATCATAAAAGAGTTCTCCCTAGCATACTTTGTTCCCTTTTTTATGGCTTATGAATGGTAACAGTTCAACAGTCAAGCTAAGTTTTTCAGGAGAGAATGATTATTTTCTCTTTTTTTTTGTATATTATAAGGATATTACTGTTCATACTACACCACAATCTATTTACTTGTTCCTTTTTAAAGTTAGTTGACAGTGATACTCACTAGACACTATGTTGAAAATGAACTTTTCAACAAGGGAAAGGAGCATTGGAAGGGGATAATGGGAGAAAATGAAGGAGGGGGTGACACCGTTCAAAAAGAAATGTACTCATGACCTTACTTATATAACTGTAATGTATATCATATTTACAATAAAATAAAACAAAGTTGATTAACAGTTTTAGATATGCTGGCCTCTCTAATACTTTCTTTAAAATATTGAGTATCCGGGTTGGGAAGGTGGCTCAGTGGTAGAATGCTTGCCTTGCATGCCTGAGGCCCTGGGTTCGATTCCTCAGCACCACATAAGCAAAAAGAAAAAAGCCAGAAGTGGCGCTGTGACTCCACTGGCAGGGTGCTCGCCTTGAGCTAAAGAGCTGAGGGACAGTGCCCAGACCCAGAGCTCAGGCCCCACGACCGGACACACACACAAAAAAATTGAGTATCCAAACAGCTGCCACTTTTCTGTTGTTTTCTGTGTTTTTTGTAGGTGTCATTGTATTAAATGGAATAACATTCTCTAAGGATTAACCACTGGTTTCATAGGTGAAGGGATTTGCACAAATACTTTATGCACAATACTTCTAAAAGGGATAAATTCTCACATTCTCACCTCATTTCTTTGCAGCCAGATGGTGTGCAAAGAATCTTTGAGTCTTTTTGCTTTAATATGATTGGTACTGATATATACTGTCTATGAAACGCACATTGTACTAAACTGAAATTTAAAGAGGTCATTTTTAAGGGTAGCCCTTTTTTACAAAAAGGATTCCATGGTTTCCAGATATTAATTATAGTACAAATTAACATTACTTGCTATCTAGAGATAGCTTTCCTCCAAATCACAAATGTTCATGCAATAGCAGACAAAATATCACAGAAGCTATTGGTTTGCAGTAGTTGAAATTTGTTCATTTATACAATTCATTGGAATTGTGTTGATGATTTTATTTGTATATAATTTTGTCATGAAATCATGTCACAAAAATACAAGTATACACTACTAATGCAAACTTTTTTATTTTTATTTTTTTTGACGCCCCTCTCCCCACTAATGCAAACTTTTTATACCTCAAACATTACCTTAAAGAATAGTGACTTCAGATACACATGACTGATTTAATCAAAGTCATTTTCTTTATTTTTCTTTTTTTTGGGGGGAGGAGGTCCAGTCATGGAGCGTGAACTCTGGGCCTGGGTGCTGTCTCTCAGCTCTTCAGCTCAAGGCTAGCGCTCTACCACTTGAGCCACAGCGCCACCTCCAGCTTTTTTCTTTTTGCTTATATGGTGCTGAGGAATCGAACCCAGGGCCTCATGTATGCAAGGTAAGTGCTCTACCACTGAGCCACCTTCCTAGCCCCCAAAGTCATTTTCTTAAACATACATTATTAATTCATTGAATATAGGTCTCTGGAATTTTTCCAGAGCTTAACAATTAATTTCCTCTCTGCTATCTTATATTTGTAAGCAATTATCCAAAATATTCATTTTCTTAAAGAAGACCAATTCCAGGATATACTCAATAATGTGTATAGGTTCAAGCATCAAACCATTTGTATACATGAATACAAAGCAATAGAAAGTTTAGGTCCCAGTTAGCCTACCTATGACTCTTAAAGAAGTATTATCTTGACACTTGAAACAAGTAGCAGTTCAAATGAAGACTATTGTGACAGGGATAGGCTATTCTGTGCAGAAACAACATTATTCCTGCTAGCCATCATTTACTTGTTCTATTTACAGTGGACTCATGGGGATTCACTGAATGAATAAACAAAAATTGCCGTGGAGATGGGTGTTCTCAAGATACCATCTGCTAAACAGTAGCCCAAATTAGTACATAATTTAGAACAGACTAGATGATGATGGCCTGAAATTAGAAGTTTGAAAAGAAATTTGTATCTTCATAATATTTTCATAATGGGAATTTTAAAACTTGCATAATAGAAATTTGAACTCTGCAAATAGCAATAGAAGACAATTATCAACAAGTGGTACTTTCTACTTTAGGGAAAAATAAGCATTCATTGTAATGTTTTAGAATATCTTTCAATTTCCATTTTTCTATAGCAAAACAATATCTCAGCTTTGCCTTTTTTAAGATTTAAATCTTTCCACTGATATACAACAAAGAAAAATTGATCAAGACTAACAGTTATTACCATTTATTTATTCACTAATTTATTTTGGATACTTGTTAGATGTTGAGTTCTAATTTAGTTATGCAGCAATGATAAAACATCCTTTGACATAAGTTTTACTTTTATATAAATATATAACAATATTACATGATTTTGCAATCTCACAGTTCTTTCTCTGAATCAAATGTAAGCAATATTTTCTGGCATCATTGCCTGGCAACTCCTGGATTCATAATGACATATATAATCACCTTTTCATTCATAGTTTTAAGATTTTCCTTTGGTTGATATTTAATCTAGGGGGTCCATAAACAATGTAAATATTTTTATCTAAATGGAAATTAGAATTGTCTTAGGATGCATGATACTTTCTAACATTTTCTAACATTTCTAACATTTCTAACGTTTCTACTTTCAGCAATTCCACTCCTGGGCACTTTATCCAAAAAATAACAAGCCAGGAAACAGTAAAGCCACCAGCACAACCATATTTATTGCAGCACTATTCACTATAGCCAAGATATGGAATCAGCCCAGATGCCCTTCAATGGATGAATGGATTGAGAAAATGTGATATATTTATATAAATATAATGGAATTTTACCATTCTAAAAGTGATATTGTACCATTGGTAAAGAAATGGAAAGATCTGGAAAAATATATTAAATGATGTAAGTCAAACTCAGAGAGACTGGGTATATATTTGATCCTAATCTTGGAGTTGTTTAAGGGTTAAAGTATATTTATGATCTCAGGTGCAATATTATCTTTAAGTATTGTAAAACCACAAATTTTACATTGAAAACTGAAGACTTATGAAAAATATATTCTATCAATATATTCAGTTGTGTTTTAAAAGCTTTTAATAATGTATTACTTCAGATATATTTTCCTTTAACATTAAAAGTTATATTTATGACCGGATGCCTGTGGCTCACACCTGTAATCCTAGCTTCTCAGGAGGCTGAGATCTGAGGATCGCAGTTCAAAGCCAGCCTAGGCAGGAAAGTCCATGAGACTCTTATCTCCAACTAACCACCAGAAAACTGGAAGTGGTGCTGTGGCTCAAGTGGTAGAGTGCTTGCCTTGCAATAAAGGCCTCCTCAGCTCTTTAGTGCACCCAGGCCCAGAGTTCAAGCCCCACAACTGACTACATATGTGTGTGTGTGTGTGTGTGTGTGTGTGTGTGTGTGAACCACTCACTCACAATTAACTTGTCCCATATCATTTTCGATAATCTAACAGCAATTTTTACTACATTATTGTTTGAGGATTTCAAAAAGACAGCTCTTTTCAGGCACCATAGCTCACACCTATGATTCTAGTACCCAGGAGGCTGAAAGCTAAAGGATAATGATTCAAGGCCAGCTTAGGTAGCAAAAGTTCATTAGGCTGCATTTCCAAAATAACCACTGAAATAGGCTCAAGTAGTAAAGCACCAGCTTAGCAAGCTTAAGATCTTGAATTCAAACCCTAGAACCAAATATATATTATATGTATGTGTATTATATAGTGCACAATTATCTTGGAAATTGGCTGGAGCATATACAATTAAATGGTTACTAATAATGAAAACATCTATTTGTTAATTGAAATCCCTATGGAATATTACTCAACTCATAATATTTAAAAATTACTCTCCAAAAAATGACACTAATTCACAAAATTTGAGTCATTTGAATATATTACATGAGATTTCGTAATGAAAATGATGATGAAGAACTTATTGATCCAATCACGTAAGATTGGAAGAGCCTTAATTTTTGTTTTATATGTATATATATAGAGAGAGAGACAGACAGATAGATAAATAGATATAAATGGTAGATAATAGAAGTAGATAATAGTTGATACATGTTGGATAGAGATTATATATTATTCAGTCTGTTAGTGAACAGATATGGAAACTCTGAGTATAAAATAAATCCATGCATAAAAAGCATATCATTAATGTGTCAATATATTTATATACACATACATATCCAAATGCCCATATGTATATACACATGTATATGTATATATACATATATACATATGTAGCAACAATAACCCAAATGATAAATAGGCAAAGGAGCTGAACAGGCACTCCTAAGAAGAACTACATATGGCCAAAAGCATATGAAGAAATGTTGAACATTCTGACCATAAAGGAAATGCAAATCAAAACTTCATTGAGTTTCCATCTCATCCCAGTGAAAATGGCCACCATCAAGAATACAAACAACAACAAACACTGATAGGGATCTAGGGAAGAAAGGAACCCTATTACAATGTCAGTGTGAATCTAAACCAGTGCAACCACCATGGAACGCTGTTTGGACATTGCTCAAAAAGCTAAACCAGTGTTACACCTTTTGAGCATTTATCCAAAAGATTATGAGTTAGGATACAAGACACTTGCACACTCTGTTCATGACTGAACTATTCACCGTAACATGCAGTTTGATACAATGAAAACCAGGAAGCTGAAACACATTTTGTCATGTTATGGAAAGTGAGGTCAAGAAGAGTATGAGTTAGGATACAAGACACTTGCACACTCTGTTCATGACTGAACTATTCACCGTAACATGCAGTTTGATACAATGAAAACCAGGAAGCTGAAACACATTTTGTCATGTTATGGAAAGTGAGGTCAAGAAGAGAGAGGACAGATGAATGGAAAAATGAAAAGTGGTCATTCACCCATATTCATTTGGTTATTCACTCATATTGATTCATAACTATTTGCTTCATAGTCAAAGACAGATTCTATAGTCTGGATGTTATCATGGGTCAGCTATATAAGAAACAGATAAATTTGCTTGTCTGAATTTATTTAATAACAACAAATTCACAAGCTATGTCAATGTCATCACAGTACTACTGAAGAAGTTCATTTCAATACCACTGAAAAGAGCAGGAGTTCTTTCATTCCAGTCTTAATTACAAATATTAACACTTGAATCACACATGACACTTCACAATAATATACAAAGTATAATGTTGGCTAGGAAATGATTCATATGGGTTATGTAAAGCAGAAGAAAAATAAAACTGATCTAAATTGTAAAAGACAGAAATATATTTGCACTTGAGATCATGTTACCTTTAAAAAAACCAAAAACGCACACAGGGCTGGGAATATGACTTACTGGTAGAGTGCTTGCCTGGCATGCAGAAGTCCTGGGTTCGATTCCTCAGTACCACATAAACAGAAAAGGCCAGAAGTGGCATTGTGGCTCAAGTGGTAGAGTGCTAGCCTTGAGCAAAGTAGCTCAGTAACAGTGCCTAGGCCCTGAGGTCAACACACACACACACACACACACACTCATATCATACATTACCCTTCACAATAAAATAAAGATTACACAATTTAACAATCCATTTCCTAGTTTGGACACAGACACCAAGGGAGCCGCTGCAGGGAGTCAGATGTGACACTAGTAACCATGTACACATTTCTGCAAAACACATTTCTGTAAGGTTAAAATCTATTGCAAGAGATGTTTTTAATCACCGCTGTTTAGAACTGGTCTAAACTCAACATCTAATACAAATCCAAATATAATTATGGAATGAATACATGCTGGTGATTATAACCTTGAACAAATTTTTCTGTAGTGTTAGTCAATGGGATGCTATAACATCTTAGAAATAACTCTAAAAGCTCAATGCTATAGTACAGTCTGAGAACTCAGACCTTTCTAAAATATTACTACTGCATTCTTAAATCCCCCTAGAGAAAAAAAACCCCTAGGAAATATCCCTTATTCATAGTTTTACTCTATTTCCACTTGAAGACTACACATTTCTATTATTTCCATGCTTCAGTCTTTTTCAGTGCTTACGACAATGTAAATCTTTCCATGCTTTGCTCTGATTTCAGGCCACTATCTCCTCATTTATTCTAAATTGAATACTAATCAGGGATATTGTTTAACACTTAATACACTGAGAACGTCCATCTCCATGATGTCTCTTGTTTATTCATTCAACCGGTCCCCCTGGGTCTACTGTAAATAGAACAGATAAATTATGGCTAACAGGAATAACACTGTATCTGTACAGAAGAGCATATCATGTATCAGCTGGGAAAGAAATTACAGTACTGTTCATGTAACTTGTGTCATTGCAAGTGTCAAGATAGTACTTCGTGAAGTGGCATAGGTAGGGTAACTTGGAACTTTTGAACTTCATCTTTACTTGGGTTCATGTATACAAATGGGTTGATGCCTGTCTTTCTTGTAACCATTTTGAAGTATTTCTTTAAATTGTCTTTTGCTATCATTATTTGGATATTTGCCTACAAATATGCTGAGATGCCTAAAAAGATAACAGAGAGGAATGGATTGTTAAACTCTGAAAAAATATCCCAAAGATCTTACATTTATACAAATTAATAAACCAAGGACAATGACTAGACCAGCCACATGTACTAGGAGTAAGTATTATTTAAGGAATAAAATTTTTATTTTGTGTTTTTACTCAAGTGATTTATGTACAAATAAAAGCAAGCAACTTCATTTTGATGAATTATACAAATGGAAAAAAATCTAATGCTGAAAGCCAGTAGCCTCATATACTTTTCTCCATTATAGCATATATATTTTGTGATTGGTAGGACAGCAGGATTTTTCATGTTCTTGTCTACATACCAGGTTACAATCATTCTACTATAATCAATAGAAGGTAAACATGGAATCATTTTCATCAAACATTCAGGAAAATTTATTGCATGTAATTAAAAGTAGATACCTTTAATAGTTTTGCACAATGTTTTACATAGAAGTGAATATTAGCACCCACTGTATTAAAGAAAATAGACAAAAAGTTGTATGCCACCTGAGATAGGACTATGAGATGTTAGTGGAATGTGAGAATTTATCCTTCCCAGAAATTTTGTACAAACAATATTTATGTAAAAACACTCACTTAAATATCCAACTGGTTAATCCTTAGAAAATATTACACAGTTTAAGACAATGATACCTATAACAAATATAAAAAACAAAGTAAAAATTACAGATTTAAATAGTTTGGATACTAAAAATTGTATAGAAATTATTATAGAGGTCAGCATATCTGAAGCTTTTAACTAACCTTAAAAAAGAATAATTAAATAGATTTTTGCCTATCATGCAGAGTGGCTTTTTATTTTTAATAAAATACAGGAGCAAAGACAATCCTTCAAAACATTCCTTCAGTGTTGAACTATGTCTATTGTCTACTATCTACTAATGAAAGAACCAGGAATGATTGTATGATTTTTTCAGTAAAAGGCAACAAAGAGCACTTGTAGTTCATAAAACCAAAAGTACAAATAGGCATTGAAGTGTAAGGTGGATGAGACAGGACTATGTGACAAAGGCCACCTCCAGGTACAGAGCAAGATCCTGAAAGATAGAATATGTTTAAGTCCTTTTATGACTATATATCAAATCTCAGGATCACGGTAGATTGGTGGTTAATGAAGATGACTCAAGAAGAGTATTCTCACAATGTTAGAGACAGTTAATTTTATTGAAATAAAAACAACGGGGGAGGGAGGAGGGAGGGTTCAATGAGGGGGTGGGAGAATGGGAAGGGATGGAAAGGGGAAACAAAGGAGGAGGCTACAATGCTTGATAAGAAATGTACTCATTATCTTGCCCATGCAATTGTAACCCCTCTGTACAGTATTTTCACAATAATAAAAAAAAAAAAACGGATTTAGTCTGGAACACCTCCCATCTATTAGATGTCTCCATATACCATGTCAGGACTTATTTATTCTGGATCACTAAGTTGTTTTAGTGGGTTGCAAAAGTTTGATTATAAGCAGAGAAATACATGTTTTTTAAGATAGAAAATTTTTAAAAAATTGAACCAGAAATCAAAATTTTAAAAATCAGTTTGTTTTCAATTGTTGTAACTGTAAGAAGTTTTCAGTCCTTCCTAAATTTTCAGGGTTTGTGTTGAAACATTCAGAAGACCTTTATTTTAAAATACAGGAGAATACAATGAAGAAAATATTTTTAAAATATTATGAAGTTACAAACAGTAGATATTTTAAACTTTTGTTTTTTTCTGTACAGCAAAATAATCTCTCCAAAAACAACAAAGTAGCAATTAGTGTATATTTTAAATAAGTTCTTATATATACTTAATATGTCAATTATATTTTAGTTTCAGTTTGGTGTTTGGTTTTATGCTGTATTAGAGCTCTTTAGCTCAAAGCTAACCCTTTTCCATTTAAACCACAACTCCATTTCTTGGTTTTTCTTGGATAATTGAAAATAAGTGTCTCACAAACATTCCAGATTGGTTTCCTTCAAACTACAATCCTCAGATCTCAGCCTTCCAAGATCATTGGCAGAAGCCACTGGCACCTGACTTACAAATATGTTTTGCTATGTATCTATAGTAAGATGATGATTACAAGCAAAGAAATTATTATGTTCTAAATTTCAGCATACAATAGGATGTTATTTACAATAAATTTCATAAATAACATTAGAACACTAGACTTATTTATCTTGCTAACTAAAATTTTTAACCATTAGAATTATGGGATTATTATGAAAATGACATAATACATTGGATGCTGGTGGCTCATGCCTGTTATCTTAGCTACTCAGGAAGCTGGGATTGAATAATCACAACACATACACTCTTATCTTCAAGTTACCACAAGAAGTAGTGCTGTGCCTCAACTGATAGAGTGCTACCCTTGAGGAAAACAAGCTCAGGGAAAGGACCCAGACCTGAGTTCAATACTCAAGAACAGCACCAAAAGAAAAGAAAAAAAACAAAGGTCACAATGAATAATTACTCATATGTGTGCATAGCACAATTGATAGCTTTGTTGTTACAACATGAATGAATCTAGAGGACATTACAATTACACTAAATAGAATAAATCAGAAGCACACTAAACTTATGTTTAAAGAACATTTTTTTCATTACTGAAATATTTTTCTTATTTCTTCAACTCTTCATAGCAAGAAAAAAGAGGTGCCCTCTTAACGAGAGAAAATCATGAGAAATTCTACAGCAGTAACTGAGTTCATTCTTCTTGGATTGACAGATGAACCACAGTGGCAGATTGTGCTTTTCCTATTTCTTCTTGTCACCTACATGCTCAGTGTGGCAGGGAACCTGACCATCATCATGCTCACCCTCTCAGATCCCCATTTGAAGACCCCCATGTATTTCCTTCTTCAGAGCTTATCATTCCTAGAAATAGCATTCACATCAGCCTCCACTCCCAGATTCCTCATCATCATCACAACAGGAGACAGAAGAATTTCTTACAACGATTGTATGGCCCAGCTATTTTTTGTCATCTTCTTGGGAGTGACAGAATTTTACCTTCTTACTGCCATGTCCTATGATCGCTATGTGGCCATCTGCAAACCCCTCCATTACACAACCATCATGAGCAACAAGGTCTGTATGCTTCTGGTCTTTAGTTGCTGGCTGGCAGGATTCCTTATTGTCTTTCCCCCAGTTATACTTCTGATACAATTAGATTTTTGTGCCTCCAATGTAATTGATCATTTTTTCTGTGATTCTTCTCCACTTCTGCAGCTTTCTTGCACAAACACACACTTTCTAGAACTCATGGTGTTCTCTTTAGCTGTGATAACACTCATGGTCACCTTGACACTAGTAATTCTATCTTACGCAAATATCATCCGTACAATTCTAAGAATTCCTTCTACAAGCCAAAGGAAGAAAGCCTTCTCCACTTGCTCCTCCCATATGATTGTTGTGTCCCTGTCTTATGGTAGCTGCATCTTCATGTACATTAAGCCTTCAGCAAGGGAGAGGGTGACTTTGAGCAAAGGAGTAGCTGTGCTCTATACCTCTGTGACTCCTTTCCTGAACCCTTTCATCTACACACTACGCAATCAGCAAGTGAAGCAAGCCTTCAAGAGCTTGGTCCACAGGGTGGTCTATTCTACAAGTAAAGGACTGTGATCCTGTGAAATGGGGAGCCTCAGAGACAGAGCTGAAGTGAAAGTACTGAAATTGTTTCTAAGCATCTCATTCCCTCCTTTAGTTAGACATGTGGGTAGCTCCAACACCTCTTCCACTTAAACTCTAGGGTTTCACTTTTCTAACTTGCACTAAAAGTGTTTGCTCTTGCAATGCTAATGAAATTTTTATAAATACATAATCTGTATTGTTTAGCTTATCAAGACAGATCATCAGTTCATCCATTAAATAGAGATTAGTATGAACTAGTCAATTTACTAAAAAATGCTATCTAAAAAAACTTACTTTATTTGGAATACATAAACATGTGTCATAATATCCCTCTAAACTCTCCTCATGACTAAGAAAACACGCACAAAGCTAAGATCATTATTAAAACAGCTCCTTGATTTATCACTAAAATCAACTGAACGTGTGTAGAAAAGTTAAAAAGAAATTTTGCTGTGAAATATATTATTGTTGTTGTTTGAATTATAACATATTGATTTTAGTATTTTTCCCTAAGAGAATAGCAGTGTAAATATATGTTATAGAAAAGAAATGAAACTGACCCTCTATTTTCGTCTCTGGGATTATTTCCTAAAATAGATTATTAGCTGAATTTTTGTTATTTCCTACATTAAAGGAAATTGTGGTCTCTAAATAAATTTGTATCCTAACAGATGTTCAAACACTTCTGCTGGTACAATTTTTTTATCTTCCTAATGAAGTGAAGGCACAAGAATGAATAGTGAATGGAGTGCTATTAACCTTTTTTCACTTAATTTTTTGTCAAGGTGATGTACAGAGGGGTTAAAGTTACACAAGTAAGGCAGTAAGTACATTTTTTGTAGAACTTCTTACTCCACTCTCTTTTTTTCTCCCATTTTCCTTTCCCCCACTCCCTTCCCAAGTTGTACAGCTCATTTCCAACATACTGTCTTGTAAGTATCATTGTTGCATTGGTTCCCTCTTAGTCCCTTGTCTCACCATTTTATTGTCCCCCTTCCTTTTTTATATACTTTTTTGGAAACAATGATGTCTGATTTACTGATACTTTCATTCCCCTCTAAGAGTAAGCCTGTAATACTTTTTCTTCTTTCCTTTGTCTTTCCTTTTGTCACAGAACATTTTAATCTCCTCACTCCTATTGAAGAAAAGACTCTTGGGCATCATTGAGAACTATAAACCTGTGTCAAACATGTTTCTTATAGTCAATGATTACATCACCACGAATGTATCCTTTTTTAAAAATCAGTTTTAAGAAGGGCTCCAATGGCTCAAGCCTGTAACCCTAGTTATTAAGATGGCTGAGATCTGAGGTTTACAAACCAGCTTAATCAGGAAAGCCTGTGAGACAACTATCTACAGTTAACTATCAAGAAAGCCAGAGGTAGAGCTGTGGCTCAAGTAGTAGAGCACCAGCCTTGAGCACAAAAGCACAGGAAGAGTGCCCAGACCCTGACTTCATTGACCAGGATTGTGGTACACACACACACACACACACACACACACACACACACACACACACACGAAAATCCATTTTCTTGAGACAGTACCATGAGTTCAACAGAGCAAGTAATTTGACTGTTTTCTTCATTATCAGCTTGATGTGATACAGAGGATGGAGGGAAGAGCTCTATATACTTTTGAAATATCAAAAAGAAGTACATCTTCTCATCGACAACTGTGTTCAGCAATCAACTACTTCTTACCACATGATTGTCTAGAATTTCTTGCAGTTTGACGAGATTCTAATCTATTGTTGCTACAAAACGAAATGCAAGGTTCACTGTATTTAGCTATAACTTCTCTACTGAGAGCAATCTGTAAAGGAATTAAATATTGTAGGTTTCATTTTATAGGATTCTACCAAGTAAGCAGAAATGTACAATCATTACTCTGCCACAGAATATTCTAATGCAAAGTAAATGTGTATGCCATATACACAGAATGAAAGAGCATAGAAAGCTGATCTTACTTTGTTTTATTACTTTGTTATTTGGGGGCTTGAAATCAAATCCTCCTCCTTGCAAGGCAGCTATTCTACTTCTTGAGCCATCAACTCACTCTTCAGGGGTTTATGTGGGAGTTTGTTTGTTTCTTTTTTTTGGTAGGGCTATTTTTCAGATGAGGTTTCCCATATTTTGACCCAGCAGTTCAAATTGTCTTGTTTGTGCTTCCCATGTAGCATTTCATTATAGTTAATCATACAATATGAACAAATCCATTGTAAAATTTTTTTAAATATTTAAAAATGAAAATTTAGCAGAAGTTAGACAGTGGAGACATTACAAGCCATAACTCTCAAAAGAGAGAAATGTGAACAAATATGAAGAAACATGAAGTGAATGGAAGTACCTACTTTATGGATATAATAATTCTGTATCTACCTCCTGTGGTTATTTCAGTGAATTCCATTGTTGGCAAGTAGCCTCTTAAAATGCCCTGGGTGTGAATTATCTCCTCCTGAGAGTTTGTCGCTTCATTAAATTGCATGCTGCAATACAGAGTGATCTCTCTCTGTTCTCATGTATTTTTCACCATACCTGGCACATAAAGAAAGGAAAATATATTAATCGAGTATGTATGTCATCGTTAAGATTTCTGGTTAGCAGCAATCTATCAATGGCCAATTCTTTGGAAGTCAAACCTTGCACACAAATTTTTGACTGAGTATGGATTTGATTATTCTAATCCTGGAGTTAGTTGTTCAAGGGTTAAAGTATTTTTATGACCTTAGGTACAATATTATTTTCAAGTATTATAAAATATATAAGCATCCTTATCTAATGTTCATGATTGTCTTCCTTCTAATTGGGTAGGACATACATTTTTCCCTTTGTTACCTGCTGTTTCTATTTAAAGTGACTCTTTGACTCAGGATAGGTTTTCCTGGGACCTTCCTGGGTCTTCCATCCATACTCTATAGTCCAGAAATGTATAATTCAGGAAATGATCAATGACTCCCACCAGGACCTTAACCACTCCAATCCAGCCCCACCTTCTGACTGGTTATTCTTAACCAGTCCAGCATACTCTCCGTTACTGAGTTGCCAGACATTAATCAGTCAATGAATGAGAGTAGTTAGGAACATGATCCACTCTAGGACCACCTATAATGCAAGAGACAGGAACTAGCTTAATCACCCAAATTTTTCCTGGCTGCGCTTCCTTCTGCCATCTGTAGGCCCTTTAATAATATTTTTTCTCTTCTTACTGTTCAACCATTGCTTGATAAGACTTCTTTCAGATTTCATCCAAAGATATATACCCACATTCACTACTAAGGAACCATTACTGCTACCTTCTCCCAGACTGGATGATATCTCTGCCTTCTAGCCTTAAGGTCTATGTCCCTAGTCAGCCAGAAGTAGCCAAAGAAAAGATTTCTTTGTCCCTTTATAGAAACAGAAGGCTGGAATGTAGGGTCTGGCTTGGATAGGAATACATAACTTAAGCAAGGGTATTCCTACCAGTGCTTGCATAAGAAACAAAACTGTGTTTTTAGAAACTACATGACCTGATGCAAATGTCAGCCTCACACATTGATGACAACTTAATTGCTATAGTCATGTCCCATTACTATAAAACCTGATTGGGCTTTGACCATGCTGCTGCACTCTTTTTGGAGTCAGCCTGGCAGATTGGCTCTCCCAAATAAACTCATTTCTGTGCAAGAGACCTGCAGGACAGGAGAGGTGTCACAGAGGAAGTGATTGATGGTTCTGGATGGACAGAAATCCACCTGGAGTCCTAAGAGCAAAGGAGGAAGAATAATTAAGAATCCAGTTAGCCAGGAGCTGAAAACCAGCTGGTGGCACACCTTGCTGTTCAGGTTGACTAGGATGTCACAGGGGTTTGCAGATGGACACGTAGCACTCATAGGACATAGGAGCCAGAAAGTAAAACTCAGTGAAGCCTAATAAGAGAAAAAGAAGAGTTGAGTTGCACAACCATTGTAGGAGATTGTTTTGTCCCCAGTGAGAATGCTAGTCAAGAAGCATGGGATGCTAACTGTGGTGAATGCAATTTCTAAGGAGAAATTTTGAAGAAATATATGGGAGCCTTGGGCAGGGGGTCCAGCAATGTGAGCAGGATGATGACAAAGTTCCCCATCAGCCCCAAGATGTAATTGACCAAGAGAAACAGGAAAACCACTATTTGTAGCTAAAGGTCATCTGTCAGTCCCAGCAAAATGAACATGATCTCCTCTGATTTGTCCCTTATTTCTCTCCTGTTTTAACAAAACTACAGAAAATAAAAAAAAATAGTATCACATTTAACAAAAGACATTTCTTCCCTTTCAAATTATCATATGCAGAAAGGTACAATATACAAGTATTTGCAAAAATCTGAGTTCAGCATCACAAACATATGTTCTGTTTCATCAATATCTTTACATAAATGCAGAGAATTTTCACATATCCAGAATAGAACCAGTCTTCCCAATGTATAGGAGGCATATTGGTCATTTGAAATGTAGGCCTTCAATTTTGTTAGTGGTTGTCTCTGACCCATCTTTTAATTCTTTTTTTTCCTCAAATTCTTTATTGTGATTAAGTATTACATAATTTCCCAAATTGCACAGTATTGTGGGGTAGTGATGCTTAGTTAAAGTCACAAACGCATTCTAACTTTCATGGGGCAAATTGTCTATTGTGGTCTATAACATTTATGAGTTCTATGAGCTTTCAATACAGTTATTTCTTCCACATTAGTGATATGTGCACTTCTTTTGTTTTGCATAGCTTCAGCTGTTCCCTCTTTCCCACTCGTTCCCTCTCTCCCATCACTGCAATTGAGTTGCTTAGTTCATTTTGATCAATGTCCAGTGCATTTGATGGGTCCCACTGTTGTATGGTTTTCCCTGATTCCCTCTAGTTCTGTATACTCCTCCTGGTTTCCCTCCAGTGTGCACAAATATACCATATATGTGATCAGCAGCATGGGGTTATTTAGCAGTGATTCGACCAGATGCGTGGAAGTCCTTTGTTTCTTAAGCCTTGTTAACTTTGCCATTTCATCTTATGTTTTGGATTTAACATCCACTTATCAGGAAGACCATGCACCATTTGTCTCTTTGCTCTTGGCTTACCTCACACTCAACATGATTTCTTCTAGCTCCATCCATTTCCCTGTAAATGCCATTATTTTGTCTTTTTAAAGGCAGCATAATATTCCATTGTGTATAGATACCACAATTTTTGGATCTATTCATCTGTGGTGGAACATCTGGGTTGTTTCCATATCCTGACTATTGTGAACAGGGTGTTGCAATGAACATGGAGGTGCTTGTGTCCTTGTATCCTGGTTCCTGTTGTTCAGGATAGATGCCTAGAAGTGGTCATCTTTCAATTCTTTAAAACCAAATAGCCTAATTTTTTTTAATTACTGAATTTAGGTAATATTTTAAGTAAGTTGTCACTGGTAACAAAAACGTTACAGAAAATGACTTTATTTTCAGCAAACATTAGAAGAAGAAATGTAAGGATACTTCTGTCAATATTGAAAACACCGGAAGCAAACTTTTAAAAAAAAATGTACATGAAGTTGTTTAAGTGAGTGTCCACATGGATGAATTCATTATAAAATTAAGGAGAAATGAGAAAATAATCCAACTTTTTTGAGGGTGATTCTGTGTCAAACTTGCTTCTAAAGCATTCCTAATTTCCCTAAAAGGAACAACACTTCCCTTGGAAATACCACTTATTTATAGTTTTACTCTATTTCCATTTGAAGACTACACATTTCTGTTATTTCCATTCTTCAGTCTTTTTCAATGATTATAACAAGGAAAATCTTTCCATGTCTTTGCTCTGATTTTAGCCCACTATCACCTCATTTATTCTAAATTGAATTCTGATCTGGGATATTGTTTAACACTTAATACACTGAGAACACCCATCTCCATGATGTCTCTTGTTTCTTCATTCAACCAGCTCCCTTGGGTCTACTCTAAATGGAACAGATAAATTATGGCTAGCAGGAATAACACTGTGTCTGCACAGAAGAGCATATCATCCATCAGCTGGGAAAGAAATTACAGTAGGGTTCACTTCATGTAATGTGTCATTGCAAGTGTCAAGATAGTACTTCGTGAAGTGGCATAGGTAGGGAAACTTGGAACTGTAGAACTTCATCTTTATTTGGATTCTTATATAGAAATGAGTTGATACCTGTCCTTCTTGTAAACAGTGCAGAGCCTTTCTTTAAATTGTCTTTTGATAACAATATTTGTATATTTGCTTACACATGTAAGATGACAGAGAGGAATGGATTGTTAAACTCTGAAAATATATCCTAAGATCTTACGTTTATATTAATTAATAAACCATGGGCAATGACATGGGCTGCCATATTTACAAAAAGAGTAAGAATTATTTAAGGAATATAGTTTTACTTTATTTCTACTTTTACTCAAGTAATTTCAATTACATATTTTATGTACAAGTAAAAGCAAGCAAAACAATCTTTACGAATTATATAAATGGAAAAAAATTCAATTACTGAAAGCCAATACCTTCATATACTTTTCTCCATTATAACATAAATATTTTGTGATTTACAGAACTGCAAATGTTTTCATGTTCTTCTTGCTGTGTATAAAACTAAAATGCAGATGGGCATTGAAGTGTAAGGTGGGTGAGACGGAAGGATGATGTCAAGTCTACCTCCAGATAAGAGAGTAAATTTAAGTTCTTTCATGTAAGTATGGCTTTATATATCAAAGCTCAGGCCATGGAAGACTGGTGGTCAATGAAAATCATTCAAGAAGAGCATGCTCACAATGTTACAAAAGGCCTTTCTTATGAAGAATCAACTTTTTTGGAGTTAAAACAATGGTCATTCTGGAATACCTCCTAGCTATTAGATATCTCAGCATAGATTGTCAGAACCTCTATACTCTGGACCACTGAGTTATTTTAGTGGGTTGTAAAAGTTTGAAGACAAGCAGAGACAAACATTTTTAAGGTAGATAACTGTTTTTAATGAAGCAGAAATAAAAATTTTAAAAGCTCAGTCTGTGCTATGTACCGTGTTATACAGTTGTTGTAACTTGAAGTTTACATTCCTTCTCAAATTTTCAGGGACTATGTTGAAATATTCAGAAGACCTTTATACCAAAATGCAAGAGAATATAATGAAGAAAATATTTTAAAATTGATATATGAGAGTGAGGCTGGGAGACAGCAAGACAAGGAAATGCACTGTATGAAAGGAAATGTTCTCATTACCTGACATATATAATTGCACCCCTTCTGTACATCACCTGCATGATAACAGCAAAGTAAGTCAGGCACTGGTAGCTCATACCACTTCCCCCGGAGGTTGAGATCTGAGGATCACAGTTCAAAGCCAGATGGGCAGCAAAGTCTGAGAGATTCTTATCTCCAGTTAACCACCAGAAATCTGAAAGTGGTGTTATGGCTTAAAGTAGTAGAGTGCTAGCTTTGAAAGTAAAAGCTCAGGGACAGGCCCCAGGCCCTGAGTTCAAGACCCAAGAGACAAAAATTGAATAAATAAACATTAAATTAAATTTTAAAAGATTAATATATGATGGTATAATAATTGATTTTTTTAAACTTTTCTTTTTGTATACTACAAAATAATCTCTCAGAACCCAAAAAGCAACAATAATTTGAAAGTTGTATGTTTTAGCTAATATTTGAAATTATATACTTACTGTCTCAATTATCTTTTAATCTCAGTTTTACATTTGTTTGATTTTGTGCCACACGGGTTCTTTCTTTGCTCAAAGATCACAAGTGAACACAGCCCCATTTCTTACTTCTTTCTAGTTTTTTAGAAATAAGTATCTCATAGACTTGTCAGCTTGGTTCCTGTCAAACTGCAATCATCACATTTCAGCCTCCTAAGCTTATAGGCCACTTATTTTTGACTTATAAATATGTTTTGATATATTTATATACTAAGATGATTAATATAAGTAATCAAATTATTATATCCTAAATGTCAACATACAATATGAAACTATGAACTAAAATCTCATAATTCACAATACATCACTAGACTTATTTATCTTGCTCACTACAAGTTTTTATCAATTAGAAATAATAAGATATATAAATTTTTCATAACATGAACATATTGTGCTGGATGCTGGTTGGTACCTTAGGCCTCTTATCCTAGCTACTCAGGAAGCTGAGAGGGGAGGCTGACTATTTAAAGACTCTTATCTCTAAGTAACCACAAAAAGCCACAAATGGAGTTGTGGCTCAAGTGTTAGAGAACTAGCCTTGAGAAAAATGACTGATAGGATGAGCAACCAGAACTGAGTTCAAGATCAAGACCAGGAACACAATATTAAAAAAAAAGATCATAATATATAATGTTACTTACCTGTGTGTATCTATTTACATGAATAAAAGTGGCATTTTGTTGTTGTTATTGATGTTATAATAGGAATTAATATAGAAGATATTACACTAAGTAAAATGAACCAAAAACACACTAAAAGTATGCTTAAGTGAAATACTTTCTTATCTCTTCAACTCTTCATAGCAAGAATAAAGAGGTGCCTTCATAATCAGAAAATTATGAGAAATTCCACAGCAGTAACTGAGTTCATTCTTCTTGGATTGACAGATGAACCACAGTGGCAGGTTCTGCTTTTCCTATTTCTCCTTGTCACCTACATGCTCAGTGTGGCAGGGAACCTGACCATCATCATGCTCACCCTCTCAGATCCCCATCTGAAGACCCCCATGTATTTCCTTCTTCAGAGCTTATCATTCCTAGAAATAGCATTCACATCAGCCTCCACTCCCAGATTCCTGGTCACCATCACAACAGGAGACAGAAGAATGTCTTACAACAATTGTATGGCCCAGCTATTTTTTGTCATCTTCTTGGGAGCGACAGAATTTTACCTTCTTACTGCCATGTCTTATGATCGCTATGTGGCCATCTGCAAACCCCTCCATTACACAACCATCATGAGCAGCAAGGTCTGTATCCTACTGGTTTTCAGTTGCTGGCTTGCTGGATTCCTTGTTGTCTTTCCCCCAGTCATCCTTCTGAGACAATTAGATTTTTGTGCCTCTAATGTAATTGATCATTTTTTCTGTGACTTTTTTCCACTTCTGCAGCTTTCTTGCACAAGTACGCACTTGTTAGAACTCATGGCATTCTGTTTAGCTGTGCTAACACTCATGGGCACCCTGACACTAGTAATTCTCTCTTATACAAACATCATCAAGACAATTCTAAGAATTCCTTCTACAAGCCAAAGGAAGAAAGCCTTCTCCACTTGCTCCTCCCATATGATTGTTGTGTCCCTCTCTTATGGTAGCTGCATCTTCATGTATATTAAGCCTTCAGCAACGGAGAGAGTGACTTTGAGCAAAGGAATAGCTGTGCTCTACACCTCTGTGGCTACTTTCCTGAACCCTTTCATCTACACACTACGCAATCAGCAAGTGAAGCAAGCCTTCAAGAGCTTGGTCCACAGGGTGGTCTTTTCTACAAGTAAAAGACTGTGATCCTGTGAAATGGGGAGCACTAGACCCACAGCTGAAGGTACTACAATTATTTTTAAGCATTTTATTTCCCTCCTTCAGTTGACATTGGGGTAGTCTCAACACCTCTTTTTGGTTAAATTCAGCATTTAACCTTTTAACGTATATTAAGTGTTTTCTCTTCTACCCCTGTAAGTAAATTTTTGATTCCATAATCTGTATGGTTTCTCTTATCAAGACAGATCATCTGTTCATCCATTAAATGGAGATTAACATGAATTAGGAAGTTTGTTTAAAAAAACTGCAATGGAAAATAATCTTTTTTATTTGGAATTCATAAAGATGAGTCATAATATCGCTATAAATTCTTCTTGTGACTAAGAAAATACGTTGAAAGCTAAATTCATTATTAAAATACATGCTTAAATTTATCAAAAAATGAAATAAAAATGTGTGGACAGGTTAAAAAGAAATTTAAATGAAATTTCATTTTGAAATATATTTTTTCTTTTTTGATTTAATTTTCTTGACAAGGTGATGTACAGAGGGGTTACATTTACATACATAAGGTAGTGAGTACATTTCTTGTCAATCATTGTTACCCTTTCCCTCATTTATCTCCTAATTTCCTTCTCCCCCAATTTCCCTCAAGTTAAGTTTCATTTCAAACATGTTGCCTTATGAGTATCACTGTTGAATTGGTTCATCCTTTGTCTTAATTCAGTTTAATATATATACAATACACAGGGTGCCAACATTAAATACAGTGACAACAAGGGATAAATCATAGGAGGAAAAAAGAAAAAACAACATTAAAAAAAGAAAGAAACTCACATAGTACATTAAAAACAACAACAACAAAGGAAAACCTCTTGTTTCCCTATCTGGGAGTTAATTTCACTTAGCATCATCTAATACGATCATATATACATACTTATTGTATTGTGATTCTCTTCTAGAATATCCTAGACGCATACTAATTATTACAAATGAGGGAAAACATGGAGCCTATGTTTCCTTGTGTATGGCTTAATTCACATAATATTATTTTTTCCAATATTTTCTATTTCCTAACAAATGGAGTGATGTCATTCTTTCTTATGGAAGCATAGAATTCCATTGTATGTATGTACACCACATTTTCTTGATCTATTCATCTGCTGAGGGGCATCTGAGTTGGCTTTGTATTTTAGCTATGGTAAATAATGTTGTTATAAATATAATTGTGCTAGTAGCTTTAGTATAGCCTTGCCTGTGATCATTTTGGTAAATGTCCAAAAGTGAGATTGCTGGGTCATAAGGGACCTCTATGTGTAGTCTTTTGAAGAACCTCCATACTGCTTTCCAAAGTGACTGAACAAGTTTACACTCCCACCAACAGTGCAGTAAGGTTCCCTTTTGGCTACATTCCCTCCAGCATCTGTTATGATAGCCATTCTAACTGGGGTGAAGTGGAATCTCAATGTTGTTTTGATTTGCATTTCTTTCATGCCAAAGATGTTGAGCATTTCTTCATGTGTCTATTGGCCATTCTTATTTCCTCTTCAGAGAAGTTTCTCTTTAAGTCTTTAGCCCACTTATTAATGGGTGGTTGTTTCATTGGGGAAATGTTTTTTTGGATTTAATTTTTGAGTTCTACATATATTTTAAATCCATTTTGAAAAACATTCTTTTTGTCCTTTGAATTTATCCTGCACTGATATTAGTATTTTTCCCTAGGGGGAAGCAATGTAAGTAGTGTTGCATAGAAGAAATGAAATTGATTTTCTATTGTCCTCTCTGGGTTTATTTCCTAAAATTGATTATTAACAGATTTTTTTTCATGTTCCTCATAATCCTATTTTCAAGAACCAGGACTGGCATACAACTAACTCTCTCTCTCTCTCTCTCTCTCTCTCTCTCTCTCTCTCTCTCTCTCTCTCTGACACACACACACAAATCAGTTTTCTTAGGTCAGTAGCAATACGCTTCAAACAATAAGTGATTTGATTTGTTTCCTTGATTATGATCTTGATATGATACACAGGATTATAGGAAGAGCACTATGTATTTTTAAAGTACAAAATGGAAGTACATTTTCTCATAGGCAATGGTGTCCACCACTCAACTATTTCTTAGCATAAGGATTACATGGAATTTCTTGCAGTTTGACCAAATAGATTCTAATATATTGTTACCACAAAACAAAAATTAAATGTTTATTTGCTTTAATTATCAATCATCTAAAGAGGACAATCTGTAAAGAAATTAAACATTGAAAATTTTATTTTATAAGATTCTACCAGGTAAATGCAAAGGTGAAAATAAATTACTATGCCATAAAAATTCTAATATAAAGTAAATATGCGCACGGTATAAATAGATAACACCAAAAGAAAGAGAATAGAGAGTTGATCCTCTTATTTTGTTTTATTCTTTGGCACTTAAGGGGTGTGAAATCAGGTCATTTCCCTTGCTAGTTAGATATTCTACTGCTTAAGCCACCAACTCACTCTTCTGGGGTTTTGTTGGTGGTGGTTGGTTGGTTGGTTTTGGTAGGGCTATTTTTCAGATGAGGTTTCCATATTTTGAGCCAGCAGGTCAAACTTTTGTGTTGTTGCCTCCCATGTAGCTGATGTGACAAGAGCTCTATACTATAGACAGGATTTTTGTTATTGAGTTCTATACGTTTTTAATCACACAATGTGAACAAATCCATGGTACAAAAAATTGTTAAAAAATAAAATGTACTGGAATGACATGGCACCACTCTCAGTAGAGAGAAATATAAACAAATATGAAGTACTTGGAAGTAAATGAAGTAAATGGAAGCATCTACTGCATCAATACAGCAATTCTATTGCCATCTCCTGCTACTATTTCAGTAAACTCAAGTGCTGATGAGTAGTTTGTCTCTTCATTAATTTGCATGCTGCCATAGAGTGAATTCTCTCTGTTTTCAACTATTATTCACCAAATGTGGTACATATAGTAAGGAATATATGTGTTATTGATTATTTCTGTCATCATTAAGACTTCTGATTAGCAGGAGTCTACCAATGGTTAATACTTTGAAAGTCAAGCCTTACACATAGATTTTTTGACTGGGTATGGGTTTGATGATTTTAACCCCAGACTTAGTTGTTCATGGGTTAATCTATTTTTATTATCTTAAATGCAATGTTATTTTTAAGTATTACAAAATGATAAAGTTTTAAATGTAAATCAAGGTTGCATAAACAATACATCTAATCCTGGTTGGATGTTATCTTTTCATTTTTTTATTTTTTTTATTGTGAAAATACTGTACAGAGGGGTTACAATTACATGGGCAAGTTAATGAGTACATTTCTTATCAAGCATTGTAGCCTCCTCCTTTGTTTCCCCTCTCCATCTCTTCCCATCCTCCCTCCCCTCCCCCACCCAATCCCCTCTCGCCCCCCCCACCAAAGTTGTAAAGTTCCTTTTCGACAAGATGTTATCTTTTTAAAGGCTCATGAAAAATTACATATATTCATGTTCACATTGTATGGTTTCAAAAAATTCTTTTCTCTTCAGAATAAGGACAGCTGAAGATTAGTTTGTAATATAATCCCAAGAAATGGTGGACAACATACTAGTCATTACTATTTTAAGTAACAAGTTCTAATTTCACGAATGAAAGTCCTAACTCTCAATACTAATGGACATATTGCTCCAGTTAATTGCCATAGACTGTCTAGTTGGATCTAAAAGCAAGATCCTTCTATCTGCTGCCTATAAGAGACACACTTTGCCAAAAAAAACAAACATATTCTGAAAGTAAAAGGCTGAAATAAAATCTTCCAAGCAAATGGCCCCAATAAACAGGCAGGAGTTGCAATCTTAATATCAGATAAAATAGACTTCAACTTAAAATTAGCCAGAAGAGATAAAGAAGATCATTACATACTACTTAAGGGATCTCTCCTTCAGGATGATATTACAATTCTAAATATCTACTCACCAAACATTGGAGCATCCAAATTTATCCAAGAAACACTACTTTCCTTCAAGTCTCACATAGATCCAAAGACATTAATTGTTAGGGACTTTAACACACCACTATCTCCACTGGATAGATCAACCTGGCAAAAACTCTATAGAGAAACTGCAGATCTAAACAACTGCAAAGAACTAGACTTAACAGGCATCTGTCAAATATTTCACCAAATAGCATCAAAATACACATTCTTCTCAGCAGCACATGGAACATTTTCCAAAATAGATCACGTTCTAGGTCACAAAGCAAATTTGTACAATTTCAGAAACATTGATTATGCCCTGCATTCTCTCAGACCACAAGGGAATAAAATTAGAACTCAACACCAGAAGCCACCAAAGAAAGTCCTGTAACAGAAGGAGGTTGAAAAACACACCATTGAACCACCAGTGGATCATGGAAGAGATTAGAAAGGAAATTCAAATGTTCATGAGATGTAACAAAAATGAACACACAAAGTACCAGTTCCTCTGGGACACAGCAAAGGCAGTACTCAGAGGCAAGTTTATAGCTCTGAGTTCCTACATCAACATATTTGAGAGATCTGAAAACAACAATTTAATGAGACACCTGAAGCTCCTTGAAAAAGTGCAACAAGCTAAACCCCAATCCAATAGATGCAAACAAATACTTAAAATTAAATGAATTAGGATCCATAAAACCATAGAAAGAATCAACAAAGCAAAGAGTTGGTTCTTTGAAAAAAAATTAACAAAATTGACAGACCCTTAACAAATCTTACTAGAAAATGAAGAGAACACACCCACATAAACTCAGAGATGACAATGGAAACATCACCACAGTAGCAACCAAGATTCAGAACATTATAAGGAAATACTTCTCAAACCATTATGCTAATAAGTTTCAGAATCTGGAAGAAATCGACAACTTTCTAGCAAATATCAACATGCAGAAGCTAATCCAAGATGATATAAACCAGATTAACAGGCCCATACCAAGCATTGAAAAAGAAACAGCAATAAGAGAATTCCCACCCAAGAAAAGCCCAGGACTGGATGAATTTACAGCAGAATTCTACAAGGCCTTCAAAGCAGAACTCACAGCAATACTCCTCCAAATCTACAATGAATTTGAAAATGAAAATTCACTACCAAACTCTTTCCGTGAAGCCATCATAACTCTTATCCCCAAACCAGGCAGGGACTCATCAAAGAAAGAGAGCTTTAAACCCATTACTTTGATGAACATTAAAGCAGAATTTAGGGAGTGGAAAAACTTCCCATACTCCTGGATTGGGAGGACTAACATCATGAAAATGGCAATACTGCCAAAGGCTATCTAGAAATTCCATGCGATACTATCAATATTCCAACCTCATTCTTCAATGAAGTAGAAGAAGCAACCCAAAAATTCATATGGAACAATAAAAAACTCCGAATAGCAAAAACGCTCCTCAACGGAAAAAACACTGCTGGAGGAATATCAATACCAAATTTCAAACTCTACTACAAAGCCATAGTAATCAGAACAGTTTGGTACTAGTACAAGACCAGACCTGCGGACCAACGGATTAGAACTGAAAACCCAGAAATGAACCCCACAGACCGATAGCCACCTAATCATCGATAAGGAAGGTAAAAAAATTGAATGAAAGAAAGACAGCCTCTTCAGTAAATGGTGCTGGCAAAATTGGTTAAACACATATAGAAAACTAAAGCTAGATCCTTATACATCACCTTGCACCAGAATCAACTCCAGATGGATCAAAGACCTTGAAGTCTAAGTAGACACTCTGAAAACATCCCAGGAAGGAATAAGAGAAAATCTAGGGCTCCTTGGCACAAGCCAGAATTATCTTTATAAAGACATAGAAACACAATAAATCAAAGAGAGGCTGGGCAAATGGGATTTCATGAAACTGCAGGGCTTCTTCATGAAAAAGGACACAGCCAGCAAGATCAACAGAAAGCCTACACATTGGTAGATCTTCACTAGCCATACAATGGACAAGGGTCTCATATCTAAAATATACTTAGAACTCAAAAAACTAAATCCCCCAACAACAAACCCTCAAAGAAACAACTGCCTGATAAATAATTGGGCTAAAGACTTAAAGAGAAACTTCTCTGAAGAGGAAATAAGAATGGCCAAGAAACACATGAAGAAATGCTCAACTATTCTGGCCATAAAAAAATGCAAATCAAAAAAAAAATGCAAATCAACACAACATTGAGATTCCACTTCAACCCAGTTAGAATGGCTATAATCAAGAGCTCTAATAAAAACAGATGCTGGAGGGGATGTGGCCAAAAGGGAACCCTACTACATTGTTGGTGAGAGTGTAAATTTGTTCAACCACTTTGGAAAGCAGTATGGAGGTTCCTCAGAAGACTACATACAGAGCTTCCCTATGACCCACCAATCCTACTTTTGGGCATTTACCCAAATGATCACAAGCAAGGCTATACTAAAGCTATCAGCACAGCTATGTTTATTGCAGCATTATTTACCATAGCTAAGATATGGAACCAATCCAGATGCCCCTCAGTAGATGAATGGATCAAGAAAATGTGGCATATATATATATATATATATATATATATATACACACAATGGAATTCTATGCCTCTATCAGAAAGAATGACATTGTCCTATTTGTTAGGAAATGGAAAGACTTGGAAAAAATTATATTACGTGAAGTAAGCCAGGCCCAAAGAAACATAGGTTCCACCGTTTCCCTTATTTGCAATAATTAGTATAAGTCTAGGACAAGCAGAAGAGGTCAAAAGCTATGTACATATGACCATATAAGTTTATGTTAAGCGAAATAGAGTCCAAGATAGGGGCACAAGTGGTTTTTTCTTTCTTGCTATTTTTTAATGTATTTGAAATGTACTATGTGATTTTTTTTTATTCTCTTGTATGTGCTTCCCCCATGGTATAAACCCTGTTTTCACTGTATTTGATTCTGGTTCTCTGCAACTTGTATATACATTTTTCCTAATTTGGGGAGGGGAAGGGAAATAACAAAATGCTGAAAGAAGGATATAGGTTGACCCATTGTAACAATGAGTAGATAAGGCACTGTGGTGAAATGAACTTTACAACTCGGGTGGGGTGGGGGGGAGTTGGGAAGGTGGGAGGGAAGGAATGGTAGGGGAAAAACAAAGGAGGAGATAATAATAATTGAAAGGAAATGTACTCATTACCCTATTCATGTAACTGTAACCCCTCTGTACAGTATTTTTACAATAAAAAAACATATAAAACTGACAAGTACAATATAATGTACTTGTTTCTTTTTTATGCTTTTTGTTTCTTTCTTTTTTAACTTTCTTTATTTGTTTATTGTAAAAATACTGTACAGAGGGGTTACAACTACATGGGCAAGGTAATGAGTACATTTCTTATCAAGCATTTGTTTTGTTGCCTCCTCCTTTGTTTCCCCTTCCCATCCCTTCCCATCTCTACCCCCACCCTCTCCCTTTCTTTTGTATGTTCTTCCCGATGGTATAACCCCTGTTTTCACTGTATCTGATTCTGGTGCCCTGCATCTTGTTTATACACTTTTCTAAATTGGGGAGGAGAAGGGAAACAACAAAATGCTTAAATAAGGATACAGGTTTACCCTTTGTAACAATGAGATGTAGGAGACACTATGTTGAAAATGAACTTCACAACTTCAGCATGGGGGAGTCAAAGGAGTTCAGGAGGTGGGGAGGGAAGGGTTGGTAGAGGAAAAACAAAGGAGGGGGTAACAAGGCTCAAGAAGAAATGTACTCATTACCTTACTCATGTAACTGTAACCACTCTGTATAGTATCTTTACAATAAAAAAATACATATTAAAAAAAAACCTTACAAGTACATTGCAAGCTCCAGCAACATGTTGTTTCTGTCCAAATTTGTCTTGTTTTGAAAAGAACAAAGTCTTTGAAGTACATGCTTGAAAGCATCTTTCACCTGCTGGTTCCACAGAGTGTGGATGAAAGCGTTCAGTATCAGGGCCATAGAAGTGTAGAGAACCACCACACCCTTTCCTTTTCTGAGGGCTTCCTATACATAATGACACAACTCCCATAAGTAATGGAGACAACAGCCATGTATGAGGAACAGGTGGAAAAGGATTTTGCTTGTTGTTGGACAGAAGAGAATTTTGTAACAGTTTGGATGATGAATATGTAGGAGAGAACCACTAAAAGCAGTGTGATAACAAGCGTCAACAAAGCTAAGACAAAAGCCAACATTTCTATGAAAAGTGTATCTGTGCAAGAGATCTGCAGGAAAGGGGGTGGGTGTCACAGAGGAAGTGATCGAATGTTCAAGATGCACAGAAAGGTCAGACAAGGTGATGTTAGGGAAATGAACCCTAAGATATCTATTCAATGTTTTTTTTTCTTTCATGAGATTGTTTCTAACACATTTATAAGATGATTTCTTTGTTGTTTTGTATGTCCTTCCCTCACAGTATAACCCCTGCTTTCACTGTATTTGATGTCCGTATAATTTGTGGAGGGGAAGGGGAAAAACAAATCATTTAAATAGGGATAAAGGTGGACCCATTGCAACAATGAGATGCACAAGTCATTATGTCGAAAACGAACTTTACAACTTTGGTGCGAGGAAGGGCGGGGGGGGGGGGGCCCACGGGGGGGGGGAGGAAGGATTGGGGGGGCAGGGGAGTAAGGATGGGAAGGGATGGGAAGGAGAAACAAAGGAGGAGGCTACAATGCTTGATAAGAAATGTACTCATGTAATTGTAACCCCTCTGTACAGTATTTTCACAATAAAAAAAAAAGATGCACAGAAACCCATATGCAGTCCTAAGAGCAAAGGAGGAAGGATAATTAAGAATCCAGTTAGCCAGGAGCTGAAAACCAGCTGGTGGCACACCTTGCTGTTCATGCAGGGGTTTGCAGATGGCCACTTAGCACGCATAGGACATGGCAGCCAGGAGGTAAAACTCAGTGAGGCCTAATAGGAAAAAAAGAAGAGTTGAGTTGCACAACCATTGTAGGAGATTGTTCTGACCCCAGTGAGAATGCTGGTCAAGAAGCATGGGATGCCAACTGTGGTGAATGCAATTTCTAAGAAGGAGAAATTTTGAAGGAAGATGTACATGGGAGCCTTGAGGTGGGTGTCCAGCAGTGTGAGCAGTGTGAGCAGGATGATGACAAAGTTCCCCATCCGCACCAAGATGTAACTGACCAAGAGAAACAGGAAAACCACAATTTGTAGCTGAGAGTTATCTGTCAGTCCCAGCAAAATGAACATGATCTCCTCTGATTCGTCCCTTATTTCTCTCTTGTTTTAACAAAACTACAGAAAATAAAAATAGTATCACATTTAACAAAAGACATTTCTTCCCTTTCAGTCATGCAAACTATCATATGCAGAAAGGTACCAATATACAAATATTTGCACAAATCAGAATTCAGCATCTCAAACACATGTTCTGTTTCATTAGTATCTTCACATAAATGCAGAGATTTTTCACATATTCAGAATAGAACCAGTCTTCCCAATGTATAGGAGGCATATTGGCCATTTGAAATGTAGGCTTTCAATTTTGTTAGTGGTAAGCTCTGACCCATATTTCAATTCTTTAAAATCAAATAGCCTATTTTTTAAATTCCTGAGTTTAGTTAATATCTTAAGTATATTGTCACTGGTGACATAAAATTTTTAATATATTTTTATTGTAAAGATATTGTACAGAGGGGTTACAGTTATACGAGTAAGGTAATGAGTACATTTCCTATTGAGCACTGTTACCCCCTCCTTTTTTCCCCCTACCATCCCTTTTCTCCCCAGCTCCTCACTCTCCCTCACCCCACCCCCCGAGTTCCTTTTCAACATACTGTCTTGTACATCTTATTGTTACAATGGGTCAACCTGTATTCTTCCTTCTTTCAGCATTTTGTTATTTTTCTTCCTCTCACCAAATTAGAAAAATGTATAACAAGATGCAGGGCACTGGAATCAAATACAGTGAAAAAAGAGGTTATACCATGGGAGAAGAACATACAAAAGAAACAAAAAAAATCAGATAGTACATTTTGAGTTCATTAAAAACAACAGCAACAAAGATAAAACCTCTTGTGTCCCTATGGTGACATAAATGTTACAGAAAATGATTTTATTCTCAGCAAACACAAAAAGCAGAAAACTAGAGATACTTGTGTCAATATTGGAAACCTCACAGAAAGCAAACTTTTAAAGAAAATGTACATGAAGTGGTTTAAGTGGGTGTCCACATGGATGAATTCATGATAAAATTAAGGAGAAATGAGAAAATAATCCAACATTTTGAGGGTGACTTTGTCAAACTTCCTTCTAAAGTATTCCAAATTTTCCCTAAAACAATACTTCCCTAGGAAATATGACTTATTCATAGTTTTACTCTATTTCCACTTGAAGACTACCCATTTCTATTTTTTCCATTCTTCAGTTTATCAATGTTTACAATGTAAATCTTTCCATGTCTGTGCTCTGATTTCAGCCCACTATCACCTCATTTATTCTAAATTGAATACTAATTGGGAATATTGTTTAACAATTAATACACTGAGAACATCCATCTCCATGATGTCTCTTGTTTATTCATTCAACCAGTCCCCCTGGGTCTACTGTAAATAGAACAGATAAATTATGGCTAGCAGGAATATCACTGTGTCTGCACAGAAGAGCATATCATCCATCAGCTGGGAAAGAAATTACAGTAGGTTTCACTTCATGTAACTTGTGTCATTGCAAGTGTCAAGATAGTACTTCGTGGAATGGCATAGGTAGGGAAACTTGGAACCTTAGAACTTCATCTTTATCTGGATTCATGTATAGAAATGAGTTGATACCTGTCCTTCTTGTAAAGAGCGCAAAGCCTTTCTTTAAATTGTCTTTTGCTATCAATATTTGGATATTTACTTACAAATATAAAATGACAGAAAGGAATAGATTGTTAAGCTCTGAAAAAATATCCTAAGAGCTTACATTTATATCAATTAATATACCATGGGCAATGACATGGACTGTCATATTTACCAAAAGAGTAAGAATTATTTAAGGAAGATAAGTTTTCCTGTATTTGTGTTTTTACTTAAGTGATTTCAATTACATATGTTATGTACAAGTAAAAGCAAGCAGCACAATTCTGATGAATAATACAAATAGGAAAAAATTCAAATACCAAAAGCCAATGTCTTCATACATTTTTCTCCATTATACAATAAATATTTTGTGATTTATTGGACAACGGGATTTTTTTATGTTATTGTCTAGATACTATAATCAATAGAAGGAAACCAAAGAATCTTTTTTTGTTAAGCATCCAAGAAAATTTATTGCATGTATTTAGTTTTGTTTAATGTGAGTTTTACATACAAGTTAATACCCATCATAGGAAAGAAAAAGGACAAAAGTTGCATGCCACCTGAGAGAGGATTGTGAGATGATAGTGGAATGTGAGAATTTATCCCTCCTGGAAATTTTGTACAAAAAAATGTTTGTGTAAAAACATTCACCTACAAAACCAGCTGGTTAATCCTTAAACAATGTTATTCCCTCTAATAGAAAGGAAAAGTTAGACTTAGTTTGGACATTAAATATGTATTGAAACTATTATATAGGTTAGGATATTCAAAGATTTTAACCAACTTTAAAAGGAATAGCTAAAACATTTTTTTGTATAATGTGAAGAGTGGTTAGTATTTTTTAATAAAATATTGGGCCAATGAAAAAATCTTCCTTCAGAACTTACCTTCAATGTTGAATGTTTGTTATCATCTTCCAACAAAAGAATCAAAAATGTTTGGAAGACTTATTTTAGGATTTTGAGGAAAAAGGTAAGAAGGAGCATTTGCAATGTGAAAAACTAAAATTACAGATGGGCATTGAAGTCTAAGATGTCTGAGACAGGAGGACCATTTGACGAAGGCCAGAAAAAGAGTTGTTCACATCATTTCAAGTAAGTATGGCTTAATATATCAAAGCTCAAGATCATGATAGATTGGTGGTTTATGAAAATGATTCAAGAAGAGTATTCTTATCATGTTACAAGAGGCCTTTCTCGTGAAGGTTAATTTTTTTGGAGTTAAAACAATGGGTTTATTCTGGAACACCTCCCATTTGTTAGTCATGTCAACAGAGATTGCCAGTATCTCTTTACTCTGGACTACTGAGTTGTTTAGTGGGTTATAAATGTTTGAATAGATGAAGAGAAATACATGTTTTTAAAACAAAGAATTTTTTAAATTAACCAGAAATCAAAATAAAATTCAGTCTATGCTATGTAGTGGGAACAAGTTTTCAGTTGTTGTATTTTAACATAGTTGGTGACTATGTTGAAAGAGTCAGAAGAATACCAAAATTCAGGAGAATATAATGAAGAAAATATTTTAAAAATTAATATATGAGGGTAAAGCTGGGAATGGGCAGAGAAAGAAAGCCACTGTATGGAGAGACGGTTTTCATTACCAGACAGGTGTAATTTGAATCTCTCTGTATATCACTTTTATTATAAAAATAAAGTAAGTCAGGCACTGGTAGCTCACATCACCTCTCAGGAGGCTAAGATCTGAGGAGCACAGTCAAAGCCAGCTGGCAGGAAAATCTGTGAGACCCTTACCTCCAATTAACCACCAGAAACCTGGAAGTGACACTGTGCCTCAAAGTGGAAGAATGCTAGTTTTGAAAGAAAATGCTCAGGCACAGGGCCCAGACCCTTAGTTCAACACTCAAGACTGACATAAAAATACATCAATTAATAATAAAATAAATTTAAAAAATTAATATATGATATTATAAACAATAGATTTTTTAAACTTTGGTTTTGTATACAACAAAATAATCTCTGTCGAAAATCAAAAGATAACAATAATTTTTAAAGTATATATGTTTTAGCTAACTTTTGAATTTACATATACTTACTGTCTCAATTATCTTAGTTTTAGTTTTTATATGTTTGATTTTGTGCCCTACTAAAGCTTTCTTTGCTCAAAGATGACAATTTACCTCTTAATCCACAGTTACATTTCTTGCTGTTTGCTGGTTGATCAGAAATAATATCTAAATTATATGAAGTGATATAAGCCAGACCCAAAGAAAACTAGATCACATAATCTCCCTCATTTGTAAGAACTGGAATATGTATATGATATTCTTAACAGGGGCTCTCAATAACCAACGTGTTTAATCCATAGTACTTTATATAATGAAGCATATTAACATGAACCCCAACTTATGGAAACAAGAGGCTCTCATTAGACCCTATAAATAGTTCATCCTTTTTTCTCTATTGTTGTTTTTCTTATCTTTTTGTAACTCGTGTTTTGCATAATAGATAATGCAATTTGTGGAAGGGAAAGCAATCACAGAAACAGCAGAACAATGGATGAACCATAGCAACATTGATACTCATTTGACACTATGTTGGATATGAGCATTACAACTTAGGTGGGGGAAAGGGAAGGGTAAGTAGGAGATAAAGAGGGATGGGGTAACAAGGATTAAAAACAATGTACTTCATTCCTTACCTATATAACTGTAACCATCCAGCTCATCACCTTTCCAATTAAAAAAAAAGAAAAAATGTCTAACAAATGTTTCAGCTTGGTTCCCTTCAAACTGCAATCTTCACACTTGAGCCTCCAAAGATTATAGACCACTGACTCTTGACTTATAAATATGTTTTATATGTAAATAAAATAATATAATTACTATAAGCAAACAAATTTTTATAAACTACAGATCAACAAACAATATGAAACTATTAACTATGAACTTCATAATTCACATTGGATCATTAAACCTAATTATCTTACTAATTACAAGTTTTAAACCATTGAAAATATTGGGAATATATAAAATTATTATAAAAAGGACATAAGGTGCTGGATGCTAGTTGGTACCTCAGGCCTCTTATCCTAGCTACTTATAAGGCTGAGATCTGAAGGTCACAAAGATTCTTATCTCCAAGTAACCACACACATAGCCAGAAGTGAAGCTGTTGCTCAGGTGGTAGAGTGCTAGCTTTGAGTAAAACAATCTCAGGGAAAGCACCAGGACCTGAGTTCAATACCCAAGACCAGCACCAAAAAATTAAAAATGTGTAATATTACTTATATGTGTGTCTATATTTACACAAACAAAACTGACACCTTTGTTGTTGTTATAACATGAATAAATATAGAAGATATTGCACTAAGTAAAATGAACCAAAAACACTCAACATATGCTTAACTGAAATATTTTTCTCCTTTCTTCAGCTCTTCACAGCAAGAATAAAGAGATGCCTTCATAAAGAGAAAATTATGTGGGCTGGAAAGGTGGCTCAGTGGTAGAGCGCTTGCCCTGCATGCAAGAGGCCCTGGGTTCGATTCCTCAGCACCACATAAACAAAAAGAAAAAAGCCAGAAGTGGCGCTGTGGCTCAAGTGGTAGAGCACTAGCCTTGAGCTGAAGAGCTAAGGGGCAGCGCCCAGGCCCAGAGTTCAAGTCCCACGACCGGATCCAAAATAAAACAGAGAGAAAATTATGAGAAATTCTACAGCAGTAACTGAGTTCATTCTTCTTGGATTGACAGATGAACCACAGTGGCAGGTTCTGCTTTTCCTATTTCTCCTTGTCACCTACATGCTCAGTGTAGCAGGGAACCTGACCATCATCATGCTCACCCTCTCAGATCCCCATCTGAAGACCCCCATGTATTTCCTTCTTCAGAGCTTATCATTCCTAGAAATAGCATTCACATCAGCCTCCACTCCCAGATTCCTCATCACCATCACAACAGGAGACAGAAGAATTTCTTACAATGATTGTATGGCCCAGTTATTTTTTGTAGTCTTCTTGGGAGTGACAGAATTTTACCTTCTTACTGCCATGTCTTATGATCGCTATGTGGCCATCTGCAAACCCCTCCATTACACAACCATCATGAGCAGCAAGGTCTGTACCCTACTGGTTTTCAGTTGCTGGCTTGCTGGATTCCTCATTGTCTTTCCCCCAGTCATCCTTCTGCTACAATTAGATTTTTGTGCCTCCAATAAAATTGATCATTTTCTCTGTGACTTTTCTCCACTTCTGCAACTTTCTTGCACAAACACACACTTTCTAGAACTCATGGTGTTCTCTTTAGCTGTGATAACACTCATGGTCACCTTGACACTAGTAATTCTCTCCTATACAAATATCATCCAGACAATTCTAAGAATTCCTTCTACAAGCCAAAGGAAGAAAGCCTTCTCCACTTGCTCCTCCCATATGATTGTTGTGTCCCTCTCTTATGGTAGCTGCATCTTCATGTACATTAAGCCTTCAGCAAGGGAGAGGGTGACTTTGAGCAAAGGAATAGCTGTGCTCTACACCTCTGTGACTCCTTTCCTGAACCCTTTCATCTACACACTACGCAATCAGCAAGTGAAGCAAGCCTTCAAGAGCTTGGTCCACAGGGTGGTCTATTCTACAAGTAAAGGAATGTGACCCTGTGAGATGGGGCGCCCCACAGACAGAGCTGAAGTGAAAGTACTGAAATTGTTTCTAAGCATCTCATTCCCTCCTTCAATTTTACATGTGGGTAGCACCAACACCTCTTTGAGTTAAACTTTAGGTTTTCACCTTTCTCACTTATATTAAAAGTGGTTGCTCTTGTACGTCTGTAACTAAATTTTTTTTTATAAATTTATAATAGGCATTGTTTCTCTTATCAAGACAGATCATCTATGTTCAGCCATTAAATGGAGATCGTCATGAATTAGTAAATTTGCTAAAAACTGCACTGGAAATTAATCTTATTTAATTTGGAATAGATAGCGATTGGTCATAATATCTCTATAAATACTTCTTGTGGCTAAGAAAACATGTATAAAGCTAAAATCATTATTAAAACATCTGGAATTTATCAATAAATTAACTAAAATGTATAGAAATTTTTTTGGAAAAGTTAAAAAGAAATTTAAATATAATTTCATTATGATATATTATTATTGTTCTTTGAATTTATGCTCTTCTGATCTTAGTACTTTTATCCCTAGGAGAAAGCAATATAAGTAGTGTTACATGGAAGAAATGGAACTGACTTTCTATTGTCCTCTCTGGGGTTTTTTGCTTATAATAGATTATTAACTTAATTTTTTCATATTCCTCAGAAACCTATTTTCAAGGACCATGAGTGGCACACACACACACACACATACACACACACACACACACACACCACACACACACACACATATCAGTTTTCTTCGGTCAATAGCCATAAGTTTGACACAAAAAATGACTTGATTTTGATTCCTTGATTATGACCTTGATTTGAAACTCAAGAAAGAGCTCTATGTATTTTCAAGCCCCAAACAGAAATACAATTTTCCATTGTGTATATATACCACATTTTCTTGATCCATTCATCTACTGAGGGGCATCTGGGTTGGTTCCATATCTTAGCTATGGTAAATAAGGCTGCAATAAACATAGTTGTGCTGGTAGCTTTAGTATGGTCTTGTTTGTGGTCATTTGGGTAAATGCCCAAAAATGGGATTGCTGGGTTATAGGGGAGCTTTATGTATAGTCTTTTGAGGAACCCCCATTCTACTTTCCCAAGTGGTTGAACAAGTTTGCACTTCCACCAACAGTGCAGTAGGGTTCCCTTCTGTCCACACTCCTTCCATCATCTGTTGTTATTAGTGTTCTCTATTATAGCCATTCTAACTGGGATGAGGTGTTATCTCAGTGTTGTTTTGATTTGCATTTTTTTTATGGCTAGTGAAGTTGAGCATTTCTTCATGTGTCTATAGGTCATTCTTATTTCCTCTTCAGAAAATCTTTCTTTATATCTTTAGGCCACTTATTAATTGAGCAGTTGTTTGAGGATTTATTGTTGGAGGATTAAATTTTTTGAGTTCTAAGAATTTTTAGACATGAGACCCTTGTCTATTGTAATGTATCATTAGTGAAGTTCTTCTACCAATCCGTTGGCTTTCTATTGATCTTGCTAGCTAATATCCTTTGCCATGTGGAAGTTCTGCAATTTCATGCATTTGCATTTGTCCAACCTTTCTTTGAATGTTGTGTTTCTGGGTCTCTATTAAGAAAATTTTGGCCTGTGCAAAGGAGACCTAGGGTTTCTCCTATTCCATCCTGTAATATTTTCAGGGTGCCTACTTTGACTCCGAGGTCTTTGATCCATTTAGAGTTGATTCTGGTACAGGGTGATACATAAGGATCTAGCTTTAGTTTTCTACAAGTGATTAACCAGTTTTGCCAGCATCATTTACTGAAGAGGCTGTCTTTCTTCCATTCTATTTTTTTTTTGGCTCCCTTATTGAAGATTAGATGGCTATAGGTCTGTGGGTTCATTTCTGGGTTTTCAATTCTATTCCATTGGTCCTGAGGTCTGTTCTTGTGCCAGTACCAAGCTGTTTTGATTACTATGGCTTTATACTAGAGTTTGAAATTTGGTATTGATATTCCTCCAGCACTGTTCTTTCTGCAAATGATTGTTATTGCTATTCGGGGTCTTTTATTATTCCATATGAATTTTTGGATTGCCTCTTCTATTTCCTTGAAGAATGAGGTTGGAATATTGATAGGTATCACAATGAATTTGTAGATAGCCTTGGGAAGCTATTTTCACGATGTTGATCTTTCCAATCCAGGAGCATGGGAGATTTTCCCACTTTCTAATTTCTGTTTTGATTTCCTTTTTCAGGTTTTTAAAGTTTTCATCATAGAGGTCCTTCACTTCTTTGGTTAAGTTAATTCCTAGGTATTTTATTTTTTGTGGGGCTATTACAAATGAAGTTGCTTAGAAAGAATGACATTGCCCCCTTTGTTAGGAAATGTAAAGACTTGGAAAAAATTATATTAAGTGAAGTAAGCCAGGCCCAAAGAAACATAGGTCCCATGGTTTCCCTTATTTGCAATAACTAGTATATATCTGAGACAAGCAGAAAAGGTCAGATAAGATGATGCTAAGTGAAATGAACCCCAAGATAAGGACACAAATGTTTTTTTTCTTGCTTGCTATTGTTTCTAATGTATTTATAAGGTATCACGTGATTTTTTTGTTGCTTTGTATATCCCTCCCCCACGGTACAACCCATTTTCACTGTATTTGATGTTGGTATAATTTGGGGAGCAGAAGGGAAAAAACAAATTGTTTAACTAGGGATACAGGTTCACCCATTGCAACAATGAGATGTACAAGACGCTATGTGGAAAAATGAAGTTTACTATTTAGGTGGGGGAAGGGGGGGGGGGGAATGTAGTTGTGGAGATGAGAAAGAAGGGATGGTAGGGGAAAAACAAAGGAGGAGGCAACAATCCTTGATAAGAAATGTACTCATTACCTTGCTCATGTGATTGTAACCCCTCTGTACAGTATTTTCACAATAAAAAACTTATTTAAAAAAAAAGAAATACATTTTTTCATAGGCAATGGTGTTCAGCACTCAACTAGTTCTTACCACATGATTATGTGGAATTTCTTCCAGTTCGACCCAACAGACTCTAATATATTGTTACCACAAAACAAAAATTTAATGTTCATTGTATCTAGTTATAAATGGTCTCCTGGGAGCAGTCTGTAATAAAAAAATTAAGTGTTACAAGTTTTATTTTATAAATTTCTACCAAGTTCCTTGGTGTCAGTGCTTCACACCTATAATCCTAGCTACAAAAGAGGCTGAGATCTGAGGATCACAGTTCAAAGCCAGCCCAGGCAAGAAAGTCTATGAAACTCTTATCTCCAATAAACCACCAGGAAACCAGAAGTGGCACTGTGGATCAAGTGGTACAGCACTAGCCTTGAGCTGAAGAACTCAGGAACAGTACCCAGGCCCAGAGTTCAAGCCCCATGACCACAAAAAAAAAAAAAGATTCTACCCAGTAACCAGAAATAGAAAAATAAAAACTACTACACCACAGAACATCCTAATATAAAGTAACTGTGTGTACAGTATAAATAGATGACACAGAAAGAAAGAGCATCAGAAGTTGATCCTTTTATTTTGTTTTATTATTTTGGTAGTTTGGGGTTTTAAATCAAGTCCTCCTCTTTGCTAGTCAGATATTATACTGCTTGAGCCATCAACTCACCTTTCTGGTTTTTTGTGTGTTTCTTGTTTTGGCAGTGTTATTATTCAGAATGGGTTTTCCATATTTTGTCTCACCACATCAAATTGTCTTGTTTTTGCCTCCCATGTAGCTGTGACAGGAGTTCAACCCTATAGCCAGCATTTTTGTTGTTGAGTTCCATTAACATTTAATCATACAACATGCACAAATCCATGGTAACAATTTAAAAAATTTAACTAAAATGTTCTAGAATTTACACAGTTATAGACCCTACATGGCACTATTCTCAATGGAGAGAAATATAAACAAATATGAAGTGAATGGAAATTCATGAAGTGAATGGAAGTATCTACTTCATAAATACAATAATTCTTGATAAGAAATGTACTCATTATCTTGCCATTGTAATTGTAACCCCTCTGTACAGTATTTTCACAATAAAAAAATAAATAAAAATTTAAGAAAAATAAAATAAATAAATACAATAATTCTGTTTGAGTGAACTCAAGTATTTTCAAATAGCTTCTTACAATACCTTGGATGTGAACTATCTTCTCCTAAGAGTTTGTCTCTTCATTAAATTGCATGCTTTAATAAAGAGTGATCTCTCTCTGTTCTCAAATATTGTTCACCAAATGTGGTACATATAGTAAGGAAACTATGTGTTAAGAGACTATTTCTGTCATCATTAAGACTTCTGATTATCTGTAGTCTATCAATGATTGATACTTTGGAAGTTAAACCTTACACATGGATTTTCAACTGGGTATGTGTTTGATGATACTAACCCTAGAGTTAGTTGTTCAAGGGTTAAAGTATTTTCATGAACTTGGGTGCAATATTATTTTCAAGTATTATTTTTAAAAATACATTTTAATGCAAATCTAGGTTTTATAAATAATGTATCAGATCTAGGTTGTTTTAAAAGCTCTTAATAAATGTATTTATGTTCACATTGTATTTCAAAAAAATACTTTTCAGAATAAGAACAGCTGCAGACCATTTTGTAGTATAACCCCAAGAAATTCCAGACAACATACCAGTCACTAGTGTTTTAAATAACATGTTCTAATTTTATCAATAAAAGATTTTGTCAAGAAACTTATAGTATTGATCTAATCTGCTTCCCCTCCCATTTTACTAATAATTTGTGAAATGGCCTTTATATTTTCTCTTCTTCAGGTAGATAGTCTATTAAATGTAAGAGGATTTTTTTAAGGTAAATGAGTAAAAAGCTAAAATCACAAATTAAATTCTGTCTGATTTTTATTTGCTCATGTAAAGGAAATCACATTCAATTGAATGCAACTAGATTCCTTGATTACTTTTTTATTTTAAAAAAATGCTTAGTCTATTACTGTGCTTTAATCCTCAGTTTTGATGATCTGCTGTGTGTCTTGCATTGTGATTTTAGCCAGAGATATGAGCTAGAAGGTATTAGAAACTAAACTACACCAAAAGGCAGTGTATACTTTCTTTGGCTTAAGATTCTTACTCTTGTATTATTTTTTACAATTGTTTCTGAAATTACTAAATCAAAATGAATACCAGCCAAAGCTATGTATGTGTTGCATTATTCTGGCCATAACTAAGACTGCATTTAGAATAATATTGATATTAAAGTAACATGGATTTGACTAACAGAAATTTCATAGCTACTCTATAGAAATGCAGACAACTTATTTCACAAGTTATTAGTTGGGGAAGTGGCACTGTGGCTCAAGTGGTAGAGTGCTAGCCTTGAGCAGAAGAGCTTAGGGGAAGTACCCAGGCCCAGAGTTCAAGGCCCACACCTGACAAAAGAAGTTATTAATTGGTTAGGCATCAGGTCTCTATATTTTTGTATTTCAACCTACAGCAGGTGGGGCGAGGATAGAATTTGCTGAGAAATTATTTAATAGGAAGTAGCAGGTTACATATACTTCATTTAAAAAATACATTATCATTGGGGAGGATTTCAGGGATTAGCATATCAATGACTCACTTCCCACACTGATCAAAGGAAATGATTCAACAGAGCACTGGAATAAAAGTGGAAAAGATGGCTTTGACAACTAAATCAAGACAACACCACAAGAAACTATGAATGCAAGAAATATCTTCACATTGTTATGGGGAGCAAAGAAACCACACAAAGTTCACACTGTGGTTCCTTTCCTATGAAATTCCAGAAAGCCCAAGACTAATCTAGAATGACTAAAAGATCACCTGTGGATACTTTGAATCAAAGAGAGATGGGGGTGAGGATCCAGAAAAAGTCTGGAAAGAAGCACATGGATTTGTTCTCTGGACATGCATTGATTGAAAATGAATGCATGCTCTTGTAAGATATGTGTGATTATTTTGGCAAATATTGACAAAAGCAGACTTCATCAGGGAATTATTGCAAATTGTGTCAAATTATTAAATTAAATTAATTACGGGTTGTATTAAATATTTGAAATTTCCTCAAATTAAGGTAACAATAAATTCTATATTTAATTTTATTTCATCCACTGCCTATCACTACTAGAATTCACTAACAAATATAAGTCATTAGATACAAGATCTGGAGTTCAACCATTTTCATCTAAAAGTACAATTAATCATGCTTACAAAAAACTTATCAATCATTATAATTCAGGAGAGGAAGGAAATGTTCCAACATAATCTCAATTTCTTTATATATGTGACACCTCTTGTCACAACACCCTTGAATTTCATTTTCTTTTTTTTCATTTTTACAATTTTATTGTTAAGATGTTGCACAGAGGGGTTATAGTTACATGAGTAAGGCAATGAGTACATTACTTGTCGATCACTGTTACCTTTTCCCTTCTTTGTTGCTGTCCCATTATCTCTTTCCTCCCCCACCTCCCACACTCCTATCCCCCTCCCTCCCCCTCACCACCCAAAATTATAAAGTTCAGTTCCAATATACTGTCCTGTGGGTATCTTTGTAGTAATGAGCTGTGCTGTGTCTTTGTTTCGGTGTTGGTTATTTCCCTTCCTCTCCCCAGATTAGACATATGTATATACAAGATGCAGGGTATCAAAATTAAGTACAGTGAAAAGAGGGGATATGCCATAGGGAAAAGAACATACAAAAGAAACAACAAAATAAATAAAATCACATTTAAAACAATAACAATAAAGACAGACTTCCTGTGTCCATATCTTGGGGTTCATTTCACTTAGCATCATTTTATATGGTCATTTGTGCATGGTTTTTGAGCTTTTCAGTTCATCTGATAAGACTATCTGATACGTAAACTAATTATTGCAAATAAGGGAAACTATGGGACCTAAATTTCTTTGGAACTGGGTAACTTCACTTAATATGATTTTTTCCAAGTCTTTCCATTTCCTAACAAATGGGGCGATGTTGTTCTTTCTGATGGAAGCATAGAATTCCATTGTATATATGTAACACATTTTCTTGATCCACTCATCTACTTTCATCTTTTGAAGTCATCATAAGTGATTCTTCCTCTTCCAAGAGTATGCTGAATTTTAAAATTACTCGGATATTTGCTTGATGTCAAACACAAACATACTTATCTCAGATAAAAATGGCCGGGCCTGGTGGCTCATGCCTGTGATCCTAGCTACTAAGAAGGCTGAGAACTGAGTATCACCATTCAAAACCAGCCCAGGCAAAAGAGTCCATGAGACTCTTATCTCCAATAAACTACCAGAAAACTGGAAGTAGTGCTGTGACTCAAGTGGTAGAGCGCTAGCCTTGAGCTGAAGAGCTGAGTGACAGCACCCAGGCCCAGAGTGTAAGCCCCACAACTGACAAGAAAAAGAAAGAAAGAAAAGAAAACTTTAAAAACCTGAAAGAGGAAATTAAAGCAGAACTAAGGAAGTAGAAAAACCTCCCATGCTATATGCCAATAATGACATGAGCACAGACGAAATCAAGAAAGCAACTCCTTTTGTAATAGCTCCACAAAAAATAAAATACCTAGGAGTTAACTAAAGAAATGAAATGATGAAAACTTAAAAATCTGAAAAAGGAAATTAAAGCAAGATTAAGGAAGTGGAAAAACCTCCCATGCTCCTGGATTGGAAGGATTAACATCATAAAAATGGCAATATTGCCTAAGGCTATATACAAATTCAATGAGTTTCCAATATCCCAACCTCATTCTTCAATGAAAGAGAAGAAGCAACCCAAAAATTCATATGGAACAATAAAAGACCCTGAATAGCAAAAACAATTTTTAGCAGAAAGAACAGAGCTGGAGAAATATCAGTACCAAACTTCAAACTCTACTACAAAGCCATAGTAATCAAAACAGCTTGGTCCTGGCACAAGAACAGACCTCAGGACCAATGGATTAGAACTGAGGACCCAGAAGTGAACCCACAGACGTATAGCCACCTAATCTTTGATAAGGGAGCCAAAAAAATAGGATGGAAGAAAAACAGCTTCTTCAGTAAATTGTACTGGCAAAACTGGTTAAACTCCCGTAGAAAGCTAACGTTACATCATTATATATCACCCTGCACCAGAATCAACTCCAAATTGATCAAAGACAGAGTAAAAACAGACACCTGAAAATATTAAAGGAAGGAATAGGAGAAACTCTAGGACTCATAGGCACAGGCCAAAGTTTTCTTAATAAAGACCCAGAAAAACAACAAATCAAAGAAAAGTTAGACAAATGGGATTGCATAAAACAGCAGAGCTTCTGCATGGCAAAGCTATAGCTAGAAAGATCAACAGAAAAGCCACAGATTGGGAGAAGATCTTCACTAGCCATACAACAACAGACAAGGATCTCCTATCTAAAATACACTTAGAAGTCAAGAAATTAAAAGCTTCCAAAACAACTGCCCCACTAATAAGTGGGTTAAAAACTTAAAAAGAGACTTCTCTGAAGAGGAAATAAGAATGGCCAATAGGCACATGAAGAAATGCTCAACTTCTCTGGCTATAAAAGAAATGCAAATCAAAATAACTAGTATATGTCTAGGACAAGCAGAAAAGGTCAAAAGTTATGTACATACGATCATATAAGATGATTTTAAGTGAAATGAACCCCAAGATAGGGACACAAGTGGTTTATTTCTTTCCTGCTATTGTTTTTAATGTACTGTGCAATTTTTTGTTTCTTTTGTATGTTCTTCCCTCAGGGTATAACCCATTTCCACTGCATTTGATGTCAGTGTCCTGCATCTTGTATATACATTTTTGTAATTTGAGGAGGGGAAGGGAAATAACAAAATTCTGAAATAAGGATACAAGTTGACCCATTATAACAATGAGATGTACAAAACACTATGTTGAAAACAAACTTTACAATTTCAGGGGGTGGGGTGGAGGGAGGAGTTGGAGAGGTGGGGAGAAAAGGGATGGTAGGGGAAAAACAAAGGAGGAGGTAACAAGGTTCAATAGGAAATGTACCATTACCTTACTCACGTAACTGTAACCCCTCTGTACAGTATTTTTACAATAAAATAAAAATGCAAATCAATACAACATTGAGATTCCACCTCACCCCACTTAGAATGACAATAATCAAGAAATCTAATAATAACAGATGCTGGAAGGGATGTGGCCAAAAGGGAACCCCACTGCATTGTTGGTGGGAATGTAAACACTGGAAAGCAGTATGGAGGTTCCTAAAAAGACTCCACATAGAGCTCCCCTATGACCCAGCAATCCCACTTCTGGGCATTTACCCAAAAAATTACAAATAAGGTCATAGTAAAGCTACCAACACAACTATGTTTATCGCAGCATTATTCACAATAACTAAGATATTGAATCAACCCAGATGCCCCTCAGTAGATGAATGGGTCAAGAAAATGTGAGACATATATATATATACATACACACACACACACACACACACACACACACACACACACACAATGGAATTCTTTACTTCTCTCAGAAAGAATGACATTGCCCCATTTGGAAGGAAATGGAAAAACTTGGAAAAAACCATATTAAATGAAATAAGCCAGACCCTAAGAAATATAGGTCCTATGGTTTTCCTTATTTGCAATAATTAGTATACCTCTAGAATAATCTTAGCAGATGAGCAGAATAGCTCAAAAGCTATGTACATATGACCATATCAGGTGATGCTAAGTGAAGTGAACTCCAAGGCATGACACAAGAGTTTTTGCATTGTTGTTGTTTTTAATGTACTATGTGATTTTTCATTTCTTTTGTATGTTCTTCCCCCTATGGTATATCCCCTGTTGTCACTGTATTTGAGTTTGGTGGAATATTATTCCTGGTGGAATAATACTAGGTGGAAAACCTGGTATTGTGTATACATTTAACTGAATTAGGGAAGGGAAGGAGAAGAACAGAATGTTGAGACAAAGAACCAATGCAACAGCGAGATATACAAGACAATATGTTGGAAATGATCTGCACAACTCCTTACTTATGTAAGTAACTGTAACCCCTCTGTACATCACTTTGACAATTAAAAAATAAAATAAAATAAAAAATTACCATATCCCATGTTTATCTCTGACAATATCAGCAATGCAGAATACTAAGGGCAAATACAAAATTCCTAGCAACATGAACAGGTATTAACATAATTTAAAAAGTATGTCTAAAATGGCTCACTTTGAGAGAATTTTCTACATAAATCTAACACTTGTGCTAAGAGAGATTCCTCAATAAACACAGACTTTAATATTTTCATTTGCAGAAGGCAATTTTACCACAGAGAATAGAAAGATCTACTCAAGAAGAAGAATGTAAAGTGTGTCAGTAAACTTTACATGACTTAAATACTGAGGAAAAAATAACATAGACATGAACTAATAAGACTGACAAGTACATTCCATTGTCACTTTCAAGCTCCAGCAGCATGTTGTTTCTGTCCAAATTTAGCCATGTTTTGAAAAGAACAAAACCTCTGAAGCACATGCTGGAAAGTGTCTTTCACCTGCTGGTTCCTCAGAGTATAGATGAAAGTGTTCAGTAAAGGAGCCACAGATGTGCAGAGAACCGCCACAGCCTTACTGAAAATCACCCTTTCCTTTGCTGAGGGCTTTATATACATAAAGATACAACTCTCCAGCTAGGTGTTGGTAGCTCACTCCTGTAATCCTAGCTACTCAGGAGGCTGAGATCTGAGGATTGTGGTTCAAAGCCAGCCCAGGCAGGAAAGTCCATGAGAATCTTATCTCCAATAGACCACTCAGAAAACCAGAAGTGGTGCAGTGGCTCAAATGGTAGAGCACTAGCTTTGAGCTGAAGAGCTGAGGGACAGCATTCAGGCCCAGAGTTCAAGCCCCATGACAGACAAAAACAAAACATAAAAAGATACAACTCCCTTAAGTAATGGAGATAACAGCCATGTGTGAGGAACAGGTGGAAAGGTTCATTGTTGGACAGAAGGGAATTTTGCAGCAGTTTTGATGATGACTATGTAGGTGAGAACCACTAAAAATAGTGTGATGACAAGTATCAATAAAGCTAAGACAAAAGCCAACATTTCTGTGTATCTGTGCAAGAGATCTGCAGGACAGAAGAGGTGTCACAGAGGAAGAAGTCAATGGTTCTGGCTGCACAGAAATCCAGCTGGAGTCCTAAGAGCAAAGGAGGAAGGTTAATTAAGAATCCAGTTAGCCAGAAACTGAAAACCAGCTGGTGGCACTCATTGCTATTCATAATGACTGGGTAATGCAGAGGTTTGCAGATGGCCACTTAGCACTCATAGGACATGGCGGCCAGGAGGTAAAACTCAGTGAGGCCTAATAGGAAAAGAAGAAGAGTTGAGTTGCACAACCATTGTAGGAGATTGTTTTTGTATCCAGTGAGAATGCTGGTCAAGAAGCATGGGATGCTAACTGTGGTGAACGCAATTTCTAAGAAGGAGAAACTTCGAAGGAAGAAGTACGTGGGAGTCTTGAGGTGGGGGTCCAGCAGTGTGAGCAAGATGATGACAAAGTTCCCCATCAGGCTCAGGATGAAATTGACCAAGAGAAACAGGAAAACCACAATCTGTAGCTGGGGGTCATTTGTCAGTCTCAGCAAGATGAACACAGTCTCCTCTGATTTGTTTTTCATTTTTGTCTTGTTTTAACAAAACTACAGAAAATTAAAAACAGTATCACGAGTAAGAAAAGACTTTCCTTCCCTTTAGGTCATGCAAGCTATCCTATCTAGAAGTGTACCGATGTCCAATATTTGCACAAATCAGAGTTCAGCATAGCAAACATATATCCTATTTCATCAGTATGTACAATAATGCAGAGGTTTTTCACTTGTTCAGAATTGAACCAATCTTGCCCCATTATAGGAGGCATATTGTTTATATGAAATGTAGGCCTTCAATTTGTTTAGTGGTAATCTCTGAGGCATCTTTCAATTCTTTTAAACAGCTCAAATTTTTCTTACTTCCTGAATTGAGCTGATATTTCAATTGTCACAGGCACATAATGGTTATAGGAAATGATAATGGTCCTTACAAATGCAAAATTTCGAAAATTAGGGATACTTGTGATAATACTGAAAACTTCACAGAAAGAAGAATTTTAAAGAAAAAGTACGTGAGGTGACTAAGTGAGTGGCCCCTTACATGACTTCCTTAGAAAACCGTGGAGAACAAGAAGATAATCCAAATTTTTGTGGGAGTCTCTTTTTTTTTAATTTTATTTTATTTTATTTGAGAACATACTGTACAGAGGGGTTACAATTACATGGGCAGGATAATGCATATATTTCTTACCAAGCATTGCAACCTCCTCCTTTGTTTACCCTTCACCTCCCTTCCCAGTCTCCCTCTCCCCCACACCCAATCATACCCCCCGTCCCCCCCCACACCGACATTGTAAAGCTGGTTTTGACATGACATTTTGTACTTCTCATTGTTGCAACAGGTCCACCTGAATCCTTAAACGACTTGTTTGTCCCATCTCCTCCACATGTTATACTGACATCAAATATAGTGAAAGCGGGAGTTACACTGTGGGGGAGGGACATACAAAGCAACAAAGAAATAATCTTATAAATGCGTTAGAAACACATGCATGAAAGAAACGAAACATTAAAATACATATTTGAGGGTTCGTTTTCCTAACATCACATTATCTGACTTTTTCCGCTTGACTCATACCTATACTAGATATTGCAAATAGGGGAAACCATGGGACCTATGTTTCTTTGGGCCTGGCTTACTTCACTTAATATAATTTTTTTCACGCCTTTCCATTTCCTAACAAATGGGGCAATGTCATTCTTTCTGATGGAGGCATAGAATTCCATTGTGTATATATACCACATTTTCTTGATCCATTCATCTACTGAGGGGCATTTGGATTGGTTCCATATCTTAGCTATGGTAAATAATGCTGCAATAAACATAGTTGTGCTGGTAGCTTTAGTATGGTCTTGTTTGTAAACATTAGGGTAAATGCCCAAAAGTGGGATTGCTAGGTCATAGGGGAGTTCTATGTGAAGTCTTTTGAGGAAACTCCATACTGCTTTCCAAAGTGGTTGAACAAGTATACATTCCCACCAACAATGAAGTAAGGTTCCTTTCTGTCCACATCCCCTCCAGCATCTGTTGTTGTTAGAGTTCTTGATTTTTGCCGTTCTAACTGGGGTGAGGTGATATCTCAATGTTTTTTGATTTGCATTTCTTTTATGGCTGGGGATGTTGAACATTTCTTCATGTGTCTATTGGCCATCCTTCTTTCTTCTTCAGAGAAGCTTCTCTTTAAGTCTTTCGCCCACTTACTTATTGGGCAGTTGTTTCTTTGAGGATTTGTTGTTGGGGGGTTTAATTTTTTGAGTTCCTAGTATATTTTAGATAAGAGACCCTTGTCCGTTGTATGGCTAGTAAAGATCTTCTCCCAATCCGTGGGCTTTCTATTGATCTTGCTAGCTATGTCATTTGCCCTGCAGAAGCTCTGCAACCTTATGCAATCCCATTTGTCCAAACTTTCTTTGATTTGTTGTGTTTCTGGGTCTCTATTCAGAAAATTTCGGCCTGAGCCAAGGAGACCCAGGGTTTCTCCTATTCCATCCTGTAATGTTTTCAGAGTGTCTGCTTTTTTTTTTTTTTTAAATTTAATTTAATTTTATTTGTGAACATACTGTACAGAGGAGTTACAGTTACATGGGCAGGATAATGCGTACATTTCTTAACAAGCACTGCAGCCTCCTCCTTTCTTTATCCTTCACATCCCTTCCCAGCCTCCCCCCTCCCCCCCTAATCCCAATCCTTCTCCTCCCCCCCCCCCCCCCCCCCCCCCCGCACCAACGTTGTAAAGCTCGTTTTGGACATGACAACTTGTACTTCTCATTGTTGCAGCAGGTCCACCTGTATCCTTAAACAACTGGTTTTTCCCCATCTCCTCCACAAGTTATACTGACATCAAATATAGTGAAAGCAGGGGTTATACTGTGGAGGAGGGACATACAAAGCAACAAAGAGATAATCTTATAAATGTGTTAGAAACACATGCATGAAAGAAAAAAACATTAAAATACACATCTAAGGGTTCATTTTCCTGACATCACATTATCTGACCTTTTCCGCTTGACTCATACATATACTAGATATTACAAATAAGGGAAGCCATGGGACCTACGTTTCTTTGGGCCTGGCTTACTTCACTTAATATAATTTTTTCCAAGTTTTTCCATTTCCTAACAAATGGGGCAATGTCATTCTTTCTGATGGAGGCATAGAATTCCATTGTGTATATCTACCACATTTTCTTGATCCATTCATCTACTGAGGGGCATCTGGGTTGGTTCCATATCTTAGCTATGGTAAATAATGCTGCAATAAACATAGTTGTGCTGGTAGCTTTAGTGTGGTCTTGTTTGTAAACATAAGGGTAAATGCCCAAAAGTGGGATTGCTGGGTCATAGGGGAGCTCTATGTGAAGTCTTTTGAGGAACCTCCATACTGCTTTCCAAAGTGGTTTAACAAGTTTACATTCCCACCAACAATGAAGTAAGGTTCCTTTCTGTCCACATCCCCTCCAGCATCTGTTGTTGTTAGAGTTCTTGATTTTTGCCATTCTAACTGGAGTGAGGTGATATCTCAATGTTGTTTTGATTTGCATTTCTTTTATGGCTAGGGATGTTGAACATTTCTTTTTTTTTTTTTTTATTTTATTTTAATTGAGAACATACTGTACAGAGGGGTTACAATTACATGGGCAGGAAAATGCATACATTTCTTACCAAGCATTGCAGCCTCCTCCTTTGTTTACCCTTCACCTCCCTTCCCAGCCTCCCCCCTCCCCCCCACCCAATCATACCCCCCCCCTCCCCCCCACCAACATTGTAAAGCTGGTTTTGACATGACATTTTGTACTTCTCATTGTTGCAACAGGTCCACCTGAATCCTTAAACGACTTGTTTGTCCCCGTCTCCTCCACATGTTATACTGACAGCAAATATAGTGAAAGCGGGGGTTACACTGTGTGGGAGGGACATACAAAGCAACAAAGAAATAATATTATAAATGCGTTAGAAACACATGCATGAATGAAACAAAAACATTAAAATACATATTTGAGGGTTCGTTTTCCTAACATCACATTCTCTGACTTTTTCCGCTTGACTCATACCTATACTAGATATTGCAAATAAGGGAAACCATGGGACCTATGTTTCTTTGGGCCTGGCTTACTTCACTTAATATAATTTTTTCCAAGCCTTTCCATTTCCTAACAAATGGGGCAATGTCATTCTTTCTGATGGAGGCATAGAATTCCATTGTGTATATATACCACATCTTCTTGATCCATTCATCTACTGAGGGGCATCTGGGTTGGTTCCATATCTTAGCTATGGTAAATAATGCTGCAATAAACATAGTTGTGCTGGTAGCTTTAGTGTGGCCTTGTTTGTGGTCATTTGGGTAAATGCCCAAAAGTGGGATTGCTGGGTCATTGGGGAGCTCTATATGGAGTCTTTTGAGGAACCTCCATACTGCTTTCCAAAGTGGTTGAACAAGTTTACATTCCCACCAACAATGAAGTAAGGTTCCTTTCTGTCCACATCCCCTCCAGCATCTGTTGTTGTTAGAGTTCTTGATTTTTGCTGTTCTAACTGGAGTGAGGTGATATCTCAATGTTGTTGATTTGCATTTCTTTTATGGCTAGGGATGTTGAACATTTCTTCATGTGTCTATTGGCCATCCTTCTTTCTTCTTCAGAGAAGCTTCTCTTTAGGTCTTTCGCCCACTTACTTATTGGGCAGTTGTTTCTTTGAGGATTTGTTGTTGGGGGGTTTAATTTTTTGAGTTCCAAGTATATTTTAGATATGAGACCCTTGTCCGTTGTATGGCTAGTAAAGATCTTCTCCCAGTCCGTGGGCTTTCTATTGATCTTGCTAGCTACGTCATTTGCCCTGCAGAAGCTCTGCAACCTTATACAATCCCATTTGTCCAACCTTTCTTTGATTTGTTGTGTTTCTGGGTCTCTATTCAGAAAATTTCGGCCTGTGCCAAGGAGACCCAGGGTTTCTCCTATTCCATCCTGTAATGTTTTCAGAGTGTCTGCTTTGAGTTCAAGGTCTTTGATTCTGGTGCAGGGTGATAGATAAGGATCTAGCTTTAGTTTTCTACATGTAGTTAACCAGTTTTGCCAGCACCATTTACTGAAGAGGCTGTCTGTCTTCCATTCTATTGTTTTAGCTCCCTTATCGAAGATTAGATGGCTATAGGTATGTAGGTTCATTTCTGGGTTTTCAATTCTATTCCATTGGTCCTGAGGTCTGTTCTTATGCCAATACCAAGCTGTTTTGATTACTATGGCTTTATAGTAGAGTTTGAAATTTGGTATTGATATTCCTCCAGCAGTGTTCTTTCCGTTGAGGAGCGTTTTTGCTATTCGGGGTCTTTTATTGTTCCATATGAATTTTTGGATTGCCTCTTCTATTTCCTTGAAGAATGAGGGTGGAATTTTGATAGGTATTGTGTTGAATTTGTAGATAGCCTTGGGAAGTATTGCCATTTTCACGATGTTAATCTTTCCAATCCAGGAGCATGGGAGGTTTTGCCATTTTTTAAGTTCTGTGTTGATTTCCTTTTTCAAGATTTTAAAGTTTTCATCATAGAGGTCCTTCACTTCTTTAGTTAAGTTAATTCCGAGGTATTTTATTTTTTGTGGGGCTATTACAAATGGAGTTGCTTTCCTAATTTCAGCCACACTTTTCTCATTGTTGGCATACAGAAAAGCCATTGATTTTGGGGGGTTAATTTTATAACCTGCTACTTTGCCAAAGTTTTGAATCAGCTTGAGTAATTTGGGAGTGGAGTCTATGGGATTCTTTAAATACAAGATCATGTCATCTGCAAAGAGGGAGAGTTTTATTTCTTCTTTCCCTATTTGGATCCCCTTTATGTCTGCATCTTGTCTTATTGCTGTAGCTAGGCATTCTAATACTAGATTGAAGAGAAGTGGAGAGAGTGGGCATCCTTGTCTTGTTCCTGAGTTAAGAGGAAATGGCTTTAGTTTTTCACCATTGAGTATAATGCTGGCTGTAGGTTTGTCATATACAGCCTTTATTGTATTGAGGAATGTTCCATGGATTCCTAATTTTTTCCAAAACCTTCATCAGGAAGGGGTGTTGGATCTTGTCGAATGCTTTTTCTGCGTCTATTGAGATAACCATGTGGTTCTTATTCTTGCTCCTGTTGATGTGATGAATAATATTAATTGATTTGCGTATATTGAACCAGCTTTGCATCCCTGAAATGAATCCTGTTTGATCGTGGTGTATGATTTTTTGGATGAATTGTTGAAGTCGGTTGGCCAAAATTTTGTTGAGAAGATTTGCATCAATGTTCATCAAAGAAATGGGTCTATAGTTCTCTTTCTTTGATGAGTCCCTGCCTGGTATTGGGATGAGGGTTATGATGGCTTCATAGAATGTGTTCGGTAGTGAGCTTTCTCTTTCAATTTCATTGAAGAGTTGGAGGAGAATTGGTGTGAGTTCTGCTTTGAAGGCCTTGTAAAATTCCGTTGTAAAACCATCTGGTCCTGGACTTTTCTTAGCTGGGAGGTCTCTTATTGCTATTTCTATTTCAATGCTTGATATGGGCCTGTTCAGATAGTTTAACTCATCTTGGTTTAGTTTTGGCATGTCAATATTTGCTAGGAAGATGTCCATTTCTGTCAAGTTCTCAAACTTTATTAGCATAAAGTTTTGAGAAGTATTCCCTTATAATGTTCTGAATCTTGGTTGTTTCCATGGTGATGTTTCCATTCTCTTCTCTGAGTTTATTAATTTGGGTGTGTTCTCTTCTTTTTCTGATAAGATTTGCTAAGGGTCTGTCAATTTTGTTAAGTTTTTCGAAGAACCAACTCTTTGTTTTGTTGATTCTTTCTATAGTTTTTTTGGATTCTAATTCATTTAATTCTGATTTAATTTTGATTATTTCTTTCCGTCTACTGGATTGGGGTTTATCTTGCTGCTCTTTTTCAAAGAGGTTTAGATGTGTCATTAAATTGTTAGTTTCAGATCTCTCCAATTTGTTGATGTAGGAGCTCAGAGCTATAAACTTGCCTCTGAGTACTGCCTTTGCTGTGTCCCAGAGGAGCTGGTAATTTGTGTGTTCATTTTTGTTGAATAGCATGAACATTTGAATTTCCTTTCTAATCTCTTCCATGACCCACTCATGATTCAGCAGTGTGTTGTTCAGCCTCCATGTGATGCCGGACTTTCTTTGGTGGCTTTTGGTGTTGAGTTCTAATTTTATTCCCTTGTGGTCAGAGAGGATGCAAGGTATAACTTCAATGTTTCTGAATTTAGACAAGTTTGCTTTGTGGCCTAAAATGTGGTCTATTTTAGAAAACGTTCCATGTGCTGCTGAGAAAAACGTGTATTCTGATGCTGCTGGGTGAAATGTTCGGTAGATGTCTGTTAAGTCTAGTTGATCTATGCAGCTGTTTAGATCTGCGGTTTCTCTGTTGAGTTTTTGCCGAGTTGATCTATCTAGTGGGGAGAGTGGTGTGTTAAAATCCCCAACAATTAATGTCTTTGGATCTATATGGGATTTGAGGGAAAGTAGTGTTTCTTTGATAAATTTGGGTGCTCCATTGTTTGGCGAATAGATATTTAGAATTGCAATATCCTCCTGAAGGAGAGATCCTTTAATTAGTATGTAGCGACCTTCTTTATCTCTTCTCACGAATTTTAATTTGAAGTCTATTTTATCTGATATTAGGATTGCAACTCCCGCCTGTTTATGGGGTCCGTTTGCTTGGTAGATTTTGTTCCAGCCTTTAACATTGAAAATGTGTTTGTTTTTACGGGCAAGATGTGACTCCTGCAGGCAGCAGATAGAAGGGTCTTGTTTTTTAATCCAACTAGACAGTCTATGTCGCTTAATTGGAGAGTTCAGTCCATTAACATTAAGAGATAGGACTGAGAGGTATTTGGGAGTTCCTGCCATGTTATCTACCTTCTTGGGGGCTGCGAAAACTGGGTTCTTCCTATGGTTCTTGGATTCTCAGTTTGGGTGCAGTTTCTTGGCCTTTATTGCGGTCTTGTTGGTTTTCTACGTGTAGGACATCTTTAAGAATCTTTTGTAGGGCTGGTTTGGTGGAGATGTATTGTTTCAATTTTTCTTTGCTATGGAAGGTTTTTATTTGGCCTTCAGTTATGGAAGAGAGTTTAGCTGGGTACAGTATTCTTGGTTGATAGTTGTTTGTTTTTAGGGCATGGCATACATCATTCCAGGCTCTTCTTGCTTTGATTGTCTCTGCTGAGAAATCTGAGGTGATTCTAATTGGTTTCCCTTTATAGGTGATTACCCTTTTCTCCTTGACAGCTTTAAGGATCTTTTCCTTGGTCTGAGTTGATCCTGTGTGGATTATAATGTGACGGTGGGATGTCCTATTCTGGTCTGGTCTATTTGGGGTTCTAAAGGCTTCTTGTATCTGAATAGGCCTATCTTTTTGCATGTTTGAGAAGTTCTCTGCTAGGATCCTGTTAAAAAAATTTCCTAGACCATTAACTTCTGTTTCTAGGTGCTCCTCTACACCCATTATCCTTAGATTAGGCCTTCTGATGGTGTCTTCCAGGTGTTGGATAGATCTATCATATTTCTTGGACTTGTCTTGGATGGTTGTATGTTCTTTCTCTATAATATCTAGGCTGTCTTCAATCCCTGAGATTCAATCTTCTACATGGTCTAACCTGCTGTCAAGACTCTCTACTTTGTTTTTTTATCTCTTTTCCTTCTAATTGGTCAGCTTTGATGGCTTCAAGTTCTTTGTTGAAGCTCTGTTTTAGGTCTTGTATGAATTTCTGTACTTCCTTAATTTGGTGTTCAGTGTTTGTTCTCAAATCACTTAGTTGATTGGTTATGGTTTCTTTGGTCTCCCATTCCTTCTGTTGGGTTCCATTCAGCATTCCCTTTGTGGTCTCCCTGACTTCCTTCAGCTCTTTGTTAATGGATTCCATGAATGCCTTTAGTGATCTTTGTGTGTTCTCTACCTGGTCTCTCAATTCCTGTATTACTCTTTGATTAGCTTCCTCCCGTTCGTGGGATTCCTGCAGTTCTTTTTCCTCCCGTTCGTGGGATTCCCGCAGTTCTCTTTGAGTGTTCTCAGCCTGCTCACGCCAATCCTCCCTTTTTCTTTGAGTATTCTCAAGTTGTTCATGCAAATCCTGTATCAGTTTTTGAGTAGCTTCCTCACGCTTATGATATTCCTGTATAAACTTTTGGGATGCCTCCTCTCTCTCCCTATCACGCTCATACAGAGTCCTTTGTAAGTTGTCAAACTTTTCATTTATCATGTTTGCCACCAGTGTTTGTAGAGCTATTTGGGAACTCTCCTCTGGATTATTCATTATCTGTTCTGATCCCTGATTATCAAGATTGGGAATTGAGATACCCGAATTTTCCAATTTTCTTGTGTTTTTCCGGCTTACTCTGCCCATTTGAGATGAAGATAGCACCAGTTTTGTGCTAGAACACTATCTTAAGGCAACCATCAACCAAAGTTTGCATTTGTACAGTCAATAGTCTACAGATACAATCTAGTTCAACAGATACATCTATTCAACATCAAACAACTATATGTTAATGGGCTTTGAACCGCAGAGAAGAATTTGGAAAAACAGAAATTATTAGGGTTAGGGAGAGATGTGGGTAAAAAATAGGAATAGATTGGTGTGGGGAGGCACAAGGAGAGTTAACTATGTCCTAATCTCAATGCAGAAAATAGGTTGGGTAGGATGCAAGTAGAGAGAGAGAGAGAAAAAGAAGAAAGGGAAAGGGGAATGAAAAGAGACCAGAAAAAAAAATAGAAACGTAAAAATTAATGTTATTATAGAGATTAAAAGACCATCTATTTAGAGAGGAATGTGAATATATTGAGAGAAGGGGAGGGACATAGAGGAGATGTGAAAAACTTTTAAAAATGCTTAAAATATCATATAGGTATAAAGAGGTAGTACTGCTATTAAGGAATTTAAGTCTCAGAGGTTGTGAATTGAGTAATAAATTTGTGGATTAAGCGTGTACACAATGGGGGATAGGGTCTACTAGTTAACTTCGGGTTTATCAGAGGATGTGCAGGACAAGAGTTAAGTCACATAAAGAAGAACAAAAGAGAGGAAAAGGTGAAAAGGATAAGAAAGGGAGAAAAAAAGATCAGCAGTTCAGTAGAGCTAGACAAAAAACAAAAAGATAATTAAGAAAGAAAGAAAAAGAGAAAGAAGACAAGAAAAGAAAGGAAAACGCACATTCACGTATTCCTAAAATAAAAATTATAAGAGGAAAAAAAAGTTACTGGAAAACAATTATTTTTTCAAAAGAGGCAAAAATTAAAGATTAATAAAAGTTTTAGAAAAGGAAAAAAAATTTTTTATATATATAAGGTACCAAAAAAAAGAAAAAAGAAAAAAAAGAAAAGAAGAAGAAGAAAAAACAAAAAAGTTCTTTGATTTTTTTTTTTTGGGAGGGGTGGAAAGAATACTGTATCTCCCTTTTGTCTGTAACCAGCCTCTTGTTGGAGTCTCTGGTCAGCTTGAGGTCCTGTGGCTTGATTGGTTTCTTTTTTTTTTTTTAATTTAATTTAATTTTATTTGTGAACATACTGTACAGAGGGGTTACAATTACATGGGCAGGATAATGCGTACATTTCTTACCAAGCATTGCAGCCTCCTCCTTTGGTTTACCCTTCACATCCCTTCCCAGCTTCCCCCCTCCCCCCCAATCCCAATCCTTCTCCTTCACCCCCTCTTCCCCCCCCCCACCCCGCACTGACGTTGTAAAGCTCATTTTGGACATGACAACTTGTACTTCTCATTGTTGCAACAGGTCCACCTGTATCCTTAAACAACTGGTTTTTCCCCATCTCCTCCACAAGTTATACTGACATCAAATATAGTGAAAGCAGGGGTTATACTGTGGGGGAGGGACATACAAAGAGATAATCTTATAAATGAGTTAGAAACACATGCATGAAAGAAAAAAACATTAAAATACATATCTAAGGGTTCATTTTCCTGACATCACATTATCTGACCTTTTCCGCTTGACTCATACATATACTAGATATTGCAAATAAGGGAAACCATGGGACCTATGTTTCTTTGGGCCTGGCTTACTTCACTTAATATAATTTTTTCCAAGTTTTCCCATTTCCTAACAAATGGGGCAATGTCATTCTTTCTGATGGAGGCATAGAATTCCATTGTGTATATATACCACATTTTCTTGATCCATTCATCTACTGAGGGGCATCTGGATTGGTTCCATATCTTAGCTATGTTAAATAATGCTACAATAAACATTGTTGTGCTGGTAGCTTTAGTGTGGTCTTGTTTGTAAACATTTGGATAAATGCCCAAAAGTGGGATTGCTGGGTCATAGGGGAGTTCTATGTGAAGTCTTTTGAGGAACCTCCATACTGCTTTCCAAAGTGGTTGAACAAGTTTACATTCCCACAAACAATGAAGTAAGGTTCCTTTCTGTCCACATCCCCTCCAGCATCTGTTGTTGTTAGAGTTCTTGATTTTTGCCGTTCTAACTGGGGTGAGGTGATATCTCAATGTTGTTTTGATTTGCATTTCTTTTATGGCTAGGGATGTTGAACATTTCTTCATGTGTCTATTGGCCATCCTTCTTTCTTCTTCAGAGAAGTTTCTCTTTAAGTCTTTCGCCCACTCATTTATTGGGCAGTTTTTTCTTTGAGGATTTGTTGTTGGGGGGTTTAATTTTTTGAGTTCCAAGTATATTTTAGATATGAGACCCTTGTCCATTGTATGGCTAGTAAAGATCTTCTCCCAATCCGTGGGTTTTCTATTGATCTTGCTAGCTATGTCATTTGCCCTGTAGAAGCTCTGCAACTTTATGCAACCCTATTTGTCCAACCTTTCTTTGATTTGTTGTGTTTCCGGGTCTCTCTTCAAAAAATTTTGCCCTGAGCCAAGGAGACCTAGGGTTTCTCCTATTCCATCCTGTAATGTTTTCAGAGTGTCTGCTTTGACTTCAAGGTCTTTGATCCATTTGGAGTTGATTCTGGTACAGGGTGATATATAAGGATCTAGCTTTAGTTTTCTACATGTAGTTAACCAATTTTGCCAGCACTATTTACTGAAGAGGCTGTCTTTCTTCCATTCTATTGTTTTAGCTCCCTTATCAAAGATTAGATGGCTATAGGTCTGTAGGTTCGTTTCTGGGTTTTCAATTCTATTCTGTTGGTTCATTGGTTTCTTAAGTCAGTTTGTTCGAACAGGCAGAAAAATGCTCTGCTTTACCCAAGATTTTGAGATCCCCCTCCCAGGTTAGTTTAATGGGAGGGTGATCTGCTTTGAGAATCACAAAAGAGGGGGATGCAATGATGAGGCTAGGTTCTGGGTAGAGTTGAGACCTTTCAACAAACAGTAGCTTTTCCCTGATGCTATTTTGTGAAAAACTCACAGAGCCCAGCCTGGAGCCATTCTCAGGGTTTCTGTTTTTCAATTGATTGTGGAGGCTGCTGGAGGGAGGGGCAGCCTCTGGCTCTGGTTACCCAGTGAGGAGAGCCACTCCAATGGCTGGCGCCTGAGCTGGGTGACTTTTCCCTGGATGGAACTGAGTCTGGGAGGGTCACTTCACCGTTAAGTTCTTGTGACCTGCTAAATGACTCGTTTTATTCCAAGGCCTGAGTTGGAGCTGGCAGCTCCTCCAAGCTTTTTCGGTATCGAAGATGGAGATCACCGGTGCTGGGGGGGAAGGGGTGGCCTTCCCTCCTCTGCTCCCTGAGAAGGAGTGAGGACGTCGGGCTTCTACTCACGCCGAGTCTTGGATCCTGGGTCGTCTCTGGTCTGCAAACTGCAGGATGAAGATGTCCACTCCTTGTCGCTTCTTGCTGGTGTTGAGTAGAATCCCCTCGTCCGCTGCATCTGGCTCCTTCGTCCCGGACTCTCTGTGTCTCAGGTATTGCCGCCGCGACCCTGCCGCTGCCGCCGCGGCTGCTGACAAGCGCTCAGATGTGTCTCCTTGCCTGGATTTTCCCTCTCTTGCCTAACTCTCTGTCCTGTGATGGCACACTTGGTGTGATTCTCTGGCTTAGGACTGTTCACTGGAACTCTAAAACTGCTTTCTATGCAAGAGCTTGTTCAGATTCCAGCTTCTCCTCTGCCATCTTCCCGGAACCCCCTCAGAACTCATAAATGTTATAGACCGTGATAAAAAAATAAATAAATGTACTAAAGACTTAAAGAGAGACTTCTCTGAAGAAGAAATAAGAATGGCCAATAGACACATGAAGAAATGCTCAACATCTCTGGCCATAAAAGGAATGCAAATCAAAACAACATTGAGATTCCACTTCACCCCAATTAGAATGGCTATCATCAAGAAATCTAGTAACAACAGATGCTGGAATGGATGTGGCCAAAAGGAAATCCTACTGTATTGTTCAACCACTTTGGAAAATAGTATGGAGATTCCTCAAATGACTCCACATAGAAGTCCCCTATGACCCAGCAATCCCATTTTTGGGCATTTACCCAAATGATCACAAACAAGACTATACTAAAGCTACCAGCACAACTACGCTTATTGCAGCATTATTTACCATAGCTAAGATATGGAACCAACCCAGATGCCCCTCAGTAGATGAGTGGATCAAGAATGGATCAAGAAAATTAGGTATATTTTCCATATACAATGGAATTCTATGTCTCCATCAGAAAGAATGGCACCACCCTATTTGTTAGGAAATGGAAAGACTTGGAAATTTTATATTAAGTGAAGTAAGCCAGGCCCAAAGAAACATAGGTCCCATCATTTCCCTTATTTTCAATAACTATTATATGTCTAGGACAAGCAGAAAAGGTCAAAAGCTATGTACATAGGACCATATATGATGATAATAATTGAAATGAACCCCAAGATAGAGACACAAGTGGTTTTTTTCTTGCTATTGTTTTTAACATATTTAAAATGTACCATATGATTTTTTTGTTTCTCTTGTATGTTCTTTCCCCATGGTATAACCCCTATTTTCACTGTATTTGATGTCAGTGTCCTGCATCTTGTATATACATTTTCTAATTTGGGGAGGGGAAGGGAAATAACAAAATGCTGATATAAGGATACAGGTTGACCTATTGTAACAATGAGATGTACAAGACACTATGTTGAAAACAATCTTTACAACATGGGGGGAGGAGGGAGTAGTTGGGGAGGTGGAGAGGGAAGCCATGGTAGGGGAAAATTAAAGGAGGAACTAACAATACTCGATAGGAAATGTACCCATTACCTTACTAGTGTAACTGTAACCCCTCTGTACAGTATTTTTACAATAAAAACCATATTGTAAAAAAAGAATTACAGTCTCTAACTACTTATTCTTTCTTGAAGAAAAATGTAGATTACCTTTGTTCTTTAATAGTAAAGAATGTTTTTACTCCAAGCTGGCCTTTGAGATTCTTGTGGGGAAAGGAACTAATTGACTATTTTTATAATCAACTATTAAAAAACACACAACAATGTTAATTAAAAGTGTAGTTATGGTATTATAATTAAGTAGTGTATCTATAGGGAGCCTTGAAGTATTAATGTTGAAATAGAGTCTAATATTCTACAGAGAGATTGCTGTAGTGGGATTCAGATGTTGTATAAAATTTCAGACTTCTCAGAGTATCTGGGGAGCTGGGAACGGTGCTCTTTCCCATGAGAGAAGACAGAAAAGAATATTGATCCATCCAATGCCTATAACCTTCCATTCATGACTATCAAAATTTGACACATAATACTTGTTTGAAGGGAGTCTAACATACTTATTTCTTATACTTCCTACACAACATAATATATGAATGTATGTTCATATTGGTATAATATACTATTATATGTTAGTATCTGGCCAGAAAACAATGGCATACTGAATTCTTAAAAAGTAACCAAAAAATAGAAATATGATCTTTTCTTTAAAAAAAAAAGAAAGAGGGGCTGGGAAGGTGGCTCAGTGGTAGAGCGCTTGCCTTGCATGCCTGAGGCCCTGAGTTCGATTCCTCAGCACCACATAAGCAAAAAGAAAAAAGCCGGAAGTGGCGCTGTGGCTCAAGTGGTAGAGCGCTAGCCTTGAGCTGAAGAGCTGAGGGACAGCACCCAGGCCCAGAGTTCAGGCCCCACGACTGGACTCCAAAAAAAAAAAAGAAAGAAATTTACATTTTTATACACATGTACTCTAAACTCATCAAAATGAGTAAAAATGGATTAAAATTTTTGGCCTAGAAGAGACCAAAGAAAGATTTTCTGTAGACATTGACATCCATAGTTGATTAAGATCTCCATCATACCATAATTGGTAAGGGATTTTCTCTATGGAAGACTAGTTGCATCATGGAAAATATAATTTAATAAGAAGCTAACGAGAAAAAAAATTCCTTTTCATGTAGTAATGTTCTCTCTTCACATGGGCTTTAAACACAGTAAAGAAGATTGAAAATACAGGTCGGATTCTATTAGGGATGGACCTCAAGAATTTTAGAGAAAATAGCTATGTTAGGTCATGAACAATTGTGAAACTGATGGAAAGATATAGGAACAGTCCAACAGTAGTTGCCCATATTCCATGTGGAACATGATCAAAATTTCAATTATACATGCAAATTTTATCCCAGAAGAAGAGAAGAAATCATTGTGCAAAACAATACAGTATTCAAAGTGTTTATAAGGCCAAGTTGTAATCCAGGCAATGGTAGCTCATTCCTATAATCTTAGCTACTCAGGAGTCTAAGATCTGAGGATCAAGGTTGGAAACCAGCCAGGACAGAAATGTCCATGAGATTCTTATCTCCATTCAACCACCAAAAGGCCAGAAATGAAGCTATGGCTCAAGTCATAGAGTGCTAGTCTTTAGCAAAATAAAAGCTCAGGGGTAGTACTCAGGCCCTGAGTTCAAACCCCAGGACCTGAACAACAGCAAAAAAAAAAAAAAAAAAGGTCATGAGACTATGTCTCAACTAATGGCTGGACATATTGAAATGCAGCTACAGAGGAAGCACAATGGTTAGCACAGTTGCAAGTACCTGTAATCCTCAGCAGCACAGGGAAGTACAAGGAGGAGGATCACAATTAAGGACAGCCTGGCATATGAGACCATACCATGAAAATAAGCAATGTATGTTGAAAGTGTAGCCAGAGTTGTAGAGCACTTGTCTAGTAAGCACAACATGATAAATTCCATCTCCAGTACATCCAAAAACAAAAGCAAAATAAGTCAATTTGTTTCTCTTTCCATTAGGTAAACCTACTAATAACAAATCCAGTTAAACACAAATACAATTTTCAGAACAAAAACAATTCAAATTCATAATCCACAACAAACGTCAAATGATTAAACAATTCAATGGCTTTTAGGTATGGGTTCCAATGTACCAGACCAAAAACTGTCCACAGGGACTAATTAGACATAGTTAAACATAATATAGAGGGGCTCCAGTGGTCTCACACCTGTAATTCTAGCTACTCAGAGGCTGAGATCTCAAGATCAAGATTCAAGGAAAGTCTATGAGACTCTTGTCTCCAATTAACTATTAAAAGGAAAAAACTAGGGCTGGGAAGGAGGCTCAGTAGTAGAGCGCTTGCCTTGCATGCATGAGGCCCTGGGTTTGATTCCTCAGCACCACACAAGCAAAAAAGAAAAAAGCCAGAAGTGGTGCTTTGGCTCAAGTGGTAGAGCGCTAGCCTTGAGTTGAAGAGCTGAGGGACAGCGCCCAGGCCCAGAGTTCAGGCCCCACAACAGGACCCAAAAAAAAGGAAAAAACTAGACCCAGAGCTGTGACTTAAGTTGTATAATGTTACTTTTAGCACAAATGCTCAAGGACAGGTCCTGAGTTCAAGCCCCAGGACTTGTATTTGAAGAAGAAGAAGGAGGGGGAGGGGGGGAGGAGGAGGAGGAGGAGGAGGAGGAGGAGGAGGAGGAGGAGGAGGAGGAGGAGGAGGAGGAGGAGGAGGAGGAGGAGGAGGAGGAGGAGGAGGAGGAGGAGGAGGAGGAGGAGGAGGAGGAGGAGGAGGAGGAGGAGGAGGAGGAGGAGGAGGAGGAGGGAGGAGGAGGAGGGAGGAGGAGGAGGAGGAGGAGGAGGAGGCAACAACGCCATAATCTTTGCTTAAGTGCTTTCTAATGGGAATAAAATAATAAATCAGATATTTATTCAGATACCAACAATTAGGCTTATGCTTATAGTATAGTCTCTCAATTTTTGTATGTTGTTTTATTGTAAAATGCTGTACAGAGGGTTACAGTTACATGAGCAAGGTAATGAACATTGTTGCCTCCTCCTTTGTTTTCCCCCTCCCACCTTCACAACTACCCCTCCACATAGTGTTTGTACATCTCATTGCTACAATGGGTCAACCAGTATCCTTAGTTAAGCATTTTGTTTTTTCCCTTCCCCTCCCCTAATTAGAGAAGTATATATACAAGATGCAGGGCACCGACATCAAATACAGTGAAAACAGGTGTTATACCATGGGGGAGGAACATACAAAGCAACAAAAAAAAAATGACATGGTGCATTATAAATACGTTAGAAACAATAGCAAGAAAGAAAAAAGATATTTGTGTCCCTATCTTGGGGTTCGTTTTGCTTAACATCATGTACATATGACCATATAAAATGATGTCTCTCAATTTTTACTGTCTCTTAATTGTGTACCTGTCTAGTAACTAGACTTTACCTAAAATAATTACCCAATATTTTTAAATTATTTAATAAAGCACTTGAATGGCATATGTCATGTCCCTGTGGATCTTTTTCTCTTGCTATTTTCTGCTTTTTTAAACATATTTCTACATGATTATTTTGTCAGAAATTTGTTTCAAATTAAGATAAAATAATAAATATTTTTTAAACACAGAACTATATTATTTCCTTACTGTTGAAATTATGAATTTTTACCTTTAAAGTGTTCAAAATCATTTCTGAAATATACCTAATTAAAATTATTCAACGTTGTGTTGAGGCCTCATTATGAACATCTCTAGAGAGACATCTTAATTCTGCCTTCCTGAAAAAATCCCCTGTGCCTGTTTTAAGAAGTGTTTAAAAAAAAAAAAAAAAAAACAGATAAAACTAGTATGTCATTTTGTGGAAAGAATATTTTAAAAATCAAATTTCCCTAACAGGAAGCTTCATAATGAAAGTTTTATATACATTTTAACTACAATCTCCCTTCCTTTCACAAGAGTTACTGTAGGCTAAGTAAAATATATTTAGTGACTGTTCCTACTATCATGAGAACTTTCTTCTTTTAATGGTATTTTGGGGGAAAAGAAATAGAAGGATCCCAGTATGTAGTCTTGAATCAGATTGAAAGCCATTTCCTGTCTATTTTTAAATATGGTTTGTCTCCACAAATTTCATTCATATGCAATGCTCATTTCTTTCCATAGCTATTGACAACTGAGCCTTGCTCAAGGTTTTCTCCCTTTCCTTCTATCAACTAAGAGCTTTGCTCATTGCTACTCTCCATTACACTGTAAGTATTGCTTCAAAAATCTGACAAGGAGCCCATCTTTTAAGTCCCGTCTTTGTTTTCCTCTCTCTCCTTGTATCTCATTTTCTTTCTTTCTTCTTTCTTATTCCTTCATTCTTTCCTTTCTTGCTTTCCCTCCCTCCCTCTGCCGCTGTCCCCACTTTCCTCCTATCTTTTTGCTTTTTTCCTCTTTCTTTCTTGTCTTACCCACATTACCCAAACAAAAAACAAAAAACAAAAAACAAAAAACCCAGGATCTCAAATTCTGAATTCCTGTGTTATGTAACCAGTTATAAGTTGCCCATTTAGTTATTGGCCTGCTTCACTACCATAACTTTTGACTATACTCCTAAATAATAAGTATATTTTCTCCCAATGAAAATGTTTGTAATTCTGAGTTTCTGGTTTTCAAATTTAATGTGAATCTACAGCTTAGAGCCACCTATAGAGATTTTGTCTGCATATTTCCTTCCATTCCTTTTCTCTTGACTTTACCAAAACCCTTTCAAAGAGCTTTTGATACAGATTTCTCATCATAAATTCCAGAACTTCTTAGATGTCCTGCTTAGGTCTGCTTGTAACACCTTCTATCATACCTGAGAGTCGCCAGCCTACCTACCAGTGGCTCCATGCTCACACTACATTTCATCTCATGTATATGGCCAGAACCATCTTGTCCAATTCTACCTGGAAATGAGAGGCAGACACATATGGAAAAGCACACATGCTCCAAAATTAAAGCATAAAGCATTGACAATGTGATCAGTCCAACTGCTATGCTGTGAGATTATATAATTGTAAGTATATTTTTATTTCTTATCTCATTTTCCCATTTTATACTCTCTGTATGTGTAATATATGTCATTTAATTTGGGTAGTAGAGTCTTGTGATAAGTTGTCCTTTATTTTTAATACATATTTTTATTGTAAAGATACTGTACAGAAGGGTTAAAGTTACATGAGTAAATAAATTGTCTTTTAATTCAGAAAGGAAAAAGGCCAAAATTTTAAAATATTGGAAAACAACGAGCTTTTGTTTACATAAATTTTGGTTTGATGATCATGACTCTTCTGTTAAAATATTACTTCTATACAGTGAGAGGTGATATTAAGCATATTTACTAAAAAACATACTTAAAAATGTTTCCCTTTCAGAAAAGAGGAATAAGCAGTCATTTTGCGTGTTTTTGTTTGTTTGTATTTTGCTATTTGCTGTTGTTGTTTTGTTTTGGGGGGGTTTTTTGGTCAGTCGTGGGGCCTGAACTCTGGGCCTAGGTGCTGTCCCTCAGCTCTTCAGCTCAAGGTTATCACTCTACCACTTGAGCCACAACAACACTTCCGGCTTTTTTCTTTTTGCTTATGTGGTGCTGAGGACTCGAACCCAGGGCCTCAGGCATGCAAGGCAAGCGCTCTACCACTGAGCCACCTTCCCAGCCCAACGCTAGTGTTTTTAAAATAAAATCAACATTTTTTTAACATTTTAAGCACTACTATCTAGTTTATGTGTGTGTGTGTTTATTGTAAAAATACTATACAGAGGGGTTACAGTTACATGAGTAAGGTAATGAGTACATTTCCTATTGAGCATTATTTCCTCCTCCTTTGTTTTTCCCCTACCATCTCTTCCCTCCCCACCTCCTCAATTCCTCCCTCCCCGACCCAAGTTGTAAAGTTTGTTTTCAACACAGCGTCTTGTTCATCTCATTGTTAAAATGGGCTAATTTTTATTCGCCTAAAATGTTTTTAATTTTTAACATTGCTATTTCATTTTCTTTAAACATTACTCTTTTTGTTGTTTTATTTTGTTTTGTTGTGGTGGTTTGCCTATCTTGTGGCTTGAACTCAGGGCTAGCACACCGTCTTGAGCCATTTTGTGCTGAAGGCTAGAGCTTTATGACTTAAGCCAGAGTGCCACTTCTAGCTTTTTCTGAGTAGTTTATTGGAGAGAAGTCTCATGAGCATTTCTGCCTGGGCTTCCTTCGAACCACAGGAGCCATCAGCACCCAGCTCTATCTAGTCTTTGTTCACATAAAAAGAAGGTTTTTTTAGTCAGCTGCTATTGGCTCACATATATAATCCTACTCAGGAGGCTGAGATCTGAGGATCACAGTTCAACGCCAGACTGTGCAAGAAAGTTTGTGAGACTCTTATCTCCAATTAAACAACAACAAAACCAAGAGTGGAGCTGTGACTCAAATGATAGAGTGCAAGCCTTGAGTGAAAAGCACAGTGACAGTTCCCAGGCCCAGAGTTCAAGCCCTAGGATCAGCACGCAAAGAGTTTTTTAATAAAAGTAAAATGTATTTGGTAGATATAGTTTTGTGTACTGATGCATTTAGTAGTCTCATCAAATGATGATTTAAGTAGCTAGTTATATCAGGTCAATAACAGACATTTTGTAGGGAGTATGTATTTTCAAAGCTCAGTACAACTTGGTCACTGATTTATTGTTTCATTATAGGCCTTGCATGTTACCTAACCTAGTAGATATGTGTGTGGGGGGGGGGGGGAGAAGTTACCCTGTTTTCTCTAAATTGTCTCCTCTTTTCATTTTCAGAGCTGACTGAAATCAACACCAAAAAAAATGAAAAATCAAACATCTGTGAAAGAGTTCATTCTTCTGGGATTAACAGATGACCCCATACTAAATATTTTGCTTTTTCTATTTCTCTTTCTCACTTATATGCTGAGTATTACTGGAAATCTGACCATTATAACCCTCACACTGATAGACTCATGCCTCAAAACACCTATGTATTTCTTCCTTAGGAACTTCTCCTTCCTAGAGATCTCATTCACAACAGTTTGCATTCCTAGATTCCTAGTCAGCATTGTCACTGGGGATTTGACCATTTCCTATAACTCTTGTATGGCCCAAGTGTTTTTCTTTATTCTCCTTGGTTCAACAGAATTCTTCCTTTTGACAGCTATGTCCTATGATCGTTACGTAGCCATCTGTAAGCCCTTGCACTATACAACAATAGTGAGCAGCAAGGTCTGCATCCAGCTTGTAATTAGCTCCTGGCTTGCCGGGTTTCTCATTATCTTCCCACCAGTCATCATGGGGCTTCAGTTGGATTTCTGTGACTCCAACATCATTGACCACTTCACCTGTGACTCTTCTCCTATGCTGCTGATCGCCTGCACAGATACAACCGTCCTGGAACTCCTGGCATTTTTCCTGGCAGTATTCACCCTTATGATGACCTTAATACTAGTGGTCCTTTCCTATGCCTTCATCCTCAGGACAATTCTGAGAATCCCTTCTGCTGAGCAGAGGAAAAAGGCCTTTTCCACTTGTTCCTCACACATGATTGTTGTCTCCATTTCTTATGGAAGCTGTATTTTCATGTATGTCAAAACTTCAGCAAAGGAAGGAGTGGCTTTGAGCAAGGGCATAGCAGTGCTCAATACCTCTGTTGCCCCAATGCTAAATCCTTTCATTTACTCCCTGAGGAACCAGCAGGTAAAGCAATCCTTTAGGTACTTAGTCAAAAAAGTGCTTGCCAAATAAATTTGAATGGTAAAGAAATTCATTGCCTCAACTTTAAATGGAGCATTTTATTTAATGAAATATTAGCAATGTGTCCTTTATATAATGCACTATTAGCAATGTGTCCTCTACCTGCAGTAGATGCTTTTACTAAAAAATGCCTTTCACTAAAAAATAATAATAATAAAAAGCTCCTCACTTGAACTCATAAATTAGCTAAAAGCAGGAGAAAAGCTTAGCATATCTGTAATCACTTTATATCTGTCCTCAACCTAACTTTACAGCCACCTTGGAATCCAGGAAGGACCAGACTACTGCTCGAAAGTCAGGGTTTCTGAAGCAGATGCTGTTGCAAGAGTAAGGTGGCCTCTGCAGTTCTTTCCAAGCTCTTGGGTTTCATGAGGCCTGATAATATAAGATCCCTGGTCACCAGAATCAGCAGGCCCAGACCCACAAATGCTCCCTGTGGTTCAAAGGACCAGCTCCTATTGTCGCTTGGATAGTCATGGTAGAGTGTGGATCAAATGGTCTATCATTGCCATGATTCTTCATTTGAAACCTGTAATACACTATGTTACTGATTTTCTTGGAATTAAACTTTAAAGCATACAACCAGCTATTTTTTCCAAATCTTCAAGCACTATCCATTCATGTTAAGACAACAGTTAAGATTTGCTAAGTTGTTCAACACAGCATGCATGGCCTGCCCCCAAAGAATTTCAGCTCTGCCCAGAAAATGATTTCCTCCTCTTTATTTGCACTATGGAACCTTTGATTGGGATTTATTTTAGGCCATGATTCAACTCTGGAAAACATCTTTAAAATGTTAAGTATCTTCCCATTGGAACTCTAACAATTTCATTACCTAAAATTCCTGTTTTACTGTTATATACAACTAATAATATTGATGTTAGTCAGGACTAACAAATTCATATTTATCCATGTAGAAGCCAATCTGAGAAAACAGGAATCAAGGCAAAGACTCTGAATACAAAAAAAATAACAATGTAAACAACTAGCAAAAAGCTATTGTATATGTGTAGAGTGTCTAGAACCCAGGCAAAGTTCTGGTAAGCATAACTAATGAGTATTCATGTTCTAAATGTTCTGTTTGTACCATAAAGATAAAACACAAACCCAGAAGCAGAAACAGGACATTGACCTTTAAGTCATCAAGTTAGTTATGAGTAATGTTTAAGTGACCAGAATACTTTATCTGTCTTATTTGGCTATGTACATCATAAAACATACTCAATAATTAATGGAGACTCAATAAATATGGAGACTAAGATTGGTTCAGGAGAGGCAAGGTCTTTCCGGCCTGTTCCTTCTCAGATCTCTTAACTTCATTTTATCTTGAGTAATAATTTTTCCATCAGCACCATATCTACTGGACAGATATGGCAAATGAATATATAAATGGGAATCCCTGAATTCTGAGGCCGTTAGTCAACATATTATCTAATTATTACTTCATTCTTTCACACACCAAGTTAAATTTAACCTTGGTCTTTGTAAAATACTGGAAATGGTGGGGTAGAAAATAAACATGGATGCTGTTTTTTCAGTGTATATATGCTATGGTACCTTGGACAAATAAAATATATGTCTGTATATTGATCACTCATCTACAAAAGGAGTATCTTAATAGATTAGTCTTCTACTAGGAAGATTGTTTGATATAGTGTAAAATTTACATAGCTCTTTTCTATAAAAAGAAGATAGAGAAGAAAAAAGTAAAATTTATATCATCATTATTGTTGCTGCTATTGTTGTTGTTGCTGTCATCCTTTTACTACATTTCTGGTCCTTGTCACATCTTTCATTAACAAGGAAGTTCCTGCTTTAGTCTTTGTCATGGAGAGGTTTATGAAGGTTGTTAGGAAACAACTCCTGAAGTAATTTTTTAATCTTAATGAAATTAACCTGATTTGTTGTTTATATGATTGACCACACTTAAGTCAAATTGAAATTGAAATTTTTATAGTATGTTTTTGGTTCATTAAGAAAAGAATGACAAGAGGTTTTCTTTGTTGTTTTTAATGTACACCATGTGATTTTTTTTGTTTCTTTTGTATGTTCTTCCCCCTATGGTATATCCCCTATTGTCCCTGTATTTGAATTTGGTACCCTTGTATTGCATATACATTTATCATGAATTAGGGAAAGGAAGGGGAACAACAGAATGGTGAGACAAAGGACAAGGGGGAACCAATGCAACAGCGATATTCACAAGACAATGTGTTGAAAATGATCTGTACAACTTGCAGGGGGAGGGAAAGTAGGAGATAAATGAGGGAAGGGTAACAAGTTTGACAAGAAATGTACTTATTACCTTACTTATGTAACTGTAACCCCTCTGTACATCACCTTGACAATAATACAAAATTATTTCACACAAAAAATAAATAAATAAAAGAAGACATTATATTGGTGTAATATCTGTTCACACCTATAACCCTAGTTACTCAGGCAGCTGAGATCTTGAAGGATCATGGCTCAAACCCATCCAACCAAGCTGGGTGCCGGCTCACGCCTGTAATTCTAGCTACTCAGGAGGCTGAGATCTGAGGATCACAGTTCAAAGCCAGCCCGGGCAGGAAAGACCGTGAGACTCCTATCTTCAGTAAACCACTAGAAACCCAGAAGTGGTGCTGTAGCTCAAGTGGTAGAGCTCTCGCCTTGAGCTGAAGAGCTGAGGGACAGTGCCCAGGCCCAGAGTTCAAGCCCCATGACCGACAAAAAAAAATTCAGCCAGGAAGACAAATCTAAGAGACTATTATCTCCAATTAACCAGCAAAACATTGGAGGCATGGATCAAGTTGTAAAACAATGACTAGATAAACAAAGTGTGCAGACCATGCTGGCTGCCAATGGCTTACACCTGTAATTTTAGCTATTCAGAGGGTTGAGATCTAAGGGTTGTGGTGCAAAGCCAGCCTGGACAGAGAAGTCCATGAAACTCTTATCTCTAATTAACCACACAAAAATCCAGTAATAAAGGTAAAACTCATAAAGGTAAAGCACTAGCCTTGAGCAAAAAGGACAGGGCCCAGGCACTAAGTTCAAACACAGGACCCTTATTTTATATATGTATATAGAATATATATTGACATATGAATGAGCCCCAAAACTCAAAGCATAATAATTAAATAAATATCTTCTGTGAAAACTATTTCAAGTTATCAGGGTTACTATTTTAACAACTCTACTCCATCAGAAATATGTGTCCCTCATCTTTTCGTATCATACTCCTCCTACTTATCCAAGAAAGAAGAGCTGGGAGAAGAGCTGGGAGATGCTGGAGCATTTGGAGAGGATGATCCTCCCCAGCAAAGTAATATAATTGCTTACAAGAAATCACTACTATATATGATCAACTAACAGATACAGTCAACTAAACTTGGATAAGGCCATCACATGTTGGCCTTATCATGGGGACAGCAAAGTCTCTTCAACAAATGGTGTTTGGCAATGGAATTCTATGCCTCCATCAGAAAGAATGACATTGCCCCATTTGTTAGGAAATGGAAAGGCTTGGAAAAAATTATATTAAGTGAAGTAAGCCAGGCCCAAAGAAACATAGGTCCCATGGTTTCCCTTATTTGCAATATCTAGTATAGGTATGAGTCAAGCGGAAAAAGTCAGATAATGTGATGTTAGGAAAACGAACCCTCAAATATGTATTTTAATGTTTTTGTTTCTTTCATGCATGTGTTTCTAATGCATTTATAAGATTATTTCTTGGTTGCTTTGTATGTCCCTCCCCCACAGTGTAACCCCTGCTTTCACTATATTTGATGTCAGTATAACATGTGGAGGAGATGGGGACAAACAAGTCGTTTAAGGATTCAGGTGGACCTGTTGCAACAATGAGAAGTACAAAATGTCATGTCAAAACCAGCTTTACAATGTCGGAGGGGGGGGAGGGGGGGTATGATTGGGTGGGGGGGAGGGGGGAGGCTGGGAAGGGAGGTGAAGGGTAAACAAAGGAGGAGGCTGCAATGCTTGGTAAGAAATGTATGCATTGTCCTGACCATGTAATTGTAACCCCTCTGTACAGTATGTTCTCAAATAAAATAAAATAAAATTTAAAAAAAAAAAAACAAATGGTGTTTGGGGAACTGGATCTCAGTAGGTAAAAGAGATATGAAATAGATTAAAGACTTAAACTTAAGACCTGAAAGTCTTTTAAGAAAGCACATGGAAAATAATATCCTTCACATCAATCTTGAGAACGATGTTTTTAATACCAAAAAAACAGGTTATGAAAACAAAAATAGTCAGGCATTAGAAGCTCATGCCTGTAATCGTAGCTACTCAAGAAAGAGATTGAAATCTGAAGATCACAATTAGAAGCCAGCCTGAGCAGCGGAACAATCCATGAGACTCTTATTTCCAAATAATCACCAAAAAGCCAGAAGTGGATTTTTGGCTCAAGAGCTCAGGGACAGCTCCCAGGCCCTGAGTTCAAGCCTCAGGACCAGCACAATAAATACATAGATAGGTAGATAGATAAATAAATAAATTAATACATAAATGGGACCATGTAAACTGAAAAGTTTCTGCACAGTTAACAAATTAATCAACAGAATGGAAAGATAATGTACAGAACATGAGAAAAATGCACGAGTTAACATCTAATGTGTGTGTGTGTGTGTGTGTGTGTGTGTGTGTGTGTGTGAGAAACTCTTGCAATTCAATAGAAAATGAATCACCTTTTAAATAGGCAAAGGACTGTAGAGACATTTTTCAAAACAAGACATACAAATGTCCAAAAACATATAGGATATTTCTCAATATCATCAACATCATCATGGAAACTCAATTTAAAAGCACAGTGGTTATCTCTTCATATCACCTAGAATGAAAGAAGAAATAGCAAGTGTGGGCGAGATTTGGGGGTGGTGGGAGAGAACCTACTGAAGCTTTGGGTTCTAGTGAGAAATTAGGTGATCGTTTTTTTGAGGATTCTTTGAAACTCCTCTCTCTGCCACTTTCAAGAGTCTCTTTTTGGCTTTAACTTTCCGAATTTTATGTGTTTGTCATTTGTCTCCTGAGATCCTCTCTGAGTTCTGCTTGGAGTTTATCTCTGAAGTTTTATCTTGAACTAAAGTACCATGTTTTCAGCCCCTATGTCTTCAAATATAATTTCTCTCCCATTCATTCTTAGCTCTATGTATGAGAGTCACACAAAGCTCATGTTGATCTGCTTGGAAACCCTAAGAAATGTAAAGGTGAAGTTTACTTGAAGCTTGAATGAGGATACACTAATGAAAGCAAAGGCACTTCCACTGTGAAAGTGTATCTCAGACATTTACACTGATTTCAACATTGTTTCATGGGTGATTTTTTACTTTTATTTTTATCTTGAAGTACTTGTACAAAGGAGTTCTATTCAACAAAGAATCTTGACCTATTTCACCCCTTTCATTATTCTCTCTTATTTGTGTCAACCCTACCACTTCCCTTGATTTTCTTAATTTTGTAGAATATGCAGTGAATTTTATGACTATATTTTCCTCCATTCCTCTCTTTATTTGTCTTCTCCTTCTCCCCTTGCTCCCAATCCTCCCCCCCCCCTTCTGAGTATCCAATTTCTGGTGTTTATCTTGTTGGACTGTGAGTTAGCCTTTCTAAGGCATTGCACTGCTTATGTGTTTCATGAGTTTATTAGAATCTTTTTCTTCAGCAGACCTCTGTCTTATTTTGACTTTCATATTCTAAACTGATTTTGCCTTTTATCTTAAGGATAATATATGTACCTTATGAAAATGAAAATCAAAGACCTCAACCCTCCTCAAATACATTTGCTGGATAAATTTCAGATTTCTCCTGGGATGCAAGTCATATTATTAACCAATGAAAATATGGTTGTGGAAATTAATTTTCTACAATTCACTAGTGAATTGTAGAATGATTCTCCAGTGCCCTATTATTACTTATCCCAAAAGTCATTACGAATTTGTCATGAAAAAATATTTCTGAAATTACCAGTAGCACAAAAAGAAAACAGGGTTATGTTTACTTTTCTCCCAGAGGAAATTAATATAAACAGGTCTCTGGAAAATATCATCTCAAGAATACAAATAATTGTAAAAATAGCAGCAAAACTTTCAACTAAAGATACAATGTTATTATGGTAAGTAGAGTATGTCAGATTGCTGATGTTGAACCAAGTTAGGGGAAAACATGAAGAAAATATGTTATGGGGTGTTTTGAGATGAAATATTTAAGGGTTTTGGTAGGAAATTTACAGTTTCGTGGAAGAGGAGGAAAAAAACACATTTTTCCATGTACCTACCACACACTTTTAATTTGAGTGAACATATGATTCTAAGTTCTATATTCAATATTTTGAATATTTTGAAAATAGATAGGTATTTTCAAGGTAATATCACAAAATCTTTCTCTTCTGTTTACTCTTGTCTGGTGCCCTTCACTTTATCTCTGTGTGTGTTTCTTACATCTATGAGGAGAGGGAGTAATTAGCACAATAAATGGAAATGTGGAAATATTTTAAATAACTATTTCTAACAACTGAAATATTTGAAACATGGGATACTTTCCTTAATATTTGTACACCTATAATTTATAAATAGATGTTGCATGTTGCTTGCATGCATTTCTAAAATATTTCTAAATAACAAAAGAAATACTTGTATATTTCAAAGCTACCTATGTCACATCTGAAGCATTAGTGAATTGCAGTATTTTCTGAAAATGCTGTCTGATGTCTACCTAGAGTTTTAAAGTACTTTTATCAATTTTGTTAATGATCAACTAAACTTCAGAGACATTAATTAAATTTTACTGTAAAGACTTTTTTAAAAATCAAAGATGAAGATAGAGGGATCAATGTCTCCAAAAATATATGGAAATAAAATTATAGTAGGTTAAGATAAAATGGAATACAATATGTATGTGTGTTGGTACTCAGGCTTAAACTGAGGGCCTAGATGCTGCCTGAGCTGTTTCACGCAAGGCTGGCACTCTACCCTATGAGCCATAGCTCCACTTCCAGCAATTTTCTAGTTCCTGAAGATAAGAATCTCACATACTTTCCCTTCCTGAGCTAACTTCACATGCAATTCTTAGATCTCAGCCTCTTGAGTCGTTAGCAGTACTGTTGTGAACCACAGACACCCATACATATATGCAATTTTTAAAATAGTTAAAATGCAAGATTTGAGTGACCTATTGACTGATCTTTTATCAAGCAAAGAGACAGGAGAAAAACTATTCCTTTCTCAAGAAGGACATTGAGAAGTTTTTTCTCATTGATTCTTATAAGTTAGTAAGTTTAGTGGCAGAAAAGATGACATAATAAAAACCTAATTTTCCCAAATATTTTAGTTAAATAATGAAGCATTAAAGGAATTTATGTTCAATTACTTCATTTCCCAGTAATAAGTAGAATAGTCAGAGGTAGAACAAAAACATAACAGATACTAGAATTACCATAATACATGTGTCTCAAAAAGTATAAATCAAAGGACATGCACACACCAAAACACAAGCCCCAAGTATATCATGTCAAAATAGATGCCAAAATACAATGGTACTTGAAAAATATAGGGGTATTTATTCTTTTCTTCTGACTCACACTTTATTTTCCTCTGGCTCTCCTTTATCAGCAAGATCTACCATAAACAAGCCATCAGCGATGAGAAACAGGTCAGTGACTGACTTCATCCTCCTGGGTCTGACAGATGATCCAGAGCTTCAGGTTGTGATTTTCTTCTTTCTATTCCTCATGTACATACTGAGCGTCACCGGAAATCTAACCATCATTGCCCTTACCCTGCTGGATTCCCACCTGAAGACCCCCATGTATTTCTTTCTCAGGAATTTCTCCTTCTTGGAAATTTCATTTACTTCTGTCTGCAACCCTAGGTTTCTGATCAGCATTTTAACTGGGGACAAGTCTATCTCCTATAATGCTTGTGTTGCTCAGCTATTTTTCTTTATCTTCCTTGGCTCGACAGAGTTTTTTCTCCTGGCCTCTATGTCTTATGATCGTTATGTGGCTATCTGTAAGCCCCTGCATTATACAATTATCATGAGAAACAAGATTTGTTACCAGCTCATCATCAGCTCGTGGCTGGCTGGTTTCTTGGTCATTTTTCCACCCCTAGCCATGGGCTTGAAGCTAGACTTTTGTGACTCCAATGTCATCGACCATTTTACCTGTGACTCTGCTCCTTTGCTGCAAATCTCTTGCACAGACACAAGCACGTTAGAGCTCATGAGCTTTGTTTTAGCTTTGTTCACTCTGATGACCACCCTGACACTAATCCTTCTGTCCTACGCTTACATCCTCAGAACAATTCTGAAAATCCCCTCAGCTCAACAAAGGAAAAAGGCCTTTTCAACCTGTTCCTCACACATGATTGTTGTTTCCATCTCCTATGGAAGCTGCATCTTCATGTACGTGAAAACATCTCCCAAAGAAGGAGTGTCTTTGACAAAAGGGGTAGCCATGCTTAATACCTCAGTGGCACCTATGTTGAACCCATTTATTTACACTTTGAGAAACCAGCAAGTGAAACAAGCATTAAAGGACATTGTGAGAAAGGTGCTTGCCTCAAAAACTTAATCTGAATATGATTTTATATCTGACATGGGCAGACAATTTTAACTTGAATCCAGTAATCCTCTTCTAGTCTTTCTCTCTCTTCATACTTTTATCTCCTCAGAAATACAACAGTTTACACTATTTTGTATTTATTTCCTATACTTACATGAAAGTCTTTTTATGAGTTCATGTACATCATTATTTTATTCAATTGTTTAATTATTTAATTCAATTTAATCATGATTTTATTCAATTTATCTCATATAATTGAAGATAGGAAGTAACAATGCTCAATAGGAAATTTTCTCATTACCTTATTCATTTAACTGTAACCCCTCTGTACAGTATCTTCACAATAAAAAATATATACTAAAAAAAATAATTGAAGATAGAACTAAGGTCATTTTGAACCCTAAGATATGTATTCAAATGTTTTTTTTCTTTCATGGGATTGTTTCTAACATATTTATAAGATGATTTCTTTGTTGCTTTGTATGTCCCTCCCCCACAGTATAACCCCTGCTTTCACTGTATTTGATGTCTGTATAATTTGTGGAGGGGAAGAGAAAAAGCAAATCGTTTCAATAGGGATACAGGTGGACCCATTGCAACAATGAGATGTACAAGTCGTTATGTCAAAAACGAACTTTACAACTTTGGTGGGGGGTGGGGAAGATTGAGGGAGGAGGCGGGGGGGGGAGGATGGGAGGGGGAAACAAAGGAGGAGGCTACAATGCTTGATAAGAAATGTACTCATTATCTTGCCCATGTAATTGTAACCCCTTTGTACAATATTTTCACAATAAAAAAAGAACTAAGGTCATTTTATATTTTATGTACTTCTGAACAGAACAGAACATTGGCTTACTTATGTTTGTGTTTAAGCAAACAAATATACATATAATTTTATATATGTGTGCATATACATGTTTTTATACATAAACTGACCCTGTTTACTTTTAGTAGTGCTAGAGGTTTATACTCTATTTTAAATGTTTGTTGTTCTCTTCAATGAAATTGAAAGAGAAAGCTCACTACCGAACACATTCTATGAAGCCATCATAACCCTCATCCCAAAACCAGGCAGGGACTCATCAAAGAAAGAGAAATATAGACTCATTTCTTTGATGAATATTGATGCAAAGCTTCTCAACAAAATTTTGGCCAATCGACTTCAACAATTCATCCAAAAAATCATACACCACGCTCAAACAGGATTCATTTCAGGGATGCAAAGCTGGTTCAATATACGCAAATCAATTAATATTATTTATCACATCAACAGGAGCAAGAATAAGAACCACATGGTTATCTCAATAGATGCAGAAAAAGCATTCGACAAGATCCAACACCCCTTCATGATGAAGGTTTTGGAAAAATTAGGAATCCATGGAACATTCCTCAATACAATAAAGGCTGTATATGACAAACCTACAGCCAGCATTATACTCAATGGTGAAAAACTAAAGCCATTTCCTCTTAACTCAGGAACAAGACAAGGATGCCCACTCTCTCCACTTCTCTTCAATCTAGTATTAGAATGCCTAGCTACAGCAATAAGACAAGATGCAGACATAAAGGGGATCCAAATAGGGAAAGAAGAAATAAAACTCTCCCTCTTTGCAGATGACATGATCTTGTATTTAAAGAATCCCATAGACTCCACTCCCAAATTACTCAAGCTGATTCAAAACTTTGGCAAAGTAGAAGGGTATAAAATTAACCCCCAAAAATCAATGGCTTTTCTGTATGCCAACAATGAGAAAAGTGTGGCTGAAATTAGGAAAGCAACTCCATTTGTAATAGCCCCACAAAAAATAAAATACCTCGGAATTAACTTAACTAAAGAAGTGAAGGACCTCTATGATGAAAACTTTAAAATCTTGAAAAAGGAAATCAACACAGAACTAAAAAAGTGGCAAAGCCTCCCATGCTCCTGGATTGGAAAGATTAACATCGTGAAAATGGCAATACTTCCCAAGGCTATCTACAAATTCAACGCAATACCTATCAAAATTCCAACCTCATTCTTCAAGGAAATAGAAGAGGCAATCCAAAAATTCATATGGAAAAATAAAAGCCGCGAATAGCAAAAACGCTCCTCAACAGAAAGAACACTGCTGGAGGAATATCAATACCAAATTTCAAACTCTACTATAAAGCCATAGTAATCAAAACAGCTTGGTATTGGCATAAGAACAGACCTCAGGACCAATGGAATAGAATTGAAAACCCAGAAATGAACCTACAGACCTATAGCCATCTAATCTTCGATAAGGGAGCTAAAACAATAGAATGGAACAAAGACAGCCTCTTCAGTAAATGGTGCTGGCAAAATTGGTTAACTACATGTAGGAAACTAAAGCTAGATCCTTATATATCACCCTGCACCAGAATCAACTCCAAATGGATCAAAGACCTTGAAGTCAAAGCAGACACTCTGAAAACATTACAGGATGGAATAGGAGAAACCCTAGGTTTCCTTGGCTCAGGCCGAAATTTTTTGAATAGAGACCCGGAAACACAACAAATCAAAGAAAGGTTGGACAAATGGGATTGCATAAGGTTGCAGAGCTTCTGCAGGGCAAATGACATAGCTAGCAAGATCAATAGAAAGCCCACAGATTGGGAGAAGATCTTTACTAGCCATACAACGGACAAGGGTCTCATATCTAAAATATACTTGGAACTCAAAAAATTAAACCCCCCAACAACAAATCCTCTAAGAAACAACTGCCCAATAAATAAGTGGGCGAAAGACTTAAAGAGAAACTTCTCTGAAGAAGAAAGAAGGATGGCCAATAGACACATGAAGAAATGTTCAACATCCCTAGCCATAAAAGAAATGCAAATCAAAACAACATTGAGATATCACCTCACCCCAGTTAGAATGGCAAAAATCAAGAACTCTAACAACAACAGATGCTGGAGGGGATGTGGACAGAAAGGAACCTTACTTCATTGTTGGTGGGAATGTAAACTTGTTCAACCACTTTGGAAAGCAGTATGGAGGTTCCTCAAAAGACTTCACATAGAACTCCCCTATGACCCAGCAATCCCACTTTTGGGCATTTACCCAAATGTTTACAAACAAGACCACACTAAAGCTACCAGCACAACAATGTTTATTGCAGCATTATTTACCATAGCTAAGATATGGATCCAACCCAGATGCCCCTCAGTAGATGAATGGATCAAGAAAATGTGGTATATATACACAATGGAATTCTATGCCTCCATCAGAAAGAATGACATTGCCCCATTTGTTAGGAAATGGAAAAACTTGGAAAAAATTATATTAAGTGAAGTAAGCCAGGCCCAAAGAAACATAGGTCCCATGGTTTCCCTTATTTGCAATATCTAGTATAGGTATGAGTCAAGCGGAAAAGGTCAGATAATGTGATGTCAGGAAAATGAACCCTTAGATATGTGTTTTAATGTTTTTTTTCCTTTCATGCATGTGTTTCTAACGCATTTATAAGATTATTTCTTTGTTGCTTTGTATGTACCTCCCCCACAGTATAACCCCTGCTTTCACTATATTTGATGTCAGTATAACTTGTGGAGGAGATGGGGAAAAACCAGTTGTTTAATGATACAGGTGGACCTGTTGCAACAATGAGAAGTACAAGTTGTCATGTCCAAAACGAGCTTTACAACGTCGGTGCGGGGGGGGGGGGGGGGAAGAGGGGGGAAGGAGAAGGATTGGGATTGGGGGGGAGAGGGAGGCTGGGAAGGGATGTGAAGGGTAAACCAAAGGAGGAGGCTGCAATTCTTGGTAAGAAATGTACACATTATCCTGCCCATGTAATTGTAACCCCTCTGTACAGTATGTTCACAAATAAAATTAAGTTAAATTAAAAAAGAAATAATAAGTGAAAAAAAAATTAAAAAATGTTTGTTGTTTTGTTATTTTAATGGTACATAGAGACATAAGGGGTACAGGAATCACCAATTTACAAACAGTAAATTGAATGTTTAAGAAGAGAAAGAAATGTTCATTGTTCTACTGAACAAGAACTTTACTTTTAGCTAATTTTTAACTCCAATAACATTTTAGAATTTGAGTTATATCAGTAAGAAAATAATATTTTTATGGTACTCTCACTAGAAAAATTTCTTCTATGTAGTATTATTTTAATCATAATTATTATTGCTTATTTATGAGGTCTTAAATAAAAAGAATTATAATGTAACTATGATTTTAATGGCAAAAGTGTAGTTTTTTCTAATTACAGTTATTATAGAAATAGCATTGGCAAGTAATCTTTTTTTTTTGGGGGGGGGGGTCAGCCATGAGGTTTGAACTCAGGGCCTGGGCACTGTCCTTGAGCAATTTTGCTAAAGGTTAACACTCTACCACTTTGAGCCACAGCTTACTTCTAGTTTTCTGATGGTTAACTGGAGATTAAGAGTCTGGACTCTAATGGTTTTGATCCTCAGATCTCAGCCTCCTGAGTGGCTCAGTTACAGGTATGAGCCACTAGCACCCAGCTTAGTAATCCCATTTTTATTAAAGTCCTAGAGCTGACATCTGGCATGAAACAGAAGCCAAAGGGCTTTATCCCCTGGCCAGAGCTTGCAATTTGATACAGTAGACCTACTCTACTAGCAGATAGGAGTTCTGCCTCCCATTAGGATAGATGTATTTTCCTTCATTATTGCCACTGCTGGAGTCAAACGATTCCTTCCTGAATGGCACAAGTCTCTGTCACCATAAACCTTAGGTACAACCCCACTTAGCATCAGCCTTAGTGGCTAAATGATTGTCCCTGCCACAATCCTCCCTCTTAACTCAGGCCTACGGGGTATCTGCAGGCCAGTGGGCACACATGGAACCTCAAAGATCTATCTGCACCAGACAGAAGCCTATGCATTCATATTTTAAGCTTCCATCACTGCCAAATGTGGCATCGGCCTGGGAGCACCTCCGAGGTTGTACAAGTCTTTATGATGATGAGACATCTGTGTCACCAAATTTAGCATCAGCTTTGGTGTTTATGGCAGTGCCTTCAACTCTATGACTTTGAACTTGAGCAGTACTGTATGGTGCAAGACTCCATTCACTGGAGGCAGGACAGGTAAATAAGCACAGGATTTTGATTTGGAATTCATGGCTCGAAAAGTGAACCCTAACATTGGGCAGATCCTAATGGATTCTGTCCCCAGGTCAGGCTGTTCCTGTGGACAGTGGTAAAAAGCAGCTCTGGTGCCAGGTAAACACAGGTGGCCTCTGTCTATTGCAGTTCTACAGCAGCCAACATCACCTGTGGCTATTTGTAGCTGCCTTGGACCAGGAAGCCACCTTAGTAAATGACAGCAGTGCAGACCTTTGTCCTTCCCAGGACAGCACCATTCTTGTCAGGTTGTATGGCCTTCAGAATGGACACTGTGAGCCGGTGACTCATACCTGTAATCCTAGCTACTCAGTAGCTGAGATCTGAGGATCGTGGTTCAAAGCCAGCCCAGGCAGGAAAGTCCAAGAGACTCTTATCTCCAATAAACCAGTAGAAAACCGGAAGTGGCACTGTGGCTCAAGCAGTAGAGTGCTTGCCTTGAGCTGAAGAGCACAGGGACAGTGCCCAAGCCCAGAGTTCAAGCCCCATGACCAACAAAAAAAAAAAAAAAAAAAGAATGGACACTGGGTTGTGGTGCTGGTAACTGTGGAAGAAATGAAGTGTGACTGGAGAGCTGTTGTGTGTGTGTGCTGATACCAGCGCTTGAACCCAGGGCCTAACATTCTGACTTAGCTTTTTATCTCAAAGCTAGCACTCCATCACTTGAACCATGGAGAGAGTTGTTATTAGACATTTCCTCTTTCTTTCGGAGACCTGGGCTCTGTCTCTTCACTTTTTCACTTAAGACTGACATTCTCCCATTTGAGCCACAGCTCTACTTCTAACATTTTGATGGTTAATAAGAGATAAGGGTCTCACAAAACTTTCCTGCCCAGGCTGGCTTTGAACCATGATCCTCAGATCTCAGACTCCTAAGTAGTTAGAATTATAGTCATGAGCCACTGGCATCCAGCTTACATTTATTTTAAAAGCTATTATTTATAGACTTGAAACTGAAAGCAAAAAAAAGCAATATGAAAACTATGATAATAAAAATACTGCATGCCAAACTCAAGTAATATAACTTAAATTTGTACTTAGGCTATCATCACCAATCACAAGTCTACAGCTTACACTCATTTTTCCTCTTTCTTATCCACTCCCTACATCTAGCATTTACCCAGTATTTTACATGTGGCCAAGTGATCCTAACCAGCATGACTCAGAAACTTCATAATTGTCAGTCTTACTGGTACCTTTTATGGCTTCTCTAACCATGTATTCTCAAAAATATTTACTGTGCATAACCTTTATAATTTGTGAGAGTCCCAATCCCTGCTCAATCCCTGCTCTTATTTACTATGTGAACTAGTAAATCCCTATCCAGAAAGTTATTCAGTCAGAATAAGGCACTGTGTTTAATAAGTGACAATAATAACAACAACCCTTACCAATGGCCAAAAACAAAAAGTTCATACACACAACTCTGTAACCCAGCAGGTTTTAAACAACTGAAGGCAGCAATTATCTTTCTTGATTTCCTTTATAGTCCCTTACTCTAAATATGGAACTTGTACTCTCAGACTAAGGCACTGGAACAGCAAAATAATAGACCTAAATACTTCCAGATCATAAGAATTACTTTCTGAGTGTTTGCCATTCTAAACATGTTTTAAATTTTTTAATTGAGTTCATTGAGTATCTAGTAGGAATTGTATTGATCCACATAAAAACTTTTGCAAAGATAATCTTTAAACACAGACTGTGAGATACAGATTTGTAAAAATATTTATTGGAGGAGTCCGGAGGAACATGGTTAAGGAGAAGCTGGAGGCTAAACAAGCTCTTGCATAGAAAGCAGTTTTAATGTTCCAGTGAACAGTCCTGGGCTAGAGAATCACACCAAGTACACCTTCACAGTACAGAGAGTTTAACCAGAGAGGAAAAAATCCAGGCAACTTGGTCAAGGAGACAGGTCTGAGCACTTGTTGCTGTCCATGGTGGTGGTGGTGACAACAGCTTCTGCCAAGGCTACCATATCAACAGAGAGAGCCCGGGACAAAGGTACCAGATGCAGAGTGCAAGCATATTCTACTTATCACCAGCAAGAACTGACAAGGACCAGAAATCTTCATCCTGCTGATTGCAGACCATGGACAACCCAGAAACCAAGAGGCTGGCAAGAGTACCCCTAAGACATCCTCATTCCTTCTCAAGGAGCAGCCGTGGGAAGGTGGCCCCTCCCCAACCACAGGAGAAGAACTCCATATTTGATACTGACAAAGGCCCAATCTGAGCATATAGCTCCAACTCAGGCCTTGGAAGAAAATAATAGGAGCCATTCAGGTCCCAGTAACCTGACCTGACCTACTGGGTTCAGCTCCACCCATGCGAAAGTCACCCTTCCCAGGCAGAGAAAGCTCCACCCCCGGAGGAGTGACTTTCTTCACTGGGTAAACAGAGCCAGAGGCTGCCCCTCCCCACTGCAGCCTAGAGAGCAGGAGGAGTAAAAGACAAACAATTGAAGCTCAGTAAACATAAATCCTGAGAATGGCTCCAGGCTGGGCTCTGTGAGTGAGTGGCTCAGGAGCTAACCCCTCAGGGAAAAGCTACTGATTGCTGATAGGTCTCAACCCTACCCAGAACCTAGCCTCATCACAGCAACTCCAAGCTAGAGGAAACAGCCATCTCCCACTTATACTATACTCAAAGCAGATCTCTTTCCCACTGAACTAGCCTGGGAGGAGGATCACAAAGTCCTGGGTAAGGAAGTGGCGCTGTAGCTCAAGTGGTAGAGTGCTCGCCTTGAGCTGAAGAGCTGAGGGACAGCGCCCAGGCCCAGAGTTCAAGCCCCACGACCGACCAAAAAAAAAAAAAAAAACAAAGTCCTGGGTAAGGCAGAGCATTTTTCTGCCCGCTCAAAAACTGACTTAAACCAATCAAACCACAGGAAAACCAAACACCACAAGCAAACCAGAGACTCCACCAAGAGACTGGTTACAGACACAGGGGAGATACAAGATCTTTTCCCCCCCACCCCCCCCCCACCCCTGCAAAAAAAAGTCAAATAGCTCATTTTTCTACCTAATTTTTTTTTAAAAAAATTTTTCTTCCATAATTTTTTAGGGGTGTGTGTGTGTGTGTGTGTGTGTGTGTGTGTGTGTGTGTGTGTAAATATCTTTTAACCTTTTGGTCTTTTTTTATTGTGTGTGATTTAATTGCTGTTCTGCTCATCCCCAGATATATACCCGTCATCGATTAGTAGACCTTATGCTTCATTGTGTACATACTTAATTCAAAAATTGATTACTCAATTCACAACCTTTTAGGCTTAACTTCTTAAATAATAGTATTATTTCTTTATACCTATATAATTTTTAAGTATTCCATTTTTAAATTTATTTTTTATTTTTTCATTTTTCACCTTTATCTCTATCCTTTTCTTCTATCCATATTACTTCTTTATACTTACATAATTTTTAAGTGTTTCACTTTTCAAATTTAAATTTTTGTTTTTTTCATTTTTTTCTTGTTTCTTTATCCCTTTCCTTTCATTCTGTTCTATCCATTTCCTCTCTGAGATTAGGTTTTGGTTAAATTCACTCTTTCCTTTTACCTATCCAAATCCCTCTAATCCTATTTTTCCCCACAATTCTCCCTAACCCAATTAATTTCTGGTCTGCTGAATCCCTCTTTGGTGTTCTTAGCCCATTAATCCATAGTTGTTTGATGTTAAATAGATTGTATCTGTTGAACTAGATTGTATCTGTAGCCATTTTGACTATGCAACTACAGGGCTCTGGTTGATGCTTGCCTTAAAACAGTGTTCTAGCACAAAATTGGTGTTACTTTCATACCAAATGGGCAGAACAAGCCAGAGAAACACAAGAAAAATAGCAAGTCCAGGTATCTCAGCTCCCACTTAAGATAATCAGGTGACAGAACAGTTAATGAATAATCCAGAGGAGAGGTCCCAAAAAGCTCTACAAACACAACTGGTAAACATGGTGAATGAAAAGATTTAAAGCCTGCAAAGGACTCAGTGTGAGCGGGATAGGGAGCAGGACAAGGTTAACCAATGATTAATACAGGAACTCCATGAGCATGATGAGGCTAACCAAAAATTACTACAGGAATTTCATGAGCATGAGGAAGCTACTCTAAGATTAATACAGGAATGGCTTGAGCAGGCTAAGAACAGTCAAAGAGTAACACAGTAATTGCTTGAGCATGAGGAAGCTAATCAAAGAGCAATATAGGAATTGCGAGAGCAGGATGAGAATAGACAAAGATCAATAGAGGCATTCATGGAACCCATAAACAGACAGCAGAATGAATCCAGGGAGACCACAAAGGGAATGCTGAATGGAGCCCATCAGAAGGAAAGGGAGTCCAATGAAACCATAACCAATCAACTAAGGAATTTGAGAATAAACACTGAACACCAAATTTCAGAGCCTGTTTTTTCTAGAAGAATTTTTTTTTTTTGTCAGTCATGGGGCCTGAACTCTGGGCCTGGGCACTGTCCCTCAGCTCTTCAGCTCAAGGCTAACACCTTACCACTTGAGCCACAGCACCATTTGCAGCTTTTTCTGCGTATGTGGTGCTGAGGAATCAAACCCAGGGCCTCATGCATGCAAGGCAAGCACTCTACCACTGAGCCACCTCCTCAGCCCCTCCTAGCAGAATCTAAAAGAGGAAAGACAATACTCCCTGTGACTGAGTTGATGAACCGAAAATCATCTACTTCATCTCCTGTAGTGGAGTGATTGTTTGTGTCCCCACATCATTCATAGGTGAAAAGCTGAATCTCCAGTGTGAAGGACTCTGGGAACGGAGCAAGGGTTACATTAGGTGATAAATGCAGAGTTTCTATGATAGAATTGAAGCTCTTATGAAAAGAAGAGACTCTTTGAGTGCATATTCTTAGGAGAGGCCGCATAAGAACATAAAGGATAGGGAGGTTCTTCAAAAGATCAAAGTATATCTCCTTTAAGACCCTACCATACTTGGGCATGTGTGTGAAGGAACAGTTTATAAGCAAGATAGCTGCATTCACAGCTCTGTTCACAATAGCCACAGTGGAGGATCAGCTGAGGTACCCAACAATAGTGAATGGATAAAGAAAACACAGGACACATAGTATCATGGAATATTACTTGGTCACAAAGGAAAATGAAAATATTCCCTTTTTCTAGGAAATGGATGTATCTAGAAATCATCTTATTAAGATAAGCAAAGCTCACAAAGACAAATACATTAGCCAAGCTACACAGGTGACTAAGATCTGGAGGATTGAAGTGCAAGGCCAGCCCAGGGAGAAAAGTCCATGAAACTTCATCCCTAAAATAGCCAGCAAGAAACCAGGCTAGAATATGACTCCAGTGATAGAATGCCAGCTAAGCAAGCAAGCCAAGCAAACATCAAATTCTGAGTTCAAACCCTGGTGCTGGCAAAAAAAAAAAAAAGCTAAAAATCACATGTTCTTATTCATTTATGGAACCTAGAACTGAAATGATGATGATGATGATTAATATTCTTAATAGTAATGATAAATGATATGAATGTAAAAGGGGTACTGTCTTAGCGATGGGATCAGTGGGAAAAGAGAAAAGGAAAGGATACTGAGGAACAGACAGTATGGAAATATGAGCTAGACAGACAGACGGACGGATGGACAGACAGACAGACAGACAGACAGACAGACAGACAGACAGACAGACAGATAGAGCATAATGAAATCATCAAATCTCATCATTCAAACATTGTTGGAGGAAAGGGTGGAAGGGGAGAATGGAGAGATAAGAGAGGAGGTAAAATTGTTCAACGTACAATGAGTACGTATTTAGAAGCATCACACTAAAACTCTCATGTTGTTAGTATTCAAATTCAAAATACAGCAACAAAATAAAAGGAATATAAAGGAGAGAGAGAGAGTAGCAGGAGCAAAGGCTCACCTGATAGTAGGCACTTAATTTTTGTTGGGCTTCCCAGCATCTGGAGCTATGAGAAATAAATGCTTGTTATCTAAGCCACATAGTCTGATACATGATGCTGCTGCAGCTCCAACTAACACACAGTACCTTTCCCGGTCTTCCTCATTTCATCTGTTCTAGGTGACTTATTTGGAAAGCAATCCCAGTGTCTAAAAGCAACTAACTTCTCCAGACACTTCTACTACACTGCTCTATTTTCAAAATTGGGCAAAGGAATATAAGAAAACCTGTGTGATAAGGTGGGTAGTATTTTCTTCCCTGTTCCTACTAACAGGGAATCCAATGCCTTTAAATGGTCACCTGCCCTCGTTCAGTGCAATGCTGTGTCGCATCAGCCATTTGGTAAAGACTCAAATAATGGTAATAGCTCAGAGCTTTAATAATTCAGATCCTTAGCTGTCACAGTAAATCCATACAAACTAATATTTATTACTGCCAATTAGGATCAATGTCTGATACACATAAGGAGGAAAGCAACCTATGTAACCAACTTTTTACCAAGTGACTGGAGTAAAGAGTCATTTCCTTAACAAACTGCACCATATTAGGCACTCAGTGTTGAAGCTCCTCACTTTAACTTAAATAGCAACAGTGGAAAAACAGACTTGAATAGGGACCCTTCTGTTGGAGCCACACATAACCTCCATCACCATTATCATGTCGGTATATATACACAATGGAATTCTATGCCTCCATCATCATGACAAAATCCTTACGTAACTATTTGCTATAAATTGAAGCTGTCGATGTGAATTGAAAGTGTCAGTCCAACAGTAGTAGCTAAGAACATGTGGGCCTGGCTCACCTGTTCTCTAAGCTCAGTGTGTCTTCTGACCTTGCTGTTGCCTAAAGGGATTTACAGTTTTAAGGGCCTCAGCTCCCACTTGGCTTTTTCACTCAAGGCTGGCGCTCTACCACTTGAACCACAGCTCCACATCTGGCTTTTTGCTGGTTACTTGTAGATAAGAGTCTGATGGACTTTCCTGTTCTGGTTAGCTTTGGACTGTGATCCACAGATCTCAGCCTCCTGAGTAGCTAGGATTGCAGGCATGAGCCACTAATACCCAGAAATTTCATGTTTAGTGAAATTCCGCCAGAGGCAGACTGCCTGATGATGGAATTCTGCTATGTATAGCCAGCTGCACAGCTAAGTAGACTAAATATCTAGTTAAAAATTTGGCAATTGAGTCACACAGTAACTTGGTGAAACATTCACTCTGTACCTTAGTCCCAAACACTGTCCACACATATTGCATATTCAAAGAAAAAATACTATTAAACTTTTTAATATTTTCCAGTTTGGAAACTCAAATGCAACATGCATGTAATTTTGACTATAATTTGTTACTATTTTTGTTTTTTCACACATTATGTATCAATTTGTAGTACAAAGTGGTTTCTCTCCACATGTCCATGTGTGCCTAAAACGTAACTTGACCGAACACACCTCTTCCACCGCTCTGTGTGACCATGCTGCCCACTATTCTCAAGCCAAATGCATCAGGCTTCATTGTTCTATGTCACATATGTACATAAAATATGTGGATCATATTCATTCTATTACCTACTCTATGCACCCTAGCCCCTTTTACTAGTACCCATACCCCAGACAGACATGAGATTGGAGTGGTCAAATACAATTAAAGTACAATATATTCGTGTGAAAAATGTGGAGAAACCCCTGTAAAAGATTTATACATACTCACTTATTACTATCAGACACACTAAAAGAACCTAGTAAATGGAGATTTCAGGTTCATAGAATGCCATGCTAATTTAACTTTCCTGCCAATTTTCTTACCGACTAACTTGCTTGAGGTAAAAGTCTGAGATATGTTTGCTTTTATTTTTTATTAATGTGGTGGTTGTATATATTAAAAAGGGTTGTTGGTACTATTTCAGTGCATATATACAGCATGTGCTGAACATGCTACTCTCAATTTTTTCACGACATGTTCACATGTATTCATGCACCTATGTGTCTTAAAAAAAAAAAAAGAAGTAATCCCTACCAGTGTATCACACCTGTAACCCTATTTATTCAACAGGCTGAGATCTCAAACTCGCAATTCAAAGCCAGCCCAGGCAGGAAAGTCCATGAGACTCTTATCTCCAATTAATCACTAAAAGCCAAAATTGGAGCTATGTCTCAAGTGGTAGAGCACTAGCCCTTAGCAAAGCAACTAAGGGACAGCACCCAGATTCTGAGCTTAAACCCCAGAACAAAGCAACTAAGGGACAGCACCTAGATTCTGAGCTTAAACCCCAGAACCAGCATATACACAAAAGAAGTGAGATATAAATAGATAAAAATAGCAACAAAAGATTAGCAAACACACATACACACATACACATCTCAATATTTTTGAAAAGTAAAATGGGAAAACAATGTAAAAAGTAGTTTTACATCGTTGGTGTAAAAACAAGAATACCAACTATAAAATTCAGAAAACATATTTAAATTACAAGACTGGGCAACTACAGTCTTCTAGACATTTATTATTTTAACGATGAGCTTCACATGGTCTTCACTTTTTTGTAAAAATGATCTTACTGATCATGTCTCTGAAGGCTGTTTTCACTTGCTTGTTTCGCAGCGAGTAGATGAATGGGTTCAACAGAGGGGCAAGGGAGGTGTTTAAAACGGCCACTCTCTTATTAAAATTGGCTGCCTCTTTCACAGAAGGATTTATGTACATGAAGATACAGCTGCCGTAAGAAAGTGAGACCACAATCATGTGAGAGGAACATGTAGAGAAAGCTTTCTTTCTCTGCTGAGCAGAAGGGAATTTCAGGATGGTCCTGACAATGTATGCATAAGAAAGAATCACCAGCACCAAGGTGAGAATCAAGGTCACGGCGGCGAGGACAAACTGAAGCACTTCGATGGCATGTGTGTCTGAACAGGATAAATGCAGCAGAATGGTATAGTCACAGCAATAGTGATTGATGACGTTCGAGGCACAGAATGGCAGCTGAAGAGTCATCGTATGCGGCACAATGACAACCACAAAACCAGAGAACCAGGAACTTAGGACAAGGACTTGGCAAAGTCCCCTGTGCATGATTGCTGTGTAATGCAAGGGTTTGCAAATGGCAACGTAGCGGTCATAGGACATGGCAGCTAAGAGGTAAAATTCCGTCGCTCCCAGAAGGATTGCAAAAAAATACTGGGTGAAACAAGCAGCAAAGGAGATAGTCTTGTCTCCAGTTCCAATGTTGACTAGCATTTTGGGAACAAAGACAGAGGTAAAAGATACTTCCAAAAATGCGAAATGACGGAGGAAGAAATACATAGGAGTCTGGAGGCGATAATCCAGCAGGGTCAAAGTGATGATGACCAAGTTGCCCGTGATACTGAAGATATAAGTGAAGAACAGAAAAAGGAAAAGTGGGGCTTGAAGCTTGACATCATTTGTTAGTCCAAGAAGAATGAACTCTGTCACTGAGGTTTGGTTTCCCATCATCAACTTCAGGCAAGTCAAGGTAGAAAATAACAGCAGTGTCATTGTAACAAGACTGAAGGTTCATGATTCTTACTGAAATACAATACTAGGGAGAAGGAGCAATCAAAAGCTAAAATTTTTAAACTCTGAATTGTTTTCTACACTTGCTGTGGGGGAAAAAATTCTATCTAGCAAAAAGAAAAAAGTCACCTATACCTATTTTATTTTTTAAATAACAAAAGTCCCGTTTCTTTGGAACAGGTTGAATTATTTTAAGTTATATGAGTAATTATCTTCACACTTGTTTATATTTTCCCTTCTTATTCTTTCTATTCTGATTTTTCTCTCTCAAGTTACTGGATGCTGCCACATTTGCAAAGAACTAATCTGGGTTTGTTGTTTTCTTTTGTTATTGTTGCTGTTGTTGTTTTGTATTCTTTCTTTTGTGTGGTATTTTGGATTATGATAACTGTGTGCATCTGCAACAGCTCAAGACCTGCATAGTTTTCTCTAACACTTGAGCCATACCTCTAGCCTGGCTTCTTGCCAGTTATTTTGGAAATACAGTCTCACAGACTTTTGCACAGGCTGATCTTGAACCTCAGTCCTTTGGATCTCAGCCTCCTGAGGAGCTAGGATGATACATGTGAGCAACCAACACCCAGTTGAATTCTTTTTAAAAAGTAATTTTATTTTTATTAGTAAGGCATTATACAGAGGGGTTGCTATTTCATAAGTCAGGTAATGAGTACACTACTGCCAGCTGAATTCTTTCCTTTTTTTCTTTTTTTTAAAAAACATCAGTTATGGGGCTTGAACTCAGGGCCTAGCCTCTGCTCCTGAGCTCTTTTGCTCTAGGCTAGTGATCTATCACTTTGAGCCACTGCATCACTTCCAGTTTTCTGATGCTTATTTGGAGATAAAAGTCTCACGAACTTTCCTACTTAGGCTGGCTTTGAACCACAATCCTCAGATCTCAGCCCCCTGAGATGCTAGGAATACAGGTGTGAGCCACCAGCTCCCAGCTCTGAATTCTTAATAGTGTTCAATATTCTTGTCAACTACTATTGCTAGCTGATGGCAAGGACTTATTAAATGCCCTAAAAACTCATTTAATGTAGATGTGAAAAAATATTAACAAGATAATGCTTCATCCTACCCAAAATAAAGATTCTTTTTCATTTTAACAAGTGTTTTACTATATATATTGGTATATTCTTATATTCCAATATGTAATTTGTTTACAATAGTCACAAATATTTTATATTTTGGGCTGGGAAGGTAGCTCAGTGGTAGAGTACTTGCCTTGCATGCATGAGGCCCTGGGTTCGATTCCTCAGCATCACCTAGACAGAAAAAAGCCAGAAGTGGTGCTGTGGCTCAAGTGGTAGAGTGTTAGCCTTTAGCTGAAGAGCTGAGGGACAGCACCCAGGCCCAGAGTTCAAGCCCCATGATTGGCAAAAAAAAAAAAAAAAAAATATATATATATATATATATATACACATATATATATATATATATTTTATATTTTGTAAGCTAAAATTCCAAATGTATTTAACATAGACAAAAGGGCAGCTAATACCAAGTTAGAAATTTTATTGAATAGTAGAATTTATATTAGAAAAGTTTCAGTGCACCTAATATTATAATGTGAACAATTTCTACTTTTGGAGAAGACAGTCTTTTGTTAAAAACTTCACAAGCTAATTGTAAGAATCAAAGACATTAGCATTGTTGGACCCCAGTGGTTGTATCTGTAATCATAGTTACTCAGAAGGCTGAGATCTGGGGACCGCCATTTGACTCCAGACCAGGCAGGAAAATCTGTGAGACTGTAACTCCAATTACTCACTAAAAAACCCGGAAGTAGAGCTGTTGCTCAAGTAGTAGAGTGTTAGCCTTGAGCAAAAAGGTTCAGGGACAGCACTCCAGCCCTGAGTTCAAGCTGCAGGACGGGCACACAAAAGAATTAATACCATAAAGATATTAAATGCTATGGAGTTATCCAGTATTAGCTTAAAAATTCTGTTATATTAGTGAATAATCTGAATCTTTGTGCCAAATATATAAATTTAACTTACTTGAAATTATGAGTATCTACATCTGAGTACATTATCTAATAGAATGTATACTTACTACAGAAAAATAAAATGAATGGAAATGACTTTTTTTGTTCTTGATGTGGTTTTTGTTGTCTTTTCCTTTTGTTTTGTTTGTTAGCTTACTTGTTTTGGTGAAGGTAAGGGGAGGCACAGAAATAGAGGGACAAAAGGTGAACAAATGCAGCAGTGGTGCTCACTAGACACCCTGTGGAAAATGAACTTTACAACTTGTGGGTGGGGATCCAGCAGGGAAAATCTAGGAGAGAGCAAGGGAAGGAGGCAACATTGCTCAAGAAGACATGCACTCATTACCTGACTAATGTAACTGTAACCCCTCTGTGTATCACCTCTACAACAACAATAAAATATATTTTTAGAAAAAGAAAATGGAAAATTAAAGAAATGTATAAATAACACATTTTACAAAAAAAAATTTATGTTCAAAATCTTGTGCTATGACATTGTTAAAGCTTTGAGTCTTGTGATTTAATCTATTAGAAATGATTTTTATCTTTCTACATGAAAATAGCTAGAATATCTCAAATAATTTCAAGGTACCAATCTTAATCTTGTGGCCTAAGGCCCAGAGTTCAGGCCCCACGACCGGACCCCCCCCTCCAAAAAAAAAAACTTTTATGTTCTGAATTTTCCATTTCTTACATAATTCTTTTCTGACATAATAAAAATTATAAATTATTCTTGAGTTGATTGTGAAAATATCAATGAGAATCAACAATGAGAGCAAAACAATTTTTTATATTAGTAGAAATCTTACTTAGAGGAGCACTGGTAGCTCATGCCTATAATCCCAGTTACTTGGGAAGGTCAGATCCAAAGATCAAGGTTCAAAGCTGGCCCTGGGCAGGAAAGCCCATGAGAATCATCTTCAATTAACCATCAACAAACAAAACAGAAGTGGAGCTATGGCTCAAGTGGTAGAGCTCTAGCCTTGAGCACAAAAGTCTGCAGACAGCACCCAGGCTCTAAATTCAAGCCCCAGGACCAGAAGCAATAACCAAAAAAAATCTACTAAATAAATTATTAAAATGGTAACTTTTTCATAAGAAAAATTCATATCAAACATTTCAAATGTTTTAAAGGATAATAATCTTTTATAATAATGACTATTGCATGCAATGACTCATATAAGATTTTATCAAGTAATAAATACCTGACTCAAGTTTATTTGGCAAAAAAAGATTTACATTCTAGAAGGTAATTTTGAAAAGGCAAGTTTTATTTGTACTTAAAAGAAATTTCCAAGAGAAGGTGTTTCCCAAACTTTTCCATATTCATTCAGTTACAGATCATTTTTTCCAAAGTAAAATCATGCCTAGAATTAATTATATGACTGCCACATTTACCCTATCTCCTTCTGTTGATGCCCTCTCATATTTAAGTACTCCTTACAAAGGAATTGTTCCAGGATGAAATTGTTGAGGACAAAAATAACAAAACAGCATCCATAGGAAGTGAGAAGAAGTATAGGATGAAAATGGCATTGGATGTATTTTGACCCTCTAAGCTCTACATGCATAAGAATGGTATAACATTTATTCTAAAAAGTACATTTATACAATAAAATCCTATGTGTTGGATTGTATCTGTTTTTGTGGAAATCAATGTAAGTTTATTCCACAAAAAAAGAATGTGTATGCAGCTAGATCAATAAAGATGAACTTAGATCATGCAGTAAAGCAAAGAGTGCACCATGATCCTCTAGTTAAACACAAGCATCACCAGCCCTCTCCTACCTTATGGAGGGAGTCAGTCCTACTGTAGATCCCTCTGTGATGAGCTGGAGAATATAAAAGTGAGGACCCATTGGGAAATGATCCCTGGGCCATCAGACAGTAAAAATGGAAGGAAGCTATTTATAGCAAGATGAAGATAAACATAAAAATTACATAAATATGTTCATTCATTCACTTCATCTTTATAGGTAATACCTCTCGCACAAAGACTACATATTCTTTCCTGTCTATCATGATTTTCGAAGGTTTACTAAACTCCATATCAATTCAAAATATATATGCATACTGTAAAAAAATACAAGTTCAACTGAAAGCTACATTAGTAGTGCCACAAGGAATTGTCTGTTGTTGTTTTAATTTTTTTATTATCTTTAAGTAGTTGCACAAAAGAGTTTCCATTTTGGCTGTGATGCATACCCCCTCCTGAAGATCTCATGCTCAGAAAGATGGCTCTTAAAGCAGATGCTTATAGTTTATGTTGTGTTAACCTTTGTAATGACCTAATATGTGTACTTCTATCTTACATATGCATCATTAAGACCACTCAACAATTCCCTCTGCCAAGTAAAGAAAAAAGGCCTTTTCCACCTGCTCTTCCCACATGATCGAGATTTCCATCACCTATGGCAGCTGCATCTTCATCTATGTGAAGCCTTCATCCAAGGATTCGATGGCTGTCAACAAGGGTGTGACCATCCTCACCACCTCCATCGCTCTTATGCTGAACCCCTTCATTTACACCTTGAGAAACAAGCAGATAAAATAGGTCTTCAGTAACACAATCAAAAGAATTTCATTGTTGTGAAAGAAAGGAAATTCTCCATTGTAAAATAATAGCTTTAGATACATTTTGATGGAAAGAACATTGATTTTTCTGCATATGTCTTTGCATTTGGACCTCATCCTTTCCTAACAATTTCAAAATAACTCAGAAGGGAAAAAAGAAAAAGAAAAAAACCCACAGTACACATACACAAGGAAACAACCTAGTGTATAAATAATGATTTAGTGTATCAATAATCCTTGGTAAAACCACAAATAAAGTGAAACAAAACCAATAAATACATCATGTATTTTCATTTGGGTAATTATGCATATTAGAGAATATTCTTACTACTGAACTACACTTGAGGCACTGAGGATAGAATAGAAAACCCAAAGATCTCTGTTCTTCTTCCACACCTCACTTTTTTCATCTTATGGTAAAGATTATGTATAGAAGGATAAAATTACATAAGTCAGGTAATGCGTACATTTCCTTCTGAACAGTGTCACACTCTCCTTCATTCTCTCCCAGTTTTCCCCCTCCCAAATCCCCCCAATCCAAGTTGTATAGTTCATTTCCAACATAGTCTCTGTGGGTTTCACTCCTGAATAGGTTCAACCTTTGTCCCACCATTTGTGTGCTTTCTCTTCCCCTCCCCAAATCAAATAAATTTATACACAAGACAAAGGATACAGAAATCAAAAACAGTGACAGAAGGGAATAAACCAAGTAAAAAGTAAACGAAAGGGGCCAAAAATAATGAAAAGGGGACAAAAATAAAGAAGTACGAACGATGCAATAACAAACCTCCTGATTTCATTCTTGGAGTTCATTTCAATAAATATCAATTTATAAGATTATACACACATAGCCATTGAGCTCCGTGTTCCTCTCCCAAGAATACCCTCCTTTGCTCAAACTAAGTGAATCTTTAGACTGACATTTAATTAATCATGTCCAAGGGTCGTAATTTGTCTTTTCCTATCCATTGAGTTTACTAATAGATTTATAGGCACATTCTAATTACTAAAATGAGGGAAAACATGGAGCCTCTATTTCTTTGGGTCTGGCTTACTTCACCTAGTATAATTTTTTCTTAACTCTTTCCATTTCCTTACAAATGGAGCAATGTCATTCTTTCTGATGGAAGCATAGAATTCCATTGTGTATATATACCATATTTTTTGATCCATTCATCTCCTGAGGGGCATCTGTGTTGATTCCATATATTGGCTATGGTAAACAATGTTACAAAGAGCATGGTTGTGCTGGTGGCATTAGTGCAGCCTAATTTGTGGTCAAATGGATAGATGCCAGGAGTAGGATTGCTGGATCACAGGGAAATATTATGTTTAGTCTTTTGAGGAACCTCCATACCGCTTTCCAGGGTGGTTGAACAAGTTTACATTTCTATCAACAGTGTATTAGTGTTCAGCATTTGTTATTAATAGTTTTCTTGATAATTGCCATTGTAACTGGAATGAGGTAGATTGTCAATGTTGTTTTGATTTCTTTTATGGCCAGAGATGTTGAACATCTCTTCATGTGTCTTCTTCAGAGAAGTCACCCTTTAAGTCTTTAGCCCATTTATTAATTGGGTTACTGTTTCTTTGAGGATTTGTTTTGGGAGGTTTGACTTTTTAAGCTCTGAGTATATTTGATATGAGGCTCTTGTTTGATGCATTGCTACTAAAGATCTTCTCCCATTCTGTGTGCTTTCCATCTATCTTGCTAGCTATGTCATTTGCCGTACAGAAATTTTTTTGGTTTGATGCAATCTCATTTATCCAGTCTTTCTTTTTTTTAATGTTTTTTATTGCGAAAATACTGTACAGAGGGGTTCCAGTCTTTCTTTGATTTGTTGTGATTCTGGATCTTTACTTAGGAAGTTTCAACCTGTGTCTAGGAGCTTTAGTGTTTCCCCTACCCTTTCCTGTAATATTTTCAGGCTATCTGATCTTACATTGAGATCTTTGATACATTTGGAATGGATTCTGGTGCAAGGATCTACCTTCAGTTTTCTGCACTTGTATAGCCAGCTCTGCCAGCACCATTTGTTGAAAAGATTGTCTTTCTTCCATCATTTGTTTTTGAATCCCTTATCAAATATTAGGTGGCTATAGTTCTATAGGTTCATTTCTAGGTTTTCCATTTGATTCCATTGGTCCTCAGGCTTGTTCATATGCCAGTGCCAATCTGTTTTTATTACTACAACTTTGTAATAGAGTTTGAAGCTTGGTTGGTATTGGTATTTCTCCAGCACTATTCTTCTTGCTATTCAGGACCTTCTGTTATTTCCATATGGATTGTTTCTTCTATATCATTAAAGAATGTCATTGGGATTTTGATGCATATTGCATTGAACTTTTAGATAGCTTTGGGCAGTTTTGTCATTGTCATGATATTAATCCTTCCAATCCAGAAGCATGGGAGATTTCCCACTTCCTAAAATCTGCTTTAATTTCCTTTTTCAGGTTGTTAAAGTTTTCATCATATATGTCCTTTAATGTTTGGTTACATTAATTTCTAGGTATTTTTGAAGCTATTACAAATGGAGTTGTTGTCCTGACTTCACTCTCGCTCTTTTCACTGTTGACATACAGAGATGCTACAGGATTTTGAGAGTTAATTTTATACCCTTCTACTTGCCAAAGTTTCAGATTGCTCATGTAACTTGCATCCCCCACATTTTAGTGAGATTTCATCTTGCCTGAGTTAGATTGGCAAGCATAATAAAACTGAACAACAAATGATGTTGGCAGGGATGTGGGGGAAAGGAACCATATTACACTGCTGGCAGAATGTAATCTAGTACAATCACTTTGGATGTCAGTCTGGAGGTTTCTCAAAGAAATAAACAAAAATCTTCCTTTGACCAGCCTTACCACTCCTGGGCATCTACCCAGAACATCACAAGCCAGGCTATCATAAAGACACATGCACATCCATGTTCATTGCTATACTATTCACAATAGTCAAGTTGTCGGAACAGCTCAGATGCCATACAGTAGATGAGTGGTTCTAAATATGGTGCCTATACACAATGGACTTTTACATGACCTTTAGAAAAACAAAATTTGTCATTTTCAGGGGAATGAATGGACTTAGAACTAAACAGGTAAGCCAAGCAAAGAGAGACAAACAGTGCGTGTTTTCTTTCATATGCAGACACTAGACCAAAAACAAACTGGAACACCATAAATTACACAATACTCTACACATTCATACACAGACCAAAAGTGAACACTTTTAGGAGAGGAATACAATGGCACAATGTCTATGTGCACCATACCATACAAAATAATATTTATCAAAATGAACTTTAGGAAAAGAAAACAAGAGGTGATTTTTCCTTTTTGTCTTTTGTGATTTCTTTTTCTTTTATCTTGTTTGTTCATTTATAGGTTTTGGGAGGATACGGAGTAACACCGAAATGGAGGCACAAAGGGCAAACAAAGACAGTAGTAGTATTCAGTAGACACTGTTGAAAATGAACATCACAATTTGTGGGTGGGATGGGAGAGAAAAACTGGGAGAGAGAGCATTTCTAAAAGGAAATGCTCTTTTTACTGACTTATGTAACTCTAATCTCTCTGTGCATCAGGTTTTAATAACAATTAAATAATTGTATTGCAATATTATAAACTGGGTAGAGGCAAGGGGCAAAGATTCTCAGTTTCAAATGCCCTTGAGCTTTGAGATCTTGTCACAATAATTTGTATATTATTAGCATATTTTGCATCTTAAAAATAGGCAATAAAAATTTAAATAGGAAAACACCTTTATAAATATGTAATTTATAGGCCACAAAGTAGAAGTATAAGTTATAATTGTTCAATTACATGATTTTTACTAGTACTCACAAAATTGTGTGCATCACCATAATCTAAAGTTAGAACATTTTTTTCACTCCCAAAAGGAACCTTTTACCCAATAACAATTACTCATTAATCTATTTCTACATTTCCTCACAGCCATTAATACCCTTTTTGTTGTCACTCAAAGGATACAGAGTTTCAATTGGACAAGAGCAATAAGTTTTGACACCTACTGAATAGCAGGTTGACTGCACTCAGAAACAATATCTTGCACATTATAAAGCACCTCAGACAGTAAATTCAAATCTATAATCCAAAATAAAGAAAGAAAAGGTAAGCTGGTTAATTTAATCATTCCACATAATATGCATATACTACTTGTAAGATAAATTTATTTAACACATGATAATTTCATATAGTAGAATCTACTGTTTTTTGTTCTAGGAGAAATTATATGTCAAAATTTGAAATCCAAAAAGATTGATTTTAAATCATATGGACCTCTAAGAAGTCGGAGGAATTCCTGAGTATTAAACTTTAAATATCAAAAATGTGAATGCATGAAAAATGCATTTCACAGCATTATTCACCATAGCTAACATATGGAACCAATCCAGATGCCCCTCAGTAGATGAATGGATCAAGAAAATGTGTGTGTGTGTGTGTGTGTGTGTGTGTGTGTGTGTGTGTGTGTGTGTGTGTGTGTGTGAATTCTATGCCTGCATCAGAAAGAATGACATCACCCCATTAGTCAGGAAATGGAAAGACTTGGAAAAAAATCATATTAAGTGAAGTAAGCCAGGCCCAAAGAAACATAGGTCCCATGGTTTCCCTTATTTGCATTAACTAGTATATGTCTAGGACAAGCAGAAAAGGTCAAAAGCTATGCACATATGACCATATTAGATGATGGTAAGCAAAATGAACCCCAAGATAGGGACACAAGAGGTTTTATCTTTGTTGCTGTTGTTTTTAATGTACTTATAATGTACTACGTGATTTTTTTTGTTTCTGTTGTATGTTCTTCCCCCATGGTATAACCTCTGTTTTCACTGTATTTTATTCTGGTGTCCTGCATTTTGTATATACATTTTTCTAATTTGGGAAGGGGAAGGGAAATAACAAAATGCTGAAAAAAGGATACAGGTTTGCATATTGTAACAATGAGATGTACAAAATACTATGTTGAAAATGAACTTTACAGTTTGTGGGACAGGGGAGGGGAAGAGGGGAGGAGCGAGTTGGAGAAGTGGGGAGGGAAGGGATGGTAGGGGAAAAACAAAGGAGGAGGTAACAATGTTCTATAGGAAATGTACTCATTACTCATGTAACTATAACCCCTTTGTACAGTATCTTTTCAAAAAAATTATTTTTGTTGGTCCTGGGGCTTGAACTCTGGGCCTGAGCGCTGTCCCTCAGCTCTTCAACTCAAGGCTAGCGCTCTACCACTTGAGCCACAGCGCTACTTTCGGCTTTCTGGTGGTTTATTGAAGATAAGAGTCTTGTGGTCTTTCCTGCCCTGGTTAGCTTTGAACCGTGATCCTCAGGTTTCAGTCTCCTGAGTAGCTAGGATTACAGGTGTGAGCCACCAGTGCCTGGCCTTTGTACAGTATCTTTACAATAAAAAATATATATTAATATTTAAAAAAAGAACTGTGTTTCAGCTCTCTCAGAGAATGTTTACTTTCTAAACTTAGGAACCTGGGCTGGGAAGGTGGCTCAGTGGTAGAGCGCTTGCCTTGCATGCATGAGGCCCTGGGATCGATTCCTCAGCACCACATAAGCAAAAAGAAAAAAGCCGGAAGTGGCGCTGTGGCTCAAGTGGTAGAGCGCTAGCCTTGTGCTGAAGAGCTGAGGGACAGTGCCTAGGCCCAGAGTTCAGGCCCCACGACCGGACCCCCCCCCCCAAAAAAAATAAATAAATAAATAAATACATAAACTTAGGAACCTATGCTGGAATTATTAATTTTGACTGAAAAGGTTTTATATTTGGCCTGAGGAGAACATAATGAAATTAGAACTGAATGATAGTTTGGGGATACTAATGTGGAATTTGTTTACTGTTAAACAAACTGATAAAGCAGGAAAAGAGATCCACATAAATAAGCTATCTTACAACACAGGAATGAATGAAAAGAAACTGGACGAAATTTATTTGGTTCCTAATGTTTTCCTAACAATCTGTTGGCAATGCTCCTAGTGCTTTCTCTGGTCTCTACAGACCGTGTTCCCATGGCTACTAAGGCAGATTGGGTTTTTTCCCCAAGTTCATTAAGTGGTTTTCCAATGTGAGTTATCATGGACTCCTATGTTTATCAACTTGGTTACATATTGGGCAAATAATATAAATATAGAAATTAAAATTGGAAAATCTTCCCCCAAACAAGTAAGCAAAACTAAGCAAAAGAAATCACGATACCCACTATTCAAAGATTTCCAGAGATCTGTGGACTCACTTTCAATGATTAAAACAGAAATGAAACAGTTTCCTCACCTGATGGATGACAGCTCTACATGGCTGGAGAGAAACTTGAAGCAATCAACTACAGAGAGAAATCTCAAGTAAAGGGTCTATTTCTAGGCTACTGAAAATCATATCATGTTAAGCTTCAACATAATATTTATTTTAAAATATTTTCTCTAAGAATAATTATAAACCACTAATAAAAAGATATAATTAACTCCCAGAAATGTAAGTATACTAAATTCTGTCATTTGTGACATTTGTTGAGACCTAAATAAATAAGTCTTGAATGTAAGTTGTCTTACTGGGTTGTTCCAATTTAGAAAAGGAATTCCTAAGATGATATCATTTTCAAACATTATTTGTAGACTTTTTATGTTGGATAGTAGATAGGCATTGATACAACTAGATTAGACAAAGGATGACTACGAAGTTATTAAAAGTAACTTAAGTTGAGTGCAGTGAAACTTCAGGAAATAGAAATTAGAAACCAATGGCTAAGTATGTAGATTTGTAATGGAATTAGAAACTGAAGCATGAGAATAGACAACAGAAGCACAGAGCATTGGAGGGAATAGTTCTGATGACACATAATTGACATAAAGTGCTTATTTCTGTATCTAGCGCAAACTTCCTGTTATCTAACTACATTGTATTAGTTTATAAAGAACATATCGGAGATACAAAATACAGTGTGATGAACAAAAGCTTCTAACATGCTTAGGGTACATTTGGTTCTATAATTCACATTACCAGGATATTTGGGAATTTGGAAATCATATTTGGAGTTCAAGAAAACACTACTCAAAGCAAGTGCAGGTGTTAAGGAATAAATGAATTCAAACAGCTATCAACACAAGAGACATCTGCAAGAAAGTAAGTGTCTCGATATTACAAATTGGAAAGATGACAGGTAAAACATGTATGGAGCAATAAGGTACATTATGAGAGAATTATATTAATATTGCATAGTTTAAAATGTGCATGTACACAGACATGATGGCTTACACCTGTAATCTCAGGTGTTTCAGAAGGCGGAGATCAAGAGGATTATAGTTTAAGCCAGAGCCCTTCTCAAAAACTAAACTGGTCTAATGGTGAATGTCTCTTATTTCAAGCTATGTAGAAAACATAGCACCCAGGAGAAAATACAAGACCTCCTCAGGCAGGGGGATGAAAAACTAACACAAAATAGTGCTGATAGTCATATGTCAAGTGGTGTTTCAATTGAGGTGGTACTTGCTTACCAAGTACAACCTCTCAAACACCAATGCTGAGCACCAGTGGCTCCCACCAGCAATCCTAGCTACTTAGGAGGCCACAATCTGAGGATCTTGGTTCAAAGCCAGACAAAACAGGAATTCCATGAGACTCGTAAATCCAATGAACCACAAAAATGCTAGAAGAGGAGTTTTGATTTCAGCCAAAGCTCCTCTTCCAGCTTTCTGCTGGTTAATTGGAAATAAGAGTTTCACAAATTTACCTGCCCTAGTTGTCTATGAACTGCAATCAATAAGATTGCAACCTCCTTCCTTGAGATAGAAAGAGAACCTCATAATCCTGGTCTAACACAGCCATTTCACAGAGGAAGAAACCAAAGGTCAGAATGGAAAATAAACTTGCCCATTGACAAGGTCCTTTTGTGCAGGAGCTTTGAGACCAGGTTTCCCACAAGTCCGCTTAATAATTCCTGCACCCTAGGCTACACCTTGATTCTTCAGTTTTGCCACTAATTCTCACAGAAACAATGGCCTGACTTGACTCATTTTAGAGATTCAGAAGAAAGAGAAGAAAAAAAAAGATTGCAACCTCCTGATTTTCTAGGATTGTAAGCATTAGCCTAGACCCCAAGATCCTAACCAATAGATCAAGAGTTTGTAGAATGAAACTCAAATTATTTGTAATATACTTGTATTTTATTGATGATAAAAAAAACAAGGGAAACTCAAAGAGGCTAAAGAAAGTTCAAGATTCAGCTTAAGCATTCAGTCTGTGTCTTACAAAGAATACTTCACAGTTCAAAGCTAACCCAAGCAGGAAAGTCACTGAGACTCTTATCTCCAGTAAACCACTAAAACACTGAAAGTAGAGCTGTGACTCAGTAGAGAGCACCACCCTAACACAAAAAGCTCATGACAACTGCTCTGGCCCTGAGTTCAAGCCCCAGGACCCACTCAAAAGAAAAAACTAGCAGTCAGTTTTGTTTGGGGAAAAAACAACTTGAGGAGCAAAATATGTCTTCAGTGGCACTGTCCTTAGCATGCACACAAAGTTGGGGGCAGTCCCTAGCACCCCAAGAAAAGAAAACCCAGAAACAAAGTATTTTGGAGCAATAAGAAATAAATGTAAAAAAAGGTGATCACCAGAAGAAGAGGAAAAATGGGGATTCTGAGAAAGAAAAAGGACTGTGGTAGCATTACATATGAAGATGAATCCCACCAAATACTTTGAAAAAAGATGAGAAAGCACAACTAAGTTTATTGCAGCATTATTTACCATAGCTAAGATATGGAACCAACCCAGATGCCCCTCAGTAGATGAATGGATCAAGAAAAGGTGGTATATATACACAATGGAATTCTATGCCTCCATCAGAAAGAATGGCATTGCCCCATTTGTTAGGAAATGGAAACACTTGGAAAAAAATTATATTAAGTGAAGTAAGCCAGGCCCAAAGAAACATAGTTCCCACTGTTTCCCTCATTTGCAATAACTAGTATGTCTGAGACAAGCAGAAACTGTCAGATAAGTTGATGTTAGGCAAAATGAACTCCAAGATAAGGACTCAAATGGTTTTTCTTTCCTGCTATTGTTTCTAACATATTTATAAGATTATTTCTTTGTTGCTTTGTATGTCCCTCCCCCACGGTATAACCCCTGTTTTCATTGTATTTGATGTTGGTATAATTTGTGGAAGGGAAGGGAAAAAACAAATTGTTTAAATAGGGATACAGGTGGACCCATTGCAACAATGAGAAGTACAAGACATTATATCATAAAATGAATTTTACAACTTTGGCATGGGGGTAGTGGAGGAGGTCTGGTGGAGGGAGAGATGGGAAGGGATGGGAAGGGATGGGAAGGAGAAACAAAGGAGGAAGCAACAAAGCTTGATAAGAAATGTACTCATTACCTTGCTCATGTAATTGTAACCCCTCTGTATGGTATTTTCACAATAAAAAAAAAAGATGAGAAAGGAAGGGAAGAAATAGGAATACGATGGAATAGGTGAATTTGTTTAAAATGTATTGTGTACATGTACATTCTCATATTATTAACATAGGCTAATTCAAAAACACAATTATATGTATTGTACAATATAAAACTTATGTATACTGGGGCTGGGAAGGTGGCTCAGTGGTAGAGTGCTTGCCTTGCATGCCTGAGGCCCTGATTTCAATTCCTCAGCACCACATAAGGAAAAAGAAAAAAGCCGGAAGTGGCACTGTGGCTCAAGTGGTAGAGCGCTAGCCTTGAGCTTAAGAGCTGAGGGACAGCACCCAGGCCCAGAGTTCAGGCCCACGACCAGACCCCAAAAAAAACAAAAACAAAAACAAAAACAAACTTATGTATACTATATATTACAAATAAATATAATATGTTAATATTACATAGTAAATATATAGCACATTGCATAATATAAATGTAATATAATGTATTTGTGTAATGATATAGTACATATATATTACTGTGTTACAAAATAAGAATATAAGGCATATGTAAAAGGTTATATGCTATAGGATTTATTATAACAGAATATATGGTATCATATATTTAATTGTGGAATATGGTGTGGATGCTTGAATTTTTAATTCTACCTTGGATTGGCAACTATGAATTATAAAGCCTAAACTTCTACTGAAATTGATAATATGTATAAGTATGATATTTTAATGCATCTGATGTTATTTTCACAGTTTTCTTGATCTGTTAATTACCACTCCACTCAAATACCTGAATTTGAAGTGCAGACTGAGTAGAAGTCAGGAGTGAATGATGAGAAATCACACCATCACAACGTTCCTCCTCCAGGGCCTGACTGATGACCCACAACTGAAGGCTGTGCTCCTCATCTTCTTGTGTCTCACCTACATGGTGAGTCTAATTGGAAACCTCACAATCATCTCTCTCACCACTGTGGATCCACAACTCAAAACTGCCATGTACTATTTCCTACAAAATTTCTCCCTCTTAGAAATCACATTTACTACTGCTTGTATGCCCAGATACTTGTACAGCCTATCAACAGGGTACAACACAATCACATATAATAGTTGTGTCACTCAATTCTTTTTTGTTGATCTTTTTGCTGTAACTGAATTCTTTCTGCTGGCCACCATGTCCTATGACCGCTATGTGGCCATCTGCAAACCCCTGCATTATGTGACCATCATGAACAGCAGAGTCTGTAGGAGACTTGTCCTTTGTTGCTGGGCAGCTGGCTTGTTGATCATGCTCCCACCACTTACCCTGGTTCTTCAACTGGAATTCTGTGACTCTAATGTCATTGACCATTTTGGTTGTGATGCATACCCCCTCCTGAAGATCTCATGCTCACAAACATGGCTCTTAGAGCAGACACTTATAGTTTGTGCTGTATTAACCTTTGTCATGACCTTATTATGTGTAGTTCTATCTTATATATACATCATTAAGACCATTTTACAATTCTCTTCTGCCAAGCAACGGAAAAAGGCCTTTTCCACCTGTTCTTCCCACATGATTGTCATATCCCTCAGCTATGGCAGCTGCATCTTCATCTATGTGAAGCCTTCAGCCAAGGATTCAATGGCAATCAACAAGGGTGTGTCAGTCCTCACCACCTCTATCGCTCCTATGCTGAACCCCTTCATTTACACCTTGAGAAACAAGCAGGTAAGACAGGCTTTCAGAAGTACAGTCAAAAGAATTTCATTGTTATTAAGAAAGTAAGGGACAATGTCATTCTTTCTGATGGAGGCATAGAATTCCATGTGTGTATGTACCACATTTTCTTGATCCATTCATCTACTGAGGGTTATCTGGCAGGGTTATCTGGCTTGTTTCCATATCTTAGCTATGGTAAATAATGCTGCAATAAACATAGTTGTGCTAGTAGCTTTACTTTGGTCTTGCTTGTGATCATTTGGGTAAATGCCCAAAAGTGGGATTTAAAAAAAAGAAAAAAGAAAAAAAAGAATTAAGGGAATTCTCCAATGTAAGAAAAAAGTTATGATAAGTTTTGATTTAAAAGGACATTGTTTACTATGTATGTATCTTTGGATTTTTACCTTATCCTTTGGTAACAATTTCAAGATGACTCAGGAAAACACACACACACACACACACACACACACACACACACACACACACACACAAACACACACACATCCTACACCATGATCAAACAGGATTCATTTCAGGGATGCAAAGCTGGTTCAATATATGCAAATTTATTAATATAATTCATCACATCAACATGAGCAAGGATAAGAACCACATGGTTACCTCAATAGATGTAGAAAAAGCATTTGACACGATCCAACACTCTGGAAAAACTAGGAAGCCATAAAACATTCCTCAATATAATAAAGGCTGTGTATGACAAACCTACAACCATCATTATACTTAATGGCTAAAGCTAAAGCCATTTCCTCTAAACTCTCTCCACTCTCCCCTCTCTCCACTACTCTTCAATTTAGTATAAGATGCCTACCTACAGCAATAAGACATGATGCAAACATAAAGGGGATCAAAACAGGGAATGATGAAGTAAAATTCTCCCTCTTTGCAGATGACATGATCTTGTATTTAAAGCACCCCATAGATTCCACTCTCAAGTTACTCCAGCTGATTTGAAACTTTGGCAATATAGCTGGGTATAAAATTAACCCTCCAAAAGCAATGGCTTTTTTAATTGTGAAAATACCATAAAGAGGGGTTACAATTACTTGAGCAAGGTAATGAGTACATTTCTTATCAAGCTTTGTTGCCTCCTCCTTTATTTCCCCTTACTATGCCTTCCCATCTCCCCTGGCCCCAGCCAAGGTGGTAAAGTTCGTTTTTCAACATAACGTCTTGTACATCTCATTGTTGCAATGGGTCCACCTGTCGATGGCTCTTCTGTATGCCAACAATAAGAAGACTGTGGCTGAAATCAGAAAAGCAATAGCCCACAAAATATAAAATACCACGGAGTTAATGAAAGAAGTGAAGGACCTTTACAAACCTGAAAAAGGAAATTAAAGCAGAACTTATGCAGTTAAAAAACCTCCCATGCTCCTGGACTGGGAGGATCAACATCGTGAAAATGGCAATACTTCCAAAGGTTATCTACAAATTCAATATGATTCCTGTCAATATCTCAAACTCATTCTTCAATGAAATAGAAAAAGCAACCCAAAAATTCATATGGAACAATAAAACCCTGAACAGCAAAAACAATCCTTAGCAGGAAGAACAGTGCTGGGGAAATATCAATACCAAATTTCAAACTCTACTACAAAGCCATAGTAATCAAAACAGCTTGGTACTGGCACAAGAACAGACCTCAGAACCAATGGATTAGAATTGAGGACCCAGAAAGGAACCCACAGACCTATAGCTACCTAATCTTTGATAAGGAAGCCAAAAAAATCTAATGAAAGAAAGACAGCCTCTTCAATAAATGGTGCTGGAAAAATTGGTTTAACAACTGTAGAAAACTAAAGTGAGGTCCTTAAATATCACCCTGCACCAGAATAAACTACAAGTGGATCAAAAACCTCGAAGTAAAAGCAGAAACCCTGAAAACATTACAGGAAGGAATAAGAGAAACCCTAGGTCTCCTTGGCACAGCTGGAAATTTTTTTGGGGGGTGGGGCCCAGTGGTGGGGCCTGAACTCTGGGCCTGGGCGCTGTCCCTCAGCTCTTCAGCTCAAGGCTAACGCTCTACCACTTGAGCCACAGTGCCACTTCCGGCTTTTTTCTTTTTCCTTATGTGGTGCTGAGGAATTGAACCCAGGGACTCATGCATGCAAGGCAAGTGCTCTACCACTGAGTCACCCTCCAAGCCCCGGAAATTTTCTTAATAAAGAATCAGAAACACAACAAATGAAAGAAAGGCTGGGCAAAGGACAAAGCTAGCAAGATCAATAGAAAGTCCCCAGATTGGGAGAAAATCTTCACTAGCCATACAACAGACAACAGTCTCATATATAAAATATACCTGGAACTCAAAAAATTAAATTCCCCAACAACAAATCTTCAAAGAAACAACTACCCAATAAATAAGTGGGCTAAAGACTTAAAGAGAAACTTCTCTGAAGAGGAAAGAAGGATGACCAATAGACACATAAAGAAATGCTCAACTTCCCTAGCCATAAAAGAAATGCAAATCAAAACAACATTGAGATACCACCTCACTCCAGTTAGAATGGCTATAATCAAGAACTCTAATAACAACAGATGCTGGAAGGGATGTAGACAGAAGGGAACCTTACTGCATTGTTGGTGGGAGTGTAAACTTGTTCAACCACTTTGGAAAGCAGTATGGAGGTTCCTCAAAAGACTCCACATAGAGTTTCCCTATGATCCAGCAATCCCACTTTTGGGCATTTACCCAAATGATCACAAACAAGACCACACTAAAGCTACCAGCACAACTATGTTTATTGCAGCATTATTTACCATAGCTAAGATATGGAACCAACCCAGATGCCCCTCAGTAGATGAGTGGATCAAGAAAAGGTGGTATGTATACACAATGGAATTCTATGCCTCCATCAGAAAGAATGACATTGCCCCATTTGTTAGGAAATGGAAATACTTGGAAAAAATTATATTAAGTGAAGTAAGCCAGGCCCAAAGAAACTTAAGGTCCCATGGTTTCCCTTATTTGCAATAACTATTTTATGTCTGAGTCAAGCAGAAAAGGTCAGATAAGTTGATGTTAGGGAAATGAACCCTAAGATATGTATTCAAATGTTTTTTCTTTCATGCAATTGTTTCTAACACATTTATAAGATTATTTCTTTGTTGCTTTGTATGTCCCTCCCCCACGTATAACCCCTGCTTTCACTGTATTTGATGTTATAATTTGTGGAGGGGAAGAGAAAAAAACAAATCGTTTAAATAGAGATAGGGGTGGATCTATTGCATCAATGAGATGTACAAGTCTTTATGTCGAAAATGAACTTTACAGCTTTGGTGGGAGGGGGGAGGAGGATTGAGTGGGATGGGGGGAAGGAGGATGGGAAGGGATGGGATGGGGAAAAAAAGGAGGAGGAGGCAACAATGCTTGATAAAAAAAATGTACTCATTATCTTGCCCATGTAATTGTAACCCCTCTGTACAGTATTTTCACAATTAAAAAAATAAATTCCCCAACAGCAAATTCTCAGAGAAACAACAGCCCAATTAATAAGTGGCCTAAACACTTAAAGAGAGACTTATCTGAAGAGGAAATAAGAATGGCCAATAGGCACATGAAGAAATGATCAACTTTGCTAGCCATAAAAGATATGCAAATCAAAACAACATTGAGATAACACCTCACCCTAGTTAGAATGGCTATCATTAAGAAATCTAATAACAACAGATACTGGAGGGAATGTGGACAAAAGGGAACCCTACTGCATTGTTGGTGGGAATGTAAACTTGTTCAACCACTTTGGAAAATAGTATGGAGATTCCTCAAAAGACTCCACATAGAGCTCCCCTATAACCCAGCAATCCCATTTTTGGGCATTTACCCAAAAGATCAAAAACAAGACCATACTAAAGCTACCAGCACAACTATGTTTATTGCAGCATTATTTACCATAGCTAAGATATGGAACCAACCCTGATGCCCCTCAGTAGATGATTGGATCAAGAAAATGTGGTATATATACACGATGGAATTCTATGCCTCTGTCAGAAAGAATGACATCACTCCATTTCTTAGGAAATGGAAAGACTTGAAAAAAATTACATTAAGTGAAGTAAGCCAGGCACAAAGAAACATAGTTCCCATGGTTTCCCTTATTTGTAAATAACTAGCATATATCTGAGACAAGCAGAAAAGGTTATATAAGATGATGTTAAGGGGGTGGGAAGGTGGCTCCATGGTAGAGCGCTTGCCTTGCATGCAAGAGGTCCTGGGTTCGATTCTTCAGCACCACATAAGCAAAAAATAAATAAATAAATAAAAAATAAAACGTTTAAAAAAAAAGATGATGTTAAGTGAAATGAATCCCAAGATAGAGACACAAGTGTTTTTTTTCTTCCTTGCTACTGTTTCTAACCTATTTATAAGATACCAGGTGATCTTTTTGTTGCTTTGTATGTCCCTCCCCCACAGTATAACCCCTGTTTTCACTGTATTTGATATTGGTATAATTTGGAGAGGGAAGGGAAAAAAATTGTTTAAATAGGGGTACAAGTTGACCCATTGCAACAATAAGATGTATAAAACTCTATGTTGGAAAACAAACTTTACAATTGAGGAGGAGAAGGAAGGGTGGGAGGGGAGAATGTAGTTATGGAGGTGGGAGGGAAGGGAAGGGAGGGGGAAAACAAAGGAGGAGGCAACATGCTGGATAAGAAATGTACACATTACCTTGCTCACCTGATTGTAACCCCTCTATACAGTATTTTCACAATAAAAAAACTTACTTAAAAAAAAAAAAAAGAAATCTAGTAACAACAGATGCTGGAGGAAATGTGGCCAAAAGGGAACCCTACTGCATTGTTGGGAGTGTAAACTTGTTCAACCACTTTGGAAAGCAGTATGGAGGTTCCTCAAAAGACTCCACATAGAACTCCCCTATGACCCAGCAATCTCACTTTTGGTCATTTACCCAAATGATCACAAAGAAGGTTATGCTCAAGCTACCAGCACAATGATGTTTATCACAGCATTATTTACCATAGCTAAGATATGGAACCAACTCAGAAGCCCCTCAGTAGAGAATGGGTCAAGAAAATGTGATATATATATGAATATCATATATATCACATTTTGGAATATTATATATATACATACGTTGGAATTCTATGCCTCCATCAGAAAGAATGACATCATCACATTTGTTAGGAAATGGAAAGACTTGGAAAAAATTATATTAAGTGAAGTAAGCCAGGCCCAAAGAAACATAGGTCCCATGTTTTCCTTTATTTGCAATAACTAGTATAAGTCTAAGCCAAGGAGAAAAAGGTCAAAAGCTATGTATATATGACCATATAAGATGATGTTAAGCAAAATGAACCCAAGATAGGGACACAAGTGGTTTTTTCTTTCTTGCTATTGTTTTTAACATATTTATAATGTACTATGTGATTTTTTTTGTTTCTCTCGTATGTTCCTCCCCCATGGTATAACCTCTGTTTTCACTGTATTTTTATTCTGGTGCCCTGAATCTTTTATACATATTTTCATAACTTGAAGAGGGGAAGGGAAATAACAAAATGCTGAAATAAGGATACATGATGACCCACTGTAACAATGAGATGTACAAGACACTATTTTGAAGATGAACTTTACAATTTGGAAGGGAGGGAGGAATTAAGGAGGTGAGGAGGGAAGGGTTGGAAGAGGAAAAACAAAGGAGGAGGTAACAATGCTCAATAGGAAATGTACTCCTTACCTTACTCATGCAACTGTAACCCCTCTGTATAGTATTTTTACAATAAGCAACATATAAAAAACACACCCACAATACACATACAAAAGTTAATGACATCACCTATCAATATTCCTTGGCAAAATCACAAATAAAGTGAAACTCCTGGGCATCTACCCCATATACCACAAGCCAGGATATCGAAAAGACACTTACACATCTATGTTCATTTTTGCACTATTCCCAATAGCCAAGTTGTAGAAACAACCCAGTTATGCTACAGTAGATGAGTAGTTCCAAAAATGTGTTAAGTACTAGAAATAATAAAATTACGTCATTTTTGCAGGGAAATGGATGGACCTAGAACAAATCAAGTAAGGTAAGCCAAGCAAAGAAAGATAAATGGTATATGTTTCTCTCATATTCAGATACTAGATCTAAAACATAGTATGACATGATCAATGATACTGGACTCTAGACATTCACACACAGTAAGACCAAAAGAAGATATTCTTAAGAGAGGAACACAAAGTCACAATGCCTATTTGCATCAAACTATACAAAATTATGTTTATTAAATTAAAAGAGAACAGAGATACAAGAATGTTTTCCCCTTATTATTTTTGTGCTTTCTTTGTCTTTTATTATGTTTGTTCGTTTATATGTCTTTGGGAGTGTAAAGGAAGCACAGAATTTGAGAAACAAAGGATAAACAAATGCAGCAGCGATATTCATTAGACACTATGTTGGAAATGAACTATGCAACTTGTGGATGGAGAAGCAAGAGAAAACCTGGTAGAGAGTGAGGGAAGGGTTGACATTGCCCAGAAAGAAATGTTCTCTTTACCTGACTTATGTAACTCTAACCCCTCATACATAACCTTTATAATAGCAATTTTAAAACTTTTTAAAATGCAATATGATAAATTGGGTAGAGGCTAAGGCAAGAAGTTTCAAGCTCTCTTGTCACAATAATATGTAAGTTAGTAACATATTTTGCATCTCAAGAATAGACAATAAAAATTTAAATAACAAAACAAAGGAGGAGGCTACAATGCCTGATAAGAAATGTACTCACTATCTTGCCCATGTAATTGTAACCCCTCTGTACAGTATTTTCACAATAAAAAATTTTAAAAAATTTAAATAACAAAAACTTTTATTAATAAGTAACTTATAAGCAACAAAGTTGAAGTATAAATTATAATTGTTCAATTACATAATTTTAGTAATATTCACAAAGTTGTGAATATCACCATGATCTAACGTTAGAACATTTTCATCACCTCCAAAAAGAACCTTCTATCCATTAGCAATTACTCATCGTTTATTTCTCTTCACATTTCTTCACAGCCAGAGACAAACACTACAATTCTTTCTGTTGGTGATGAGAGGACACAGAGTTTCAGTTGGACAAGAGAAATAATTTTTTACATCTACTGGCCAGCAGATTGACTGTACTCAGAGACAATGTCATGCACATTAGAAAATGCCTAAGACAGTAAACTCAAATCTATAATCCAAAATACAGAAAGAAAAATGAGCTGCTTTATTTAATCATTCTACTCCACATGCATACATCAAAATTTATATTGTACAAATAACCACATTAGGGGTTGTTGAGTAAAAATGATGTCAGTAAGAAGATATACATATATATATTAAGTGAACTTCAAACATTATAATACATTTTCAGCTAAATTTATTTAACACAAGATATTTTCATAAAGTAGAATCTGCTGTAATTCTGTTCCAGTAGAAATTATATGTCAAAAGTTGATATGCAAAAGGATCAATTTCAAATCATATGGGCTTCTAAGAGCAGGAGTTCTTGGGCATTAAACTTTAAATATCCAGAACGTGAATGCATTAAAAATATGTTTCATCTCTTATGGAATGTTTAATTTCCAAACTTAGGAATGTAGATTGGAGTTAATTATTAATTTTGACTGAAAAGTTTTTATAGTTGGCCTGATGAGAACATAATGAAAGTAGAGCTGAATGGTAGTTTTGAAATAATAACATGTAATTTATTCACTATTGTAAGGTAAATCTCAGTTGCAAATCCAGTTGCCAGAAAACAGAGAAGGCACATTTTGAAAAATCAAATCAGGGGGTCTTTATTAGAAAGTGAGAGTCTGCAGGTGGACCTTTGTCACAGAGACCTGCAGCCCTGCACAGCGCCTGCAGCAAGCTTTTAAGAATAAAAACCACATGCATGAATGGGGACAAAGCCCTAATATAAACAAAGGCACCAGGAACAGGACTTCCCCATTTGGGTCTAAACATGATATATTTGCATATGCTCTCTGGGGCTAAACAACATGATGCCTCTGCATATCCTCTAAAACACAGTCCACAGCTCTGTGGACTGAGTGAGGCATCTGCAATTCAAAGAACAGCCTCTTCCTGTGTCCAGCAGGACTCAGCCTTTCATGGCACGGTTCCCAGCTTGGGGCTCCTGGTGTGTGCTGGCAGAAGCAGCCTGCCCTGGCCTCTGCCCGGCCTCCCGCACCCTGGCCTCTGCCCTGGCCTCTGCCCGGCCTCCCGCGCCCTGGCCTCCAGTGCCCTGCCTCAGGCCCCCTCCTCCCCAGGGCTAGGAACCTACCTTGCAGAGAGCACTGAGACCGCCAACACATGACCTGAGATCACCAACACGTGACCTGAGACATCCATCATGAACAGGATGCTATCTGCCCTGCCGCTTGTATAGCTGGGAATTTACAGAAGCACTCCATCATGGTATATACATGGCCTAGATGGTATATACAGCAGTCCTGAAGACAAATAATTTCTATAAATATGTGTCTAAAAGGCTAATGCCTTCCACTTCTGGTACATTGTACCTATGACCTCATGAGGTATACAGTATAATTAAGTGACAAAGGAAGAGAAAACAAGGATCTGGTTTACAAATGGTTCTGCAGGCTCCGTGAATGCCAGGCCCTTTCTGAGACATCGTTAAAGGATAGCAATGAAAAGAAAGTCTCTCATTAGAACTTTGGGCAGGGCTTGTGGTTATCTGCTTCTGCTGATAGCAGAAATGGATGTGCAGTTACTCACTGATCCATGGGCTCTCACCAAGAATCTGATTTGATACAGAGTTGGAAGGAAAATGATTAGAACATTGGTAACAAATAAACCTGGGGAATGGGTAAATAAGTAGCCTCTGAATGGGTTTATGGGCATCTCCAAAAGAATGACTTCAGCAGAAGAGTAATAATCGGTGGGTAGCGTGGCTTATTTTTTGGATATTAATCAGCCTCTTTCCTTAGCCACTTCTGTCATTACCCAGTTGATCCCTTGCCACGCCTACTCCGGTGGAGTCTGCTTAGCATGGGAAACCTGCTTTCAGACCTGAGAATGGGGCTTCACAGAGACCTATCTCTGAGAATGGGACTTCACTGAAGTCTACCTCAGAGAATGGGGCTTCACAGAGACCTATCTCTGAGAATGGGACTTCACCGAAGTCTACCTCAGAGAATGGGGCTTCAAAGAGGCCTACCTCCTGGAAAGGCTGGCAAGCCCCTGGGAAAGATGTGTTTCTGTTCCTGTTTTTCTTTTCTTCACTGTATAGGAGTGCCTATTAATCTTTTACTGTTTCTGCTGCTCATTGTACTTACTCATGCTCAACGTTCCCTTATTCAAGGCTCTTTCTTAAGAGTGTTGACGACTCCAACATCTGATGAGTGTCTTAAAAATATGACTAACTCACCAGAGTTAAGTGCTACCCTGAAAGCCCCTCTTATGGAGGCTAGTAGACAAGTCATAAGTAAATATAAAAGTATTGGGGGTTTCATGACGTCACTTCAGCAGAAGGAATTGTTTGTAAGAGATTTACAAGAAGCTGTAGGTGCAGCTAGAGCAGAAAGAGTGTATGGCAATTGCTGGAAAAACTACTTAGGAGAAAGAACTTCCTGTTACTCTCTTTCATTTACTAAGAGACTTGCTAGATCTAGGCCTCCTTGGTGCTTACTATTAAAGAAGGAACAAGAAAGATCTTATGGGACAGTTAAGGCCTCTATAGAAAAAAGTAATGGTTAATTGGTGATAAACATCAAAACCCATTGTATTTCTTAAAAATAGAGGTAAAGCTGGAAACAAGTGCCTATCAGGCGACCAGCTGGTGACCACCTAAGAATTAAGCCCTGCAGCAAGATTGTGTAACCTTTTGCCCTGTCTCATGGAGACTTTTGCTATAAAAGCTTGTTATCCTCTGCATTAAATCGCACTCAGCATCCGCTCCTCTTGTGTGTGAGTAGTCTGTTTGCCATCTCCCCACCTATTCCAGTTCCTCCACTAGGTGTCCTCCGTCGTCCCTACAGAGCCGGTCCAGGCAATCCCTAAACAAGGTGACCATGGGGGTAAGAGGGCCCAGTAATGCCTTGGGCTCTGCTACAATGGATTTACACTCACCAAGGCTGACCCAGTTACAACCACTGCTGAGAGCCCAGTCAGCCAGCAGCAGTGACAGTGTCGAGTTCCACAGGTCAGGATAACCCATGGTGAGCAGCCAGCTGTCCGGTGGCAAGCTGACTATGTTACATGACTTCCAACATGGAAAGGGGAGTATTTTCTCATTACTGAAGTGGCACCTGCTTTAGATAAGGATTTGCCGTTCCTGCCCACAACATTCCTGATGTCATTGAGCTTATATTAGCATTTAAATATTATTACTTTCACATCATTGGGTTGAAGTTATTGAACATCAGGAGAAAGGTTAACCTCCTTCAACGAATTTGTCTTGTCTTCTTGTGCATCTTTGGTTGCACACAGGGTAGCAACTGAAGTGACACTATCCCTTATTCGTATCTTTATTTAACATTATGGCTTTAGGAGGTGCTAACTGGTGCCACATGGTGGGCTTGTGATGGGTAATTTTAGGTGTCAACTTGACTGGTTAAGGAATACATGGAAACTTGGTACTGCGATATTTGGGGGTACACTTGTGATGACATTTCCAAAGGAAATTAGGGTATAAGTCTGAGTGAGTAGGTGGGGAAGACCCATATCCTCAAAGTAGGCAAACATCAGTCCATCCTCTGAGATTCAGGAACCACAGAAATAAAGATAGAAAAGCTGCCCATGTGTCTATCTCCTGGAGTGAGAACATATTCTGCCTCTTCTTCCTTGGACATGAGAACTCCAGGCCCACCCTCTCTGGGGACTCAGCATGGATAATGCATAGACTTTGCCAGCATCCATCATGGTGACAGATTAAAAGTGCAAATTCCATTATGTCACTACCATGTTCATTATCATGAGTATGTTTTTCTCCATTAGACTTGAACTTGGAAAGATATTAAGTCTTCACCTGCTGAGAGCCATAGCACAGGAGTAACTTCAGAGTAACTCTAATAAGAGAAAAGCATTGAAGAGAGATATATAAATCTTAAATCATGGTGATGTAAGAGGCTAAAAAATCTAGCTCTTGGAATTTTCTGTTGCATGAGATAGTAATTGTCCCATTTTACTTTCTTACATCTTTCCAGAAGTGGAGGTGTTACTGATTTAGTCAGCTTGACATTAGTAGAGAAAAATACCTGAGATTTGTCTCACACTTCTGGAGATTCAATTCTAAGACTGGGCAGCCGCACTGATGTGGGCCTGTGGTAAAAGCAACACTTCCTGGTAGGCGTGCATGTATCTACATGTGAATCTTGAGTCAGGAAAGAGAAGAGACAGAGGGGGAAAGGGAGGAAGGGAGGGAGGGAGGGAGCCTTACAATCCCTTCTGACATCACAACTTCAATGACCTAAGGAGTTCACCTAAGTTCCCACCCCTCAATATTGCCACCCTAGGGACCAAGTTTTCCCGTGATGACTTAAGAAGAGCACTCATCCAAATCACAGCACTTTTTCTATCTGTCACTGAAAGTCCCTATGGATGAATTCAAAGGCCATCTTAACTCAAGTTCTGAAGATTTGGGCACTTAATTTTTCTTATTTCCTAATAGTCTTCCCTTCTATTTAGAATGTCTATATATGACTTAAAAGTTCAGGTATGATTTTCAAATTTTGTGAAATAAATACTAATAACGCTATCATTTAGCCAACTAGAAATAATATACATTGAGAGCAATTCCAGAGTTTTCCATTGATTCAGCCAGATTCCTTCTATTTTCCTGATAAAGACAAATGATGTACTACAAAGATAATCTTTCTTACAGATTGTCTGAACTTAAGAAAAACTTCCCAAATGCCCAAACTTAAATAATAATTTGCTTCTGGATCCTTTTTTTTTTCAATTATTTTTATTTGGTTGAACTTCTGGGGACTGAACCCACAACCTATTAAGCAAGTGCAACACCACTGAGCATTTCCCAGCTTAGACTCCTAGTAAGGTAGAAATAAATGCAGTCACTTATGTCTTATTCATTGAATGTTTTAAATAATGCTTAAACAAGGTCCAAAAGTTCATGTATATCAGAGTGCCAGTGGCTCACACCTGTAACCTTTCTACTCAGAAGGATCATGGCTCAAAGCCAGCCCAGGCAGACAATTCTGAGAGACTCTTACTTCCAATTACCAGCAAAATGCCAAAAGTGGCTCAAGTGGTAGAGCACTAGCCTTGAGCAAAATAGCTCAGGGACAGCACCCAGACCCTGACTTCAAGTCTGAAGACCAACACACACACACACACACACACACACACACACACACACACACACAAACTACTGTCTTCTCAGTTTCCACATTCAGATCAAGTAGCAATTAATTGTTAATAATTATTGATTGACCTGGCAGCATTGTTTGATTTGATAATTAACCCAGAATAAGGTTTGGTCCACTTACAACTTTCACCAAAGTAAATATTTTCAATTTAACCTCGTCAACTCAACTTACCAATTGCCAAATAAATGCATTAAAAAAACAGAAAATTGCTATGTAACTGTACTGGAGGTTAGTTACAAAATCTCAAGTTAATTTGTGTGATTGATCTGACTGACATTTCTGTGAAAAGATCCCAGCAGTGCCATCTGGTGGGCACAGTTCATAGTGCATCTGAATAAAAGTCACCTCTAAACTTCACATGTTAACTAAATCTGGTATTTTGTGAGACTTAGATTTCATGACCATTTGCTGAGTGAAATCATATGTTAAAATATTGCACAAGTACACTATTCTTTTTATTCTCTTCTTTGATATTTACCAAATTTGGTCATTCTTGTCAGAGAACTCGTTCTCATCATTGTCCCAGTTATCCCTAGTGTGAAGGAAGAAAATTTCTTAGAGATGACTGAGAATGGCATTTGTCTTCAAGACAACTTAGTCAAGGATATATCGTGGTAGCCACTTTGTGTCTATTCAGATGTTAGTGTAGATTGCTATGATGTCATTTTGATATCTAATTCATAGCAAATCAAAGTACTATTGTGTTGCTCTGGTTAAAGTACTAGCCAAGAATAATATGTTCTAACACATGTGTTTAATAGAATTCAGAACAGAACTACTGCATCCACAAACTATAACTGTGAGGCTAATGTATGTAAAGAATCTGTACATCAATATGAGCTGAAGGAACTATAAATCATAAGGGTATATTGCTGGGGTGAAGGTTGTAACACATCTATCTGGCTAACTAATGCAATAATCTTCTTTGATCTCTCCCAATAAATGTTTGTAGTTTCTCAAGACAAATTGTTTAAATGGTATCTTGCCTTGCAAACTAAATATATTATAATGGAAAAATTATTAAAGATATCAAGGAATATGGGTAAAATATCACTTTACAAGATTGTCCTAGAAACCAGAGAAAGCACAGTTTAAATATATCTATAGAGATGGGAACAGATTTAGGAAAAGTCCTTATATTTATTCTCTTTTATGCTAGGTTATGTTTACCAAACTTAATGGGAATATTTCCACTGAAATAAATCAATTATAACTTTCAAGGATTAAAGAATACCAAATGTCATCTAGAAGCTACAAACAACCCTTCTAAATAGATACGGAGAAAATGAGGCAAGGCTAAGGGCAAACGTACTTCTCTATGGAAGGAATTGAAATTGTGCTTGCCCGTAGACCACAGTTGCTTTTACTGTCTAAACTCTAGGGATTAAACAATGCTAACATCTACCCAGGAGTTTCATGTGTATGTGTGTGATACAAGTATGGAAACTTAAATGCCCATCTCTGACTCTACAGTTCTTCACATTTAATGCACCACTTAAAAAGAGTTTCAAGCTTGAGAGGCATTGTAATCATTTACCCAGGAGTTTCTGAAGCTTAATTCTAATTTTGTTCCTTTCTAAATTAACTTTTTAATAAGGCCCCAGGAGACTGATTAAAATTGTGAGATATTTTACTATGGCTATATTTACAGTAATGCGCCGCAGGATACAAAAGTTTCACACCACCCTTTGGGAATCCTGTGATTGCCCTGGTATGACCTGCAACCAATTATGGCAAAGTACAGAAGTAAGGGTGGAGAAGTTAGGTTCCCAGTACTGTAGTTGTACCTTGAGACCAATGGTGTCCCAACTCACATTAACCTCAAGGACATGACCTCGTTTTTTAGATGTCTCTAACAGTTTACTGTAGAAATGGAGTATTCACTGAAACCTCCTGTGGGAATCACACTATTTGGAAACCATGAAATCAAAACTAGTGCTAAACACACTTCTTGGAGAATGACTTCATCTTTCAAAGATAAATGTAAATATTCTCTATGGGTTAAGGATAATGAATGTCAATAGTGGGGAGTTCTGTGTAAGTTTCTGCTTTTGTCTCCAGTGTTTGCTGTTTAAGATGTAAAACTCTATTAAGTATAGACTCTAGAAAGCACCTTAAACACTTTTTAGGTGGAAAAATATCTTAAAAGGATTATCTCCTCTTCCATTATTAAAATGATATTCTCTTGTAAAAAAAGAAAGAAAGAAAGAAAGAAAGAAAATGTTCACCAAAAATGTCCTCATCAGTTTCACAAATCCTTAGATTTCAAGGGGAAATAAGTAGTCAATAAAAAATATTCCTATTTTTATTTACCAGGGGAGGGATTAGACAAAAAATGGTAGGGAGAAATGCAATCATATTTCATGCATATCCTATGAAACTATGAAAAATGAGGGAAGGAGTGTAGATGGGAGGGATGTGGGGAGAATAATGAAGAGGGTGATATCAATCAAGATGCATTGCACTTACACATTGATATGTTGAATGATAACCCCTTTGAAGACTTAAGGATGATTTAAATGTTTTTAATTTAAAATTTTCTCTAATCTAAATACAAGAAGGTATTGTGAAAACAAATGGATAATATTTGGAAAAAGGGAACACTGTGTGCTTGTGAATTTGTATTCACAAGAAGTTTAAATATGGGCTAATCATTCTACATTTTGGAAAGTTTTCATTTTGAAGTTGGAAGAATTCCAGCTTACATCACAGAATCTTTGTTATGAAAGGATCTTCTAAATTAGAGAAATTATACAAACTAATGCATACATTCTTATATCCTTCCTCAGAATGACCTATATTCAATTCAAATGAATTGGTAAAACCCAGATTCAAATAAATTGATAAAACACAGTTCAAAGTTCTCATTATAATCTTCTCTGCATGTAAAAACAATTTATCATCATTAAATGAGTTTCAAAACTTACCATGTATTTTTCCCTCATCTTGTTTCTTGTTTCAATCAACAATAAGGAAATGGTTCTAAAAACATATCATTCTGGCCAAGTACATAGCTTAGCAAGAAAATAGAAATCTCACAGAATGCAACAAGATTTTTACTAACTATGCAGCAGACGAGGGTCTCATATCGAAAATATACTTAGAGCTCAAAAAATTAAACTTCCCAAAAATAAACCCTCAAAGAAACAACAATCCCATTAATAAATGGGCTAAAGACTTAAAGAGAGACTTCCCAGAAGAAGAAGAAGTAAGAATGGCCAATAGACACAAGAAGAGATGTTCAACATCTCTGGCCATCAAACAAGTGAAAATCAAAACGACATTGAGATTTCACCTCGCCCCAGTTAGACTGGCCATTATCAAGAAAACTAACAATAATAGATACTGGCAGGTATGTGGCCAAAAGAAAACTACTACATTGTTAGTGAGAACTACTACATTGTTTGTTCAACCATTCTGGAAAGCAGTGCCTCAAAAAACTAAACATAGAACTTCCCTATGACCCAGCAATTTCACTCTGGGCATTTGTACAATAGACCACAAACGAGCACACACTTAAAGCTACCAGAACAACCATGTTCATTGCAGCATTCTTTACCATACCCAAGATATGGAATCAACCCAGATGTTCCTCGGCAGATGAATGGATTGAGAAAATGTACAATATATACACAATGAAATTCTATGCTTATATCATAAAGAATGATATTGCACAATTCATAAGGAAATGCAGAGACAGAAAAAATTATATTAAGCAAAGTAATATGGACCCAAAGAAACATAGGCTGCATGGTTTCCCTCATTTGTTGTAACTAGAATGTGCCTATCAATCTACACGTAAACACACTGGATGTTAAAAGACAAAAAATATACTTGGACATGATACATTATACAGGTCTCCAGACATTCACACAGCGAAACAAAAAGAGGATATTCTTAGGAAAGGATCACAAAGGTTTAATAGCTATGGAATATGATCATATAAAATAATGTTTATCAAAATGAATTCCAAGAAATGAGAACATGAGGTTGCATGTTATTTTGTGTATTGGGTTTTTCTTTCTCCTATGTTGTTGATTTTGATTTCTGTACCTTTTGTCTTGTATGTAAGTTGATCTGTTTTGAGGAGAGTAGATGGGAACACAGAAATGGTGGGACACAGGATGAATAAACACAGCAGTGATATTCGCTAGTCACTATGAAAATGAAACTATCTAACTTGTGAGGGTGAGGGTGAGAGTCAGGAGGGAAAAAACTGGTAGAAAAAACAAGGGAAGCCATGACAATATTCAAAAAGAAGTGTACTCATTATCTGACTCATGTATCTGTAACCCCTCTGTACATCACCTTTACAATAATAAAAATAATTTTTTAAATTAATCATTCTTAGCAGCATCAAGATATTATTGATTATAAATAAAAAATTATACAGAATAATACCTATTTATGTCTTCCACTGGCAAAGAGAAGAAACTTTTAATGAGAAAACACAGGAAATAATAAAACTTCAGTAAGTATTTGTTACCTAAGTATTATTTGCCATTCAATAAATAAGTTGCATTTTCCCCAAGATATTCATCAGAGTTTTAAGTTTAAAAGTAACACTTATGAGATAAAACTATAGGATAAAGATTACATTTTCTGAAAAAAATCATAAGAAAATCAGAAATGAGTTGCAAAAAGAAAGAAGAAAACACATGTGGAAGCTAGAACTAGTTTATCAATGTAGAGTAAACACTTAGGGGCTGTATGCAAGTGTCTACAAATATATTAACAGAAATGTGGTATTTTTAGGCAGGAATTCAGTTGGCATAATTACTTAGAAAGGTTAACTCACAGTCAACAAAATGATTACCAGGAAATGGGTACTCAAAAGATAAGGTACAGTAGGGTTAAGAGTAGGGAGATAGACGAATAAAGAAAGGTAGTAGATGAGGAGAATATTATATTATACTATTCTATATTATTATTATAAAATACTATAAAATATGAATATATTACAAAATTAAGAATACTGAGGGGAGGTAAGGTTGGGAGGGATGGGGAAAAATATGAAAGGGATGACATTGATCAAGTCACTTATAAACAGATTTGATGAATGCTAACTTCTTTGTACAATTATTAAATAACAAAATGAGTGAATGAATAAATAAATAATTTTAAATCTCTGAAAAAAAAGAAAGAAGAAAAAAAGAAAAAGCCATCAAGTCTGAAAATAAAAGGAGATTATATTCACTACACTGGGCTGGGACTACGGCTTAGTGGTAGAGTATTTGCCTAGCATGCATGAAGCCTTAGGTTTGATTCCTCAGCACCATATAAACAGAAAAAGCCAGAAGTGGCTCTGTGGCTCAAGTGGCAGAGTGCTAGCCTTGAACAAAAGAAGCTCAGGGAGAGTGCCCAGGACCTGAGTTTAAGCCCTAGGACTGGCAAAGAAAAAAAAATTCACTAGACTGCTGTTAGCAAATAAAACATGGTGTTTTAGATAAATATATAATAATTTTATAAAGTAATGTGTACAAATTATAAAATACTATGAATTGTAAGTGCTTTATTTCATATAAAAATAAAAAAGCAAATTCAGAATTCAAGCAAAGGAAGAACAAAGAAATGTTATGGCTGTCAGCATTAAAACATTTACTTCCCCTGAGTATTGCTCTCACTATTTTGCATTTCAGATAGAAGGAAAAGTCCTAAAGTTGGAAAGGACGGTGAACAAGATACTATACTTGCTAGCAGTACAATATAAAAACAAAGTCACAGAGACTGAAGATGCTTGAATTCTACAATGATTTTCTCAGTTGAATCACACATTTTTATCATGCTTATTATTTTTAGTTGTGCGGGAAGTCTTTTATTGAACATGTCCATGTGTGTATACAGTAAGTCTTGATCAGGGTCACCCCTTCCACCATTTTGTTTTTCTCCCTCCTCTCATTCTCTCTCTCCTCTCTCCCCTCTCTGCTTCTTCCCTCTCTCCCTCTCTACCTCTCCCCTCTGCTTCTCTCTCCTCTTTCTCTCTCTTCCTCTCACTCACTCTCTCCCCCTCCCTCTCTCTCTGACTCTGAGTTCTTATCCTATATAAATGGCACGGGCATGGAAGACTGCTCTCCTAACTCAAGTGTTCTTTCTTCTTAGGATCCATAAGTAGTAAATTTTTAACTTACTGTCTGTTGTAATAGTGAATAGAACCTGAGACTTTCATTGGAAAAATCAAGGAGACCCAAGTCCAAGTGTTTCTGTGATGCCAGGAAGAATAGAAGGGACAACACCTAACATGAGAATTATGGACAGAGAGGCATCAACTGGACACAGGTCAGACAATAGCTACAAGACAATCTGCCTGTGTTAAGCAAGAAGGGAAGTAGATATTAGCCATCTTCCAAGTAAAGGAAGTAGTCCATGTAAGACTACTTACCCCACCTGCAGATCCAATTCAGCTTTCAAGAAAGATGGCTTTGCTAGGCAAAGCCATGGCTCTTGCCTGTAAACCTGGATACTCAGGAGGCTGAGATTTGAGGATCATGGTTCAAAGCCAGCCCGGGGAAGAAAACTCCGTGAGACTCTTATCTCCAATTAACTACCTGGAAACCAGAAGTGGTGCTATGGCTCAAGTGGTAGAGTAGTTGCCTTCAGCTGAAGAGTTCAGGGACAGCGCCCAGGTCCAGAGTTCAAGCCCCACAGCCAACAAACAAAGAACGAATAAAAGGAAAGAAAGATGGTTTGCTATATATATATACATTTTTAGTGTGTGCCACTCCTGAGGTTTGAATTCAGGACCTGGCCACTATACTTGAACATATTTTATTTGCCAGTCAAGGGGCTTAACTCAGAGCCTGAGTGCTGTCCTTGAGCTCGTTTTACTTAAGGTTAGAACTCTACTAGCACTCTAATTCTTTGAGCCACAGAACCACTTCTGGCTTTCTGGTAGGTATTAGAGATAAGAGTTTCACAAACTTTCCTGCCCAGGATGGCTTTGAATGCTGATTCTCAAATCTCAGCTTCCTGAGTAGCTAGGATTTCAGATGTGAGCTCTCTGGAGAATTTTTGTTAATACATTTTCATTGCAAAAGAAGGAAATATTCTACTAATCCTACCAGTGACTAATAAAATTACCTACATTAAGTAAATAAAAGTTATAATAAGCTGGGTGCTTGTGGCTCACACCTATAATCATAACTACTCAGGAAGCTGAGGTCTGAAGATAGTGGTTTGAAATCAGCCTGGGCAGAAAAGTCCTTGAGACTCTTATCTCCAATTAACCAGCACAAAACTGAAAATGGAGCTGTGGCTCAAGTGGTAAGGTGCTAGTCTTGAACAAATAAAAAATCTAAACGAATTTTGAAAAAAGCAAAATACACATGTAGACACAGATTCAGATAACACATAAAAGAATCCATGAATCTGAGGGACTTTCAAGTTCTTTCACTACTGCAAGCAAAATATGTCCCAAGAACTCTTTATATATTTTTACATAAAGATAAATTTTAAAATAATAAATTTAAATGATTAGATTAAGTGTGATTGCAAAATGATTTCATGGCTTTTAAATAATACTTTTTCAATAGTAGATACATAAATAAAAAAGTTATAAAAACTTACAAATTGATGTTAGAGTATCAGAGGCCTAGAGAGCATTAATCACAAGGGACAATTATATTCAAAAAGGAAGGAAGGAAGGAAAACAAAAAGAGAGAAAAAGAAAGAAAGAAAGAAAAAATGCCCTCTTTTAATGGTAAAATACTATCTTGTCCAAAATCTGTCATGATTAGTACAGGGAAAATAAGAATTGTTCTGTCTTGACTCTAAACTTAAGCACAAATCTAAATAAAATTCAGTGAAATTCTGCATCTCAAATCATACACATTAACATACAATATGCTTGTATCTTCTGTTTGCTTTTTTTCTAAAACAGAGGTGACATAAGACATTTTTAGTGAGAATAAAAACTGAGAGAAAAGGAAAAGCAAAGCTGACTCTGTGTGTGTGTGTGTGTGTGTGTGTGTGTGTGTGTGTGTGTGTGTCTTGAACTTAGAGCCTGGGTACTATTTCCTTAGTTTTTTTGTTGTTGTTGTTGTTTAAGGCTGGCAGTCTTCCACTTGAGCCACAACTCCACCTCTGGCTTTCTAGTACTTAAATGGAGATAAGTCCCACAAACTTCCCTGCTACAAACCTCAATTCTGAGATCTCAGCCTTCTGAGTAACTAGGAATACAGATGTAAGTCAGCACCCAACAACAATTGCAGTTTTTTCCAACTACTCTGACCAAAACGATATGATGGAGGAAGGAAGCCAAGTAACTGGCACATACTTTGTGTTCTTTTTGTTATTGTAAAGATGATGTAAGAAGGGTGACAGTTATGTAAGTCAAGTAATGAGTATATTTCTTTTTGAACAGTGTCACCCCTTCCCTCACTTTCTCTCAATTTTTCCCTTCCAACACCCCCACACACAAGTTGTATAGTTCATTTTCGATATGGTATTGAGTATGTTGAGCATGGTTTGCATAATGGACACCAGATGGCAGCAAACTGCAGGTAAGTCTAGGGTTTGCTTCTGAAACACCACCCCCAGAAATCAGATATTGATACATCCTTTGTTGCCCAAATTCACATTATAGTAATATTCTCACTTAAAGAAATGAATATTTTGAAACCTTTTTTATCATGTTGAAGCAGAAGTTTTGAAGGTTAGGATTAATTAGTAAACATAAAGCATAAAGCTGAGGATTTGGCTTAAGTGCCTTCCTAGAAAGTGCAAGGTCCTAGGTCCAAACCCCAAACCCACAAAAAAAGAGACATACATTATTAAAAAGTTTTAATCGAATTATTAATATGATGGAATGAACTGATAGAGAAGAAAATTCACTGTGTCATCTCAGCAGACAACAAAAAAGCATTAGATATAAACAGGGAAATAAGTTAATACCCCTCAAAACCATCCCAATCCCATGACATGACCGTGCAAATGTTTTAAAAGTATAAGCCAGGTGCTGGTGGCCCACACCTGGAATCCTAGCTACTCAGGAAGCTAAGATGTGAGGATTGTGGTTCGAAGCCAGCTTGGGGAAAAAAAGTCCCTATGAGACTCTTTTCTCCAAGGAACCACTCAAAAACTAGAAGTGGGGGGGAGGGGAAGATGGGAAGGGAGGGGAAGATGGGAAGGGATGGGAAGGGGAAACAAAGAAGGACGCGACAAGGCTTGATAAGAAATGTACTCATTACCTTGCCCATGTAATTGTAACCCTCTTATGGTATTTTCACAATAAAAAAAGAAAAAAGGAGAATTTTGCTGGGTACAATATTCTTCTTTGATAGTTGTTTGTCTTTAGGGCATGGCATACATCATTCCAGACTCTTGTTACTTTAATTGTCTCTGCTGAGAAATCAGAAGTTATTTTGATTGGTTTCCCTTTATAGGTGATTGATTTTTTTTCTCCTTGACAGCTTTAAAGATCCTTTCTTTGGTCTGAATTGATCCTGTGGGGATTAAAATGTGACAGTGTAATGTTCTGTTTACAACGAAAGGTCAAATAAAAACCTTCCACAGCAAAGAAAAATCTAAACAATATATATCCACCAAATCATCCCTACAAAAGATACTTAAAGATGTCCTACACATAGAAAACCAACAAGAGCACAGTAAAGCCCAAGAAACAGCCCCCAAACAGAGAATACAAGAATATTAGGAAGAACCCAATTGTCAAAGCCCCCAAGAAGGTGGCTAACATGGCAGGAACTACCAAACACTTCTCAGTCTTAACTCTCAATATTAATGGACTTGGGCTGGGAAGGTGGCTCAGTGGTAGAGCGCTTGCCTAGCATGTATGAGGCCCTGGGTTCGATTCCTCAGCACCACATAAGCAGAAAAAAAAAAAGCCAGAAGTGGCACTGTGGCTCAAGTGGTAGAGCGCTAGCCTTGAGCTGAAGAGCTGAGGGATAGTGCCCAGGCCCAGAGTTCAGGCCCATGACCAGACCCAAAAGAACATATTTTTTTTTAATGGACTTAACTCTCCAGTTAAGCAACATAGACTGTTTAGTTGGATCACAAGGCAAGATCCTTCTATCTGCTGCCTTCAAGAGACACACATTGCCCACATCCTGAAAGTGAAAAGCTACAATAAAATCTATGAAGCAAATGGCCTCCATAAACAGGCAGGAGTTGCAATCCTAATATCAGATAAAATAGACTTCAAATTAAAATTAGTGAGAAGAGATAAAGATGGTCATTACATACTAATTAAGAATCTCTCCTGTTATGATTGGGCGGGAGGGAGGGGGGAGGCTGGGAAGGGAGGTGAAGGGTAAACAAAGGAGGAGGCTGCAATGCTTGGTAAGAAATGTATGCATTATCCTGCCCATGTAATTGTAACCCCTCTGTACAGTATGTTCTCAAATAAAATAAAATAAAATTTAAAAAAAAAAAAGAATCTCTCCTTCAGGAGGATATTACAATTCTAAATAACTATTCACCAAATAACAGAGCACCCAACTTTATCCAAGAAGCACTACTTTCCCTAAAATCACACATAGATCCAAATACATTAATTGTTGGGACTTTAACACACCACTATCCCCACTGGATAGGTCAACCTGGCAAAAACTCAACAAAGAAACCTCAGACTTAAACAACTCCTTAGAGCAACTAGGTTTAACAGACATCTACCAAATACTTCACCCAGCAGCATCAGAATACATGTTCTTCTCAGAAGCACATGAAAATAGACCACATTTTAGGTCACAAAGCAAATTTGTCCAAACTCAGAAACATTGAAATTATGTCCTGCATTCTCTCAGACCACAAGGACCACATGGACTTACAGCTGAATTCTGCAAGGTCTTCAAAACGTAACTCACACCAATACTCCTCCAACTCTACAATGAAATTGAAAGTGAAAATTCACACCAAACTCTTTTATAAAGCCATCATAACCCTCATCCCAAAACCAGGCAAGGACTCATCAAAGAAAGAGAACTATAGACCCATTTCTTTGATGAACATCAATGCAAAACTTCTCAACAAAATTTTGGCCAATCAATTTAAACAACTCATCAAAAAAATCATACACCACAATCAAACAGGATTCATTTCAGGGATGCAAATCTGGTTCAATATATGCAAATCAATTAATATAATTCATCACATCAACAAGAGCAAGGATAAGAACCACATGATTATCTCAGTAGATGCACAAAAAGCACTTGACAAGATCCAACACCCCTTTATAATGAAAGCTCTGGAAAAATTAGGAATCCATGGAACATTCCTCAATATAATAAAGGCTGTGTATGACAAACCTACAGCCAGCATTATGCTTAATGGTGAAAAACTAAAGCCATTTCCTCTAAATTCAGGAACGAGATAAGGATGCCCACCTTCTCCACTTCTCTTCAATTTAGTATTAGAATGCCTAGCTACAACAGTAAGACAAGATGCAGACATAAAGGGGATCCAAATAGGAAAGATGAAGGAAAACTCTCCCTCTTTGGACATGATCTTGTATTTAACGAACCCCATGAAATCCATTCCCAAGTTACTTGAGCTGATCGGAAACTTTGGAAAAGTGGTGGGGTATAAATCAGAAATCAATGGCTTTCCTGTATGCCAGTAACGATAAGAGAGCTGAAATTTATATATAGACAAGGGCTATATACAAATTCAATGTGATTCCTTTCAATATCCCAACCTCATTCTTCAGTGAAATAGAAGAAGCAATCCAAAAATTCATATGGAACAATAAAAGACCCTGAATAGCAAAATAATTTCTTAGCAGAAAGAACAGTGCTGGAGGAATATCAATACAAATTTCAAACTCTACTACAAAGCCATAGTAATCAAAACAGCTTGGTACTGGCACAAGAACAGACCTGAGAAACAATGGAATAGAACTGAGGACCCAGAAATGAACCCACAGACCTTTAGCCACCTAATCTTTGATAAGGGAGCTAAAAGAATAGAATGCAAGAAAGACAGCCTCTTCAGTAAATGATGCTGGCAAAACTGGTTAATCACCTGTAGAAAACTAGAGCTAGATCCTTATAGATCACCCTGCACCAGAATCAACTCCAAATGGATCAAAGACCTCAGAATCAAAGCAGACGCTCTGAAAACATTATAGGATGGAATAGGAGAAACTGTAGGGCTCCTTAGCACAGGCAGAAATTTTCTTAACAGAGACCCAGAAACACAACAAATCAAAGAAAGGTTGGACAAATGGGATGGCATGAAGCTACAAAGTTTCTGCATGGCAAAGGACATGGCTAGCAAGATCAATAGAAAGCCCACAGATTGGGAGAAGATCTTCACTAGCAATAAAATAGACAAGGGTCCCATATTTAAAATACACTTAGAACTCAAAATATTAAATCCCACTACGACAAATGCTCAAAGAAACAACTGCCTGATAAATAAGTGGGCTAAAGACTTAAAGAGAGACTTCTCTGAAGAGGAAATAAGAATGGCCAATAGAAATATGAAGAAATGCTCATCTTCTCTAGCTATAAAAGAAATGCAAATCAAGAGAATATTGAGATTCCATCTCACCCCAATTAGAATGACTATAATCAAGAAATCTACTAACAACAGATGCTGGAGGGGATGTGGCCAAAAGGGAATCCTACTGCATTGTTGGTGGGAGTGTAAACCACTTTGGAAAGCAGTATGGAGGTTCCTCAAAAGACTACACATAGAGCTCCCCTATGACCCAGCAAACCCACTTTTAGGCATTTACCCAAACAATCACAAACAAGGCCATACCAAAGCTACCAGCACAACTATGTTTATTGCAGCATTATTCACCATAGCTAAGATATGGAACCGACCCTGATGCCCCTCAGTAGATGAATGGATCAAGAAAATGTGATACACAAACACACAAACACACACACACACACACACACACACACACAATGGAATTCTATGCCTCCATCAGAAAGAATGGCATTGCCCCATTTGTTAGGCAATGGAAAGACTTGGAAATAATTATATTAAGTGAATTAAGCCAGGCCCAAAGAAACATAGGTCCCATGGTTTCCGTTATTTGCAATAACTAGTACATATCTAGGACAAGCAAAAAAGGTCAAAAGCTATGTACCTATAAGAGGATGTTAAGTGAAATCAACCCCAAGACAGGGACACAAATGGTTTTTTATTGCTTGCTATTTTTTTAACATACTTATAATACACTGTGTGATTTTCTTGTTTCTTTTGTATGTTCTTCACCGACAGTATAACCCCTGTTTTCACTGATGATTCTGGTGCCCTGCTTCTTGTATATACATTTTTATAATTTCAGGAGGGGAAGGGAAATAACAAAATACTGAAACAAGGATACAGGTTGACACATTGTAACAATGAGATGTACAAGACACTATGTTGAAAAAGAACTTTACAATTCCAGGTCAGGGAGGAGGAGGGAGGAGTTGGGGAGGTGGTGAGGGAAGGCATGGTAGGGAAAAATCAAAGGAGGAGGTAACAATGCTTGATAGGAAATGTACTCATTACCCTACTTATGTAACTATAACCCCTTTGTACAGTATTTTTACAATTAAAAAATATGGAAAAAATAAATTGCATTCATTTTCCCATCACATCTGTTTCATCATCCATATTTTGTACAACTGTGTGTATGTCAGTCCCGGAGTTTGAATTCAGGGCTTGAGTGCTGGTCCTGAGCTTATTTGCTCAAGGTTAGCACTCTACCACTTGAGCCACAGAAGCCTCCTCTTCTGGCTTGGAGGTAAGAATTTCAAAAACTTTCCTGCCCAGGCTGGCTTTGAACCTCCATCCTCAGATCGCAGCCTCTTGAGTAGCTAAAATTACAGCCATAAGCCTCTGGTACCTGTCTCGTTGTCCATTTTTACCTATGTTAATGCCGCTGAGGAAAGAACTTTTAAAATAAATCAGACCCCGTAAGCATTGAGAAAGATTCAGTGAGGAATTAAGCTTCACCTTGGCTGGGGAGGTTTTCCTTTGTGGCTTCAGTAGACAGCCATCTGACACTTCTCCAAAGTGTAATAAGAAGATGCAGATGCATCCTGTGCTTCCATGAACTTGACAAACTAATGTTTTCTTGTTTATTGACATATAGAGTTTATATTTTTATTTGTAAATTTCTGTTGACCTCATATTTCCATCTTTTATTTTATTTTTATTTTTAATTCAGTTTTTTGTTGTGAAAATACTATGCTTTGCCAGCACCATTTACTGAAGAGGCTGTCTTTCTTGAATTCTATTCTTTTAGCTTCCTTATCAAATATTAGGTGGCTAAAGGTCTGTGGGTTCATTTCTGAGTCTTCAGTCCTATTCCGTTGGTCCTAGGTATCTTCTTGTGCCTCATATTTTATTTTTTAAGTAGTGTTTATTTACATAAGTCAGCTCAACATAATCTACAGAAGACACAGTTCATATCATAAATCTGGGATGCATGACTTTACAATAACTTAATGGAAATCTAATCCTTTCTTTCTAGCTCCCAAGAACCCCCAAGACATATTTCATTATAAATAAAATAATAGACTACGTGGCTATTTTCAAGTGGGATCAGATAGCCCAAGACCATCCTGACTAAAGACCCAGACTCAGTTTTTCCCCCTGCAATGCCCTAACCCCGAATGGGAGACTCCCAAGTCATCAGGGAGGTTTCCAGATACTCGAGGGGGCCCATCACTCTCCCCTTCAAAGTCTACTATAAGATCAGGAAACTTTCCAGGAGATGTTCATCCCTGGATAATTAGACAGGAACTTGGTGTCAAACATCAGAAGTTTCCTGGTGATTCTTGTTGATCCAGGCTAAAGAGATGCCAACCTCATGCAGGGACTAAAAGGCAGCAGCACAGACCTCCGGCTAACTAAGGTTGTCATGGATGATACTGGTTGCATTGGTAGCTTCGTGACTACAGTGACTCCGTCTCTGCATCTGACATTACTGGATGGTTTTCTGCATATGGAGGGAAGAGTTGATGATGTTACTGATTTGTCTCGGAATTTGGGGGCATGGATCCTGGTGATCCTTGAACACTCTGTCCATGTAGAATGCCAGGAGGTTCTTGGTCACACAGCAGCTCACATCTATGGGCTTAATGCTGTGCAGACTTTCCAGTGTGGACAAGATGATGACCTTCTGAAAGATGTCCTTAATTTGCTATGGAAGGGAGCAGAAGGACAGACATAGGCAATGACATCTCCTGAGACACCAGGATGTCTCATCTTTCAAATGTTACAAACATTTCCTAGAAGAAATGACACGTCATTGTTGTATGAAAACAACTGAAATATGAGTAATTCTCTATTTAAAAAGATTATAAATATAAATATGTGTCAGTATTAAGAGTTGGTAACCAGACACAAATGACATCATGTACGTGTATATTGGGTAAATGTTAAAATAATGAGAAATGAAGACTAGATGCCAGCAGCTCATGCCTGCAATCCTAGCTACTCAGAAGGCTGAGGTCTGAAGATCTGAGATCTGCAGAAAAGTCCATGAGACTCTTATCTCTGTTTATCCACCAAAAAGCTGCAAGTAGAGCTATGGCTTAAGTGATAGAGTGCTAGACTTGAACGATTTAAAAAAAAAAAAAACTAAAGGACAGTATCTGGGCCCTGAGTTCAAGCTTCAGTCCCAATACCAAAAAATAAAGTGACATAACATCTGAAAAGTGACTGAGAAACAGAAAGACCACCCAAGGAGGAGGAGGAGAGAAGGAAACAGCTCAAAGCACCAACCCAGCTCCCCACAGGTAAGGGAGTACAAAGCCACAAACACACAGGAAGTCAGGTGGCCTGCTGACAGACTGGCCATCTTGGCCACAGGGCAGGCTGGCAGTTCTCCTAAATCTCAAATCTGGTACAGAGTTTTGGTATGACAGTGACCCCCTTCTACAAAGCAGGACAGCATTAGGAAAGAAATCCATTTGTCACTCTCCATATCTCAGAGAGATGTATAACTTGACATCATCTTGAGAGAAGGCCTATTATCTGAGACTTAGCTGCTCTGAGACCAGTGAACAAGAAAAGGCTCAAATCAAGGATTCTGAAGATACCATTCCACCATATTTGGTAGGGTATAGCCAGGAAAGACAGAGGTATGAACGAGGAAAACCAGAACAAGAGAGAAAGACACCAGGCCCACAGGCTGCAAAGGTCCCTGGGTCCAAGAAGAGCTCTAGGTAGGCCAAGAAAAGAAGCTTCTCAAGTGAATATGTTTGTTAATGCTGACAACTGATCCTTCACTAGCCTGTCCACCAGCCCACATGCAGCACCAGCCTGACATAGTTGTGGCTGTTACAATTTGTGTTCTCCTCTTTGAGTGGTATTGAAGATTAAATCCTCAAAAGAAGTTTCCTCACTGAGTCAAATAGACTAGTTGACTTTCTTTGTTTACTATTTGTCATTTTTTCTTCTTGGGGTGTGTGTGTGAGGGGGGGAAGAGAGAGAGAGAGTCATGGGGCTTGAACTCAGGGCCTGGGAGCTGTCTCTGAGCATTTTTGCTCAAGGCTAGTGTTCATTTAAACCGCAGTGCCACTTCTGGTTTTCTGGTGGTTAATTAGAGATAGGAATCTCACAGAATTTCTTGCCCAGGCTGGCTCTGAAGCATGATCCACAGATCTCAGCCTCCTAGGTAGCTAGGATTACAGGCATGAGCCACCAGAACCTGGCTACTCTCTTCAAATTTTCCATCACAAACTTCACACAGTGAAATCCAATATCCAACCAGACACTCAAGGCTGTAGTCCTAGCTACTTGAAAAGAAAAAGTTAAGGGATAATGGTTCAAGGCCAGACAAAGAAAAAGAAAAAAGTTGTCAGGATTCTATTTTAATCACAATTAGATAGGTAGGTCCCTACCTATCATTTCAGCCATAAGAATGTACAGGCTGGGTGTGGTAACACACACCTGTCATTGAGCCACAAAGGAAAGTGCACATAGGAGGATCACAGTCTAGTCTGGTCATGGTATTTTAAAAATCCCTATCTTGAAAATAATCAACACAAAAAATGATAAAGAAATGGTTTGAGTAGAATACCTGGCTAGCAAGTGCAAGGCCATGAGTTTAAATCCAATTACTGCCAAAAGAAAGTGTACAGGCTCTTTCATAATAGAAATCTTCAAAAAGCTAGGACTTACAGCCAGGTGCCAGTGGCTCATGCCTATAATCTAGCTACTTAGGAGGCTGAGATCTGAGGATAATGGCTCAAAGCCAGCATTAGCAGGAAAGTCCATGAGACTATATATACATATATATATATAGTTGTAAAAATATACAATTGTAAAAATTCAATACAGAGGGGTTACATTAACATAGCAAGGTAATGAGTACATTACTTGTCAATCATTGTTATCCCTTCCCTTCCTAATTGTTGTTCCACTATCCCTTCCCTCCTCCACCTCCCACACTCCTTCCTACCCCACCCTATTCCCCACTCCCCCTCCCAAAGTCTTAAAGTTCATTTCCAGTATACTGTCCTATACCCATTGTTGCAATGGGTCATCCTGCATCCTTGTTTCAGTGTTTTGTTATTCCCCTTCCCTTCCTCAGATTAGACATGTGTATATACAAGATGCAGAGTACCAAAATCAAGTACAGTGACAACAGAGGATGTACCATAGGGTAAAGAACATACACAGGAAAAAAATAAATAAATAAAATCACATGATACATTTAAAACAGTAACAATAAAGTCAGATGTCTTGTGTCCATATACTAGGGTTCATTTCACTTAGCATCATCTTATTTGGTCATATGTACATGGCTTTTTGTCTCCAATTAACCACCAAAAACCAGTGAAGCTGTGGCTCAAGTGGTAGAACACTAACCTTGAACAAAAAAGTTCAGGGGCAGCACCCAGGTTCCCACACACATACACAAAAAAAAGATTATAGGAAGAAGTAAAATTGTGTCTATTTGCAGTATACACACACACTCACACGCACGCACACACATATGACATATATACAAAAATCCACTAAATATCTTCTAAAAACTCAGACTATCAAATAAATATGCAAATATGAATTTGTGACAGTACTGAGGTCTTACCACAATATTGGAGCCACACCTCCAGACTGGAAATTATTCTACTCAGTAAATACATAAAAAAGATATTCATTAATGTTAGTCATCAGGGAGAAGCAAATCAAAATGACAGTGAGATGCCACTTCATACCCACCAGGATGACTAAAATTAATGATACAAACAACCTCGGTTCCCATCCATGGGTGAATGGGTACAAAGATTATAGTATATATGCACTATAACCTATGAAGCTTTATGCAGCCATAAAGAAAAGTGAAATTACATCAGTAAAATGGATAAAACTGAACATCAGCATACTAAATGAAATAAAACATACTCATAAAGACAGATATGAGGTATTTTCTCTCATATGTAAAATCTATATCTAAAAATAAACAAAAAGAAATAAATGTAAAACAAGACTATGACAAGGGAAGAAGAAGAGGATAAGACAGGGTAATGAAGATAAATATGATCAAAATATATGTGTGCGTGTGTCTGAAAACATCAATGTAATTGTCACTAAATTAAAGGATACAACAAAATAATTAAAGAATATAAAAAACAAATATCAAATATGTACTAATCCCACATGGTTGCTGATAGAATTTCCATGAATTGACAGAGCATAGCAACCTCAAAACACTTCCTAAAAAGTTTAACATTAAGGGACTGGGAAGGTGGCTCAGTGGTACGGTGCTTGCCTTGTATGCATGAGGCCCTGGGTTCTATTCCTCAGCACCATATAAGCAGAAAAAGCCGGAAGTGGTACTGTGGCTCAGGTGGTAGAGTGCTAGCCTTGAGCTGAAGAGCTGAGGGACAGAGTCCAGAGTTCAGGCCCCACAACCAACCAAAAAATAAAAAAATTAAACATTAACTAATTGACTCAATAATTCTAAGTCCTGATACCTACCAAAGAATATTAAGAATATATGAACCAGGTGCAAGTGGGCTCATGCCTGTAATCCTAGCTATTCAGGATGCTGAGATCTGAGGACTGTGGTTTGAAGCCAACCCAGGCAGAAAAGCCCCAGTGAGACTCTTATCACAAATTAACCACTCAAAAACCAAAAGTGGGGCTGTGGCTCAAGTAGTAGTACTAGCCTTGAACTCAAAGAGGCTTAGGGATAGCACCCAGGCCCTGAGTTCCAGGCCCACAACCAACAAAAAAAAATAAAGAATATATAAACTATACAACCTGTAGGGAAGAAGGGCTGGGAGGGAAAAAACTGGGAGAAAACAAGGGAAGAGATGACACTGTACTTACATAACTGTAACCCCTCTGTACATCACCTTTACAATAAAAAATAAATAAATTTTTAAAAGAATACATGTATATACAAGAACTTGAACCCAAATTTTCTCAGTGCTATGATTGAAAATAGTTAAGAAGTAGAAACAACCCAGTTCATCACCAGTGGATGAATGAGTAAACAAAATGTATTATGGCTATATAAATTATCATTTGACAATAAACATGGATGAGCTGCTGATACATGCTACAGCATGAATGAACCCTGAAACATTATGTTAAGTGGAAAAAAAACTCCTGTCACAAAAGACCATAGTCTAAAGTTTAATTCAAAGGGAAGGCCAGCACTGGCAATCCATAGAGACAGACTAGGGATCACTGATGCCATGCACCAACAGTATAGGGAATGGAAATGGCTGCATCTAGTTTTCCTCGTGGAGTGATAACAGAGTTCTAAAATAATACAATGGTGATCATTGCAAAAGACTATGAACACACTAAAGCAAATTATATTGTATTTCAAATGGGCAAATTTTATTCACCTTTGAAAACAAATCTTTATAACTTTTTAATGAAGTACTGAGAGCTCACTTATTAAAGTGATTTTATAGCTGGGCATTGGTGACTTGCACCTGTAATACTGGCTACTCAGGAGGCTGAGATCTGAGGATCATGGTTCAAAGTAAGTTTATGAGCTTCTTATCTCCAATAACCCACCAAAAATCTGGAAGTGGAGGTATGGATCAACTTGTAGAGCATTAGCCTTGAGCAGAAAAAGCTGTAGGAGGGTACCTTGGCCCTGAGTTCCAGGTCCAGTACTAGCACAAAAAAAAAAGTGAAGTCCAAAAACTTCATCCAAAGTGAAAAATACCAGAATCAAATGCATATTACCATAGAAATTCTTCCTAAATAAAACTCCAACAAAGCTGGGCGCCAGTAGCTCACGCCTATAATCCTAGCTACCATCGAACAAAATAAAAAAAAAAAAACCCTCCAAACAAATACTTTTAATATACAGAAATATTTCTAATTTCTTTTTTCTTTCCTTTTTCTTTTCTTCTTTTCTTTTTGTTGTTGTTGGTTGTGGGGCTTGAACTCTGGGCCTGGGTGCTGTCCCTGAGCTCTTCAGCTCAAGGCGAGTGCTCTACCATTTGAGCCACAGTTTCACTTCCAATATTTCTAATTTCCAAGGAAAGCTTGGAGCAGAGAGCATCATGAGACAGGACCTAAAGGACTTTTAAGTGCTGGCATGTCCTGATTTCATCATGGTGCTATTCACAGAGGTAATGACATTTGTCAAAATGTGTCAGACTATACAAGTGGGTCAATTTGTTGTATGTAAATTATTACCAAAACGTCTGTAACCCAGCCTTGACCCATATTACTCCTTCAGTAAGTTAAGAGTCCTCACACTTTCTACAAAGTGGACTTGACTTCCACAAAGGATCAGAGACATATTCACAACAGGACTGCAGGTCCAAAAGTCCTCAGGTTCCTGACTGGAAGGCAAATCTTAGTGATGCCATACCACATAACTAATAAAGTTTAAAACATACAACAAATTTCTAGTGAAATTTGTTACAATAGTGGAATGTGGAAAAGAATCTAAAGTACCAACTATAGGTGAAGAGCTGTAGCACTGAATTTTGAAATGGTGCAACAATGGGAAATTATAAATTTATAGCAATAAACTATAGCTACTACATTGAGCTTAAGTTGTATGAAAGTTAAATGACACATAATAATTAAGTTAAGTGGTACAGCACTAACCGTGAGCAAAAGAAGGTCAGGGACAAAACCTAGGCCCAGAGTTCAAGGCTCAGGCCCAGAAAAAATAATAATAATTAAACTAAAATAGATTGATGAATATTCATTTTAAATACTATGTGATATGGCTAGTACTTCAATATTTGGGCTTTTAAAAAGTTGATATTTGTACACTGTGTGTGTGTGTGTGTGTGTGTGTGTGTGTGTGTGTGTGTTGTATAAGCCAGTCCTGGGGCTTGGACTCAGAGCCTGGGTACTGTCCCTGAGCTTTTGTGTTCAAGGCTAGCATTCTACCAGTGGAGCCACAGATCTTCTTCTGGCTTTCAGGTGTCTCATTGGTTTTAAGAGTCTCATGGACTTTGCTGTCCTGGCTAGCTTCAAATTCCAATCCTCAAATCTCAGCCTCTTGAGTAGCTAGGATTACAGGCATGAGCCACAGGTGCCTGGCTGTACTTTTACATGTACATGAGTAAGTATATTTATAAGAGGAAAAGCAAGGGAGAATTTGTTCTAAAATATGCACATTTGCTTCCTTTTTAGCAAAGTTATTTCCCTTGGGGTTTTTTTGTCTCATATTTATTTTCTTTATCTTATTAAATCTGTTAGCACATAACATACATAATCTTTAAACTACTTGATAGGAATTAGCTAAAAGAAACCGGACTAATTTTTTCAATTAGATTTTGTTTTTAAGCAGTTATACAAAATGGTTTCAATTCTACAATACAGATTATGACCATAGATTTTGATCAGTGCCACCTGTTTCATCATTCGTCTCTAATTTTCCCCATCTCATCCCTCCCTACCCTCATTTAGATTTTTTAAATAATTTTATTATCTTTAAGTAGTTGTACAAAGTAGTTGCCATTCAACAAAGCAGTGTACGAATACAGTGTGCCTTGACCCATGTCAACATTCTCATTTAGGTTTATTCTTTCCATGGGTCTCTTTTAAATGATTCAGATGCTCTCTCCAGTCTCTGAAGGCTTTATCTCTACTGTTTATATGTTCAGTTTAAGGTAGGCATTTTCCCCCAAGTTTACTAGCAGGTGATTCAGTAGTAATAAATAGTGTGTGTGTGTGTGTGTGTGTGTGTGTGTGTGTGTGTGTGTGTGTGATGGTTTACTTCACTGAGAAAAACAAATTTCAAAAATGAAATCAGACAAAATGTTAGGCTCAGAGTACGTCATCAAATTAAAGTTTAAAACCCCTGAAACTTTTGGAACTATCCCAAATAAAATTCTTGCCAGTAAGTTGTTTAAGCATCGATCAGATACATGGAACTGTGTCATTTATAAATATTGTTCTCATTAAATAGTTTCACTGTAATCAGAAAACAATACATTCTCAGTGTAGTGCTAAGGTAGGAGCAGGAACTGGTTGCTCTGACTGGTCTCTTAACTACACAGAGGTCCATTAAGTTCCCAGAAGAATAAATGCTTGCACTATAAAACCAATAAGTTAGTGCCTGCCAGGTGGAATTAGGTAGGACAGAAATATGTGAGGAAAGGGCATAAGGATGGGGGGAAGTGGATCTCAATATAGATAAAAATCCAAGTAAAGTGATTACCCAGGAATTGAGCATGGACAATTTTATGTTTTGAGAAGTATTTGACTGTATCACTGATATTCAAAAAAGAATTTTTTTTATTAATTCAGCAGCTAGGAATTTCAGAAAATGTCCACCAAGAGTTTATTTGCTACGTTAGAAGGAAATAAGAAAGGAGACTGACACATATCCACATAACAGCAATCAGAATGGAAAGAAAGACAAAAAATCAGAAATAATAAGGTAAGAGGAAAAACAAAAGCATGATGTTAAGTTATAAATCGTGTGTGGTCAAAAGTATACATTCAACTTATAGCCATCTGTTAGTCTTCACCCTAAAAAAAAAAGGAAAGATTTAATACATTTTGGTTAATTTAAAAAAAAAAAAAAACCTTTCATCTGGGCACCAGTGGCTCATGCCTGTAATCCTAATTTGTCAGGACGCTGAGATCTGAGGGTCAGAGTTCAAAGCCAGCCCAGACAGGAAAGACCATGAGACTCTTATCTCCAATGAATTACCAAAAAAGAGTTGGAAGTGGAGCTGTGGCTCAAGTGGTAGAGCACAAGAACAGTGCCCAGGCCCTGAAATCAAGCTCAAAGATTAGCAAAAAAGAAAAACTGTTTCAATAGAATTTGTGGAGCAAAAGTGTCATTGCAATGGGGTGAAGAATGAATATAAGGTGATTATCAAAAGGTGTGAGCCAACACATTGAAATATTAACTATACTACTATCATCATCATCATCATCACCATCATCATGAGAGGCATGTTTCTAAAGGAAATAGAGATACATGTAAAAATGATTCTGGTTTTCAAAATAGCATATAAAGAGTACTATTTCTATTTCCATTTTTATCCAGAAGAACTGAACCTCAGCAAAGGCAAGCAGAGCTTGGGAATGTATTAATATATTAAACTTGGTTCTTTTGAACTGAATGACAATGCTACCAAAATGTAGCAAAGTGCTCCAATCTCAGCCGAACAAGTTGAACTCTTAAAAACAATTGTAATGATGTAAACATGTGGTATAACCTCATTATGACACCCCAACATAGCTTAACATTCTAAACAACAAATTTCTCATCAATTCACTGGCTGGGGGCACAACTGTAGGAAGTGAACAGAAAGTTTACATAGAAAGAACTTGAGAGGGACAAAGAATGGAAACAGGAAAATGAGAAGAAAGCCTGTTTGAAGAGGAAAACACAGATTTTCTTTTTCTTTTTCTTTTTCCAGGGCTGAGGACCGAACCCAGGGCCTTGTGCTCACCAGGCGGGCGCCCTTCCACTGAGTTAAACCCCCAGCCCCAGAAAACACAGATTTTGAAAATAACAATAATACTACCACTGAAAAGTCTGGGTCTCATTTTTATTTTATTTTAAATTAACATGTATGAATTGTAATAGGTTTGGTATGATAGTTCAACTCGTGCATATAATGAATACTGGTAAAATTCAATTTTTGAACACTTCCATCCACTTTTTATAAGGAACAGAATTTCTTTCTCATTCTTCTGTATGCTTAAATAATATTCGTTTGTATATTTATATATATATATGCATATATAAGTGTATTATATATTTATTACCTTATATGTGTGCATTATATATGTATTATATATGTATTTGTGTGTTATATATTATATGTATTTTATATAGAATACATGTATACATAAGCGAATATATACATATATAAGATATTCTTTAACCATTAGATTGATTCCATATCTACCTAAAATAGTATCACAATAAGCATATCAGCACAGCTATCTCTGGTATGCCAAACCCATCTTCTTGGATATGTACCCAAAAAGTGGTATAACTAGATAATATGGTATTCCTATATTTAAATTTTTTGGAGGACCCTCCATAATGGCAGGTCTACTGGCTAAATTAATTTATATTGCCACCAACTATGGGGTTCCTTTCTCTCTTTCCATATCCTTTCCAGAATTTGTCTATTTTTGTTTTTGTCTTTTCTTAATAAGTCATTCTAACTAGGGTGAGATTACATTATAGTTTTGATTTGCCTTTCACTGGTGACATAATATTGAGTATTTTTAAACATATTTCTTGGCAATTTATTTTTTTCCTTTGAGAAGGGTTGATTCAGATGGTTTCCCCATCTTTCACTTGGATTATTTGTTTCTGTCCTTAAGTTCAGTTCTTTTTATATTCCTGCTATTATCCCTTGAATGAACACAGAAAGCCTGTTATAACTGGCCTCACAATATTTCTGTAAATATAATACTTCATCAATAACCAACCTACAAAGATACACATTGAAGTATTCAAGAACTCCAAGATAAGGCATTAGGACCCACCTTCAGTTAGAAAAACATAATTATATGGCTACTTCTAATACTGTGTACAGATAAAAAAAAAAAAAGATATAAGCTGGGAATCAAAAGTCAAAAATAAAAATAAGACATAAGCTGGGAATCAAAAGTCAAAAATAATTCTCATGTTTAAGTATGATTTAGATAAAAATAACCTGAAATCTTACTTTTTAAGTAACTGTACAAAGACAATTCCATAGGTCAGCTTATGAGTAAATGCACCTTGATCAATATCACCCCTCCCATTGTTCTCCCTCAACTTTTCTCCCTCCTTTCCTTACCCTCAAGTTATGTAGTTCAATTATTAGATAATATGCACTGAATATAATTAGTGCATTTGTTCACCCTTCCTCCCTACTTTCCTGTATCCACCCCACAATGCTCTCAACCCCTCAAAACATGTTGTTTCATCCTGGTATTAATTTTTGTGTGTGACCCTGTCTTGGGTCTTGAGCCCAGAGCCTGGGAACTGTCTCTGTCCCCAAGCTTTTGCTCAATGCTAGCACTCTAGCTCTTGAGTCACAGATCCATTTCTAGTGCTTTTTTGGGGGGGAGGGAGAAGCACTTAACTTGGAGATAAGAATTTCACAAATTTTCATGCCCAGGCTGGCTTCAAACCATAATCTTCAGGGTTTAGCTCCCTGAGTAGCTAGGAAGCCTTGGTACCCAGCTGATATTATATTTTTAAACACTTCCTTGGTAGTTCAAAGGAGAACATACTGTGCAAAACCTATATTATCTGTATAATGATACATTTCTAAACAAATTAAAGAAAATTTATGTCAAAAAAACTTTTGCATCATTTTAAGGCACTGATTTATTGCTGTGCAATGTTAACAGGACTCTGTCATTTCAAATATTTCTGAATTTGCAGTGCAGACTGAGTAGCAGTCAGGAGTGGATGATGAGAAATCACACCTTCACTACTTTCCTCCTCCAGGGCCTGACTGATGACCCACAACTGAACGCTGTGCTCCTCATCTTTCTGTGTCTCACCTACATGCTGAGTGTAACCGGAAACCTCACCATCATCTCTCTCACCATCGTGGATCCACAACTCAAAACTGCCATGTACTATTTCCTACAAAATTTCTCCTTCTTAGAAATCTCATTCACATCTGCTTGTATGCCCAGATACCTGTACAGCCTATCGACAGGGGACAACACAATCACATATAGCAGCTGTATCGCTGAAATTTTTTTTACTGATCTATTTGGTGTAACAGAATTCTTTCTCCTGGCCTCCATGTCCTATGACCGCTATGTAGCCATCTGCAAACCCCTGCATTATATGACCATCATGAACAGCAGGGTCTGTAGGAGACTTGTTCTTTGTTGCTGGGCGGCCAGCTTGTTGATCATATTTCCACCATTTAGCCTTGTCCTGCATCTGGAATTTTGTAACTCTGTTATCAACCATTTTCTCTGTGATGCATACCCCCTCCTGAAGATCTCATGCACAGAAACATGGCTCATAGAGCAGATGATCATAGCCAGTGCTGTGTTAACTTTTATCTTGACCCTTGTATGTGTGGTTCTGTCCTATATATACATCATTAAGACCATTCTACAATTCCCTTCTGTCAAGCAAAGGAAAAAGGCCTTTTCCACCTGCTCTTCCCACATGATCGTGGTTTCCATCACCTATGGCAGCTGCATCTTCATCTATGTGAAGCCTTCAGCCAAGGATTCGATGGCTGTCAACAAGGGTGTGACTGTCCTCATCACCTCCATCGCTCCTATGCTGAACCCCTTCATTTACACCTTGAGAAACAAACAAGTGAAACAGGCTTTCAATAACACAATCAAAAGAATGGTGTTGGGCTTTAAGGAGTAAAGAAAGTGGTTCAAGCCAGGTGTTGGTGGCTCAGGCCTAGAATCCTAGCTACTCAGGAGGCAGAGATATGAGGATCGCTCAGATCCTCAGCCAACCCAGACACAAAAGTCTCCATGAGACTCTTATTTCCAATTAACCACTCAAAAACCAGAAGTGGCACTGTGGTTCAAGCAGAGTGCTATCCTTGAGCACAAAGAGGCTCAGGGACAGTTCCCAGACCCTGAATTCAAGCCCTGGAGCAGCAAAATCTTTTTAAAAAATGGTTCAAGTAGAGGAACCAAGTTTTTATAATACAGGCCTCAGTTAATTTGTCCTATGCTATGAAACAGAGTTGCTGATTCTAAGTCCAGTTTGGGGTGGTTCTCTGAAGTCCCATCATTTTTTTTGGTGGGGTGGGGGGTCCGGTCGTGGGTCCTGAACTCTGGGCCTGGGCGCTGTCCCTCAGCTATTCAGCTCAAGGCTAGTGCCCTACCACTTGAGCCACAGTGCCACTTCCGGCTTTTTTTCTTTTTGCTTATGTGGTGCTGAGGAATCAAACCCACGGCCTCAGGCATGCAAGGCGAGCGCTCTACCACTGAGCCACCTTCCCAGCCCCCATCATTTTTTCCTAAGAGGATTCCTTTCATTATTCATGACTATTTTATGAACATATAAGTCATTTTCAGGGAGCAGCAATTGTCCTAGTTCCATTTCTTCAACTCTGTGCAGCATTGTATGATCATGTTCAGCAAGAAAGGCAAGGATTTTCATGCTCCCTTTTTAGGATTTGCAAGGGTTTATCATCCCATCAATTTTATGATGAACAATAAGCCCTGAAATGAATTATCTCAGGATATGGAATTAATATTATAGAAAAGATTAAAGTGATGATGTCCGTAATGGGTTTGCCTTTCCAGTAGAATGTCAGTGGTTACCACAATAATTACTACAATACCTCCAGTACCACTAAACATTGCGGAAATCCTATGAATTTTTCTTTAAATGAAGTAGAAAATATAAAACACATTTTATCTTAGCTTTATTTTACAGATAGAATATTGAAATACAAAAGAGTTAAATAATGCCAGTAAGAGAAAGAGGTTGTCAAGCACTTTTATTTTTATCTGGCTCTGACCTTTTGTTTATTACAGTATATCTGATGCCCCGCTAACAGACATTAAAGCATTGGGATGTTTATTTAATTTTTATTGTTATTATAAAGGTGTTATACAGAGGGGTTACAGTTACATAAGTCAGGTAAAGAGTACATGATGTTTTTAAGCTACACCTAAGGAACGTCACACAATCCACTTTTTCCTATTTCAATTTTTCATTTTCTAAACTTCCAGTGGTTGTACAAGAAGGCTACAATTTAATGCGTCTATTTACATGTTCAGTGTTTCTTGGTCAGTGTCACCCCTTCCATCATTTTCCCCATGCCCCAGACTCATTTCACATTTCCCACACATTACACATGTTGAATATTCTGACGGTATCTGTGCTCTTTTTCCTTTTTCATTCATCCACCTCCCAAGAAACATTTTTTAATGAAAACCAAAAAGTTGAGTTCTAGGGGGAAAAAATTGTACAAAAGTTCGTTTTTTGCTATACAACTTTGGCGGGGTGGGGAGAGGAGATGGGAAGGGATAGGAAGGGGAAACAAAGAAGGAGGCAACAATGCTTGATAAGAAATGCTCATTACCTTGCCCATATAATTGTAACTCCTTTGTATGGTATTTTCACAATAAAAAAATAAAAATAAAAAAATTGTACAAAATATACCATGTCATTGTAACATGAGCATTCATGGTTTGTAAAGGGCAGAAATAGTTATGATGTTAGAAATTAGCTTATATTGGATGTTGTATTCATAAAATTAAGATTCATACTTTAGAACAGTAAAAAACCAAAAAATTGAAATCAACAAGACTCAAGGAAATGACCCTGAAGTAAGAAATTTAGAGTCCCAAGAAGTTGAAAAAGTCAAATCAAAAGTTCTTTAGTCCTGAAGTCTTCAGAAAGTATTCACTCCTAACATCGACTTGCTTTCATGCTTTGGATCTCCAGAATCCAAAAAGGATTATTCATGTTGTTGTTAAGCCAATAGGTTTGTAGTTATTTATTTCAGCAGAAGTAGGAACCTAAATCATAAAGAGAATTATACATGTGGGTCAGAATATTCCTGTATACATATATAGATTGAATTCAGCCATGTTCCCTGAATAGAGAGCCTAACAAGACAAACCCCTAACAACACCCCCATCCCAACACCCTCCTCAAAATCACTTTTATGTGGAGCCATGAAGTAATGCCCCTGAAAAAAATCTTTAACAAGTTGAACAAGGTAAAACCATTACGTACTAGTGGCCACACATCTCACAGGACCTGAATGGGGAAAAACATGCTGCTCTTCCTGGAAGGAAAAAAAATCCTTGCAGAACATCTAGAGATATTCTAGGGTCTCATGCTAGGTTTCTCATTCCACAGTGAAGATAATTTAACCACAGATAATTTTCAAAGAGACAATGAAATTAGATAGATATTTCTATAATCAATCAAGACTGATTCCCAGGAAAACGTTTTTATTTCATACCCTAAATAACTCTAATGTTCATGAAAACCACAGGCAGACATTGCAACTCTTAGGTGTGCTTGTTTCATAAATCATTCCTGTGACATTGATGGACTCACAGCAGAATACACTCACCATTCCAATGATCTACTTTGTGTTTCCCACATTCCTAGGCATATAAAACTGTTAACCTCTATCAATACTTCATCTAATGGAGTCTCTGGAAATCTGCCTTTCATTTCTCAACACAACTATATGCATAATATAGTAATACAAAGCAACTCAATAAGTTAATATGTAATCTGTTTTCATGAACTCATCCTTAAAGATAGACCAATTATCACTGAGATATGGACCAGACGTTATGCAATATACCATTTCTGTGATTCCAGAAACAGACTTTTAAAGGTTGCACTTACATTTTTTTCTTAGGCTAAAGACTTCCAGATTTCTCAGAACAAAAAAAAAAAAAGATCTAGCATGAACTTTTATGTCTTTATGTCTCCAATTTGGGGATCATCTCGCTCACCATTAAGAAACTACAAATCATTCTTGAGATTAGGACACCAGGCTTCTGACCACTCAGAGAAGAGATTTCTAACTGTCCTGATTTTTCACCTCAAACTCAGAAAATTTATGCCCTAGATATACTTATTAAGAGAGCTATATTTCAATATCAGTTAACATAACAAAAATACAGTTGCATAAGAATAATTCAATCAAGAGATTTATTTATATAGCCCAGTATAGAGATTTGCACCTGTAATCCTATCAACTTGGGAGGATAACACTGTAAGGACAACCAAAAAGTTTGCAAGAATGCTTTCTCAATCAATGAAGAGCTGGGCATCCTAGCTATGGTAAAAAGCGTAAATAAGAAGATCATAGATCAGGTAAGTCCATCCCAATAATGAGGCCATATCTCCAAAACTACCAAAGCAAAAGGACTGGAAGCAAGATAATCACCTGCCTAGCAAGCACAAGATCCTGAATTCAAACGCCAGTACTATTTTCTTAAAGGAGAGGGTTTTTGTTGTTGTTGTTGTTGTTATTGATATTTACAAAGGTGATGTGTAGAAAGATTATAGTTACATAAGTCATGTAAAGAGAGCATTTCTTTTTGGACCATGTCTCCCCTTCCCTCATTCTCTTCCAGTTTTTCCCTCCCAGATACCCACCCACAAGTTGTATAGCTGGTTTTCAACATAGGGTCCAGTAAGTACCACTGAGGCATTTGTTCACTCTTTGTTCCACCATTTCTGGACCCTTTCCTATCCTCCCAAAGACAGATAAACAAGACAAAAAGAAAGCAAAAATAACAAAGAAAAAACTCATGTTTTCATTTCCTGAAGTTCATTTTGATAAATATTATTTTATATGATCAGAGGGAGTTAGGCATTGTGCCTTTATGTTCCTCCCTTAAAGGGTTTTGTTTTGAGGGGGGTTATTTTTGGTTTTGTTTTGGTGGTGGTGGTGGTGGTGGTGGTGGTGGTGTGTCAGTTGTGAGTCTTGAACTCTGGGCCTGGGCACTGTCTCTCAGCTCTGTAGCTCAAGGCAAGCGCTCTACCACTTGATCCACAGCATCACTTCCAGTTTTCTGGTGGTAAATTGGAGAAAAGTCTCATGGAGGTTCCTGCCCTGGATCCTCAGATCTCAGCCTCCTGAGTAGCTAGGATTACAAGCGTAAGCCACTGACACCTGGCTTTGTTTTGTTTGTTTTGTTTTTTGTTTTTGATTTATCTCAGTCTGGAAGCCTGAACTCGAGATTGAGTCACTTTCTTTATGCTTTATTGTTCAAGGCTAGCTCTCTGCCACCTGAACTACAGCTCCACTTTTTGATGGTTAATTGCAGAAAAAAGTCTCATGGTCTTTACTGCCCAGGGTGGCTTCAAACTACAATCCGCAGATCTCAGCCTCCTGAATAACCAGAATTACAGGCATGAACCACTGTCACCCAGCTTGAGAAAGATGATTAACTCATGCATATGAAACATACCTAATAATAACAAAGTAAACTAAATAGATTTGTTTTATGTAAGATAACTATAAATGACTGTAATTTGCAGTGATAGTGTAGAAACAAAGAATGATTCGAATAATGGTATTCATAACTTATGGAGAAAACTATTTAATTTTACTATGTATTCATTTAAAATATAACAACTTGAACCAAAGAATACATATATCTTTATTTCAACATTTTGTTATTTCCCTTCCCCAGGTGAACCCATTGTAACTTTACAACTGTGGAGTGGGGAGAGGTGTGAGGGAGGTAGAAGAGGGAAGGGATAGTGGGAGAAAAACAAAGAGGGGGTAACAATGCTTAGCAAGAAATATGCTCATTGGGCTGGGAAGGTGGCTCAGTGGTAGAGCGCTTGCCTTGCATGCATGAGGCCCTGGGATCGATTCCTCAGCACCACATAAGCAAAAAGAAAAAAGCTGGAAGTGGTGCTGTGGCTCAAGTGGTAGAGCACTAGCCTTGAGCTGAAGAGCTGAGGACAGCGCCCAGGCCCAGAGTTCAGGCCCCACGACCAGACCCAAAAAAAAAAAAAAAAAGAAATATACTCATTACTTTAGCCATGTAACTGTAACCCCTCTGTACAGCATCTTTACAATAAAATAAAATTTTTAAAAAGATGCATTGTAGTCATAAATTAATGTTGAATTCAACCCTTTGTACAACTACTTAAAGATAATTTAAAGTATGTTATTTTAAATACTACAAAGAAAAAGAAAGCTGGACACCAGTGGCTCACACCTGTAATCTAAGCTTCTTAGGAGGCTGAGATCTGAGGATCACAATTCCTAGCCAGCCCAAACAGAAAAGCCCCTGTGAGACTCTTATCTTTAATTAAAAAAACAGAAGTGGGGCTGTTGTTTAAGTGGTAGGGCACTAGTTTTGAGCACAAAGAGGCTTGGAGACAGCCCAGGCCCTGAGTTTAAGCTCCACAACCAACAGGAAATAAATAAATAAATGGAAGGAACAAGTGCAAAAAAGGGTTGCAAGCATGACTTAGCAAGAGCATCTGCCTCACAAAGGAAAACCCCTGAGTTTAGACCCTGTATTGCCAAAATAAAATAACTACCCTTCCAGAAAAGTGTTAGGAGAAGATCATTGGTGTTCCATAAGATGACAGAGTTCCATGTGTCACAGAAACTTGAGATGGCAGCACAAAGAAGGGCCATGAGGCATCTGGTAGCAAGGATAGCAGAAGATCCTCGGCCACCTTAATTACCATCACAATCACCTACACAGGACAATCCCACAGTTAGTACACGACTTGAGTTCAGTTTGAAGAGTTGCTCAGACTCCATGCAGCAGGAATGGAATGCATGTGTCCCTTCTTTACCAACGACCCAAGCTGCTCTAGCACAAAACCATCTTCAACACAAAGCTGCTGCTAAAGTATATCCTGATGGAGAGGTCAGTGTCCAGTACATCATCCCTCCGTCCTTGAGGACCTGCTGTCATTCTACCATGCTGACATAGAAGGGTGGAATTCCCTGTGCTATGATCATGCTTCTAGTTCCCAAACCCAAATGAAGTGCCTTTCATTCCAAGGAACAAGTGGCCAAGATCAAAGTAAGACCTCTCTCATGTCCAGGGGACTGACATGCACCAGGGACAAAGAACTAGCATGCGTAACAAACTCAGAAATATTATCCACACCACAGGGGGCCCACAAGCACCAAGAAAAGAAAATTACATGTCAATAACAGTCATGAATGCAAACAGATTAAACTCCCTGATTAACTGAAATTGACTGGGTAGAATAATTTTCCAAAACAAGATTCAACCATATACTGCCTAGAAGACATTTTTTTCACCAGTGAAATACACATGTATACTGAATAGAATATATACTGGATAGAAAAATGCATTCCAGCTAGGCACCAGTGGCTCATGCTTATAATCCTGGCTACTCAAGAGGCTGAGATCTGAGGATCATGGTTCAAAACCAGCCCAGGCAGGAAAGTCTGTGAAACTCTTATCTCCAATTAACCACCAGAAAGCCAGAAGTGGCTCTGTGGCTTAAAGTGGTAGAATGCTAGCCTTGAGCCAAAAAGAGCTCAGGAACATTGTCCAGGCCTTGAGTTCAAGCCCCACAACAGACAAAAAAAGTACATTCCATAAGCACAGAAACCAAAAGTGAGCAAGAGTAACTATATCTGTGGCAGATAAAATATACAATGCTAAAAGGAAAATAGACACAAAGCAGATCACTAAATAACAGTAAAAGGCTAAAATCCACAAGAGATCTAACTCTTGTAAATGCATGCACCCAACAGTATCCAAATGTACAAGTACATTTGAGAGAAGAATCTAGTAAAATAATAGTTGAAGACTTCAAAACCCCATTTTCAACAATAAAGAGATCATCCAGAAAAAAAAAAACATATAAAGAAACAGGAAAGCTAAACTACACTATAAACTAACTGGATCTAAAAGACATTTGCAAAACATTGCGTCCAGCAACAGAACACATATTCTTCTCATCAGCACATGGAACAACCTTGAGAATAAATAAATAGACCATATGTTAGAACTCAAAACAGTTTCAACATGCTTTGAAAAAAATTGAATACCATGTATCTTCTCTGACCACAATAAAATAAACCTAAAATCAACAGGAGTAACTTTAGAAGATAGACAAATACATAGAGCCATATTTCTGCACATCCAATGGGATGCAAACATGGCTCAGTATATCCTGTATATATAATCAGTATATACTGATTAAATCAACAGAATAAGCATAAAACAATATAACCGTACCAACAGAAGCAGAAAAACGTTTTGATAAAATTCAAGAGCATATCATGATAAAAAGCCTTTAGGGTAAACCAGATATAGTAGTTGTTAACATATTGGTACATTTCTAGAACAAACCTGGAATTATGTACAGTATATATATACATGTATGTATATATATGTATATATATTGCATTTTCCTTCTCTTCTTGTCTAATTAAAATTTCCCAGTTATAATGAGTAAGTCAGGTAACAAACATAAAATGAAAGATGTGATTTATTATGACTGTCTTATAGGTTTAACCTCAGTTTAGATAGTCTAGCCACCTAGCTACTCAAGTGGATAAGATCTAAGAATTATGAATTGAAACCACTACTAGCAGACAAATCCTCAAGACTCATATCTCCAATTAAGCAGCAAAATTCAAAAACTGGAGGTGTGGCTCAAGTGGTAGAGAGCCAGCTGAGCAAAAAAGATTGAATGAGAACTCAGGAGCCTGAATTCAAGCCACAACACTGGCACCAAAAACAAAATAAAAGTACCCAAAATCACGTTTTATTTTACAATCAGGTTTTTTTCCCTATAGTCCCTACTGCTCTACACTCTAGTCTCCAAGGACACTGTCTCCAAAGAAGCTAAAGGTAGCACACTTATACACCTGTTTAACCTCAGATTTAGTTACTAGGAAGATTCATTAATGACTATGTATGGGTCACTGGGGACAATGTTTATACCCAGTTATCAAATAAGGCAAATGTTGAGCAAGTTACAGTGATGTGCTCATTGTTCTGAGAAGTAAGAGAAGCAGCTATCCTGAACTGGAGAAGGTTCCTGGCACTTTACATCCTTCATATACTACCCTTTCTTTTCCTTTTTTACTTTTACTTTTTGGAGGGGGAGTGGTGATGGAGAGTAACAGTAGTGCAGCCAAGATGCCCACAAAACCAGCAGAAGATGGATATCCTGAGATGTTTGTATGTCTTAAGAGTTGCCATGAATTTGACCGTGAATTCATAGCCAATGTGGCCAAAAGTTCACAGGGAAATCCACATTCTCTGTGGCCATTCCCAATTTATGAATTTTAATATTTCAAGTTTCAACCTCCAGTAGAAAATATAATTGGCAATCCAAATAGTAAGTTCCATAAGTCATTTCTCATTCTTATGCTTACTTCCATGTAATCTAAGTTTCAATTATGCTCTGGAAGAAAAAAAAATGTTATACCTTAAAACAGGAAATGGAAGTGCTCATTTGTATATTCTGTAAAATTTTTTTGATATATACAGTTCATTTAGAAAGATTTTTATACCCAAGAAAATGATGGCAATTAAATGTTAAAATGTGATTATTGTCCAAAAGTACATTACCTATATTGTCAATCTCACATCAAAAAATATATATATGCATATAATTATCAGTCCATATGTTCCCCTAAAAAACTGACAAATTGACAGAAGTAACATCCCTCATTAACAATGTCTGTCCTCATTTCAAACATATAGTTTGAAAGAAGACTTTTTAATCATATTTAGAGTATTGACTAGTATCTGGTGGTAATAGAGTTGATTATATTGATTCTGTGATGTAATCTCTGTTACCTGAGAGATGAGAAGACAGGATTGTAGAAGATATTATGCCAAAATATCACACAAAGAGAAGTTATTTTTTTCTAGTCTGTGCTATGCAGATAACAAAGTAAAGAAAACTAGTATCTCTAAAAGCAAAAGTAATAAAAGACATTTAATGATAGGTTCAAAGTTCAGAAAATTTAAGTAAAATTAATATCAAAACATTTTGTGTGTGGGAGTACCCATCCTGGGCTTCAACTCGGGGCCTGAGCACTTTCTCTGAGTTGTTTTTTTTTATTCAAGGCTTAACACTACCACTTGAGCATCAGCTCTGCTTCCAGCTTTTTGTTGGATAATTGGAGATAAGAGTCTCACTAGCCAGGTGCCAGTGGCTCAGGTTTATAATCTTAGCTACTCAGGAGGCTGAGGTCTGAGACAGTTGAAAGCCTGGGCAGGAAAGTCTGTGAGATTTTTATCTCCAATTAACCACCAGAAAACACAAAGCGAAGCTGTGGCTCAAGGTTGTAGAGTGTTAGCTTTGAGCACAAAAGCTCAGGGACACACCCCAGACCCCAGACACTAAGTATAAGTGCCATGACTGACAAGAAGGAAAAAAAGAAGTCTTACAGAATTTCTTGTCCTGTTGGTTTCAAACTAAAACCCTCAGACCTTAGCCTCCTAAAGTAGCTAGGATTTCAGGCATGAGCCACTCACTGGCTCTCAGCAGCCCCACATTTGATTAATGGTGTTTGCTTGTGTCAATGTCTTTGACTATGTCATAATTATGATCATAATTTCTATTCTGTCTTAATTCAGATTTGTCATTTTTCATATTCTAGTGCTAGGTCAAGATTGTTTCACACAGCCAAAATTATTACCATAGGATATATTAGGGGAAGGAGAAAAGAAAACTGTAACAAACAGGCAAAAGAGCCTGAAGCTATATATCAGAATATTTCATGATACCATGAACGTATACTACATGTAGTATATCAGGCATTAAAGTATTCTGTATTGTACACCACCATGAATTGGAAGTAATTTCTTAAGGACTGAAGAGGCAGGCAATATCAGGAGAGGACCAAGGAAACTTGTGTTTGTATGTATGTGATCATGCATGTTAGTTTGGCAGTGGGTGCCCCAGAGAGAAAACACACAAATGCAATGAACAAAAATGTAAACGTGTTTAATGGTTGAGCTAAAAAAGAGATTCCTAGGTGATTATAGTGTGCATCATGATACTAAGTTGTGTGAGTTCTATCAGCATCTTAAAACAGGTCAAACAAAAGCATCCGAGGATCTTATTAAGTACTTTTTATTATCCTTAAGTAGCTGTTCAAAAGTGTTTAATCAGTTTAGTGTCACCCATTTTACCATTCTCTCCCATCTCTCCAACCCCACCCATCCCCACCAGTTACCTAGTTCTGTTTTCACATATATACATTAAATATTATGACTGCATTCACACACTCTTCCTCATCAGAGAATTCTTGAGTCAAATATATATATATGTTTGCATTGCATCTTTACAGACCCACAGACACTTGGAAGGTATCCTTGGAGTATGCATTTAAATAAGAAAAAAAATGAAATCTGAGTGGTCTAGGAAAAATTGTTCATCTCTAACAAAACATTTCTGAATGTTACATGCAGATGTACCAGAAGTCAAAATCAGCAATGAGGAACAATACAGTAATAACTTTCATTCTGCTGGGACTGACAGATGACCAACGGCTGCAGGTCCTGGTGTTTATCTTTCTCTTCCTGGCGTACACATTGAGTGTCACTGGGAATCTGACTATTATCTCCCTTACCTTAGTCCATTCTCAGCTGAGAACAGCCATGTACTATTTCCTACAGAACTTTGCTTTCTTGGAGATCTCATTTACATCAGCTAGCATTCCAAGATATTTGTATAACATAGCCACAGGTGACAAGATGATTACTTACAATGCCTGTGCTACCCAAGTCTTTTTTACTGACCTCTTTGGTATAACAGAATTTTTTCTTCTGGCAGCCATGTCCTATGACCGCTATGTGGCCATCTGCAGGCCCCTGCATTATGTGACCATCATGAATAGCACAGTGTGCAGAAGACTTGTCTTCTGTTGTTGGTTAGCTGGTTTGTTGATCATAATCCCTCCACTTAGCCTAGGCCTAAATCTGGAGTTTTGTGCTTCTAACACCATTGATCATTTTCTCTGTGATGCATCTCCTCTCATAAAGATTGCTTGCTCAAATACTTGGTTCATGGAACAGACTGTTGTCATCTGCGCTGTGCTGACTCTCATTATGACACTGATGTGTGTAGTTCTGTCCTACATTTATATCATCAAAACAGTCCTAAAGTTCCCTTCTGCTCAGCAAAGGAAAAAGGCCTTTTCCACCTGCTCATCCCACATGATTGTAGTGTCCTTCACCTATGGCAGCTGCATCTTCATCTACATCAAGCCTTCAGCAAAAGATGAGGTGGCCATTAACAAGGGGGTGATGGTCCTCATGACCTCCATCGCCCCAATGCTGAATCCCTTCATTTATACACTGAGGAACAAGCAAGTCAAACAAGCTTTCAGTGACTCCATCAAAAGAATCATCATATTTTCCAAGAACTAACAGAATGTTGAAGTTGAACCAACATGGAATGAACTTCCCAAGTTCCCAAGGGTCAACTTTTTCAAAACACTCTTACCCATCTAGGTCTAGTGACATCTTCCCCACAACCCCCTCTGAAGATCCCTTCCTTCCAAGCTGACTGTGATGGCTTGCTCTCACCTGTGAGCCTAGATACTCAGGAAGAGCAGATCAGAAAGATGACGACCACCAGAGACCAGCACAGGCACAAATATTAGTGAGAATTCCGTCTCAGAAAATAAATTGGACACAGTGACATATGGCTATTATCCCAAGTATGCAAGAGATCTAAGGTAGGAAGATCATGATCCATTGAACCTTAGGCAAAAGTGCAAAAGCCTACTTAAAAACTAAACTTAAAGCCAAAAGGGCTGAAGGTATGGCTCAAGTGGCATCATTCATGTCTAACAGGTGAGAGGTCCTGATTCAAAGCCTGGTACCACAACCACCAAAAATTAAAATGAAATCAATTTTTAAAATCACATAATAGCTATGTTAATATCTTCCAAAAATATAAGGCCTAGCTTCAATTGAAAATAAAAAGAGGCAAATATAAATAAATAAATAAAATCTAGCTAAATAAGAAGTAAATTGCCAATTACACTTTTAGCAACAAAAATAATATGATTGTCTCTTCCAAGCTGAAATACTACAGTCAAGCAAATTAACATATTTGTCATCTCAAAGGTTTTCTTCTTTTTTATTATTATTAATAAGTTTTTATTGTGAAATGGTATACATAGGGGTTACAATTACATAATCAAGGTAATGAGTACATTTCTTATCAAGCATTGTTGCCTCCCCCTTGGAGTTTTCTTCTTTGTATGAAGTAAAAGCACAAAATATTTCTTGTCAGTTTTTCAGTATAAAATACAATATTATAAGCTGTATAGAGGCAAAGGTAAGGAGATTGTGAGTTTCAAGCGCCATTGAGCTTTGAACCTTGTCTCAAAAATAGGTATATCGCTAGCATATTGTGCATCTTAAGAATAGGCAATAAAAATTTTAAATAACCAAAATACTTTTACTAATATGCGACTTACATGCCACAAAGTTGAAGTATAAATTATGATTGTCAATTACATGATTTTAGTATTATTCACAAAATTGTGTGTATCACCATAATCTAACTTTAGAACATTTTAATCATCCCAAAAGGAATATTGTACCTATTAACAATTCCATTTTTTATCTTTCTACATTTCTTCACAGCCAGAGGCAAACACTAATACCCTTTTTGTTTTTGTTGCTCAAAGGATACAGAGTTTCAGTTGGACAACAGAAAGAGGTTTTGACATCTACTGAACAGCAAGCTGACTATACTCTAAGATAATGTCTTGCACATGACAAAATAGCTATGACAGTAAATGCAATTCTTCAACCCCCCCCCAAAAAAGAATAAAGTGGTAACTTTACAATTTGGGGGGGAGGATTGGATGGGGGAGAGGGAGGATTGGAAGGGTAAACAAAGGAGGAGGCTACAATGCTTGATAAGAAATGTACTCACTATCTTGCCTATGTAATTGTAACCCCCTGTACAGTATTTTCACAATAAAAAAAAATAAAATAAATGAAATAAAATACAAAAAAAGAATAAAGTGGTTAATATATTACTTACCTTGATTTAATCATTCAAAATCACATGCATATATCAAAATTTATTCTGTACAAAATAATCATATGCAATAATTGTATGTTTTTATTAAAATTATTTCAACAAGAATATATGCATATAACTGGGTGCTGGTGGTTCATACCTATAATCCCAGCTACTAGAGGCTGAGATCTGAGGATCATGATTCAAAGCCAGCCCAAGCAAGAAAACCATGAAACTCTTTTTTTAAATATATTTTACTTATTGAAGAAAGGATATACAGAGAAGTTACAGTTACATAAGTCAGGTAATGAGTACATTTCTTTTTGAACCATGTCACCCCTTCCCTCGCTCTCTCCTAGTTTTTCCCCCATCCCCACACACAAGTTATATAGTTCACTTGCCACATAGTCTAGTAAGTACCACTGCTACATTTGTTTAGCCCTTGAATCTCTTATATCCAACTGACTATCGTAAAAAGTCAGACATGGAGGTAGCTCAAGTGATAGAACACTCATGGTAGAGCACAAATGCTCATGGACAGCCTCTGGCCCAGAATTCAAATCTAAGGACCAGCACAAAAAGAGAGGGAGAAAGACGGGGAGAGAGCGAGAGAGAGAGAGAGAGAGAATGAATGTATATATAATAAATGAACTTCAAATATTCCTAGATTACTTGTAAAATAAATTTATTTAAAATATGATGTTTTTGTGAAGTAGAATCTGCTGTAATTCTGTTACAGGAAAAATTATAAGTCAAAAATTGAAAGCCAGGGCTGGGAAGGTGGCTCAGTGGTAGAGTGCCTGCCTTGCATGCATGAAGCCCTGGGTTCAATTCCTCAGCACCACGTAAGTAGAAAAAGCTGGAAGTGGTGCTGTGGCTCAAATGATAGAGCACTCGCCTTGAGCTGAAGAGCTGATGGACAGTGCCCAGGCCCAGAGTTCAGGACCCACGACCAGCAAAAAAAAAAAAAATTGAAAGCCAAAAGAATGGATTTCAAATTAAGTGATCGTCCAAGAGTCAGAGGGATTCTTAGGTATTAAATATCAAATATGTTAAAAATAAATAAATATCAAATATGTAAATACATTAAAATATGTTTCATGTCTCTTAGAGAATGTTTAGTTTCTAAACCTAGGAATGTGTAATGAAATTAATTATTAACTTTTACTGAAAAAGTTTTATAACTGGCCTGATGAGGAGAACATAATGAAAGTAGAACCAAATGGTAGTTTTAAAATATTAACATGGAATTCATTCACTGTTAAATTGATAAAGCCTAAAAGGAGATCTAAAACTTTTAGCTGTCTTTCAAGACAAGACTGAATGGAAAGAAACTGGACTAGTTTGTTTGTAATTAGGTTCTTAATGTTTTCTTAACAATCTCTTTGCAATGCTCCTAGTGCTTTCTCTGGTCTCTGCAGGCTGTGTTCCCATAGCTACTAAGGCAGATTGGGTTTTTTCCCAAGTTCATTACATAGATAATTCATTAGTGATTTTCATCCGTGAGTTACCATGGACTCCTTTGTTTATTAACTCTGTTACAGATTTGGAAAATAATATAAATATAGAGCTTAAAATTAGAGAATCTTCTCACTAAGCAAAAGAACTCACAGCATCCACTATTTCAAAGGTACTACAAACTCTGTGGGCCCGTTTTTCAATGATAGAAAGAAAACCAAAGCTACTTTCTTGCCTGATTGCTGGTGGCTCTATAGGGGTAGAGAGAAAGTTGATGTAGCCAATTAGAGAGAGAAATCTCAAGCAAAGGGTGCATTGCTAGGCTACCAGAAATCGTATGATGTTAGTGTTCAATGTAATGTTCATTTTCAAATTACATATCTAAGAGTAAGTGTAAACCATTAATAGAAAGATATAATTAACTGCCAGAAGTGTAAGTATAGAAAATTCTATCATTTGTTACATTTTTTGAGACTTGGGCTTCATAAACCTTGAATAAATGGATCTTTCTGGATTGTTACAATTTAGAAAAGGAATTCCTAAGATGATATTAATTCAAACATTAGCTTAGAGTAGTTTTATGTTGCATAGTATATAGGCATTGATACAACTACATTAAGCAAACTTAAGAGAGTAAGTAGTATAATTTGAGTACTGCGAAATTTCAGGAAATTAAGAATTAGAAACCAACGACCAAGTATGTGTCTTTCTAGTGGAATTAGAGACGGAGGTACAGGAGTGGAAGGTGGAAACATGGAGCATTGGAGGGAATATTCCTGCAGACAGATAATTGACGTGAAGTACTTATTTCTGTAGCTAGCATAAACCACAGGTGCTCTAACTACATTACACTAGTTTATGAAGAATACATGGGAGAAACAAAATGCAGTGTGAATATCAAAAGTTTCATTTCTGACTTACACTTAGGGTTCATTTGGTTATATGAATGACATTACAAGGATATTTGGAAATCATATACTAAAATACTACTCAAAGCTATTCAAAGCAAGTGCCTATGTTAAGAAATAAATGAATTCAAGCGACTATCAACACCAGAGACATCAGAAAGAAAATAAGTATCTACAAATTATAAATTGGAAAGATGACAGGTAAAACATGCATGCCGCAATAAAGGTAAGTTGTGAGAGAATGATTTCAATATTGCCTAGTTAAAAGTACCCATTTTAGACAGACACAGTGGGCCACACGTAATCTCAGGTATTAAATAGACAGAGATGAATAGGATTGTAGTTTAAGGTGAAGGGCAGAGCCCATCTGAACACATACACTCAAATATTGGTGAATGCCTCTATTCCAAGCTGTATAGGAAACAGCACCTAAAAAGAAAACCATGGAGGTGGGAGGGCAGGAATTACTAAAACAAAAAAATTATTGAGGAGGGGTACTTATGGCTCACACCTATAATCTTAGCTACTCAAGAAACTGAGATCTGAGGATCATGGTCCAAAGCCAACCTTGGCAGTAAAGTCCATGAGACTTTTAGCTCCAATTAACTACCAGAAAACCAGAAGTGGAGCTATGGCTCAAAGTGGTAAAGCCATAGCCTTGAGCAGAAAGAGATTAGGGACAGTCCAAGCCCTTAGTTCAAGCCCCATGACCAACAAAAAAATAAAAGAAAGTGCTAAGGGTCATGGGTCAAGTGATCTATCATTTGAGGTGGTTTCTGTTACTAAGTACTGTACCTTTACTACCAAAACAAAACAAACTTGAGGATCAGTGACTCAAACCTGTAATCCTAGCTATTTAGGAGTCCAAGAGCTGATGATCTGGGTTCAAAGCTGGACTGAACAAGAAGCCCATGAGACTCTTATCTCCAATTAACCAGTAAAATGCTGGAAGAACAGGTTTGGTTTAAGTGCTAGAATATCAGTCTTGAAGAAAGGACAGTTAGGGTCCAAACCTCAGTACCAGAACAAAAAAGAAGAAAAGAAAAGAAAAAGAAATTCTGCTTAGAAATTTGTAACTTCAACAGAAAGAAAAGATAAATTTTCATCATTTTCACTTTAAAATTACAGGGAAAACACATGATCTCAGTAAGATCAAATATATGTTAACCAACAAAAGGGAAACCCTTGGGGACCAGGAAACAGAAACAGTTAATATTTCTCATTCATTTTCAGCCAGGTACTATTATAAGTATCTTATATGTTAACTTATTTAACTTTTTAGCAAAATATAGGTATGAAGGATAATATTCCTTTCATTACAAAATAGTGAAACAGTAATAAAATAAACAAAATGGGATCATGAGTAATAACAAAGTGAAATCAATCTGTACTTGTGGAAATGTTATTCAACATCTGCTTAAACATATTTAAATTTAACCCATTAAACATGAATTAAATGTCATATTTGGGGCTTAGTGAAATGAATAACATCATTTTTTTTTATTTTATTTTATTTTATTTGAGAACATACTGTACAGAGGGGTTACAATTACATGGGCAGGATAATGCATACATGTCTTACCAAGCATTGCAGCCTCCTCCTTTGTTTACACTTCACCTCCCTTCCCAGCTTCCCCCCTCCCCCCCACCCCATCATACACCCCCTCCCCCCTCACACCGACATTGTAAAGCTGGTTTTGACATGACATTTTGTACTTCTCATTGTTGCAACAGGTCCACCTGAATCCTTAAACGACTTGTTTGTCCCCGTCTCCTCCACGTTATACTGACATCAAATATAGTGAAAGCGGGGGTTACACTGTGGGGGAGGGACATACAAAGCAACAAAGAAATAATATTATAAATGCGTTAGAAACACATGCATGAAAGAAACAAAAACATTAAAATACATATTTAAGGATTCGTTTTCCTAACATCACATTATCTGACCTTTTCCGCTTGACTCATACCTATACTAGATATTGCAAATAAGGGAAACCATGGGACCTATGTTTCTTTGGGCCTGGCTTACTTCACTTAATATAATTTTTTCCAAGTTTTTCCATTTCCTAACAAATGGGGAAATGTCATTCTTTCTGATGGAGGCATAGAATTCCATTGTGTATATATACCACATTTTCTTTTTTTTTTTTTTCTTTTCTTTTTTTGGCTTTACTCCTTTTTTTTTTTTTAATTTTATTTTATTTTATTTGAGAACATACTGTACAGAGGGGTTACAATTACATGGGCAGGATAATGCATACTTTTCTTACCAAGCATTGCAGCCTCCTCCTTTGTTTACACTTCACCTCCCTTCCCAGCCTCCCCCCTCCCCCCCACCCAATCATACCCCCCCTCTCCCCTCACACCGACATTGTAAAGCTGGTTTTGACATGACATTTTGTACTTCTCATTGTTGCAACAGGTCCACCTGAATCCTTAAACGACTTGTTTGTCCCCGTCTCCTCCACATGTTATACTGACATCAAATATAGTGAAAGCGGGGGTTACACTGTGGGGGAGGGACATACAAAGCAACAAAGAAATAATCTTATAAATGCATTAGAAACACATGCATGAAAGAAACAAAAACATTAAAATACATATTTGAGGGTTCGTTTTCCTAACATCACATTCTCTGACTTTTTCCACTTGACTCATACCTATACTAGATATTGCAAATAAGGGAAAACATGGGACCTATGTTTCTTTGGGCCTGGCTTACTTCACTTAATATAATTTTTTCCAAGCCTTTCCATTTCCTAACAAATGGGGAAATGTCATTCTTTCTGATGGAGGCATAGAATTCCATTGTGTAAATATACCACATCTTCTTGATCCATTCATCTACTGAGGGGCATCTGGGTTGGTTCCATATCTTAGCTATGGTAAATAATGCTGCAATAAACATAGTTGTGCTGGTAGCTTTAGTGTGGCCTTGTTTGTGATCATTTGGGTAAATGCCCAAAAGTATATACCACATTTTCTTGATCCATTCATCTACTGAGGGGCATCTGGGTTGGTTCCATATCTTAGCTATGGTAAATAATGCTGCAATAAACATAGTTGTGCTGGTAGCTTTAGTGTGGTCTTTTTTTGTAAACATTAGGGTAAATGCCCAAAAGTGGGATTGCTGGGTCATAGGGGAGTTCTATGTGAAGTCTTTTGAGGAATCTCCATACTGCTTTCCAAAGTGGTTGAACAAGTTTACACTCCCACCAACAATGCAGTAAGGTTCCTTTCTGTCCACATCCCCTCCAGCATCTGTTGTTGTTAGAGTTCTTGATTTTTGCTGTTCTAACTGGAGTGAGGTGATATCTCAATGTTGTTTTGATTTGCATTTCTTTTATGGCTAGGGATGTTGAACATTTCTTCATGTGTCTATTGGCCATCCTTCTTTCTTCTTCAGAGAAGCTTCTCTTTAAGTTTTTTGCCCACTTATGTATTGGGCAGTTGTTTCTTTGAGGATTTGTTGTTGGGTGGTTTAATTTTTTGAGTTCCAAGTATATTTTAGATATGAGACCCTTGTCCGAGTTGATTCTGGTGCAGGGTGATATATAAGGGTCTAGCTTTAGTTTTCTACATGTAGTTAACCAATTTTGCCAGCACCATTTACTGAAGAGGCTGTCTTTCTTCCCTTCTATTGTTTTAGCTCCCTTATCGAAGATTAGATGGCTATAGGTCTGTAGGTTCATTTCTGGGTTTTCAATTCTATTCCATTGGTCCCGAGGTCTGTTCTTATGCCAATACCAAGCTGTTTTGATTACTATGGCTTTATAGTAGAGTTTGAAATTTGGTATTGATATTCCTCCAGCAGCGTTCTTTCCGTTGAAGAGCGTTTTTGCTTGAATAACAGCATTTTAAAGTAGATTCCAAACTTAAATAAGCAGAAAACTAAAAACAATTGCAGTAACTTTTGTCAGGTATTCCTTTTATGCCAAAATATATGTTATCATATAACACAATAAATTGTATTATACTTACAATATTCCATTTCTTCAGTACCAAACAGAAAAAGAGCAGACTTGCAATTTTAAGATGAAAGTAATAATGGGAAACTAAATTTTTTTTTACAATTTTCTGACTAACTTCAACAAGTTTTGTATATGTATATGTGTCTCTGTGTCTGTGTATATACCTGCGCTAGTCTTGGGGCTTCAACTCAGGGCCTGACCAAACATAATGTCAGCATGACGAATACCACCAAATACTTGGAAAAACAAAGGGAAGAGAGAAGGATGAAGTAGAAATAAAATGGAGGAGATGAATTTGTTGAAAACACACTGTGTGCATATGCATTTCCCAATTACTAACACATGTTAATTCAAAAACAAAATTATATAATTATACAATATAAAATATATATGTATACTGTATATTATATATGTTTATCTTATAACAAGTATATAATATATAAGTATATAACATATAACACATATATAATATATAACACACATATAATATATAATATATAAGTATATAATATATAACACATATATAATATATAACACAAATATATAATATATAACACATAGTAACAAAATATAACATACAGCACAATTATAATATGATACATATGTATTATTGAGTTACAATAACATAATATGTAAGTAACATGTTATGATATTATATATATTATACTACTCATTATAACAATATATAGTATTGTATATTTAAATAGTAGAATGTTATATGAATACTTGAATTTTTCATTTTACCTTAAAATGAAAAGAATGAATTATACAACCTAAACTACTACTATAATTGATAATATGTGTGAATAGAACATTTAAATTCATATGATGCAATTTCAATCATTTTCTTGCTCTGTTAATTACCACACCCAAATATCTGAACTTGCAGTGCAGACTGAGTAGCAGTCAGGAGTGGATGATGAGAAATCACACCGTCACAACGTTCCTCCTCCAGGGCCTGACTGATGACCCACAACTGAAGGCTGTGCTCCTCATCTTTCTGTGTCTCACCTACATGCTGAGTGTCACCGGAAACCTCACCATCATCTCTCTCACCATCGTGGATCCACAACTCAAAACTGCCATGTACTATTTCCTACAAAATTTCTCCTTCTTAGAAGTCTCATTCACATCTGCTTGTATTCCCAGATACTTGTACAACCTATCAACAGGGGACAACACAATTACATATAACAATTGTGCCATTCAACTTTTTTTTACTGATCTCTTTGCTGTAACTGAATTCTTTCTGCTGGCCACCATGTCCTATGACCGCTATGTGGCCATCTGCAAACCCCTGCATTATGTGACCATCATGAACAGCAGGGTCTGTAGGAGACTCATCCTTTGTTGCTGGGCAGCTAGCTTGCTAATCATACTCCCACCACTTACACTCGGCCTAAGCTTGGAATTCTGTGACTCTAATATCATTGACCATTTTGTCTGTGATGCATACCCCCTCCTGAAGATTTCATGCTCAGAAACATGGATCATAGAGCAGATAGTCATAGTTGGTGCTGTGTTAACCTTTGTCATGACCCTATTGTGTGTAGTTCTATCTTACATATACATCATTAAGACCATTCTACAATTCCCTTCTGCCAAGCAAAGGAAAAAGGCCTTTTCCACCTGCTCGTCCCATATGATTGTGATTTCCATCACCTATGGCAGCTGCATCTTCATCTATGTGAAGCCTTCAGCCCAGGATTCAATGGCTGTCAACAAGGGTGTGTCTGTCCTCACCACTTCCATTGCTCCTATGCTGAACCCCTTCATTTACACCTTGAGAAACAAGCAGGTGAAACAGGCCTTCAGTAACACAGTCAAAAGAATCTCACTGTTGTTAAGAAAGTAAGGAAATTCACCAATGTTAAAAAAAAAAAAAGTTTTGATAAGTTTTCTTTAAAAAAAGCATTGGTTTCTACGCATGTGACATTGGATTTTTACCTCAGGCCTTTTCTAGCAATTTCAAGGTGACTCCGAATGAAAACACAAAACACGAGGAAACAACAGAATGACCACACATATCAAGACTTGCCAAAACCACAAATAAAGTGAAACAAAATCAATAATTTCATTATGTATTTTTATTTCAGTAATTGTGCTTATTGTTGAATATTCTTAATACCAGACTAGACTTCAGACACTGAGGATAGAATAGAAGGCCCAGAAATCTCTTCTCCTTTTTCCATTCCTCACAATTTAATGAGATTCTATCTCACCAAGATAGATTAAACGATATTATGAATTGAACAACAACAAAAGTGGTCAGGGATGTGTGAAAAGAGGAACCCTATTGCGCTGTTTGTAGGAATGTAAACTATTGCAATCATTCTGGACAGCAATCAGGAGGTTCCTCAAAAAAAAAAAAAAAAAAAAGATATTCCCTCAAGCCCAGATATACCACTCCTGGACTTCTACCAGAACATCTAAAGCCAAGATATTGTAAAGACACATGCACATCCACGTTCATTGCTGTACTATCCACAATAACCAAGTTGTATGAACAACCCAGATGCCACAAAATGAATGAGTAGATCCAAAAAATGTGATACCTATAAACAATGATATTTTACACTGCCATAGGAAGAATGAAATTATGTCATTTGCAGAGAAATGGATAGATCTAGAACAAATCATATTAAGTGAGGTAAGCCAAGCTCAGAGAGACAGAGAATGTTTTTCTCATATATTGACACTAGATCTAAAGTACATCAGGACTTGATAAATCATACAGGATTCTAGGCATTCACACATAGTGAGACTAAAGGAGAATGCTCTTAGGGGAGGTACACAAAGGCAAAATGACTCTGTGCATCTGACCATACAAAATAATATTTATCAAAATGAACTCTAACAATGGAAACAAAAGTATTTTTTTCATTGTTGCTGTTTTTCTTTTCTTTTCTTTTTGCCTTATTTCTTGGAGTACTAAAGTAGTGCAGAATGAAGGCATAAATGGTGAGCAAATGTACATAGCTTTTGACCTTTTCTGCCTGTCCTAAACATATACTAGTCATTGCAGATAAGGGAAACCATGGGACCTATATTTCTTACTTCACTTAATATAATTTTTTCCAAGTCTTTCCATTTCCTAACAAATGGGGCAATGTCATTCTTTCTGATGGAGGCATAGAATTCCATTGTGTGTGTGTGGGTGTGTGTGTGTGTGTGTGTGTGTGTGTGTGTGTGTGTATATATATATATATATATATATATATACCACATTTTCTTGATCCATTCATCTACTGAGGGGCATCTGGGTTGGTTCCATATCTTAGCTATGGTGTATAATGCTGCAATAAACATAATTGTGATTGTTTGGGTAAATGCCTAAAAGTGGGATTGCTGGGTCATAGAGGAGCTCTATGTGGAATCTTTTGAGGAACCTCTATACTGCTTTCCAAAGTGGTTGAACAAGTTTACACTCCCACCAACAATGCAATAAGGTTCCATTTTGCCACATCCCCTCCAGCCTCTGTTGTTAGTAGATTTCTTGATGATAGCCATTCTACCTGGGGTGAAGTGGAATCTCAATGCTGTTCTGATTTGCATTTCTTTTATGGCTAGAGAAGTTGAGTATTTCTTCATGTGACTCTTGGCCATTCTTATTTTCTCTTCAGAGAAGTCTCTCTAAGCCTTTAGCTCACTTCTTGATTGGTGGTTGTTTCTTTGAGGATTTGTTGTAAGTGGATTTAATTTTTTTAGTTCTAAGGGCTCTTTGGCACAGGCCAAAATTTTCTTAACAAAGACCTAGAAACACAACAAATGAAAGAAAGGTTGGACAAGTGGGATTCAATGAAACTGCAAAGGACATAGCAAGCAAGATCAATAGAAAGTCCACAGATTGGGAGAAGATCTTCACTAGCCATACAACAGACAAGGGTCTCATATCTAAAATATACTTAGAACTCAAAAAATTAAATCCACCAAGAACAAATCCTCAAAAAAACAACTACCCCATTAATAAGTGGCCTAAACCCTTAAAGAGAGACTTCTCTGAAGAGGAAATAAGAATAGCCAATAGACACATGAAGAAATGCTCAATTTTGAGGCAATCCAAAAATTTATATGGAACAATAAAAGACCCCGAATAGTAAAAATGCTCCTCAATGGAAAGAACACTGCTGGAGGTATATCAATATCAAATTTCAAACTCTACTATAAAGCTACAGTAATCAAAACAGCTTGGTACTGGCACAAGAACAGACCTCAGGACCAATGGAATAGAATTGAAAACCCAGAAATGAACCTACAGACCTATAGCCATCTAATCTTTGATAAAGGAGCTAAAAAAAATAGAATGGAAGAAAGACAGTCTCTTCAGTAAGTGGTGCTGGCAAAATTGGTTAACTACTTGTAGAAAACTAAAGCTAGATCCTTATATATCACTCTGCACCAGAATCAACTCCAAATGGATCAAAGACCTTGAACTCAAAGCAGACACTCTGAAAACATTACAGGATGGAATAGGAGAAACCCTAGGTCTCCTTGGCACAGGCCGAAATTTTCTTAATAGAAACCCGGAAACACAACAAATCAAAGAAAGGTTGGACAAATGGAATTGCATAAAGTTGCAGAGCTTCTGCATGGCAAAGGACATAGCTAGCAAGATCAATAGAAAGTCCATGGATTGGGAGAAGATCTTCACTAGCCATACAACAGACAAGGGTCTCATATCTAAAATATACTTGGAACTCAAAAAATTAAATTCCCCAACAACACATCCTCAAAGAAACAGCTGCCCAATAAATAAGTGGGCTAAAGACTTAAAGAGAAACTTCTCTGAAGAAGAAAGAAGGATTGCCAATAGACCCATCAAGAAATGCTCAACCTCCCTAGCCATAAAAGAAATGCAAATCAAAACAACATTGAGATACCACCTCACCCCAATTAGAATGGCAAAAATCAAGAACTCTAATAACAACAGATGCTGCAGGGGATGTGGACAGAAGGAAACCTTACTGCATTGTTGGTGAGAGTGTAAACTTGTTCAACCACTTTGGAAAGTTGTATAGAGGGTCCTCAAAAGACTCCACATAGAGCTCCCCTATGACCCACCAGTCCCACTTTTGGGCATTTACCCAAATGTTTACAAACAAGACCACACTAAAGCTACCAGCACAACTATGTTTATTGCAGCATTATTTACCGTAGCTAAGATCTGAAACCAACCCAGATGTCCCTCAGTAGACGAATGGGTCAAGAAAATGTGGTATATATACACAATGGAATTCTATGCCTCCATCAGAAAGAATGACATTGCCCCATTTGCTAGGAAATGGAAAGACTTGGACAAAAATATATTAAGTGAAGTAAGCCAAGCTCAAAGAAACATAGGTCCCATGATTTCCCTTATTTGCAATATCTAGTATATATATGAGTCAAGCAGAAAAGGTCAGACAAGGTGATGTTAGGAAAATGAACCCTAATATATGTATTTTAAATGTTTTTTTTTCTTTCATGCATTTGTTTCTAACGCAATTATAGGATTATTTCTTTGTTGCTTTGTATGTCCCTCCCCCACAGTATAACCCCTGCTTTCACTGTATTTGATGTTGGTATAATTTGTGGAGGGGAAGGGGAAAAACAAGTCATTTAAATAAGGATACAGGTGGACCTATTGCAACAATGAGAAGTACAAGTTGTCATGTCGAAAACGAACTTTACAACTTTGGTGTGGGGGGGAGATGGAGGTGGGGGGAGCGGGGAGGATTGGTGGGGCAGGGGGAGGATGGGAAGGGATGGGAAGGGTAACAAAGGAGGAGGCTACAATGCTTGATAAGAAATGTACTCACTATCTTGCCCATGTAATTGTAACCCCTCTGTACAGTATTTTCACAATAAAAAAAAATAAAAATTAAAAAAAAAAAAGAAAGAAATGTACTAACAACAGATGCTGGAGGGGATGTGACCAAAAGGGAACCCTACTGCATTTTTGATGGGAGTGTAAACTGGTTCAACCACTTTGGAAAACAGTATGGAGATTCCTCAAAAGACTCCACATAGAGCTCCCCTATGACCCAGCAATCCCACTTTTAGGCATTTACCCAAACAATCACAAACAAGGCCATACTAAAGCTACCAGCACAACTATGTTTATTGCAGCATTATTCACCATAGCTAAGATAGGGAACCAAGCCTGATGCCCCTCAGTAGATGAATGGATCAAGAAAATGTGATGTATATATATACATATACATATATGTATGTATTTATGTCTGTATGTGAATTCTATGCCTCCATCAGAAAGAATGGCATTGCCCCATTTGTTAGGAAATAGAAAGACTTGGAAAAAATATATTAAGTGATGTAAGCCAGACTCAAAGAAACATTGGTCCTATGGGTTCCCTTGTCTTCAATAATTAGTATATGTCTAGGACAAGCAGAAGAGGTCAAAAGCTATGTACATATGACCATATAAGATGATGTTAGCAAAATGAACCCCAAGATAGGGACACAAGTGGTTTGTTTTTTTTTGTTTTGTTTTGGGGGGGTCCAGTCATGGGGCCTCAACTCTGGGCCTGGGTGCTGTCCCTCAGCTCTTCAAGGCTAGCACTCTACCACTTGAGCCACAGCTCCACTTCCGGCTTTTTTTTCCTGCTTATGTGGTCCTGAGGAATTGAACCCAGGGCCTCAAGCATGCAAGGCAAGCACTCTACCACTGAGCCACGTTCGCAGCCCTGATTTTTTTCTTTCTTGCTATTGTTTTAATGTATTTATAATTCACTATGTGATTGTTTTGTTTCTCTTGTATGTTCTTTCCCCATGGTATAACCCCTGCTTTCACTGTATTTGATGCTGGTGCTCTGCACCTTGTATATATATTTTTCTAATTTGGAGAGGGGAAGGAAAATAACAACATGCTGAAATAAGGATACAACTTGACCCATTGTGGCAATGACATGTACAAGACACTATGTTGAAAACGAACTTTACAACTTTGCGGGGTGTGGGTGGATAGGAAGAAGTTGGGAAGGTGTGGAGGGAAGGGATGGTAGGGGGAAAACAAAGAAGGAGGTAACAATGCTTGATAGGAAATGTACTCATTACCTTACTCATATAACTGTAACCCCTCTGTACAGTATTTTTGCAATAAAAATCTATACAAAAAAAAAGAATTTCAGTTGGAAAAGAAAAATAAATCTTAACATCTACTGAAGAGTAAGTTGAGTATACTGGAAAATAAGGATTGGTAAAGAAAAAACAGCCAGGAGAAAAATTCAATCCTTAATCCAAAAAAGGAAAGAGTAAGAAAGGTGATTAATTTAATTATTTTACACAACATGCATATATCAAAATTTATATTGTACACAATAACCACATAAAATTAGGGGTCGTTGTGTAAAAATGATGGCAACACCAATATATTTATATTAAATGAACTTCAAACTCCTATACTAATTGTATTGTCAGATAAATATATATAACACATGATATTTTCATAAAGTAGAATCTGCTGTAATTCTGTTCCAAGAGAAATGATGTGTCAATATTGAAAATCCAAAAGGATGGATTTCAAATCTTATGGACTTTTAAGCATCTGAGGGATTCCTGGGTACTAAACATTAAATAATAAAATTCTATGCCTCCTTTAGAAAGAATGGCACTGCCCCATTTGTTAGGAAATGGAAAGACTTGGAAAAAATTATATTTAGTGAAGTAAGCCAGGCCCAAAGAAACATAGGTCCCATGGTTTCCCTTTTTTGCAATAACTAATATATGTCTGAGACAAGCAGAAACGGTCAGATAAGTTGATGTTAGGCAAAATGAACCCCAAGACAAGGACACGAGTGGTTTTTTTCTTTCTTGCTATTGTTTCTATGGTATTTATAAGGTACCGTGTGTTTTTGTTGCTTTGTATGTCTCTCCCACATGGTATAATCCTTGCTTTCACTGTATTTGATATTGGCATAATTTGGGGAAGGAAGGGAAAAAAACCAATTGTTTAAATAGGGATACAGGTTGACCCATTGCAATAATGAGATGTACAAGATGCTATGTCAAAAAACGAACTTTACAATTAGGGTGGGGGAGTGTAGTTGTGGAGATGGAAGGGAAGGGATGGTTGGGGAAATACAAAGGAGGAGGCATCAATGCTTGATTAGAAATGTACTCATTACCTTGCTGTGTAACTGTAACTCCTCTGTACAGTATTTTTACAATTAAAAACTTATTTAAAATTTTTTTAAACGTGAATGTTTGAAAAACTGTTTCAGCTCTCTTAGTTTCTTAGGAATGTGCACTGGACTTAATTATTAATTTTGACTAAAAAGGTTTATAGTTGGCCTTATGATTAATAATGGAAGTAGAGCCAAATGGTAGCTTTCAAATATTAACATAGAATTTATTCACTGTTAAACAAACTGATAAAGCAAGAAAGGAGAACTAGATAATTTAGCTGTCTTACAAGAATGAATGAAAAGAAATCAGACTACATTTGGGTTTCTTTTTTTGTTTTGTTTTTTGGTCTGTCGTGGGGGACTGAACTCTGGGTCCTCTTCAGCTCAAGGCTAGCACCCTATCACTTGAGCCACAGTGATACTTGGACCTGGCTTTTTTTCTGTGTATGTGTGCTAAGGAATCAAACCCAGGGCCTCAGGCATACGAAGCAAGCACTCTACCACTGAGCCAACTTCCCAGCCTGGACTACATTTGGTTTTAATTGGATTGTTAATGTTTTCCTAACAACCTGTTTGCAATGCTCTTAGTGCTTTCTCCTGTCTCTATGGGCCATATTCCCATGGCTACTAAGGCAGATTGGATTTTTCTCCAACTTAAGTAGAGATTTTTCAACATGAGTAACCATGGACTCCTCTGTTTATTAACTTGGTTACAGATTTGGAAAATAGTATAAATATGGAACTTATCATTTGAAAATCTTCCCGCTAAACAAGAAATCATAGCACCCCTATTCCAAAGGTACCATGAGCTTTGTGGACCCACTTTTCAAAGACAAAAAAAAAAACCAAAGCTGTTTGTTCACCCGACTGATGATGGCTCTCCATGGATAGAAAGTTGATGCAATCAATTAGAGAAAAATCTCAAGCAAAGGTATATTCCTAGACTTCTAGGAGTCATATCATGTTAGTGTACAATATAATATTCATTTTAAATTTTTTTCTCTAAGAGTAATTGTAAACCACTAATAGAAAGATACAATTAACTGCCGGCAGTGTAAGTATAATAAATTCTATCATTTGTTACATTTCTTGAGATCTTAATAAATAAGCCTTGAATAAATATATCTTTCCAGATGCTACAATTTAGGAAAGGAATGCCTAGGATGATATTAATTCAAACATTAGAGTGTTTTTATGTTGGATATTAAGCAAAATATGAGTAAGAAGTCATTCAAAAGTAGCATAATTTGGGTGCTATGAAATTTTGGGAAGCTAAAAATTAGAAACCAAATGGCCAAGTATATGTATTTCTATTGGAATTAGAGACTGAGGCACAGGAGTGGAACTTAGAAACGCATAGTACTGGAGAGAATATTTCTGCTGAGAGATATTTGACATAAAGTGCTTATTTCTGTATCTAGCATAAACTACAAGTTCTCTAACTCCAGAACACTAGCTTGTAAAGAAAGCCATGGAAGAAACAAAATACAGTGTGAAGATCAAAAGATGCATTTCTGACTTATAATTAGGGTATATTTGGTTATATAAATGACATTACAAGGATATTTAGGAATTCGGAAATCATATTTGGAGCTCAAGAAAATCCTACTCAAAGCAAGTGCATATGTGAAGAAATAAATGAATTCACAACAACAAGAAAATGGAAACACTTAGCTCTTTCCAAATCCAATCACTTTCTCTCATTTTGTATAACTTTGATATGATTTATTTGCTTTAAATAAAAAAGAAAGCCATGTATTTACTATTAATAAATGCATACTATTAGTTTCCAAAAAATGGAAATAAATGAATTCAAACAGCTATCAACACCAGAGACATCAGCAAGAAAATAACTGTCTCGAATTTGCAAATTGGAAAGATGACAAGTAAAACATGTATGCAGCAATAAGGTCAGTTGTGAGAGAATTATATTAATATCGCATAGTTTAAAATGCCCATTTTAGACAGACACAGTGGGCCATACCTGTAATCTCAAGTATTCAAAAGGCTGAGATGGAGAGAATTGTATGTAAAGTGAAGGGCAGAAAGTTAGCCAAAGTCCATCTCAACAAATAAGCTGATAGACTGGTAAAGGCCTCATTACAAGCTATGTAGGAAACATGGTGCCTAGGAGAAAATACAAGATCACACGTCATCAGAAGAAAACACTAAAACATAAATGTGCTGAGAGACATGTGTCTAGTGGTGTTTCACTTGAGGTGATGCCTGCTTACCAAGTGCATTATCTCAACCACCAATATGGAGCATGGAGCATGGAGCATGGTGGCTCTCACCAGCAATCTTAGTTACTCAGGAGGTCATGATCTGAGGATCTTCAAAGGCAGACCTAACAGTAATTCCATGAGACTCTTAAATCCAATGAATGGGAAAAATGCTAGAATAAGAGGTTTGGTTTCAGCCAAAGTTCTACGTCCAGCATTTTACTGGTTCATTGGAACTAAATCTCATAGATTTTCCTGCCCTGGCTGTCTTTGAACTGCCATAATTAAGACTACAAACTCCTGAATTGCTAGGATTGTAGGCTTTAGACACCACTAGTATACACTTCAACATCTTAACCAATATATAAAGAGTTTGTAGAATGAAACTCACATGGCTTGTAATATACTTGCATTTTATAAATGATGGAATTTCAAGGGAAATATAAATAGGCTACATAAAATTCAAGATTCAGCTTATGCTGATGAACAATTCGTATCACAAAGTATTAGCAGTCATTAAGAAAACAGCAACAAAGATAAAACCTCTTGTGTCCCCATTGTGGGGTTAATTTTGCTTACCATCATCTTATATGGTCATATGTACATAGCTTTTGACCTCTTCTGCTTGTCCTAGACATATACCAGTCATTACAGATAAGGGGAAACCATGGGATCTATGTTTCTTTGAGTCTGGCTTACTTCACTTAATACAATTTTTTCCAAGTCTTTCCATTTCCTAACAAATGGGGCAATGTCATTCTTTCTGATGGAGGCATAGAATTCCATTGTGTATATATACCACATTTTCTTGATCCATTCATCTACTGAGGGGCATCTGGGTTGGTTCCATATCTTAGCTATGGTAAATAATGTTGCAATAAACATAGTTGTACTTGTAGCTTCAGTATGGCCTTGTTTGTGATTGTTTGGGTAAATGCTTAAAAGTGGGATTGCTGGGTCATAGGGGAGCTCTTATAATGTACTATGTAATATTTTTGTTTCTTTTCTATGTTCTTCCCCCATGGTACAACCCCTGTTGTCACTGTATTTGATTCTGGTGCCCTACATCTTGTATATACATTTTTCTAATTTGAGGAGGGGATGGGAAATAACAAAATGGTGAAATAAGGATACAGGATAACCCATTGTAACAATGAGATGTACAAGACAGTATGTTGAAAACAAACTTTACAATTTTGGGGGCAGGTGGAGAGGGGAGGGAGAAGTTGGGGAGGTGGGGAGGAAAGGAATGGTAGGAGAAATATAAAGGAGGGTGTAACAATGCTCAATAAGAAATGGACTCATGACTGGGAAGGTGGCTCAGTGGTAGAATGCTTGCCTAGCATGCATGAAGCCCTGGGTTCAATTCCTCTGTACCACATACACAGAAAATGCCAGAAGTGGCACTGTGGCTCAAATAGTAGAATGCCAAGCCTTGAGCAAAAGAAGCTGAGGAACAGAGGCCAGGCCCTGAGTTCATGCCCCGGGACTGACAAAAAAAAAAAGAAAGAAAGAAAGAAAGAAATGGACTCATTACCTTGCTCATGTAACTGTAAACTCTTCTGTACAGTATCTTTACAATTAAAAAAATATATTAAAAAAAAAAACAAACAAAGTATTAGCAGTCAAAACCAGGCACAGATGGCTCAAACCTATAATCTAGCAACTCAGGAAGCTAAGTTCTGAGGATCACAGTTCAAAGCCAGTATAGGTAGGAAAGTCCATAAGATTCTTATCTCCAATTAACCACCAAAAACTGAAAGTAGAGCTGTGACTCAACTGGAGAGTGCTAACCTTAAAAAATGAAGCTCAGGGACAATATCCAGGCCATGAGTTCAAGCCCATGACCTGCACAAAAGAAAAACCTAGCAGTCAGTTTTGTTTGAGAAAAAAATAAACTGAGGAACAAAACATGTTTTCAATGGTACAACACTTAGCATGCACAAGAACTTGGGATCAATATCTAGCACTACAAGAAATAGAAACCCAGAAACAAGAAATTAAATAAGATTTTGGAGTAATACTAATTGGAAATAACAGCGAGAGGTAACAATGTAAGAGACGATAACAGGAAGGAAGGGAAAAAATGGGGATTCTGAGGGGCAAAGGGGACTGAAGGGCATTGCATACAAACATAAAATCAGCCTTATGAATACCACCAAATACTTGGAAAAGAGATGGGAATAAAGGGAAGAAGTGGTAATATGGTGGAGGAGATGACTATGTTGAAAATGCACTGTGTACACTTACATTTCCCAATTATCAACACATGCTAATTGAAAAACAAAATTTTATATATTATACAATATAAAATATATATGTATGCTATATATTTTATATGTCCATTTTATATGATGTACATATATAATATAAAACACATAGCACAATATGACATAAACATGCTATTTTATGTTATGATATACTATATATATTATTGATTCACAAAATAATTCTATAATGTATATGTAAAATGTTGTAATATATGTTGCAATAGTTATTTTAACATACTATAATATTGTATATTTGAATTTTAGAATGATATGGATACTTGAATTTCTAATTCTCTCTTGAAATGACAACTATGAATTATTCAGCCTAACCTCCTGGTCTAATTAATAACATGCGTAAATGGAATATTTAAATGCATGTGACATTATTTCCATAAGTTTTCTTGCTCAGTTAATTACCATTCCACCCACATATCTGGATTTTCAGTGCAGACTGAGTAGAAGTCAGGAGTCCATGATGAGAAATCACACCGTCACAACGTTCCTCCTCCTGGGGCTGACTGATGACCCACAACTAATGGTTGTTGTTTTCATCTTTCTGTGTCTCACCTACATATTGAGCATAATTGGAAACCTCATGATCATCTCTCTCACCATCGTGGATCCACAACTCAAAACTGCCATGTACTATTTCCTACAAAATTTCTCCTTCTTAGAAATCTCATTCACATCTGCTTGTATTCCCAGATACTTGTACAGCCTATCGACAGGGGACAACACAATCACCTATAATAGTTGCATCACTGAAATTTTTTTTATTGATCTTTTTGCTGTAACAGAATTCTTTCTACTGGCCACCATGTCCTATGACCGCTATGTGGCCATCTGCAAACCCCTGCATTATGTGAGCATCATGAACAGCAGGGTCTGTAGGAGACTAGTCCTTTGTTGCTGGGCAGTTGGCTTGTTGATCATACTCCCACCATTTACCCTGGACCTAAAGCTGGAATTCTGTGACTCCAAAGTTATTAACCATTTTTTCTGTGATGTATACCCTCTCCTGAAAATCTCATGCTCAGAAACATGGCTCATAGAGCAGATGGTCATAGTTTGTGCTGTGTTAACTTTTGTCATGACCCTATTATGTGTGGTTCTATCTTACATGTACATCATTAAGACCATTCTACAGTTCCCTTCTGCCAAGCAAAGAAAAAAGGCCTTTTCCACCTGCTCTTCCCATATGATTGTGATTTCCATCACCTATGGCAGCTGCATCTTCATCTATGTGAAGCCTTCAGCCCAGGATTCGATGGCAATCAACAAGGGTGTGTCCATCCTTACCACCTCCATCGCTCCTATGCTAAACCCCTTCATTTACACCTTGAGAAACAAGCAGGTAAAACAGGCCTTCAATAACACACTCAAAAGAATTTCACTGTTTTTAAGGAAGCAAGGAACTTAACCAATGTAAAACAAAACTTTAGGTAAGTTTTGATCAAAAGAGCATGGCTTCCATGCATGTATCTCTGAATTTGTACCTCAGGCTTTTCTTAGTAATTTCAAAGTGACTCTAAAAGAAAACACAAAACACAAAGAAACAACAGAATGACTGTACATATCAAGGAGACCTGGCAAAAATCACTAATAACATGAAACAAAATCAATAAACACATCATGTATTTTGATTTGGGTAATTATGCTTATAGGAAAATATTCTTAATACTCGACTCTACTTCAGGCATTGAGGACAGAATACAAAACCCATAAAACTCTGGTGCTTCTTCCATCCCTGACATTTTATTTGCTTTAATTTTGTTGTAAAGGTGATGTAGAGAAAAGTTTACACTTACATAAGTCAGGTAATTAGCACATTTCCTTTTGATAGTGTCACCTTCACCTTCATTGTCTCCCAATTTTTCCCCTCCCAACTTCCCTCCCCAACAAGTTGCAGAGTTATTTTCCAATATAGTCTACTATGTTTCACTCCTGAATTGATTCACCTTTTGTCCCACTGTTTCTGTGTTTCCCCTTCTCCTCCCCAAATCAGATAAACTTATATACAAGACAAAAGCTTCAGAAATCAAAAACAGTTATAGAAGGGAATAAACCAAAGAAAAAGGAAAGGAAAAGGAAAAAAAGAAGTGGGAACAGTACAATAAAAAATATTGCTTCCATTTCTTGGAGTTCATTTTGCTAAACATCATTCTATAAGATCATATACACATAACTATTAAGCCCTTGTGATCCTCTCCTAAAAATGTCCTTCTTTAGTGTCACTGTGTTAATGTTTAGACAAATGTTTCATTAGTCATGTCTAAGTGTAATGATTTGTCTTTTGCTATCCATTGGGTTTACTTATACATTTATAGGCACATTCTAATTATTACAAATGAGGAACACCATGTAGCCTATGTTTCTTTGGATCTAGTTTACTTTTCTCAATATAATTTTTTCCAAGTCTTTCCATTTCCTTACAAATCGGTCAATGTCATTCATTCTTATGGAAACATAAAATTCCATTGTGTATATATACCACATTTTCTTGATTCAGTCCTCTGCTGAGGGGCATCTAGGTCGATTCCATATCTTGACTGTGATAAACAATGCTGCAATGAACATGGTTTTGCTGGTGGCTTTAGTGTAGCATGGTTTGTGGTCAACTGGATAGATGACCAGGAGTGAGATGCTGGGTCATAGGGAGGCTCTTTGTCTAGTCTTTTTAGGAACCTCCACAATGCTTTCCAGAGTGGTTGAACATTACATTCTCACCAACAGTGTTCCTTAGCATTTCCTTTTGGCCACATCCCTACCAAATTTATTATTGGTAGTTTTCTTGATAATGGTCATTCTAACTGGAGTGAAATGGAATCTCAATGTTGTTTGGATTTGCATTTATTTTATGGCCAGAGATGCTGAACATCTCTTCATGTTTCTATTGGCCATTCTTATTTCTTCCTAAGCAAAGTCTCTTTTTAAGTCTTTAGACCATTTATTAATTGGATTGTTGTTTCTTTGAGGATTTGTTTTTGGGAGGTTTAATTTTCTGAGCTCTGAGTATATTTTACACATGAGGCCCTTTTCGGATACATTGCTACTAAAGACCTTCTCCCATTCTTGGGCTTTCTATTTGTCCTGCTAGCTATGTCCTTTGCCATGCAGAAACTCATCTGTTTGATGCAATCCCATTTATCCAATCTTTCTTTGATTTGTTGTGATTCTGGATCTTTTGAAGTTTTAACCTGTGCCAAGGAGCTTTAGTGTTTCCCCTATCCCTTCCTGTAATATTTTCAGGGTCTCTGATCTTACATTGAGGTCTTTGATCCATTTGAAATTGATTCTAATGCAGGGTGATATATAAGGATCTAACTTCAGCTTTCTGAATGTGTATAGCCAATTCTGCCAACACTATTTGTTGGAGAGTCTGTCTTTTTCTATCTTGTGTTTTTTGCTCCCTTATTAAATATTGAGTGGTTTGGTTCTGTGGGTTCATTTCTGGGTCTTCTATTCTATTCCATTGGTCCTATACTTGTGCCAATACCAATCTATTTTTATTAGTACAGCTTTGTAATACAGTTTGAAGCTTCATATTGATATTCCTCCAGCACTGTTCTTCCTGGTAAGGATTGTTCTGCTATTATTCCATATGAATTTGGGGGTTGCTTCTTCTATATTGCTAAAGAATGTTGTTGTCACTTTGATGGGTATTTCAATGAATTTGTAGATAGCTGTGGGCAGTATTTCCATTGTGATTATGTTAATCCTTTAATCCATAAACACGGGAGGTTTTTCCACTTTCTACACTCTGCTTTAATTTCCTTTTTCAGATTTTTCATCATAGATGTCCTTCAATCTTTAGATAAGATAATTCCTAGGTATTTTTGAGGCTATTAGAAATGGAACTCCTGTATTTATTTGTCTTATTCTTCTCATTGTTGGCATATAGAAAAGCTACTAGTTTTATGCGTTAATTTTTAGACCTTGCTACTTTGCCAAAGTTTCAGATCAGCTCAAGTAACTTTCATTCCTCACATTTTAGTGAGATTGCATCTTACCCCAGTTAGATTAGCCAATATTGTAAAATCAAACAACAACAAATGTTGGCAGTGATATGGGTAAAAGGAACCCTAGTGCACTGCTGGTGGGAATGTAAACTAGTACAACCACTCTGGATGGCAAGAAAGTGGACTAGATTTGTTTTCATTACATTCTTAATGTTTTCTTAACAACTGTTTGCAATTTTCCTGGTGCTTTCTCCGGTCTCTATGGGCCATGTTCCCATGACTCTGAGGCAGATTGGCTTTTTCCCCAAGTTCATCAGAGATTTTTCAGCATGAGTTACCATGGACTCCTTTTTTATTAACTTGGTTACAGATTTGGAAAATAGTATAAACACGGAAATTAGAGGATCTTCTCGCTAAACAAAGAAATCACAACACACATTATTCCAAAGGTACCACAGCTCTGTGGACTCACTTCTCAATGATAGAAAGAAAACCAAAGCTGTTTCCTGGCCTGATTCATGTTGGCTCTAAAAGGATGGAGAGAAAGCTAATGTAATCAATTTGAGAGAGAAATCTTAAGCACAAGATGAATTACTAGGGTACCTGAACTCCTATTATGTTAATGTTCAATATAATATTCAATTTAAACTTTTTCTTTAAGAATATTTGTAATCCACTAAAAGAAAGATACAGTAAACTAACAGAAATGTAAGTATAATAAATTCTATCATTTATTATATTTTTAGACCTGAATAAATAAGTTTTTAAAAAAATAGATCTTCTCAGATTGTTAGAATTTAGGAAAGGAATTCTTAAGATGATATTAACTCAAACACTATTTTTAGACTATTTTATGCTGAATAGTAAATAGGCATTGATACAACTATATTAAGCAAAAAATGAGTAAGAAGTCATCCAAAAGTAGCATAATTTGAGTGCTGTGAAACTTCAAGAAATTAAAAGCTAGAAACTGATGGCCATATACATGTATTTCTAGTGGAATTAGAGGCTGAAGCACAGGAGTGGAAGGTAGAAACACAGAGTATTGGAGAAATATTTCTGCAAACCCATAATTGATATAAAGTGCTTATTTCTTTAGCATAAACTACAGGTTATCTAGGTACACCAAATAGTTTACAAAGAACACATGGGAGAAACAAAATAGTGTGATGAGCAAAAGTTTTTGACTTATGCTTAGGGTACATTTGATTGTATGATTGCCATTATGTGGACATTTGGGAAATTGGAAATCATATTTGGAGTTCCAGAAAATGCTACCAAGAGCAAGTGCATGTGTTAAGAGATAAATAAATTCAAACTGCTATCAACACAAGAGACATCAACAAGAAAGTAAGTGTCTTGAAATTACAAATTGGTGACAGTTAAATCATGTATGCAGCAATAAGGTAAGTTGTGAGAGAATTATGTCTCTGTTGTGTATTTTAAAATACCCATTCTACACAGACATGATGACTCACACCTGTAATTACAGATGTTCAGAAGGCTGAAATCAAGAAAATTGTAGCTTAAGGTGAAGGGCAGAAAATTAGCCCAAGTCCATCTCAACAAATAAACTGATATATTGGTGAATGCCTCTATTCCAAGCTAGGAAATATAACACCCAGGAAAAAATACAAACTCCATGGAGGTAAAGAAGAAAAAACTGAAACAAAAAAACTGCTGACAAGCCAGGTGCTAGTTCACGCCTATAATCCTAGCTATTCAGGAGGCTGAGATCTAGCATCACAGTTCAAAGACAGCCTGAGCAGGAAAGTCTGTGAGACTTGCCTCTCCGATTAACTACCAGAAAACTGGAAGTTACACTGTAGTTCAAAGTAGTAGAGCTCTAGCCTTGAGCAAAATAGCTCAGGGATAATATCCAAGCCCTGAGTTCAAGACCCATGACCAACAAAACAAAGTTTTGAGGTCATGGGTCAAGTGATCTATCATTTGATGTGGTACCTGCTTACCAAGTACAGCACCTCTACCACCAAAACAAACCTGAGGACCAGCGGCTCACACCTGTAAACCTAGCTATTCAGGAGGCCAAGATCTGATTATCTGGGTTCAAAGTTAGACCAAACAGGAATTCCATGACACTCTTAACTCCAATTAGCCAGCAAATTGCTGCAAGTATAGGTTTGATTCAAGCGATAGAGTACCAGCCTTGAGTGAAAAAGTTATGGAAAGATAAATTTTCATCATTTTCACTTTAAAATCATAGAGAAAACACACAATCTCAGTGAAGATCAAATATATGTTAACCAACAAAAAGAAAAACCCTTGTAGACCAAGACAATAGAAATAGTTAATAGTTTCTTATCCACTTTCAGCCAGGTACTATTATAAGCATCTTATATGTTCACTAACTTTTTAGCATAATATAGGTATGAAGGATAATTTTCCTTCCATTATAAAATAGTGAAACAGTAACAACATAAACAAAATGGGATCATGAGAAATAAAAAAGTGAAATCAATCTGTACTTGTGGAAATGTTATTCAATATCTGCTTAAGCATGTTTAAGTTTAATACATTAAAAAGAGATTAAATGTAGTATTTGGGGCTTAGGGAAATGAATTACAGCATTTTAAAGTAGGTACCAAACTTAAACAAGCAGAAAACTAAAATCAAATGTAGTGGGTTTTGTCAGGAGTATGTTTTATGCCAAAACTAACATCCTATACCATAAATTGTATTGTCCTCACAATATTCAATTCCTTCAGTACCAAAACAGGAAAAAAGTAGAACTGCAATTTTAAGATTAAAATGATGAGGGAAAACTAGAGGGATACTAAAGAAAAACATTATAAAGAAAACATAAATTTTTATAATTTATTGACTAGACCTCAACAACTTGTGTGTGTGTGTGTGTGTGTGTGTGTGTGTGTGTGTGTGTGTGTGTGTGTGTGTGTGTGTGTGTGTGCTACTCTTGGGGCTTAAACTCAGGGTCTGAACATTGTCCCTGAACTTTTTTGGTCAAAGTTGATGCTCTACCATTTGAGGCACAGCTCCACTTTTGGTGGTTAACTGGAGATAATAAATAATCTTACAGACCTCCCTGTCCAGGCTGGCTTTAAACTCCCATCCTCAAGATAAAACCTCATGTTCATCAAAAAACCAAACAATCCCACTCCTGAGTATCTATCCAGTGACCACAAACCAGGTTATACTAATGCCACACTCACAACCATGTTCATTGCAGCATTGTTTACCCTAGCCAAGATATGGAATCAACCCAGATGCCCCCCAGTGGATGAATGGATCAGGAAAATGTAGTATATATACACAATGGAATTCTATGCTTCCATCAGAAAAAAAAGTGACATTGTCCCATTTGTAAGGAAATAGAAAGACTTGGAAAAAATTATATTAAGCAAAGTAAGACAGACCCAAAGAAACATAGGTTGCATGGTTTCTCTAATTTCTAATAATTAAAATGTGCCTAAAATTACAAGTAAATGGACAGCAAAAGAAATAATTACAATTGGACATGATCAATCAATTAAATATCAGCATAAGAAAAAGGATATTCCTAGGAGAGGATCATAGGAGCTCAATAGCTATGTGCATATGACCACATAAAATGATGCTTATCAAAGTGAACTCCAAAAAATGGAAACAAGAGGTTTTTCTATTGTATGGCTTGAAGTTATTTCTTTTTTCTCTTTCTTTTATTTCTTTTGGTATATCCCCTGTTGTCACTGTTTTTAATTTCTGTATGCTTTGTCTTGGATTTAAATTTATATGATTTGGGGAAGGAAAGGGGAAGCACAGAAACAGTGGGATAAAGGGAGAATGAAGTCAACAAGGATACTCACTAGATATTATGTTGGAAATAAATTTACAACTTGGATGAAAGGAAGGGGGTGGAGGAAGTGTTCAAAAAGAAATGCGCTCATTGTCTTAGTTACGTAACTGTGGCCCCCTCTGTAGATCACCTTTACAATAAAATTTAAATTTAAAAAAAATATGACAACCTCCTGAATTGAAAGGATTTCAGGTGTTAGTCACCTGCACTAGTCTAAATCTCAAATATTCACCAATAAAGAGTTTATAAAGTGAAACTCAAACTGTGTGCGATGTACTTGAACTCTATGAATGACAAAACTTCAAGGAAAACATAAATAGGCTAAATCTTGTACTTACAGCAATTACTCATCATTTATTGCCTTCTACATTTCTCCACAGCCAGAGGCAAACAATAATATTCTTTCTGCTGTTCTTGGTCAGTGGATACAAAGTTTCAGTTGGACAAGAGAAATAAGTTTTGACATCTACTCAACAGTAAGTTGAATGTACTCATAGACAATCTCTCACACATTACAAAACAGCTAAGACAGTAAATTCAAATCCTTCATCCAAAATGAAGAAAGAAAAATGATCTGGTTGCTTTAACCATTCTACACCACATGCATACATCAAAATTATACAGTTAGGAGTTGCTGAGTAAAACTGATGTCAATAAGAATATATGTATGTTAAATGAATTTCAAACTTCATAATACTTGTAAGATAAATTTATTTAATACATGATATTCTCATAAAATAGATCCTGCTTTAATTCTGTTCTGGGAGAAATGATATGTCAAAAATTGAAATCCAAAAGGATGGATTTCAAATCATATAGACTACTAAGAGTCTGAGAGATTTGGGGGTATTAAACTTTAAATATCAAAAATGTGAATGCATGAAAAAATGTGTATCAGACCTCTTATAGAATGCTTAGTTTTTAAACTTAGGAATGTATGCTGCAATTAATTATTAAGTATGACTGAACAGGTTTTATAGTTAGTCTGATGAGTAAAACATAATGAAAGTATAACCAAATGGTAGTTTTGAAGTATTAACATGGAATTTATTCACTGTTAAACAAACTGATAAACAGGAAAGGATACCTAGAGACTTTTGCTGTCTTTCAACACAGGAATGAATGAAAAGAAATGGACTAGATTTGTTTGTCATTAGGTTCTTAATGTTTTCCTAAGAATCTGTTTGCAATGCTCCTGGTACTTTCTCCTGTCTCTACAGGCCGTGTTCCCACAGCTACTAAGGCAGATTGGATTTTCACCAAGTTCATTTAGTGGTTTTGTTCAACGTGAGTTACCATGGATTCCTTTGTTTTTTAACTCGGTTAAAGATTTGGCAAATAATATAAATATAAAACATAATTTGAAAATCTTCCTACTAAGCAAAACGAATCATAACACCTACTATTTCAAAGGAACTAAGAGCTCAGAGGATCCACTTTTCAATGATAGAAAGAAAGCCAAAGAGAGAGAAATCTCAAGCAAAGAGTGTATTCCTAAACTACTAGTAATCCTATCATGTTAGTGCTCAACATAATATTTATTTTGAAATTATAGCTTCAAGAATAATTGTAAACGTCTAATAGAAGGTTACAATTAATATAAATTCCTTCATTTGTTACATTTTGGGGGACTTGTCTTTTGAAAAAATAGATATTTCTAAATAATTTAGAAATATCATCTGAAGATGATATTAATTCAAACACCAGTTTAGAGTACTTTTATGTTGGATAGTATAAAGTCATTGATGCAATTATATTCAGCAAAAAATGAGTAGGAAGTCATTCAAAAGTAGCATAATTTGAGTGCTGTGAAACTTCAGGAAGCCAAAAATTAGAAGCCAATGGCAAAGTATGTGTATTTCTAGTGGAATTAGCAACTGAGGCACTGGAATAGAAGGTAGAAGCATAGAGCCTTGGAGGGAATATTTCTACAGATACACAATTGACATAAAGTACCTATATCTGCAGTTAGCATAAACTACAGGTTTTTTTTAGTTTGTATTTTCTTTTTTATTTTTTTATTGTGGAAATACTGTACAGAGGGGTTACAATTACATGGGCAAGATAATGAGTACATTTCTTATCAAGCATTGTAGCCTCCTCCTTTGTTTCCCCTTCCCATCCCTTCCCATCCTCGCCCCCGCTTCCCCTCACCCCATCTTTCCCTCCCCTCTCCCCCGCCACCAAAGTTGTAAAGTTCATTTTCGACATAACGACTTGTACATCTCATTGTTGCAATGAAACCACAGGTTTTCTAACTCCAGTACACTAGTTTGTAAAGAACACATGAGAGAAACAAAATACAGTTTCATTTCTGACTTATATTTAGGGTGCATTTGGTTATATGATTGATATTATGAGGAGATTTGAAATCATATTTGCAGTTCAAGAAAATACTACTCAAAGAAAGTGCATAAGGTAAGAAGTAAATCAATACAAGAGACATTAGCAAGGAAATAACTGTCTAGATATTACAAATTGGATGGGCTGGGAAGGTGGCTCAGTGGTAGAGCGCTTGCCTTGCATGCCTGAGGCCCTGGGTTCGATTCCTCAGCACCACATAAGCAAAAAGAAAAATAGCCGGAAGTGGCACTGTGGCTCAAGTGGTAGAGCGCTAAGTCTTGAGCCAAAGAGCTGAGGGACAGCGCCCAGGCCCAGAGTTCAGGCCCCACAACTGGACCAAAAAAAAAAAAAAAACAAATTGGAAAGATGACAGGTAAAACATGTGCATCAAAAAGGTAAGTTGTGAGAGAATTGTATTAATATTGCATAGTTTAAAGTGCTTATTCTAGACAGGATGGCTCTAGTCTCTAATCTCACATGTTCAGAAGGCAGAGATCAAGAGGATAGTATTTTAATCTGAAGGGCAGAAAGTTAGTGAGAGAAGGTCTCAACAAATAAACTGGTGTATTGATTTATGCCTCTATTTCAAGCAATGTAGGAAACATAGCACCCAGGAAACAATACCAGACCTAGTGGTGAGGGGAGAAAATAACTCAAAAAGGTGCTGAGAGTCATGGGTCAAGTAGTGTTTCACTTGAGGTGGTGCCTGCTTACCAAGTACAGCATCTCAAACACCAATACTGAGCACCAGTGACTCCCACCTGCAATCCTAGCATCTCAGGAAGCCACAATCTGAGGATCTTAGTTCAAAGTCAGACCAAACAGGAAATCTATTGGACTCTTAATTCCAATGAACTGGAAAAATACAGTAAATGGAGGTTTGGTTTGAGCCAAAGCTCTGCTTTTGGCTTTTTGTTGGCTGATTGGAAATAAGAGACTGACAAACTTACCTTGTCTTTGAACTGCCACCCTTTAGACTGCAACCTCCTGAATTGCTAGGATTGTAGGCTTCAGACACCAGCACTAGTCTAGACCTCAACATCTTAACCAATACATAAAAAGTTTTTAGAATGAAACTGAAATTATTTGTAATATACTTGATTTTTTATTGTGAAAATACCGTACAGAGGGGTTACAATTACATGGGCAAGGTAATGAGTGCATTTCTTATCAAGCATTGTAGCCTCCTCCTTTGTTTCCCCTTACCGTCCCTTCTCATCTTCTCCTTTCTTGCCCCCACTCAAAGTTGTAAAGTTCATTGTCGACATAACGTCTTGTACATCTCATTGTTGCAGTGGGTCCACCTGTATCCCTATTTAATCAATTGGTTTTTTCCCTTCCCCTCCACAAATTATACCAACATCAAATACAGTGAAAACAGGGGTTATACCGTCAGGGAGGGAAATACAAAGCAACAAAGAAATATATTATAAATATGTTAGAAACCAGACCAAGAAAGAAAAAAGATTTGAGTCCTTATCTTGGGGTTCATTTCCCTAACATCAACTTATCTAACCTTTTCTGCTTGACTCAGACATATACTAGTTATTGCAAATAAGGGAAACCATGAGACCTATGTTTCTTTGGACCTTAATATAATTTTTGCCAAGTCTTTCCATTTTCTAACAAATGGGGCAATGTCATTCTTTCTGATGGAGGCATAGAATTCCATTGTGTATATATACCACATTTTCTTGATCCATTCATCTACTGAGGGGCATCTGGGTTGGTTCCATATCTTAGCTATGGTAAATAAGGCTGCAATAAACATAGTTGTGCTATGAGCTTTAGTATGGTCTTGTTTGTGATCATTTGGGTAAATGCCCAAAAGTGGGATTGCTGGGTCATAGGGGAGCTCCATGTGGAGACTTTTGAGGAACCCGCATACTACTTTCCAAAGTAGTTGAACAAGTTTAGAATGGCTATAATCAAGAACTCTATACTTGAATTTTATGAATGGTAAAATTTCATGCAAAAGATATATAGGCTAAAGAAAATCCCAAATTCAGCTGTTAAGCATTCAGCCTCTTTGTTACAAAGAACACTTCAAATCACAAAAACATTAGCAGTCAAGTCAGGCACAGATGTTTCAGACCTACAATCTAACAACTCAAGAAGTTGGGCTCTGAGGATCACAGTACAAAGCCAGCCCCAATCAGGAAAGTCATTGAGACTCATCTCCAATTAACCACCAAAACACTGAAAGTAGAACTGTGGCTCAAGTGGACAGTGCTAGTTTTAAGCAAAAATGATCAGAGACAATGCCCAGGCCCTGAGTTTAATCCCCAGGACCCACACAAAAGAAAAAACTAGCAGCCAGTTTTGTTTGGGGAAAAAACAAATTGAGGAGCGAAATATGTCTTCAGTGGTACAGCACTTAACATGCACAAGAACTTGGATTCACTCTCTACCACCACAAGAAAAGAAAAACCCAGAAACAAGAAATTAAATAAGATTTTGAAGCCATAGTAATGGGAAATAAATAAAAGAGGTGACTATCTAGGAAATGATCACCAGAAAGAGGAAAACAGGGGGATTCTGAGGAACAAAGGGGACCGAAGGGCATTGCACATGACATAACACCAGCCTGATGAATCCCACCAAATTCTTTGAAAAAAGAGGAAAAACAGGGAAGAAATGGGAATAAAGTAGAGGAAGTGAAATGTTTAAAAATTTCAGGTTGACCCATTGTAACAATGAGATGTACAAGACACTATGTTGAAAATGAACCTTACAACTTCAGGTGTGGGGGGGGGAGGATGGTGGGAGGGAGGAGTAGGGGAGGTGGGGAGGGAGGAGTTGGGGAAGGAGGTAAGGGATGGTAAGGGAAAAACAAAGGAGGGGGTAACAATGCTTGATAGGAAATGTACTCATTACCTTGCTCATGTAACTGTAACCCCTCTGTACAGTATTTTTACAATAAAAAATGAACAAAAAACACAATTACATGTACTGTACAAAATAAAATATATATGTATATTATATTATCTATACATGTAATACATACATATTATGTAGTAAATACATAACACATATAGTATAATATGTAATATTATGTATTGTATTATTATATAATATATATGTGTTAGTATGTTAAAAATAATAGTATAATTAATATGTAATGTGTTATAATATCCATAATATGTAGCATTATGTATTTAAACTGTGGAATATGATATAGATACTTGAATTTTTAATTCTACCTTGCAATGATAACTATGAATTATAAACCTTAAACTACTACTATAACTGATAAGTATAATAGAATGTTTTACTTCATGTGATGATCTTTTCATAGTTTTCTTGCTCTATTAATTACTATTCCACCAAAATATCTGAATTTGCAGTGCAGACTGAGTAGAAGTCAGGAGTGGATGATGAGAAATCACACCGTCACAACGTTCCTCCTCCAGGGCCTGACTGATGACCCACAACTGAAGGCTGTGCTCCTCATCTTTCTGTGTCTCACCTACATGCTGAGTGTCACCGGAAACCTCACGATCATCTCTCTCACTATAGTGGATCCACAACTGAAAACTGCCATGTACTATTTCCTACAAAATTTCTCCTTCTTAGAAGTCTCATTCACATCTGCTTGTATGCCAAGATACCTGTACAACCTATCAACAGGAGACAACACAATCACCTATAACAGTTGCATCACTGAAATATTTTTTACAGATCTATTTGGTGTAACTGAATTCTTTCTGCTGGCCACCATGTCCTATGACCGCTATGTGGCCATCTGCAAACCCCTGCATTATGTGACCATCATGAACAGCAGGGTCTGTAGGAGACTTGTTCTTTGTTGTTGGGCAGCCGGCTTGTTGATCATACTCCCGCCATTCACCCTGGGCCTAAGCTTGGAATTCTGTGACTCTAATGTCATTGACCATTTTTTCTGTGATGCATACCCCCTCCTGAAGATCTCATGCTCACAAACATGGCTCATAGAGCAGATAGTCATAGTCAGTGCAGTGCTAACCTTTGTCATGACCCTATTATGTGTAGTTCTATCTTACATGTACATCATTAAGACCATTCTACAGTTCCCTTCTGCCAAGCAAAGGAAAAAGGCCTTTTCCACCTGCTCTTCCCACATGATTGTGATTTCCATCACCTATGGCAGCTGCATCTTTATCTATGTGAAGCCTTCAGCCAAGGATTCGATGGCTGTCAACAAGGGTGTGGTTGTCCTTACTACCTCCATTGCTCCTATGCTGAACCCCTTCATTTACACCTTGAGAAACAAGCAGGTGAAACAGGCCTTCAGTAACACAGTCAAAAGAATTTCATTGTTGTTAAAGAACTAAGGAAATTCACCAATGTAAAATAATAACTTTAGGTAAAGTTTTGATGTAAAGATCATTAGTTCCTCTGCATTTATCTTTGGATTTTGACCACATCCTTTCCTAGCAATTCCAAGATGACTCAGAAAACAAACAAACAAAAATGCACAATACACATACTCAAGGAAATAACAGGATGGCCTTGCCTATGGATAATCCTTGGCAAAACCACAAATAAAGTGAAACAAAACATGTATAAACTCAACATGTATTTTGATTTCAGTAATTACACTTATTGAAGAATATTTTTAATAACAGAACCTATTTCTGGCACTGAGAATAGAACCAAAAACCCATAAATCTCTGGTTCCATCCCTCACATTTTAGTGAGATTCCATCTCACCCAAGACAGATTGAATGAAATCATGAATTGAATAACAAGAAATATGGTCACGGATGTGGGGGAACAGGAACCCTATTGCACTGTTTGTAGGAATGTAAACTAGCACAACCACTGTCAATGGCGGAATGAAGGTTCCTCAAAAAATAAATATGTATGTTCCCTAAAATCCAGACATAACACGCCTCGGCATCTACCCAGAACACCACAGGATACCATAAAGATACTTGCACATCCATGTTCATTGCTGCAATATTCACAATAGCCAAGTGTAGAAAGAACCCAAATGCCCTACAATATATAAGTGGATCCAAAACATATGGTACCTATACATATGTAATTTAACACAACCTTTAGAAAGAATAATGTCATGTCATTTGAAGGGAAATGAGTGGACCTAGAACAAATCATGTTAAGTGAGGTAAGGCAAGCTCAGAGAGACAAATGGCAAATAATTTCTCTCATATGTGGAGACTAGATCTAAAATATACAAGGACATGATAAATCATACAAGACTGTAGGCATTCACACATAATGTGATCAAAGGAGGATGCTCTTAGGAGAGGAACATAAAGGCGCAACACCTATGTGCATCTGCTCATACAAAATAATATTTACCAAAATGACCTCAATGAAATTTAAACAAGAGGTTTCTTTGGTATTGCCACTGCTGTTTTCTCTTCCTTTTTTCTTGTTTCTTTGTTTATATGCCTTTTGGAGTATAATAAGAGACATAGAAATGGAGGCACAGGGGTAAAAAAAATTCAGCAGTAAAACTCACTGGACACTTCTTAGACCCTGTCTTAATCATATGTACACTATTAACATATTGTATAAATTTTTTGGGTGGGGGAGTCCGATCGTGGGGCCTGAACTCTGGCCTGGGCACTGTCCCTCAGCTCTTTAGCTCAAGGCTAGCGCTCTACCACTTGAGCCACAGTGAAACTTCCGGCTTTTTTCTTTTTGCTTATGTGGTGCTGAGGAATCAAACCCAGGGCCTCAGGCATGCAAGGCAAGCACTCTACCACTGAGCCACCTTCCCAGCCCATGTATATCTTAAGAAAAGGAAGCAAAGTGGTGGTGGCTCATACCTGTAAGCCTAACTACTCATGAGGCTGAGATCTGAGGATCATGGTTTGAAGGGAGCGCTGGGAAGAATATCTATGAGACTCTTACCACCAATAATTACTCAGAAAAAGCCAGAAGTGCCACTGTGGCTCAAGTGGTAGAACGTTAGCTTAGAGCTCAAGGAAGCTCAGGGACAGAGCTCAGGCCCTGAGTTCAAGCCCCAGGACCATCAAAAAATACACAAAAATATTTTATTAATATGTAAAATAGAGGCAACAAAGTTGAAATAAACCTAAACAGCTACTATACTTGATAATATGCATAAATACAATATTTTAATGCATATGATAGTATATTCAGTTATTTTGCTCTGGTAATTATCACTCCACACTAATATCTGAATTTTCAGTGCAGACTGAGTAGAAGTCAGGAGTCCATGATGAGAAATCACATGATTACAACTTTCTCCCTCCAGGGCCTGACTGATGACCCACAACTGAAGGTTGTAGTTTTCATCTTTCTATGTCTCGCTTACATACCGAGTGTGACTGGAAACCTCTCAATCATCTCTCTCATCGTCATGGATCCACAACTCAAAACTGCCATGTACTATTTCCTACAAAATTTCTACTTCTTAGAAGTCTCCTTCTTGTCTGCTTGTATGCCCAGATACTTGTACGGCCTATCAACAGGTACAACAAAATCACATATAACAATTGTGCCATTCAACTTTTTTTATGGATCTTTTTGCTGTAACTGTTCTTTTTTGTTCATTTTTTTTCTGTGATGCATACTCCTTCCTGAAGATCTCATACTCAGAAACATGGGTCATAGAGCAGATAGTCATAGTGCAGTATTAACTTTTATCATAACCCTATTATGTGTAGTTCTATCTTACAAGTATATCATTAAGACCATTCTACAATTGCCTTCTGCCAAGCAAAGGAAAAAGGCCTTTTCCACCTGTTCTTCCCACATGATTGTGATTTCCATCAGCTATGGCAGCTGCATCTTCATCTATGTGAAGTCTTCAGCCAAGGATTCGATGGCTGTCAACGAGGGTGTGTCAGTCCTTACTGTATTTGATTCCAGTGTCCTATATCTTGTATATACATTTTTCTAATTTGGGGAAGGGAAGGGAAATAACAAAATGCTAAAATAAGGATACAGGATAACCCATTGTAACAATGAAATGTACAAGACACTAAGTTGAAAATAAACTTTACAACTTTGCCAGGGGTGGCGGGGAGGATGGAGAGATGGAGGGGAGGAAAAGGATGGTAGGGGAAAAACAAAGAAGGAGATAACAATGCTTGATAGGAGATGGACTCATTACCTTGTTCATGTAACTATAACCCTTCTGTAGAGTATCTTTACAACAAAAATATATATTAAAAAAGAAAAAATATTAACATGGAATTTATTCACTGCTAAACAATCTGATAAATCAAGAAAGGAGACATAGATAAATAAGCTGTCATAAGACATAATGAATGAAAAAAAGTAGACTAGATTTGTTTTCATTAGTTTATTAATGTTTTCCTAACCATCTGTTTGCAATGCTTCTAGTGCAGTCCTGTCTCTACAGGCTGTATTCCCATAGCTGCTAAGTCAGATTGGGCTTTTCCCCAAGTTCATTAAGTGGTTTTCCAATGTGAGTTACCATGGACTCATTTGTTTATCAACTTGGTCACAGATTTGGCAAACAATATAAACAGAAATTAAAATTAGCGAATATTCCCTGTAAGCAAGAGAAATCATAATGTTATTCCAAAGGTGCTCTAAGTTCTGTGGACCCACTTTTCAATGATAGAAAGAAAACCAAAGTTATTTGCTCATCTGATAGATGATGGCTCTTCATGGATGGAGAGAAACGACATAATCAACTATGGAGAGAAGTCTCAAGCAAAGGGTATATGTCTAGGTTACTGGAAGTCATATTGTGTTAGGTTTCAACATAGTATTCATTTTAAAAAAATTTTTTCTATGAGAATAAGTATAAACCACTAATAAAAAGATACAATTAACTGCCAGAACTGTAAGTATAATAAATTCTCATTTGTTACATCAATTGAAACCTGAATAAATAAGCTTGAATAAATAGATATTTCTGGATTGTTACAATTTACAGAAATAATTGCTAAGATGATATTAATTCAAATATTATTTTAGACTTTTTTTTATTGTGAGAATACCATACAGAGGAGTTACAATTACATGGTATTTTAGACTGTTGTTCTGTTGGATAGTATATAGGTATTAATACAACTATATTAAGCAAAAAGTGAGTAAGAAGTTGTTCAAAAGTAACATAATTTGAGTGAAGTGAAACTTCAGGAAGTTAAAAATTATAAACCAATAGCCAAAAATGTATATTTCTAGTGGAATTAGAAACTGAAGCACAGGAGTAAAAGACAGAAGCACAGAACATTGGAGGGCATATTTCTGCAGACACATAATTGACATAAAGTGCTTATTTCCACATCTAGCACAAACTACCTGTTATTCAACTACAAAGTATTCGTTTGTAAAGAACACATGGGAGAAACAAAATACAGTATGATGAGTAAAAGTTTCTGATTTACACTTAAGGTGCTTACACTTACACATATGGTTATATGATTGACATTATGAGGATGTTTGGGAATTTGGAAATCACATTTGGAGTTCAAGAAAACACTTCAAAGCAAGTGCATATATTAAGAAATAAATGAGGCAAGGTGCCAGTGGCTCACACTTGTAATCCTAGCTACTTAGGAAGCTGAGAGATGAGGATCGCAGTTCAAAGCCAGCCCAGGCAGGAAACTCCATGAGACTCTTACCTCCAACCACCAGATTCCTATCTCTTATCATCAGAAAAACTGGAAGTGGCACTGTGGCTCATATGGCAGAGTGCTTGCCTTGAGCTTAAGAGCTCAGAGACAGCTCCCAGGCCCAAAGCTCAAACTCAAAGACAAAAAAAAAAAAGAAAAAAAAGAAAGGAAGGAAGGAAAGAAGGGAGGGAGGGAGGAGTAAAGAAAGAAAGAAAAATAGAAAGAAAGAAAAAGAGAGAGAGAAAGAAATTCAAACAGCTATCAACACAAGACATCAGCAAGAAAGTAAGTCTAGATATTACAAATTGAAAAGATGACAGGTAAAACATGTATGCAGCAATAAGATAAGTTGTGAGAGAATTGTATCAATATTGCATAATTTAAAATGTCCATTCTAGATAGACATGATGGCTCCCATCTCTAATCTCACATATTCAGAAGGTAGAGATCAAGAGGATTATATTTTAAGATGAAGGGCAGAAACATAGTCAGAGCCCTTCTGAATAAATAGATCCTTGTAATGGTGAATGCTTCTATTCCAAGCTATATAGAAAACATAGCACTCAGGAAAAAATACAAGACCTCATGGAGGAGAGAAAAACTAACACAAAAAAGTGCTGATAGTCATGAGTCAAGTGGTGTTTCCTTTGAGGCGGTGCCTTCTTACCAAGTACAACTCAAGCACCAATACTGGGCAGCAATTGCTCCCAACTGCAATGCTAACTACTCAGGAGGCCATGATCTAAGGATCTTTGCTCAAAGCCAGACCAAACAGGAAATCTATGAGGCTCTTAAACCCAATGAACCAGAAAAGGAGGTTTGGTTTGAGCCCAGACCCCTTCCAGATTTTTGCTGGTTAATTGGAAATAAGAATCAGAGAGACTTACTTCCCCTGTCTGTCTTTGAACTATCATTTTAAGATTACAACCTCCTGAAATTCTAGGATTGTAGGCTTTAGCCACCAGCACTAATGTAGACTTCAACATGTAATCAACAGATAAAGAGTTCGTTAAATGAAACTCAAACTACCTGTAATATATTTGAATTTTATGAATGACAAATACCAAGGGAAACACAAATAAGCTAAAGAAAAATAAGATTGAGAGTGAGGATTCAGCCTCTGTCTTACAAAGAACACCTCATATCACAAAAACATTGGCAGTCAAGCTAGGCACAGATGGCTCACACCTAAAATCTAGCAACTATAGAAGCTGAGTTCTGAATATCATAATTCAAAGCCAGTCCTGGAAGAAAAGTCACTGAGATTCTTATCTCCAATAAACCACCAAAACACAGGAAGTATAGCTGTGGGTCAAGTAGAGAGTACTAATGCAAAAAAGCTCAGGAAGAGGGAAGGGATGGTAGGGGAAAAACAAAGAAGGAAGTAATAATGCTGGATAAGAAATGTACTCATAGGAAATGTAACCCCTTTATACAGCATCTTTCCAATAAAAATATATATTAAAATAAAAAGCTCAGAAAAACTGCTCAGACCCTGAGTTCAAGTCCCAGGACACACACAAAAGAAAAAATTAGCATTGTTTTGTTTGAGAAAAAAGTAATTGAGGAGCTGAATATGTTTTCAGTGGTACAGCACTTAGCATGCACAAGTACTTGGGGCCAGTCCCTAACACCACAAGAAGAGAAACCCAAAAACAAAAAAAAATACTGAATAATATTTTGAAGTGAGAGCAAATGGAAATAAAAATCAGAGGTGAGTAGGAGTTGATCACCATGAGGAGAGGAAAAAAATGGAGATATTGAAGGGAAAAGGGGACTGAAGTGCATCACATATGAACATAAAGTCTGCATGATGAATCCCACCAAATGCTTGGAAAAAAGATGGGAAAAACAGAGAATAAATGTGAATACAATGAAGGGGATGAATGGGTTAAATATTCACTGTGCACATGAAAATTTTCATATTACTACCATATGCTAATTCAAAAACACAATTGTATGTATTTTATAATAAAAATATATAGCTATACTATACTGTACATGTAAATATAATATGTACATATTACATAATAAATATGTAACAAATACAGCATAATATAATATGTAATAAAATGTATTATTGGTTAAATGTGTTCATGTGTTATAAAATAATAATAAAACAATGTTATATGTTATATGTTACATATATATGCTTAAATTTTTTATTCTACCTTGAAATGTTAACTACTAATTGTAAATACTAAACTGATACTGTAATTGATAATATGTATGGAGTACAAAGTTTTAATGCAAATGACTTTACTTTCATGTTTTTGCTCTGTTGATTATTATTGCACCCAAATATCTGGATTTTCAGACTAAGTAGAAGTCAGGAGTGGATGATGAGAAATCACACCGTCACAACGTTCCTCCTCCAGGGCCTGACTGATGACCCACAACTGAGGGCTGTGCTCCTCATCTTTCTGTGTCTCACCTACATGCTGAGTGTAACCGGAAACCTCACCATCATCTCTCTCACCATCGTGGACCCACAACTCAAAACTGCCATGTACTATTTCCTACAAAAGTTCTCCTTCTTAGAAATCTCATTCACATCTGCTTGTATTCCCAGATACCTGTACAACCTATCAACAGGGGACAAGATAATCACCTATAACAGTTGCATCACTGAAATTTTTTTTACTGATCTTTTTGCTGTAACTGAATTCTTTCTGCTGGCCATCATGTCCTATGACCACTACGTGGCCATCTGCAAACCCCTGCATTATGTGACCATCATGAACAGCAGGGTCTGTAGGAGACTCGTCCTTTGTTGCTGGGCAGCTGGCTTGTTGATCGTATTCCCACCATTTAGCCTTATCCTACATCTGGAATTCTGTGACTCTAATGTCATCAACCATTTTATCTGTGATTCATACCCCCTCCTGAAGATCTCATGCTCACAAACTTGGCTCTTAGAGCATATGCTTATAGTCTGTGCTGTCTTAACCTTTGTCATGACCCTATTGTGTGTAGTTCTATCTTATATGTATATCATTAAGACCATTCTACAATTCCCTTCTGCCAAGCAAAGGAAAAAGGCCTTTTCCACCTGTTCTTCCCACATGATCGTGATTTCCATCACCTATGGCAGCTGCATCTTCATCTATGTGAAGCCTTCAGCCAAGGATTCCATGGCTGTCAACAAGGGTGTGACTGTCCTCAACACCTCCATTGCTCCTATGCTGAGCCCTTTCATTTACACCTTGAGAAACAAGCAGGTAAAACAGGCTTTTAATAACACAGTCAAAAGAATTTCATTGTTGTTAAGAAAGTAAGGAAATTCTCCAGTGTTTAAAAAAGTTGATGTTTTGATGGAAAATCATTGGTTTTTCGGCATGTATCTTTGGATTTTGACTTCATCCTTTCCTGTCAATTTCAAATGACTCAGAAAAAAAAAATCACACCCAGAATACATATAAACAAGAAAATAATAGAATGAATTCACCTATCAATGAAGCTTGGCAAAACCACAACTAGAGTGAAAAAAAAACAATAAATTCATCACGGATTTTGATTTGAGTACAAGTGCTTATTGGAGAATCTTCTTTTTTATTTTTTTTATTGTGAAAATACTGTACAGAAGGGTTACAATTACATGGGCAAGATAATGAGTACATTTCTTATCAAGCACTGTTGCTTCCTCCTTTGTTTCCCCTTCCCATCCCTTCCCATCCTCCCGCCGCTCCCCCTAATCCTTCCTCCCCCCCACCAAAGTTGTAAAGTTCGTTTTCGACATAACGACTTGTACATCTCATTGTTGCAATGGGTCCACCTGTATCCCTATTTAAATGATTTGTTTTTCCCTTTCCACTCCACAAATTATACCGACATCAAATACAGTGAAAGCAGGGGTTATACTGTAGGGGAGGGACATACAAAGCAACAAAGAAATCATCTTATAAATGTGTTAGAAACAATCACATGAAAGAAAAAAAACATTTGAATACATATCTTAGGGCTCATTTCCCTAACATCACCTTATCTGACTTTTTCTGCTTGACTCAGACATATAATAGATATTGCAAATAAGGGAAACCATGGGACCTATGTTTCTTTGGGCCTGGCTTACTTCTCTTAATATAATTTTTTTCAAGCCTTTCCATTTCCTAACAAATGGGGCAATGTCATTCTTTCTGATGGAGGCATAGAATTCCATTGTGTATATATACCACATTTTCTTGATCCATTCATCTACTGAGGGGCATCTGGGTTGGTTCCATATCTTAGCTATAGCAAATAATGCTGCAATAAACATAGTCATGCTGGCAGCTTTGGTGTGGTCTTGTTTGTGAACATTTGGGTAAATGCCCAAAAGTGGGATTGCTGGGTCATAGGGGAGCTGTATGTGGAGTCTTTTGAGGAACCTCCATACTGCTTTCCAAAATGGTTGAACAAGTTTACACTCCCACCAACAATGCAGTAAGGTTCCCTTCTGTCGACATCCCCTCCAGCATCTGTTGTTATTGGAGTTCTTGATTTTAGCCATTCTAACTGGAGTGAGGTGGTATCTCAATGTTGTTTTGATTTGCATTTCTTTTATGGCTAGGGAGGTTGAGCATTTCTTCATGTGTCTATTGGCCATCCTTCTTTCTTCTTCAGAGAAGTTTCTCTTTAAGTCTTTAGCCCACTTATTTATTGGGAAGTTGTTTCTTTGAAGATTTGTTGTTGGGGGATTTAATTTTTTGAGTTCCAGGTATATTTTAGATATAAGACCCTTGTCCGTTGTATGGCTAGTGAAGATCTTCTCCCAATCTGTGGGCTTTCTATTGATCTTGCTAGCTATGTCCTTTGCCATGAAAAAACTCTGCAATTTCATGCAATCCCATTTGTCCAACCTTTCTTTGATTTGTTGTGTTTCTGGGTCTCTATTAAGAAAATTTCGGCCTGTGCCAACAAGACCTAGGGTTTCTCCTATTCCATCTTGTAATGATTTCAGAGTGTCAGCTTTGACTCCGAGGTCTTTGATCCATTTGGAGTTGATTCTGGTGCAGGGTGATATATAAGGATCTAGCTTTAGTTTTCTACATGTAGTTAACCAATTTTGCCAGCACCATTTACTGAAGAGGCTGTCTTTCTTCCATTCTATTGTTTTAGCTCCCTTATGGAAGATTAGATGGCTATAGGTCTGTAGGTTCATTTCTGAGTTTTCAATTCTATTCCATTGGTCCTGAGGTCTGTTCTTGTGCCAGTACCAAGCTGTTTTGATTACTATGGCTTTGTAGTAGAGTTTGAAATTTGGTATTGATATTCCTCCAGCAGTGTTCTTTCTGTTGAGGATCGTTTTTGCTATTCGGGTCTTTTATTGTTCCATATGAATTTTTGGATTGCCTCTTCTATTTCCTTGAAGAATGAGGTTGGAATTTTGATGGGTATCGCATTGAATTTATAGATAGCCTTGGGAAGTATTGCCATTTTCACAATGTTGATCTTTCCAATCCAGGAGCATGGGAGTTTTTGCCACTTTCTAAGTTCTGTTTTGATTTCCTTTTTCAAGTTTTTAAAGTTTTCATCATAGAGGTCCTTCACTTCTTTGGTTAAGTTAATTCCTAGGTATTTTATTTTTTGTGGGGCTATTACAAATGGAGTTGCTCTCCTAATTTCACTCAGTTTTCTCATTGGAGAATCTTCTTAATACCTGATGCCACTTAGGGACAGAAGATAAAACAGAAATCCCCAAAAACTCCAGTCCTACTTCCATCCCTCACATTGAGCGATATTCCATTTCATTCCTGATAGATTGGCCAACACCACAAAATCAAACAACAATAAATGTTAGCAGGGATGGACGGGGGGGGGGGGGGGGGAGACCTTATTGCACATTTGGTGGGAATGTAAACTAGTACAACCACCCTGGACAGCAGTCTGGAGTTTCCTCAAAAAAACTAAACTAAGATCTTCCTTCGACCAGCCTTACCACTCCTGAGCATCCACCCCAGGTGTATATGGAAAAGACACTTGCACAACCATGTTCATTGCTGTACTATTTACAATAGCCAAGTTGTAGAAACAGTCCAGATGCCCTACAATAGATAAGTAGTTCCAAAAATATGGTACCTACACAAAATGGAATTTTAGTCAACCATTAGGAATAATAAACTTAAGCCATTTGTAGGGAAATGATGGACCTAGAGCAAATCAAGTGAGTTAAGCCAAGCAAAAACTTACAAATGTTGCATTTTTTTTCATATGTGGACACTAGTTCTAAAACACACCAGGATATGATGAATGATACAGGACTCTACACATTCACACACAGTGAAACCAAAAGAGTATATTCTTAAGAGAGTATCACATAGGAACAATGTCTATGTGCATCAAATCAAACAAAATATTTATTGAAATGAATTCTAGGGCAAGGAAACAAGTTTTTTCTTTCCTTTTGACTTTTTGTGTTTTCTTTTTCATTTATCTTGTTTGTTCATTTCTATGTCATTGGGAGTGTAGAGGGAGGCATAGAAATGGAGGGACAAAGGGCAAACAAATGCAGCAGTGATTCTCACTAGGCACTATGTTGAAAATGAACTATATACAACTTTTGGATGGGGATGAGAGAAAAACTGGGAGAGAGCAAAGAAAAGGGTGATATTGTGCAAAAAGAAATGTTCTATTTAAGCTGGGCGCTGGTGGCTTACGCTTGTAATCCTAGCTACTACTCAGGAGGCTGAGATCTGAGCATCACGGTTCAAAGCCAGCCTGGGCAGGAAAGTCCATGAGACTCTTATCTCCAATAAACCTCTAGAAAACCAGAAGTGGCACTGTAGCTCAAACAGTAGAGTGCTCGCCTTGAGTGCAGGGATATCACCCAAGCCCAGAGTTCAATTCCAACGACCGACAAAAAGAAAAAGAAAAAGAAATGTTCTATTTAAGTAAAGAGGCTTAAGTAACTCTAACCCCTCTGTACATAACCTTTATAATAACAATTTTTAAAAAATGTTAATGCTTTATTATAAACTGAGGCTAAGGCATGAAGTTTCAAGTTCCCTTGAGCTTTAAGACCTTGCTACAATAATATGTATATTGCTAACATATTGTTCATCTTAAGAATAGGTAATAAAAATTCAAATAACAAAAACACTTTTATTTAATATTTAACTTATAGGCCACAAAGTTGAAGTGCAAATTTCAATAACCTCAATTAAATAATTTTAGTAATATTCACAAAGTTATGTCTATCATCATAATCTAAGGTTAGAACATTTTCACACCTCCAAAAAGAACCTTGTAACCATTAGCTATTACTCATCATTTATCTCTTTTCACATTTCTTCACAGCCAGAAGCAAATGCTAATATTCTCTTTGCTGTTGTTTCTCAGAGAACATACAGTTTCAGTTAGACAAGAAAAATAAGTTTTGACATCTACTGAATAGCAGGTTGACTGTACTCAGAGACAATGTCTTGCACATTACAAAACAGCTAAGACAGTAAATTCAAATCCATAATCAATAAAAAGAAAGAAAAAGGAAGCTTTTTATTTAATCATTTTATACCATATGCATACATCAAATTTATATTGTACAAATAACCATATGCAATTAAGGGTTGTTGAGTAAAAATTATTTCAATAAGAATATATGTATATTAAATGAACTTCAAACTTCATATCACTTGTAAGATAAATTTTTAACACATATTTTCATACAGTGGAACCCACTGTAATTACATATGGACTTCTAAGAGTCTGAGGGATTCTTAGGTATTAAACTGTAAATATCAAATATATGAATGCATGAAAAATGTGGCTCAGCTCTCTTAAACTTAGTTTCTAGATTTAGGAATGTATACTGGAATTAATTATTAATTGTGACTGAAAAGGTTTTATAGTTGACCTGATGAGGTGAACATAATGAAAGTAGAACCAAATGGTAGCTTTGAAATAATAACATGGAATTTATTCACTGTTAAACTATTGTAATGTAAATTTCAGTTTCAGATCCAGTTGCAAGAAAACAGAGAAGCCACATTTTGAGAAGTCAAATCAGGAGTCTTTACTAGAAAATGGGAGTCTGCAGGTGGACCCTTGTCACAGAGACCTGCAGCCTGCACAGCTCCTGCAGCAAGTCTTAATGATAAAAACCACATGCATGGGTTGAGACAAAAGCCCCAACATAAACAAAGGCACCAAGAGCAGGGCTTCCCTAAACATGATACATTTGCATATGCTTTCTGGGGCCAGACAACATGATGCATCTGCATGTCCTCTAAAACAGAGCCCTCCTTCACTAAGCTAGGCATCTTCTATTCAAAGGTTGGTTTGACTCACCTCTAGGCCTTTGAAGCTGGATGAAAAGCCCCCATCACCTAGCTAGGCACCAAGATGTCTGAGAGAACAAAGTGGCATCATCTAGACCTGCTACATTTGTGGTTAATGAGGTTCTTAATGTTTTTGTAACAATCTATTTGTAATGCTCCTAGTGCTTTCTCCTGGCTCTACAGAGAGTGTTCCACAGCTACTAAGGCAGATTGGGTTTTTCCCTAAATTCATTTAGTGGTTTTGTAGTGGGGAGGTGCAGTGAGACTACTTAGTCCGTAGTGAAAATGTAAAAGATTTTATTGAGCAAAAAGTGCTAACGCGCCAGGGCAGCACCTGGAGTTGGAATCCCAGGAAAGGGCCCCAAGTGCCAGCCCACATTGGCTTTTAAGCATTTTGGGCTAGGGAGGGGAAAGGGGAAGGCTGGGCGTTGGTTTTAGCCAATGATTGTTACAAGAAATTTGCATCTTAAGTTTAAATTTCCGGCCAAGGTTTTGCTGGCAGGAAGCAGGGGAAAAGAACGAAGTGTGGGTTAGGGCTCTCATTGCTCAGAAAATAGCAGAAGCAGACATTAGAGTTACAGGGTTACAGGGTTACAATTACAGTTACTAGCTAACATAGCTAGTTGCCAGAGAAGTCTTATCCACAACACACTTACATTTATATCTTAAAATCGTTCATTATCCATTTTACACAATCCAAGTCAGATATTATATTCCATCTTTACTTCCTCCACCATACCAGTTTTTCAACGTGAGTTACTATGTTATAGATTTGATAAATAATATAAATATGGAAAATAAAATTAGAGAATATTCCCTGTAAGCAAGAGAAATCATAATACTCACTATTCCAAAGGAACCCCCAAGTTCTGTGGGCCCACTTTTTAGTGATAGAAATAAAACCAAAGTTGTTTCCTCACCTGATGGATGATGGCTGTACATAGATGAGAAAGAAGCTTGATGCAAACAACTACAGAGAGAAATCTCAAGAAATCTCTAGGCTACTGGGAATAAGATCATGTTAGTGTTCAACATAGCATTCATTTAAAATTTATTCTCTAAGAATAATTGTAAACCACAGATAGAAAGATACAATTAGCTGTCAGAAGTATAAATATAATAAATTCTATTATTTGTTACATTTTTGGGACTTGAATAAACCTTGAAGAAATAGATCTTTACAATTTTGGGATGGTTATTTGGAGGTAGAGATGTGCCTCAGTGGAGAGTGGTAGCCATATGCAAAAAAGCTCAGGGGGCTGGGAAAGTGGCTCAGTGGTGAGCGCTTGCCTTGCATGCCTGAGGCCCTGGGTTTGATTCCTCAGCACCACATAAGCAAAAAGAAGAAAGCCAGAAGTGACGCTGTGGCTCAAGTGGTAGAGCACTAGCCTTGAGCTGAAGAGCTGAGGGACAGCTCCCAGGCCCAGAGTTCAGGCCCCATGACTAGACCCCCCCCCCAAAAAAAAAAAGCTCAGGCACAGTGCTCAAACACTGAGTTCAAGCACCATGAATGACTCAAAAGAAAAATGTAGCAGTCAGTTACATTTGTGAAAAAATAAACTGAAGAGCTAAATGTATCTTCAACGGTACAGCAGCACTTAACATGCACACAAACTTGCGGTAATTTCCTAGCACCACAAGAAAAGAAAACACAGAAACAAAAATTAAATAAGATTTTGAAGCAATATCAATGGGAAATAAAAGAGGTGACTATCTAGGAGGTGATCACCAGGAGGAGAGAGGAAAAAAATGGAGATTTTTGAGGGGCAAAAGGGATTGAAGGGCATTGTATATGAACCTATCACAGCATGATGAATCCCACCAAATACTTTGGGAAAAGGTGGGAAGAGAGGAAAAAATAAATATGATGTGAATTTGTTGAAAATTCACTTTGGACTCATACATTTTCATATTATAAACATATACTAATTCAAATGCACAATTATATATATAGTGCAATATAAAAACATATACATATTCCATACATTATATATGTATATATTATAACATGTACATTACATAATAAATATATAACACCTATAGCATAATATAATATATATTATGTGTTATGGTAGAATATGTGGTTAATCCCACCAGGAAGGGCTGCTTTTCTCCATGCTAACCTCCCTCTCCGCCCCCCCACCACCACTTTCCACTCCCTCCCTCTCACTTTTGTTTTCCATGCAAGGAGTCTCCCTGCAGCCCCTGCATTACCTAGACAACTGGTACAGCTGAGGGGCAGTTACTTCCCCCCTTCTCTGAGGTCACATCCTGCACTAACCGGGTCACACCTCCTTTAACCAAGGGAGAGTCACAGACTCTGAGGGCACAGCTCATCTGTTGTGACCACGCCTTCTCCCCCCCCTTTCTCATTTAACCCCTGCCCTGCCCTGTGTTGGCCCCCCTGCATTCCAAACTCATGTAAGGCTGGGCAGCAGTTCATGAATAAACCTTCTCTTTACATCTTCCTTACCTAATTAAAACTTACCATCATGGTACCCAACATCCAGAGGGACTTTGAGTTAGCAATGGCACAATTCCCTCTGCTTTTCTTTCCCTAGGGCTAACTCACTTCCTGACCACCGTTTTTTTCACTGACTGAACTGCGCCTTTACCATTGCTGGTACCTGCATCCACACCACACCACTCTCCCACCACTTTTCTACTTGTGGTGAGTGAGCATCTCTATGAGCTCTCGGGCGCTCACTCTCTCTTTCTCTCTCCATATGTGGCACCTCGCCAGAGGGCTTCTATGGCCTCACCAGGTCACCTCCTGGGTCCAGGACGTTTGGCCCTCTCTCTAAAGAGAGCTTGGTGAACAAGGACACCCTTCCACCTGGTAACCTCTTCAGCACTCACCAGACTCCCTTCTGCAATTCTCATGGGGTGCTGTCTGTCACACCCCAGCCTGGACACTCCTTTAGGATGCCTCCTACTCTCTCTAGATGCACATTCCCTTAAGGATTCTATAAAACCAAAGCGTCTTATTTTCTACTGCAATAAAGCCTGGCTGAAGTATAAACTAAATAATCCTTCTGAATGGCCCCAAGACGGAACTTTTAATTACAAAGTTCTCAGAGATTTGGACAATTTCTGCAATGGTAAATGAACAGAAGTTCTGTACTTCAGACCTATCCTCTCTGCCTGTCTCTTGTCTCTTAAAACTTCTAGTTATCTTTTTCAGACCTGTTCTTCTGTCCATCTGTTGTCTCACATAAGCCTTCCAGCTATCTCTAGAAATTTTAGTTGTCTTGTAGGGGTTCAATCTACACACATTCCTTACTATCCACACTTTCCCCCTAAAAATCTTGTATGATTTTCTGCATCTCCTCCCTCCCCATGGGCAGCCCATCCCCACCCATTCATCTCTATTCATGACCTCCCAAACATCTCTCTCTTCCACTCTCTACTTCTTTCTCTCCTTTCCTTTCTCCTTCTCTTGTCTGTTCATGCTCAGAGAGACAAATGGTGAGTGTTTTGTCTCATATATGGACACTAGGTCAAAAGTACACCAGGACACAATAAATTATTCAAGAATCTAGCCATTCACATACAGTGAGACCAAACAAAGATACTCTGAGGGAAGGCATGCAAAGGCAGAAGATCACACAAAGTAATATTTCGCCAAATGAACTCCAGGAAAGAGAATCATCAAGAGTTTTTTTTTTTTAATTCTTCATTGCTGTTTTTGTTTTCTTTTTCTTTTACCTCAGTTCTTTATTTATATGTCTTTTAGAGTATAAAAGGAGGCACACAAATGGAGGCACAAATGGCAAACAAATGCAGCAGTGGTACTCACTTAGACACTATGTTGAAAATAAACTATACAAGTTGTGGGTGGAGATGGGAGGGAAAAACTGGGAGAGAGCAAGGGAAAGACATTGTCTAAAAACAAAGCTTTTCTTTACCTGCCTTATATAACTCTAACCCCTCCGTACATAATGCTTACAATACCAAAAAAAATGCAATATTATAAAGTGGATTATACCTAACCAGGAACATTCTGAGTTTGAAGCTCCTTTGAGCTTTTGACCTTGTCTCAACAATATGAATATTATTAACATATTGTGCATCTTAAAGATAGGCAGCCTAGTGCCAGGGGCTCACACCTGAAATTCTAGGTACTCAGTAGTCTGAGCTCAGAGGATCATGGTTTTAAGGCAATTGTGGACAGGATAGTTCATGAGACTCTTACTTACAATAAGTTACTCGGAAAAAGCAAGGTGTTGTCCATAATAACAAACATATTTCGAAAGTAAAAGGCTGGAACAAAATCTACCAAGCAAATAGCCCCCATAAACAGGCTGGAGTTGCAATCTTAATATCAGATAAAATAGACTTCAAATTAAAATTAGTGAGAAGAGATAAAGAAGGTCACTACATAGTAATTAAGGGATCTCTCTTTCAGGAGGATATTACAATTCTAAATATCTATTCACCAAACAGCAGAGCACCCAAATTTATCCAAGAAACACTACTTTCCATCAAATCTCACATAGATCCAAAGACATTAATTGTTGGGGATGTTAACATACCACTATCCCTACTAGACAGCTCCACTCAGCAAAAACTCAACAGACAAGCCGCAGATCTAAACAACGGCATAGATCAAATAGATTTAACAGACATCTACTGAATGGTTCACCCAGCAGCATCAGAATACACGTTTTTCTCAGCAGTGCACAGAATATTTTCCAAAATAGACCACATTTTAGGCCACAAAGCAAACTTGTCCAAATTCAGAAACATTAAAGTTATACCTTGCATTCTCTCAGACCACAAGGGAATAAAATTAGAACTCAACACCAAAAGCCACCAAAGAAAGTCCTATAACACATGGAGGCTGAACAACACACTGTTGAATCACCAGTGGGTCATGGAAGAGATTAGAAAAGAAATTCAAATGTTCATGATATTCACAAATGAACACACAAATTACCAGCTCCTCTGGGACACAGCAAAGGCAGTACTCAGAGGCAAGTTTATAGCTCTGAGTTCCTACATCAACAAATTGGAGAGATCTGAAACCAACAATTTAATGAGACATCTGAACTCCTTGAAAAAGAGCAGCAAGATAAACCCCAATCCAGTAGATGGAAAGAAATAATTAAAATTAAATCAGAATTAAATGAATTAGAAGCCAAAAAAATAGAACGAATCAACAAAACAAAGAGTTGTTTCTTCGAAAAAATTAACAAAATTGACAGACCCTTAGCAAATCTTATCAGAAAAAGAAGAGAACACACCCAAATTAATAAACTCAGAGATGAGAATGGAAACATCACCACAGAAACAACCAAGATTCAGAACATTATAAGGGAATACTTCTCAAAACTTTATGCTAATAAGTTTGAGAATCTGGAAGAAATGGATGATTTCCCATCAAGTATCGACATGCCAAAACTAAACCAAGATGAGTTAAACCAACTTAACAGACCCATATCAAGCATTGAATAGAAACAACAATAAGAGACCTCCCATGTAAGAAAAGCCCAGGATCAGATGGATTTACAGCAGGCTTCTACAAGGCTTTCAAAGCAGAACTCGCACCAATACTCCTACAACTCTTCCATGAAATTGAAAGAGAAAGTTCACTACTGAACTCTTTCTATTAAGCCATCATAACCCTCAGCCCAAAATCAGGCAGGGACTCATCAAAGAAAGAGAACTATAGACCCATTTCTTTGATGAATACCGATGCAAAACTTCTTAACAAAATTTTGGCCAATCGACTTCAACAACTCATCAAAAAAATCATACATCACGATCAAACAGGATTCATTTCAGGGATGCTAAGCTGGTTCAAATCAAATTAATTAATATAATTAATCAAATAAATTAATATAATTCATCACATCAACAAGAGCAAGGAGAAGAACCACATGGTTATCACAATAGATGCAGAAAAAGCATTTGATAAGATCCAACACCCCTTTATGATGAATTAGGAATCCATGAAACATTTCTTGATATAATAAAGCTAAATCCACAGCCAGTATTATACTTAATGGCAAAAAACTAAAGCCATTTCCTCTAAACTCAGGAATGAGACAAAGATGTCCACTCTCTCCACTTCTCTTCAATTTAGTATTAGAATGCCTAGCTACAGCAATAAGACAAGATGCAAACATAAAGGGGTTCCAAATAGGGAAAGATGAAGTAAAACTCTCCTTCTTTGCAGATGACATGATCTTGAATTTAAAGAATCCCATGGACTCCACTCCCAAATTACTTGAGCTGATTCAAAATTTTGGCAAAGTAGCAGAGTATAAAATTAACCCTCAAAAATCAATGGCTTTATACAAAGGACAAGGGTCTCATATCTAAAATATACCTGGAACTCAAAAAATTAAATCCCACAACAACAAATCCTCAAAGAAACAACTGTCTAATAAATAAGTGGGCTAAAGACTTAAAGAGAAACTTCTCTGAAGAGGAAAGAAGGATGGCCACTAGACACATGAAGAAATGCTCAACCTCCCTCGCCTAAAAGAAATGCAAATCAAAACAACATTGAGATAACACCTCACCCCAGTTAGAATGGCTATAATCAAGAACTCTCATAACAGATGCTGGAGGGGATATGGTCAGAAGGGAACCTTACTGCATTGTTGGTGGGAGTGTAAACTTGTTCATCTACTTTGGAAAGCAGTATGGAGGTTCCTCAAAAGACTCCACATAGAGCTCCCCTATGACCCAGTAATCCCATTTTGGGGCATTTACCCAAATGATCACAAACAAGACCACGCTAAAGCTACCCACACAACTATGTTTATTGCAGCCTTATTTACCATATCTAACCAACCCAGATGCCCCTCAGTAGATGAATGGATCAAGAAAATGTGGTATATATACACAATGGAATTCTATGCCTCCATCAGAAAGAATGACATCGCCCCATTTATTAGGAAATGGAAAGACTTGGAAAAAATTATATTAAATGAAGTAAGCCAGGCCCAAAGAAACATAGGTATCATGGTTTCCCTTATTTGCAATAACTAGTACATGTCTGGGACAAGTAGATAAGGTCAAAAGCTATGTACATATGACCAGATAAGATGAAGTTAAGCAAAATGAACCTCAAGATAGGGATACAAGTGGGGTTTTTTTCTTGCTATTGTTTCTAATGTGTTTATAAGTTACCATGTGATTTTTTTTTGTTGCTTTGTATGTTCCTCCCCCATGGTATACCCTCCGTTTTCACTGTATTTGATGTTGGTATAATTTGAGGAAGAGAAGGGTAAAAACAAAATGTTTAAATAGGCATACAGGTTGACCCATTGCAACAATGAGATGTACAAGACACTATGTTGAAAAACAAACTTTACAATTTAGGCTGAGGGGGAGGGTGGAGTGTAGTTGTAGAGGTGGGAGGGAAGGGGTAGTAGGGGAAAAACAAAGGAGGAGGCAACAATGCTTGATAAGAAATGTACTCATTACCCTGATCATGTAACCGTAACCCTTCTGTACAGTATTTTCATGATAAAAAAAAACTTATTAAAAAAAGAAAGAAAGAAAAGAAAAAGAAAAAGCAAGGTGTGGCATTGTGTCTCAAGTGCTAGAGCACTAGCCTTGAGCACAAAGAGGCTCAGGGACAGAGCCCAGGCCCTGAGTTCAAGGACCCACAACCATAACAAGAAAAGAATAGATAATAAAAAATATAAATAACAAAAATATATTATTAGTATGTAACCTAGAGGCCACACAGTTGAAGTATAAATAATAATTGTCCAATTAAGTGACTTTGGGTAAAATCACAAAGTTTTGTTTATCATTATAAACTAACATTAGGGCATTTTTATCACCCCAAAAAGGAATCTTGTACCCATTAGCAATTGCTCATCATTTATCTATTTCCACATTTCTTCACAGCCAGAAGCAAACAATATATTCTTTCTGCTGTTCTTGGTCAAAGGATACAGAGTTTCAGTTGGACAAGAGAAGTAAGTTTTGACAGCTACTGAACAGCAGGTTGGCTCTACTCAATGACAGTGATTCACACATTACCAAACAGCTACGACAGTAAATTCAAATCCATAATTCAAAATAAAGACAAAGTGAGGCAACTGATTTAATCATTCTACACTACAAATTTATACTGTACATAACGACATACAATTAGTGCTTGTTGACTAAAAATAATGCCCATAAGAATATATGTATATTAAATTACCTTCAAACCCTTATACTACTGTATTGTCAGATAAATTTGTTTTATATATGATATTCTCATGAAGTAGAATCTGCTTTAATTCTGTTCCAGGAGAAATGATATATCAAAATTTGAAATCCAAAAGGGTAGATTTCAAATCATATGGTCTTCTAAGACTCTGAGGGATTCTTGGGCATTAAACTTTAAATGTCAAAAATGTGAATGCTTGAAAAAATGTGTTTCAGCTCTCTTATCGAATGCTTAGTTTCTAAACTTAAGAATGTGTACTGGAATTAATTATTAAATTTGACTGAATAAGTTTTAAAGTTTTCCCAATGAGAACATAATGGAAGTAGAACTGGATGGTAGCTTTGAAATAGTAACATTTAATTTATTCACTGTTAAACAAACTGATAAAACAGGAAAGAACGCCTAGAGAATTTAGCTGTCTCTCAACACAGGAATGAATAAAAAGAAAGTGGACTAGACTGATTTTCACTGGGTTCTTAATACTTTCCTAACTATCTGTTTGCAATGTTCCTACTGCTTTCTCCTGTCACTATGGGCCATGTTCCCTTGGCTACTAAGACAGATTGGGGTTTTCCCCAAGTTCATTAGAGATTTTTCAACATGCCATAGACTCCTTTGCTTATTAACTTGGTTACAGATTTGGCAAATAATATAAATATGAAAGTGAAAATTAGAGAACCTTCTCACTAAGCAAAAGAAATTGCAAAACCTTCTATTCCAAAGATACCACGAGCTTTGTGGACCCACTTTTCAATGACAGAAGGAAAACAAAAGCTGTTTCCTCACCTGATTAGTGATGGCTCTACATGGATGATGAAACCATTCATGCACTCAATTAGAGAGAGAAATCTCAAGCAAAGGATGTATTCCTAGGCTACTGGAAATCATATACTGTTAACATTCAACATAATGTTCATTTTCAAATTATAGTTCTAAGAATAATTGTCAGCAACTAATAGAAAGATAATTAACTGTGAAAAGTGTAAGTATAATGACTTCTACCATTTGTTACAGTTTTTGAACTTGAGTTACATAAGCTTTCAATAAATAGATCTTTCTACATGGTTACAATTTAGAAATTATCCTAATATTAGTTCAAACATTTGTTTTAAGTGTTTTTATGTTGCTTGGTACATAATGATTGATACAACTATATTAAGTAAAAAAAAAAAATGAGTAAGAAATCATTCCAAAGTAGCATAATCTGAGTTCTGTGAAGAGTCAGGAAATTAAAACTTAGAAACCAATTGCCATGTATGTGTATTTTTAGTGGAATTAGAGACTGAGGTACAGGAGTGGGAGGTGGAAACACAGAACATTAGAGGGAATATTTCTGCAGGCAGATAAATGACACAAAGTGCTTATTTCTGTATCTAGAATAAACTACAGGCTCTCTAACTTCAGTACACTAGTTTGTAAAGAACACATGGGAGAAATAAAATACAATATGGAGATCAAATTTTTATTTCTGACTTATCTTTGGGGTATATTTGATTCTATGATGGACATTGAGAGGATATTTGGGAATTTGAAAATTTAATGTTTGGAGTTCAAGAAAATACTATTCAAAGCAAGTGCATATGTTAAGAAATGAATGCATTCAAACAGCTATCACACAAGAGACATCAGTAAGAAAATGTGTCTGGAAATTATTGGAAAATGACATGTAAAACAAGTATGCAGGGATGTGGTCAGTTGTGAGACAATTATGTTGATATTGCATGGTTTAAAATGTCCAATCTAAGCAGACATAATGGCTAACACCAGTAATCTCAGGCAGAGAATTGTAATTTAAACTGAAGAGCAGAAAGTTATCCAGAGCTCATCTCAACAAATAAGTGATATTTGGTGAATACCTCTATGTCAAGCCATAAAGAAAAAATACAAGATCTCCTGGGGGAGGAAGGGAAGAAAATAATAAAACAAACAAGTGCTGAGAGTCATGGGTCAAGAGGTCTGTCCTATGAAGTGATGCCTGCTTATCAAGTGCATCATCCCAACCACCAATACCGGGTACCAGTGGCTCCTTGCATCACAGGAGGCCAAGATCTGAGGATTGTGGCTTAAAACCAGACCAAACAAGAAGACTATCTTCAATTAAACAGCAATACACTGGAAGTGGTTTAACTTACCTGCCCTCGCTGGGTTCAAATGGCATTCCTTAAGATTGCAATCTCCCTGGGCTGGGAATGAGGCTTAATGGTACGAGCTAGATTCCTCAGTACCATGAAAGCAGGGGGAAAAAAGCCAGAAATGCTCTGCACCTCAAGTGGTAGCGTGCTAGCCTTGAGCAAAAAGAAGCTCAGGGACAGTGCTCATACCTGAGTTCAAGCCCCAGGACTGGCTAATAATAATAATAATAGAAGAAGAAAAAATGGAATCTCCTGAACTGCTAGGATTGTACACTGTAGCCACAGCACTAGTCTAGACCTCAACATTTCCACCAATAGGTGAAGAGTTTGTAGAATGAAACTCAAACTGCTTATAATTTTCTTCCATTTTATGAATGACAAAATTTCAAGGGAAATATAAATAGGCTAAAGAAAACTCAGACTCTGCTTAAGCATTCATCCTGTCTTAAGAAGAACACTTTATATCACAAAAACATTAGCAGTGAAGACCTGTGCAGGTGGCTCACATCTATAATCTAGCAACTTGCTAAGATGAGTTCTGAGGATCACAGTTCTATGTCAGCCCAGGCAGTAAAGTCATTCAGACTCTTACCTCCTATTAACCACCAAAAAACTGGAAATACAGCTGTGGCTCCAGAAGAGAGTGCTAGTCTTACCAAAAAAAAAAAAAAAAAGGCTTGGGTATGGTTCTCCAGCCCTGTGTTCAAGCCCCAGGACCCACACAAAAGAAAAACTAGCAGTCAGTTTTGATTGAGAAAAAAAGAAACTGGGGAGCTAAGAATGTCTTCATTTGTACAGCATTTAGCATGCTCAAGAACTTGGTGTCAATCCCTACCACCTCAAGAAAAGAAAACACAGGAACAAAAAACTGAATAAAATTTTGGAGCAATGACAATAGGAAATAAAAGTAAGAAATGACTGTGTAGGAGGTGATCACCAAGAGGAGAGGAAAAATGGAGATTCTGAGGGGTAAATTACATATAAACATAAGGTCAGCATGGTGAATCCCATCAAATATTTTTTTAAAGATGGGAAAAAGAGGGAATAGGAATGTGACACAGAAGTTGTATTAGTTAAAAATGTACTGTGTACACATACCCTTTCACATAATTAACAAATGCTAAATCAAATGGACAGCACATTGTATTATATGTTATGATATATTATAAATTTATATAAAACATTATATATTATATGTTATGATATAAAACATGTATTATTGTGCTATAAAATAATGCAATATGTGTATGTATACTATATGCATAGTATATGTTATAATACTCATTTTAATACATAATACTATATATTATATATTTAACTTTTTGAATATGATATGCATACTTGAATTTTGGAATATCATGGATACTTGAATTTTTTATTCTACCTTGAAGTGACAACTATGAATTGTAAAACTATGAATCATAAATTCTACTGTAATTGATACTATGTGTAGATAGAAAATTTAAATTCATATGATGTAATTTTCATCATCTTCTTCCTCTGTTAATTAATACTCTACCCAAATATTTGAATTTTCAGTGCAGACTGAGTAGAAGTCAGGAGTGGATGATGAGAAATCACACCGTCACAACGTTCCTCCTCCAGGGCCTGACTGATGACCCACAACTGAAGGCTGTGCTCCTCATCTTTCTGTGTCTCACCTACATGCTGAGTGTAACCGGAAACCTCACAATCATCTCTCTCACCACCATGGATCCACAACTGAAAACTGCCATGTACTATTTCCTACAAAATTTCTCCTTCTTAGAAATTGCATTCACATCTGCCTGCATTCCCAAATACTTGTACAGCCTATCAACAGGAGACAATACAATCACATATAACAGTTGCATCACTGAAGTTTTTTTTACTGATCTTTTTGCTGTAACTGAATTCTTTCTCCTGGCCACCATGTCCTATGACCGCTATGTGGCCATCTGCAAACCCCTGCATTATGTGACCATCATGAACAGCAGGGTCTGTAGGAGACTCGTCCTTTGTTGCTGGGCAGGTGGTTTGTTGATTGTATTTCCACCACTTACCCTGGTCCTAAAATTGGAATTTTGTGACTCTGTTATTGACCACTTTTTCTGTGATGCATACCCCCTCCTGAAGATCTCATGCTCAGAAACATGGCTCATAGAGCAGATGGTCATCGTTTGTGCTGTCTTAACCTTTGTCATGACCCTATTGTGTGTAGTTCTATCTTACATATACATCATTAAGACCATTCTACAATTCCCTTCTGCCAAACAAAGGAAAAAGGCCTTTTCCACCTGCTCTTCCCACATGATCGTGATTTCCATCACCTATGGCAGCTGCATCTTCATCTATGTGAAGCCTTCAGCCAAGGATTCGATGGCTGTCAACAAGGGTGTGGTCATCCTTACCACCTCCATCGCTCCTATGCTGAACCCCTTCATTTACACCTTAAGAAACAAGCAGGTGAAACAGGCCTTCAATAACACAGTGAAAAGAATTTCACTGCTGTTAAGAAAGTAAGGAAATTCACCAATATAAAAAAAGTTTGGTAAGTTTTGATAAGAAAAGATCATGGTTTCTGTGCATGTATAATTTGACCTCATCCTTTCCTAATAATTTTAAATGACTCAGGAAAAAAACTCACAATATACATAAACCAGGAAACAACAGAGTAACCTAGCATATCAATAATCCTTGACACAACCACAGATAAAGTGAAACAAAACCAATAAATTCATCATGTATTTTGATTAAGGTAATTATGCTTACTGGAGAATATTCTTACTACCAGACCACACTTCAGGCACTGAGGATAGAAGAGAAAGCCCATCACTCCATCTCTCACATATTTTACATTTTATTGTAAAGGTAATGTAGAGTGGATTACAATTACATAAGTCAGTTGAGTACATTTCTTTTTGAACAGTGTCACCCCCTCCCACACACAGTTTTTCCCCTTCTGAATACCTCCCCCAAGATGAATACTTCACTTCCAATATAGTATCTAGTGGGTTTCACCCTGAATTGGTTCAACCTTTGTCACACCATTTCTGTGCTTCCTCTTCCCCTCCCCAAATCTGATAAACACATATACAAGACAATGGGTACAGAAATCAGAAACAGTGACAAAAGGGAACAAACCAAAACAAAAAGCAAAGGAAAAGGAAAAAAATAATGACAATATAAAACTTCTTGCTTCCATGTCTTGGAGTTTATTTTGATAAGAGTTCATTTATAAGATCATATAGACATAGCTATTGAACCCTAGTATTTCTCTCCTAGGAATATCCTCCTTGTCTCACATATATTAGTTATTGCAAATAAGGGAAACCATGGGACCTATGTTTCTTTGGGCCTGGCTTACTTCACTTAATATAATTTTTTCCAAGTCTTTCCATTTCCTAACAGTCAGATAAGTTGATGTTAGGCGAAATGAACCCCAAGAAAAGGATTCAAATGTTTTTTCTTTCTTGTGATTGTTTCTAACATATTTATCAGATGATTTCTTTGTTGCTTTGTATGTCCCTCCCCCACGGTATAACCCCTGTTTTCACTGTATTTAATGTTGGTATAATTTGTGGAGGGGAAAAGAAAAAAACTTATTGTTTAAATAGGGATACAGGTGGACCCATTGCAACAATGAGATGTACAATACGTTATGTCAAAAAACGAACTTTACAACTTAGGGGGAGGTGTTGGGGGGAGAGGGAAGGGGAAACAAAAGAGGAGGCAACAATGCTTGTTAAGAAATGTACTCATTACCTTGCCCATATAATTGCAACCCCTCTGTACAGTACTTTCACAATAAAAAAAGAGAATATCCTCCTTTGTTCAAACTGTGTTAATGTTTAGACTGATGTTTAATCATGTCCAAGTGTCATTGTTTGCCTTTTACTATCCATTGGGTTTACTCATTGATTTATAGGCACACTCTAATTATTACAAATAAGGAAAACCATGCAGCCTATGTTTCTTTAGATTACTTTCCAAGTCTTTCCATTTCCTTAAAAATTGGGCATTGTCATTATTTCTGATGAAAGTATAAAATTCTATTGTGTATATATACAAAATTTTTGTGATCCATTCATCTGCTGAGGGATGTCTGGGTTGATTCCATATCTTGGCTATGATAAACAATGCTGCAGTGAACATGGTTGTGCTGATGGCTTTAGTGTAGCCTGGTTTTTGGTCAATTGGATAAATGCCCAGTAGTGGGATTTCTGGGTCATAAGGAAACTCTCTTTTGAGAAACCTCTATACTGCTTTCCAGAATGATTGAACAAGTTTACATTCCCATTTGGCCACATCCCTGCCAGCACTTGTTATTGGTAGTTTTCTTGATAATGGCCATTGTAGCTGGAGTGAGGTGGACTCTCAATGTTATTTTGATTTGCATTTCTTTTGTGGCTGGAGATGTTTGAACATCTCTTCATGTGTTTATTGGCCATTATTATTTCTTCTTCAGAGAAGTCTCTTTTTACATCTGTAGCCCATTATTAATTGGGTTGCTTTTTCTTTGAGGACTTTTTTTGGGAGGTTTAACTTTTTAAGACCTGAGTATATTTGAAATATGAGGCCCTTGTCTGATGTTTTGCTACTAAAGACATTCTGGGGCTGGGAAGGTGGCTCAGTGGTACAGCACTTGCCTTGCATGCATGAAGCCCTGGGTTCGATTCCTCAGCACCATATAAGCAGGAAAAAAAATGGAAGTGGTGCTATGGCTCAAGTGGTAGCACACTAGCCTTGAGCTGAAGAGCTGAGGGACAGCGCCTAGGCCCAGAGTTCAGGCCCCATGACCAGACCCCCCCAAAAAAAGAAAGACATTCTGCCATTCTTCAGCTTTCTATTTATCTTGCTAGCTATGTCCTTTGCCATGCAGAAACTCCTCAGTTTGATGCAATCCCATTTATCCAGTCTTTCTTTGATTTGTTGTGATTCTCTATCTTTACTTAGGAAGTTTAGAACTGTGCCAAGGAACCTTAGTGTTTCCTCTCTCTTCTGGTAATATTGTCAGGGTCTCTGATCTTACATTGAGGTCTTTGATTTGTTTAGAATTGATTCTGGTGCAAGGTTATATATGGATCTAACTTCAGTTTTCTGCACTTGCATAGCCAATTGTGTCAGCAACATTTGTTGAAGAGGCTGTCTTTCTTCCATCCTGTGTTTTTTGAGTCCTATAATAACTATTAGGTGGTTACAGGTTTATAGGTCCTTTTCTGGGTCTGCTGTTTTATTCCATTGGTCCTCAGGTCTATTCTTGTGTCAGTACCAAGCTGCTTATTACTACAGCTTTACAATAGTGTTTGAAGCTTTGTATTGTTATTCTTCCTGGTAAGGATTGTTTTTGCTATTCAGGGTCTCCTATTATTCCATATGAATTTTGGGGTTGCCTCTTCTGTATCATTGATGAATGTTGTTGGGATTTTGATGAGTATTGCATTGAATTTGTAGATAACTTGGGTAATATTGACCTTTTAATGATGTTAACCCTTCCAATCGAGGAGCATGGGAGGTTTTTCTACTTCCTTAAATCTGCTTCAATTTTTACTTTAAGGTTGTTAAAGTTTTCATTATAGACTTCCTTCAATCTTTGGTTACACTAATCCTAGGTATTTTTTGAGGCTAGAAAAATGGAATTGCTCTCCTGATTTCAGTCTTGCTCTTCTCATTGTTGTCATGCAGAAAAGCTACTGGGTCTATGGGTTGATTTTTTTACCCTGCCATATTGCCAAAGTTTCAGATCAGCTCAACTAATCTGCATCCCTCACATTTCAGTGAGATTCCATCTCACCCCACTTAGATTCGCCAGCATCACAAAATCAAACAACAATAAATGTTATCAGGGATGTGGGGGGAACCCAATTGCACTTTTGGTGGGAATGTAAACTAATACAACCACCCTGGACGGCAAGCTGGATGTTCCTCAAAACATAAAGGAAGAGCTTCTTTTGACCAGCTTTACCACTCCTGGGCATCTACCCAGAACATACAAGCCTGGATAACATAAAGACACTTGCACATCCATGTTCATTGCTGCATTATTCACAATATTCAAGTTGTAGAAACAGCCCAGATGCCCTACAATAGATGAATGGTTCCAAATATATGATGCTTATACAAAATGGAATTTTACACAACCTTAGAAAGAATGAAACTTGTCATTTGCAGGGGAATGGATAGTCCTAGAACAAGACAGGTAAGCCAAGCAAAAACAGATAAATAGTGCATATTCTTCATATGCAAACAGTAGATGTAAAACATAACAGGACATCATAAATTATGCAGTACTCTAGGCATTCATGCACAGTGAGACCAAAAGCAGAAACTCTTAAGAGAGAAACACAAACCATACAAAATAATATTTATCAAAATGAGCAGAGGGGTAATGAGGTTGCTTTTCCTTTTTTGATTTTTGTGTTTTCTTTTTCATCTTGTTGGTTCATTTATATGACTTTGGGATGTTGAGGAGAGGCACATAAATGGAAGCACAAAGGGCAAAAAGTGCAACAGTGGTACCCAGTAGATAGTATGTTGAAAATGAACTACACAACTTGCGGATGGGGATGAGAGAGAAAAACTGGAAGAGAGGGAGGGAAAGGGTACCATTATCCAAAAAGAAATGCTCTCTTTACTGACCTATATAATTCTAATCCCTCTGTACATCACCTTTATAAAACAATTAAATAATTCTTAAATGTATTATTGTAAACTGGGTAGAGGCTAAGGCAAAAGATTCTCAGTTTCAAGTGCCCTTGAGCTTTGAGACCCTGTCTCAATAATATGTATATTATTAACACATTGTACATCTTAAGAATACACAATAAAATATTTATTTTTGAACATTTTTATTGTAAAAATACTGTACAGAGGGGTTACAGTTACATGAGCAAAGTAATGAGTACATTTCCTATCAAGCATTGTTGCCTCCTCCTTTGTTTTTCCCCTACCATCCCTTCCCTCCCACCTCCACAACTCCCCCCACCCCCCGCCAAAGTTGTAAAGATTTTACAATAAAATATTTAAATAACATAAACTTTCATTTATATGTTACTTGTAGGCCACAAAGTTGAAGTATGAATTATAATTGTTCAATTACATGATTTTACTAGCATTCACAAAATTGTGTGTATCACCATAATGTAACTTTAGACTATTTTATCACCCCTAAAAGGAATCTTGTACACATTAGCAATTACTCATCATTTATCTCTTTCCAAATTTCTTCACAACCAGAGGCAAACACTAATATTCTTTCTGCTGTTGTTTCTCAAAGATACAGAGTTTCAGTTGGACAAGAGAAATAAATTTTGAACAGTAAGTTGAGTGTACTCGGAAACAATGTCTTGCACATTCAAAATGGCTAAGACAGTAAATTCAAATCTATAATCCAAAAGAAAAAAAGAAAAAATAATCTAGTTAATTTAAGCATTCTATCAAAATTTATATTGTAGAAAGAACTACACACAATTAGGGGTTGTTGAGCAAAAATGAAATGTCAATAAGAATATATATATATTAAATGAATTTCAAAGTTTATATTACTTGAAGGATAAATTTATTTAACGCATGATATTTTCATACAGTAGCATCCACTGAAATTCTGTTCCAGGATAAATTATATGTCAAAATTTGAAATCCAAAAGGGTGAATTTCAAATCATATGGACTTCTAAGAGTCTTAGGGATTCTTGGGTATTAACCTTTAAATATCAAAAATGTGAATGCATGAACAATGTGTTTCAGCCCTTAGAGATGTTTAGTGTCTAAACTTAGGAATGTATACTGGAATCAATTATTAATTTTGACTGAAAAGGTTATATATTTGACCTGATGAAGAGAACATAATGAAAGTAGAACCAAATGATAGTTTTGAAATATTAACATGGAATTTATCCACTGTCAAACAAATTGACAAGTAGGAAAGGAAACCTAGATAAATAAGCTGTCTTGTAAGACAGCTTTATTTCATTAGGGTCTTAATGTTTCCTAACAATGTGTTTGCAGTGCTCCTAGTGCTTTCTCCTGTCTCTATAGGCTGAATTCCCACAGGTACTAAGGCAGATTGAGTTTTTCCCCAAGTTCATTAAGTGGTTTTTCGATGTGAGTTACCATGGAATCCTATGCTTATCAACTTGCTTACATACTTGAGAAATAATATAAATATGGAAATTAAAATTAGAGAATCTTCCCAGTTATCAAAAGAACTCACAATGCCACTATTCCAAAGGTACCCTGAGCTCTGTGGACCTACTTTTCAATGACAGAAAGGAAACCAAAGCAATTTCCTCGCCTAATGGAGGATGACTCTACATGGGTTGAGAGAAACTTGGCGCAATCAACTACAGAGAGAAATCTCAAGCAAAGGGTATATTTCTAGGCTACTGGAAATCATACCATACTAGGCTTCAACTTAATATTCATTTAAAGTTTTTTTCTCTAAGAATAATTATAAACCACTAATAAAAGATACAAATAACTGCCAGAAGTGTAAGTATAATAAATTCTGTCATTTGTTACATTCTTAGACCTGAATAAATAAGTATTGAACGAATAGATCTTTCTGGATTATGACAATTCAGAAAAGGAATTCCTAAAATGATGTTAATTCAAACATTTTGTTAGACTGTTTTTATGTTGGCTAGTACATCACCATTGATACAACTATATTAAGCAAACAAAAGGAGTAAGAAGTTGTTCAAAAGTAACATAATTTGAGTGCAGTGAAACTTCAGGAAATTAAAATTTAAAAACCAATGGCCAAGTATGTGTATTTCCGGTGGAATTAGAAACTGACGCATGAGAATGGAAAGCAGAAGCACAGAGCATGGGAGGAAATGTTTCTGAAGCTACATAAATGACATAAAGCGCTTATTTCTGTACCTAGCAGAAACTACTGGTTACCTAAGTACACTATATTAGTTTGTAAAGAACACATGGGAAAAACAGAATATATTGTAAGGAGCAACAGCTTCTGATTTATGCTTAGGGTACATTTGGTTATATTATTGACATTTCAAGGGCATTTTGGAATTTGGAAAACGTATTTGTAGTTCAAGAAAACACTACTCAAAGCAAGTGCATGTGTTAAGTAATAAATGAATTCAAACAGTTATCAATACAAGAGACATCCACAAGAAAATGTGTCTGAATATTACAAATTGGAAAGACGAAAATAAAACACATATGAAACAATATTATATCAATATTGAGTTTTATATGTCCATTTTAAACAGACATGATAGCTCACTCCTGTAATCCCAGGTGTTCTGAAGGCAGAAATCAACAGCTGAAGGGCAGAAACATAGCTAGAGACCTTCTCAACAACTATAGAGACCTTCTCAACAACTAATGGTGAATGCCTTTATTTCAAGCTATGTAGGAAAGATAGCACCCAGGAGAAAATACAAGACCTCCTGGGAAAGGAAGAAGAAAAAATTAACACAAAATAGTGCTGAGAGTCATGGGTCAAGTGGTGTTTCAATTGAGGTGGTACCTGCTTACCAAGTACAACCTCTCAAACACCAATATTGAGCACCAGTGACTCCCACCAGCAATCCTAGCTACTCAGGAGGCCACAATCTGAGGATCTTGGTTCAAAGCCAGACAAAACAGGAATTCCTTGACTCTTAAATCCAATGAGCCACAAAAATGCTAGAAGAGGAGTTTTGATTTCAGCCAAAGCTCCTCTTCCAGCTTTCTGCTGGTTAATTGAAAATAAGAGTTTCACACACCTCTTGAATTTCTAGGATTGTAGGCATTCGCTACCAACACTAGTCTAGACCTCAACTTCTTAACAACTAAATACATAATTTGTAGAATGAAACTCAAACTATTTGTAATATACTTGCATTTTCTGAATAATGAAATTTCAAGGAAAATACAAATAGGCTAAAGAAATTTCAAGATTCAGCTTAAGCATATTTAGCAAACTTCCTATCACAAAAACATTAGTAGTCAAGTCAGGCACGAATGGTTCACACCTATAATCTAGCAATTCTAGAAGCTGAGTTCTGAAGATTATAGTTAAAAGCCAGCCCAGCCAGGAAAGTCACTGGAAATAGAGCTGTGGCTCAAGTAGAAAGAATTAACCTAATGCATAAAACCTCAGAGACAGTGCTATGGCCCTGAGTTCAAGTCCCAGGACCCACACAAAAGAAAAATCTAGTGGTCAGTTTTGTTTGGGAAAAACAAATTGAGGAGCTAAATATGTCTTCAATGGTACAGCATGCACAAGAACTTGGCATGAATCCCTACCACCACAAGAAAAGAAAACTGAATTATATTTTTGAGCAACAGCAATGGGAAATAAATGTAAGAGGTGACTAGGTAGGAGATGATCACCAGGAGGAGAGGAAAAATAGGGATTCTGAGGACTGAGGGGGGAATACATATGAAAATAATGTCAGCATGATGAATCCCATCAAATACTTAGAAAAAAGATGAGAAAGCAAGGCAAGAAATAGGAATAAAGGGAGGAGGGGACCTTGTTAAAAATGCATTGTGTGCAGTTACATCCTCATATTATTAACATAGGTTAATTCATTAACACAGTTAAATGTATTTTCAATATAAAATAGATGACTACTATATATTATTTATAAATATAGAATTACATATTACACATTAAGTATATAACATATATTGCATATATAATATAATGTACTTATGCTATCATACACATATTATTGTGTTATAAAATAAAAATATAATGCATATGCAGAATAATATATGTTATGATATAGTATTCACTATAACATAATATATATTCTTATGTTTCAATTGTGGAATAGCACATTAATGTTTGAATTTTTAAGTCTACCTTGAAATGACTACTATTAATTATAAAACTTAAACTTCTACTGAAATTGATAATACATGGAAATATGATATTTTAATGCATGTGATGTTATTTTCACAGTTTTCTTGCTCTGTTAATTACCACTGCACCCAAACACCTGATTTTCAGTGCAGACTGAGTAGAAGTCAGGAGTGGATGATGAGAAATCACACCGTCACAACGTTCCTCCTCCAGGGCCTGACTGATGACCCACAACTGAAGGCTGTGCTCCTCATCTTTCTGTGTCTCACCTACATGCTGAGTGTCACCGGAAACCTCACCATCATCTCCCTCACTATAGTGGATCCACAACTGAAAACTGCCATGTACTATTTCCTACAAAATTTCTCCTTCTTAGAAATTGCATTCACATCTGCTTGTATGCCCAGATACCTGTACAGCCTATCAACAGGGGACAAGACAATTACATACAACAGTTGCATCACTGAAATTTTTTTTACTGATCTTTTTGCTGTAACTGAATTCTTTCTGCTGGCCATCATGTCCTATGACCGCTATGTGGCCATCTGCAAACCACTGCATTATGTGACCATCATGAACAGCAGGGTCTGTAGGAGACTCGTCCTTTGTTGCTGGGTGGCTGGTTTGTTGATTGTATTCCCACCACTTACGTTGGTCCTAAATCTGGAATTCTGTGACTCTAATGTCATTGACCATTTTGGCTGTGATGCATACCCCCTCCTGAAGATCTCATGCTCAGAAACATGGCTCATAGAGCAGATGCTTATAGTCTGTGCTGTGTTAACTTTTGTCATGACCCTGTTATGTGTAGTTCTATCTTACATATACATCATTAAGACCATTCTACAATTCCCTTCTGCCAAGCAAAAGAAAAAAGCCTTTTCCACCTGTTCTTCCCACATGATCGTGATTTCCATCACCTATGGCAGCTGCATCTTCATCTATGTGAAGCCTTCATCCAAGGATTCGATGGCTGTCAACAAGGGTGTGACCATCCTCACCACCTCTATAGCTCCTATGCTTAACCCCTTCATTTACACCTTAAGAAACAAGCAGGTGAAACAAGCCTTCAGTAACACAGTCAAAAGAATTTCACTGTTCTTAAGACAGTAAGGAAATTCACCAATATAAAAAAAAGTTTTCACAGACAAGAGTCTCATTTCTAAAATATTCTTAGAACTCAAAAAACTAAATCCCCCAATAACAAACCCTCAAAGAAACAACTGCCCAATAAATAAGTGAACTAAAGACTTAAAGAGAAAATTCTCTGAAGAGGAAATAGCAATGGCCAATAGACACACGAAGAAATGCTCAACCTCTCTAGCCATAAAAGAAATGCAAATCAAAACAACATTGAGATTCCACCTCATCCCAGTTAGAATGGCTATAATCAAGAAATCTAACAACAGATGTTGGAGGGGATGTGGCCAAAAAGGAACCCTACTGCATTGTTGGTGAGAGTGTAAACTTGTTCATCCACTTTGGAAAGCAGTATGGAGGTTCCTCAAAAGACTCCACATAGAGCTCCCCTATGACCCAGCAATCCCACTTTTGGGCATTTGCCCAAACAATCACAAACAAGGCCATACTAAAGCTACCAACACAACTATGTTTATCACAGCATTATTTTCCATAGCTAAGATATGGAACCAACCCAGATGCCCCTCAGTAGATGAATGGATCAAGAAAATGTGGTATATATACACAATGGAATTCTATGCTTCCATCAGAAAAAATGACATCACACCATTTGTTAGGAAATGGAAAGACTTGGAAGAAATTATATTAAGTGAAGTAAGCCAGGCCCAAAGAAACATAGACCCATGGTTTCCCTCATTTGCAATAACTATGTGTAGGGCAGGCAGAAAAGGCCAAAAGCTATGTACATATGACCATATAAGATGATGTTAAGTGAAATGAACCCCAGGATAAGGACACAAATACCTTTTTTCTTTTATTTTTTTATTGTAAAAATACTGTACAGAGGGGTTACAATTACATGGGCAAGATATTGTAGCCTCCTCAAGCATTGTAGCCTCCTCCTTTGTTTCCCTTTCCCATCCCTTCCCATCTTCCCCCCACCCCCACACACAATCCTCCTCCCCCTTCCACCAAAGTTGTGAAGTTCGTTTTCGACATAACGACTTGCATCTCATTGTTGCAATGGGTCTACCTGTATCCCTATCTAAACGATTTGTTTTTTCCCTTCCCCTCCACAAATTATACCTCTTTTTTCTTTCTTACTATTGTTACGAATGTATTTATAATGCACTATATGATTTTGTTGTTGCTTTGTATGTTCCTCCGTCATGGTATAATGCCTATTTTCACTGTATTTGATGTTGCCCCTATTTTCACTGTATTTGATGTTGGCATCTTATATATACACTTCTCTAATTCAGGGAGGGGAAGGGGAAAAAACAAAATCTTTAAATAAGGATACAGGTTGACCCATTGTAGCAATGAGATGTACGGACACTATGTTGAAAACACTTTACAACTTTGGGGGTGGAGGGCAATAGTTGTGGAAGTGGGAGGGAAGGGATGGTAGGGGAAAAACAAAGGAGGAGGCAACAATGCCTAATAGGAAATGTACTCATTACCTTGTTCATGTAACTGTAACCCCTCTGTCCAGCATTTTTAGAATAAAAAATGTACAAAAATGTATAAAAAGCAAAAAATTCATCATGTATTTTGATTTGATTAATTGTGCTTATTGGAGAATATAGTTAATACCTGACCCCACTTCAGGAGATGAGGATAGAATAGAAAGCCCAGAAAACTCTGATCCTTCTTCCATTCCTCATATGAGATTCCAATTCTCCCCAGTTAGAGTGGCCAATATCATAAATTTGAACAACAACCAAGGTTGGCAAGGATGTAAGAAAAGGAACCATGTTGCACTCTTAGTAGGAATATAGTCTAGTAAACCCCTCTGGATGGCAGTCTGGAAACTTCTTTCAACCAGGCTTCCCCCCAGCACATCACAAGCCTGGATATTGTAAAAACACTTGCACATCCATGTTCACTTTGCACTATTCACAATAGCCAAGTTTTGGAAACAGCCCAGATGTCTACAATAGGTAGATGATTCTAAAAATGTGGGACCTATACACAAAGGAATTTAACACAACCTTTAGAAAGAGTAAAATTATGTTATTTGCAGGGAAACGGATGGACCTAGAACAAGTCACGCGGTGCATGTTTCTTTTGTATATATATTTTTATTGTAAATATACTATACAGAGGGGTTACCGTTACATGTAAGGTAATGAGTACATTTCTTATCAAGCATTGTTACCTCCTCTTTTGTTTTCCCCCTACCATCCCTTCCTCCCCAACTCTTCCCTACCCCCACCCCTGAAGTTGTAAAGCTCATCTTCAGCATAGTGTCTTGTACATCTCATTGTTACAATGAGTCCATCTGTATCCTTATTTCAGCATATTGAATAACTCATTTCTTATAACAATATTGTGAAGGAGGTCTATTATTAATCCATTATACAGTTGGAGAAATTGAAGTACGGAGTATTTAAGGAACATCTTCAGGGTTACACAGTTTTTAAGTTGGGTTTGAATCCAGATTGTTGGAGCCGCTCCTTTCATCAGGTGTTGGTACCAGCCAATATTAATGAGGAAAACAGAAATAAAAGCATTTCATCTTTAAAGAAAATGTCTACATTGCACAGTCATGACACAGATTGCAGAAAGATCAGTTGGTTACTCCTTGTCACTATTGTCTCCCAGTTTGAATGAATGATTTTGAATGAACCCCCACTCATTGTTTACACAACACAACAGAGATAGCAGATCATGATGCTTAAGATTACAAACTGTGGTGGTGCATGTTTTATCCTATATGAGGACACTAGATCTAAAACATACCAAGACATGATAAATAATACAGGACTGTAGGCATTCACACACAGTGAGACCAAAAGAGGATATTCTTAGGAGAGGATCACAAAGGCACAATGCCTATGTACATCAAACTATGCAATATAATATCTATCAAAATAAACTCCAGGAAAAGGAAACAAGAGAATTTTCCTTCATTTTTGTTTTCTGTGCTTTCTCTTTCTTTTTTCTTGTTTGTTCATTTACATATCTTTGGAAGTATAAGGGCGAGCACAGAAATGGAGACACAAAAGACAAACAAATGCAAAAGTGGTACTCACTAGACACTATGTTGAAAATGAACTAGGGTAGGAACAGGAAGGAAAAGTTGGGAGACAGCGAGGGAAGGGATGACACTATCCAAAAACAAATGTTTTTACCTGACTTGTGTAACTCTCTGTATATCACTTCCATAACAAAAATCATTTTTCCAGTGCTGTATTTTAAACTGCATAAGGTTAAGCCATGAAGATTCTGAGTTTCAAGCTCACTTGAGCTCTGAAACCTTGTCTCAATAATATATATGTTATTAACATATTATACATCTTAGGAATATGCAAAAAATTTAAACAACAAATTATCTTTTATCGTGTAACTTATAGGCTACAAATTGAAATTTAAATTATAATTGTTCAATTATATGATTTTTTCTTAATATATATTTTTTATTGTAAAGCTACTGTACAGAGGGGTTACAATTACATGAGAAATGTAGTGAGTCCATTTCCTATCGAGCATTGTTACCCCCTCCTTTATTTTTCCCCTACCATCCCTTTCCTCCTCACCTCCCCAACTCCTCTCTCCCCTCCCTCACCCCCCCCCTACAAAGTTGTAACGTTTGTTTTCAACATACTGCCTTGAACATCTCATTGTTACAATGGGTCATCCTGTATCCTTATTTCAGCATTTTGTTATTTCCCTTCCCCTCCCCAAATTAGAAAAATGTATATACAAGATGCATTACACCAGAATCAAATACAGTGAAAACAGGGGTTGTACCATGGGGGAAGAACATACAAAGAAACAAAAAAAACATATACTATATTATAAGTACATTAAAAAGAACGGCAACAAAGATGAAACCTCTTGTGTCCCTTAGTGTTCATTTCGCTTAGAATCAGGTTGTATTTTTTTGTTAGTCATGGGACTTGAATTCTGGGCCTGGGTGTTGTCCCTCAGCTCTTTATCTCACGGCAAACACTCTTGAGCCACAGAATCCCTTCAAAAAAAGGGAAAAAAAGTGATTATTATTAATATTCACAAAGTTTTATATATATATATATATCACTATAATCTAACTTTAGAACATTTTTATCACTTCTAAAAGGAACCTTGTGCCCATTAGCAATTACTCATCATTTATCTCTTTTCACATTTCTTCACAACCAGAGGCAAATACTAATATTCTTCCTGCTGTTGTTGCTCAGAAAAAACAAAGTTTCAGTTGGACAAGAGAAAAAAGTTTTGACATCTACTGAACAGTATACTGGTCACATGTACTCAGAGACAATGTCTTACACATTACAAAATAGCTATAACAATAAACTCAAATCCCTATTCCAAAGTAAAGAAAGAATAAGCAAGCTGGTTGATTTAATCATTCTATACCATATGCATTTATCACTTTTATATTGCATACAATAACTACATACAATTAGGGTTACTAAAAATTATGTCCATTAGAATTTATGTATATTAAATAAACTACAAATGCTTTTATTTCTTGTAAGATACAATTTTCTAACACGTGATACTTTCATAAAGAAGAATCTGCTGTAATTCTGTTCCACAAAAACTTGTAAAATCAAGATTTGAAATCCAAAACAATGGATGAATTTCAAATCATGTGGATTTCCTATAGTCAGAAGGATCCTTGGTAATAAACATTAAATATCAAATATGTGAATGCACGAAAAAATGTTTCTACTCTCTTCTGCAATGCTTAGTTCCTAAACCCAGAAATGCATGCTAAAATATTAATTTTGACTGAAAGATTTTTTGGGGGGTCTGGTCGTGGGCCTGAACTCTGAGCCTGGATGCTGTCCCTCAGCTCTTCAGCTCAAGGCTAGCATTCTACCACTTGAGCCACAGTGCCACTTCCAGTTTTTTTTCTGCTTATGTGGTGCTGAGGAATCGAACCCAGGGCCTCATGCATGCAAGACAAGCGCTCTACCTGAGCCACCTTCCCAGCCCAACTGAAAAGATTTTATAGTTGACCTTACGAGGAAAACATAATGAAACTAGCACCACATTGTAGTTTTGAAATTTTAACATGTAATTTATTCACTGTCAAACAAACTGATAAAGCTAGAGTTTTTAGTGATCTTATAACAATGGAATAAGTGAGAAGAACCAGAGGAAGTGATGCCTTAGCTTAAAATGGTAGAGCACTAGCCTTGAGCAAAAAGAGTTCAGGGATAGTGCCCAGGTCCCAAGTTCATGCTCCAGGACCATCCACACAAAAAAAAAAGAAAGAAAGAAAAAAGAAAAGAAAAGAAAAACCAGACTATATTTGTTTGTCATTAGGTTCTTAATGTTTTCCTAGCAATCTGTTTGCAATGCTCCTAGTGCTTTCTCCTGTCTCTACAGGCTGTGTCCCACAGCTACTTAGGTAGATTGGGTTTTTTGCCAAATTCATTATATAGATGATTCATTAGTGATTTTTCAGCATGAATTATCATGGACTCCTTTGTTTATTAACTTGGTTCCAGATTTGGAAAATAATACAAATACAGACCTTAACATTAAAGAAGCTTCCCACTAAGCAAAAGAAATCACAACTCCACTATTCGGAGGGTATGTCTTTGTGGATGGACTTTTCAATGATAGAGAGAAAACCAAAGCTGTTTCCTGGCCTGATTAATGATGGCTCTACATGGATGAGAAAAAAAATTGACGTAGTCAATTAGTGAAATCTCACACGAAATGAGATTTCATGTTAGTGTTCAACATAATATTCCTTTTCAAATTATAGCTCTAAGAATAATTGTAAACCACTAATAAAAATATACAATTAATCGCCAGATGTGTAAGTATAAAGAAATCATTCATTACAATAGATCTTTTCTGATTTTTACCATTTAAAAAAGGAATTCCTAAGATGATGGTAATTCAAACATTATTTTACAGTATTTTAATATTGGAAAGTGTACAAGCTTTGATACAAGCATTGATACTCATTCTAAGCGAGAATGAGTAAGAAGTCGTTTAAAAGTAGCACCGTTTGGCAGCAGGAGCAGCCCTCTTCTCAGAGGGCAGGTGCCACAGGCTGACCTTCATGTGAGTTTTTCCCCTTCATAAAGCCCCTCTATTTAAAAAACTAATACTTTTCAAGAGGAGAAGCAGATGGCAGTGAAGCAAAGGGACTTACCCTAGCTCTCTCCAATCAAATAGATGTAGGGTCCTAACACACTTCTCTCCAAGCGATGGACAACAACAACAACATGTGTGTGTGTGTGTGTGTGTGTGTGTGTGTGTGTGTGTGTGTGTGTGTGTATGCCAATAGGGAATCGCAGGAATGGAGGGAAACCTTATAACTAGCACACATAAGGAAAACTGCAAAGCGCCTTCCCCTAAATCCCCATCCAGAGCCGGCAGCACAGCTAAGCCATGAGAGCAGCCCCACAGCTGCCCCGGACCCCGGGACCCAATCAGCAAGACTGCAGCATCCAGAGGTATCCAGATGCAGAGAATTTCCACAGTGCCAGGACCTACCAGTGCAGACTGAGACACAGACAGCAACATAAGAATGGGACATCCAGACCGAGAGACCTGCACAGCACAGCTAGTCAGCCCAGAACCAACTCCAGGATCAGCGATCACGCCGCCAAGGATGCCCCCCACAGGAGAGTAGCTCACGGGGGTGGGGGAAGACACAGAAAGCTTGGCCCAGACTCCTCCCTCCGGCCCAAGAAGGGACACCCCAGTTGAAGAGAACGAAGAGGCCAGAGCCCTTCTTCATTCCCCTCATCTCATCTGTCGGCTTCCAGCAGGAGGCCACCAAGACTCATACTGGGTGAGTGCGAGGACACTGTGTCCACTGCAACCCCATCTGTGAGCAGGGAAACCTGACCTGCTAGAATGAAGCAGAGACAAATGCCCCACACCCGCGGGAACCCACCCCTCCTGAAGCCTCACGCCCGTCCCTGGAGGTGGTGGAGACCTCGCAGGCTCTGGTGAGCTAGCATGGGACCAAGTGCATGCCAGCCCTCTACCAAGTGCCAGCCACCTGAGGGATGAGAATCAACCCCAGAGCCACGCACAGACCACCCCCCAGGGCCAAACAGGGACCACAAGCCCAGGTCCAAGTACCAGCCACCTATCAGTAGGACCAGGTATCCTTTGCAGCTGTAGCAGTCCACCCAGGATGGGGGGGCACGGAGGAATTGATCTGCTTAAAGGCAATGGGGACACGCTCCTGTGTACCCCCGGGAGCCCTTCTGAGTTCATACTCTCCCCGGGGCCTAACTCTAGCCCTCCCAGCCCCCACTCCAGACCAGATAAAGTACCTGCCAGCCCAAGGAGTGTTTGCTAGCTCAAGTGCCCAGAACTGGCTAGTTTACCCAGTGTGATCTAGCCCAGGCCAAGCACAAGCTGTCACCCACCAGGCCCCCAATGGGGGTCCAGGCACCAAGTGTGGACACCCACCTGTCGGTGTGGAAAGCAAAGCTCAGGCCACACAACCGGCATAAGCCAGCCAGAGGCAAAGTGCAGGCGAGTTCACCTAGTGTAAATTAGCCAAAAGCCAAGCACAGACTATATGTGGACCCAAGAGTATGCCACTCATGGGGCCCAAGTGACGCAGCATGTGGCCAAGAGCCCACCAATCTGGGGCCACAGACCCTCACTATATAGGATGTAGAAGCCAGCCCAGGACCAGTCTCCCACACCATCCTGTGGGAACCCGCCCCCTCCAAGGCCCACTCCTGCCCTAAGCCAGGACTCAGGCAGTGACAACTTCCCATTAAAGCATAGCCATCCCACCAGGACTCAAAGGAGACCAGATGCTGGAGCACTGCTCCCAGTTCCTCTGGAAATAGAAGCCAGTCCAGGACTCGAGCTAAAAGAGTCCACACACACACACACACACACACACACACACACACACACACACACACACACACTAGGATGAGCAGGAATCCACCTACCCCAGACACCGAAGTGGGCTAAGACACTAAATGGTTGTCCACCACATAAAAAGAACATGCACTGGGTTTAAATCTAGGCCAGAACACTCAACCACCCTGCACACCACAGAGCCCCAATAATCAAGCAGGACACATTACACTTACCTGCACCAGTCAGAGTTGAAGACTGCTAAATGCAACCTCTGACAGATCCATCCAGCAAACCACACTCCACCACCACATTTCACCACAATCTGAACAACCTTGATCTCTGAACTCAAATGCATAAATCACAATGAAAGATTACAAGATTCATAAACAATCAAGACAATACACCAAATTGAAATGTCAGCAACAGTCCAGGAAAGGACCAGAGAGAGTGAAGAAATGGAGAACAAAAGAACCATTAAAGGAATGATGACAGAATTAGCCAATAAAATAAAAGGAGATATCCAAAAAACAATTTCAAGAGTATAAAGAAAATGACAAAGAAGATTCAGGACTCCCAAAAAGATATGGAGATAAAAATAGAAACGCTATACACCTCATTAAAAGATGAAATTAACAGTGAGAACTGATCACAACAAAGAACTCAGAAGCATAAAAGATTCAATTTCTGTATTGCAATCCAAAGTGGAATGCCTAGTTAACAGAACAAGTGAAATGGAAAACATAATAATAGGAACTGAGGATAAAACACAGGAGCTAGAACAAAAAGTCAGGAATAGAAAAAAACAATCAGAACCTACCAAAGGGAAATCAAAGAATTGGCAGACTCAAACAAGAGATCAAACTTACATATAATTCAGATAGAGGGGGAAGAATTCAGTACTAAAGGCACCAAAAGCTTAGTAAAATAGTAACTTTTGTCTCTTTTAAGAGACAAAAATCTTACCCTCTGACAGAGGCATACAGAAATTCCAGTAGACAAGATCCAAGAAGAAACACTTCCAGATACATCATAGTTAAAAACATGAGACTTGAGAGGCAAGAAATTGATTTTAAATGCTGCAAAATAAAAGAAGAAGCTATATTGCAATGGAAAAATCAAAATCACTGCATATCTCTCCACACAAACTCTCAATGCAAGGAGAGCCTGGAATAGTATAATTCAAGCCCTAAATAACAACAACTGTCAAACCAAACCAAACCAGAGAAGCTATCATTTACATTTGATGGTGAAACTAAAACTTCCATGACAAAAAAAAATTAAAGGAATTCATCAACACTAAACCAGCATTACAAGGTATACTAAAGGGAAACATACAATCTGAGGAAAACAGCCCAAGTCAAGGAAACACATTACACAAAAATCACCTAGGTCAGTTTAGTAAACACAGGAAGAGGAAAGAAGCAAAACACAGTAAATCAAAAGAATGGGGGGAAAACAAAGGAGCAGGCAACAATGCTTGATAAGAAATGTACTCATTACCTTGCTCATGTCACTGTAACCCCTCTGCACAGTATTTTCACAATAAAAAACGTATTAAAATTTAAAAAAGAATGGCAGGAAACATGACACATCCATAATAACTCTAAACATTAACAGACTCAATTCCCCAATCAAAAGAAATAGAGCAGCAGATTGGATCAAAAAACAAGAATGATCCATTTGTTGTCTTACAGTCAAAGATTAAAAACAAATTCCAAGTGAAGGAATGGAAAAAGATCTTTCATGCAAAGGTACCCTACAAGAAGTCAGGAATAGCCATATTGATATGTGAAAAAGTAGATTTTTCATTAAAATTAGTACAAAGAGACAAGGAAGGTCATTACATAGCAATAAAGGGAATGATCCATGGAGAGGAAATCACAGTGGTCAGTATCTATGCACTATACAATGGAGCACCTAAATATATTAAAGAAATACATTTGGACTTACAGAATAGGAGAGAACCCAACACAATAATAGAGGAAGATTTTCATACTCTGCTCTCATCAAAGGATAGGTCAACCAAAAAAAAAAAAGATAAGCAAAGAAGCCTCTGAATTAAATGACACCATAACCCAAATGGATTTAACAAACATACATCTACACAGTATTCAACCCAACAACAACCCAATTCACATTCTTCTCAGCAGCCCATAGAACATTCTCCAAAATCGATCATATCATAGTAAACACAAAGAACCTAAGCAACTACAAGAAGATTGACATAACTCCTTGCTTCGTATCTGATCACAGTGAAATCAAACTAGTTCTCAACAACAGAGCATTGCAGAAATCATTCAAATACATGGAGACTGAATAACGCACTACTGAATAATACCTGGGTCACAGAGGAAATTAAGGAAGAAATTAGAAAGTTCTTATAATTCAATGAAAATGAAGACACATCACAACATAATCTCTGGGCTACAACTAAAGCATGCTGAGGGGAAAGTTGATGACTCTAAACGCACTCATAAAGAAAATTTGTGGGGGGGGAGGGCAAAAACAAATCGTTTAAATAGGGATACAGGTGGACCCATTGCAACAATGAGATGTACAAATCGTTATGTCAAAAAACGACCTTTAAACCTTACAACTTTGGTGTGGGGATGGGGAGGTTTGGGGGTGAAGGAGGGGGGAATGGGAATGGATAGGAAGGGGAAAAAAAGGAGGAGGCAACAGTGTTTGATAAGAAATGTACTCATGGGCTGGGAAGGTGGCTCAGTGGTAGAGAGCTTGCCTTGCATGCTCAAGGCCCTGGGTTTGATTCCTCAGCACCACATAAGCAAAAAGAAAAAAGCCGGAAGTGGCGCTGTGGCTCAAGTGGTAGAATGCTAGCCTTGAGCTGAAGAGCTGAGGGACAGCGCCCAGGCCCAGAGCTCAGGCACCAAGACCAGACCCCCGAAAAAAAAAAAAAAAAAAAGAAATGTACTCATTATCTTGCCCATGTAATTGTAACCCCTCTGTATGGTATTTTCACAATTAAAAAAAAAAAAAAAGAAAGAAAATAGAAACCGCTTAAGTAAATAACCTCATGATGCCATTAAAACTGCTATAAAAGCAAGAATAAATCAAATCTAAAATGACTAGATAGAGTTAGCAAAGATTAGAGTAGAAATTAATGAAATAAAAACTAAAAACTATACATAAAGTCAATGAAACAAATGTTTTTTTTTTCAAAAATTAATGAAATTGACAGACCACTAGTGAGGCTAACGAGGAAAAGAAGAGATGCAAACCAATAAAATCAGAGATACCACAGGAAACATTATAACAAATATCCAAGAATTTCGAATGATTATAAAGAACTACTTGTACAAACAATACTCACAAAAGAAGGAAAACCTACCAGAAATGGATGACTTTCTAGAAACACACAAACTGCATAAACTGACCCAAGAAGACATAAATAAACCAGCTAAACATGCCAATAACACTCAATGAGATTGAGAAAGTAATCAGAAGTCTTGTAACAAGGAAAAGCCCAGATGGATTTGCCACTAATTCTGTAAGACTTTTAAAGGTGAATTAATACCAATACTCCTCAAGCTTTTCTGTGAAATAGAATCAGAGGGAGCAATTCCAAACTCATTATATGGGGCCAAGATCACACTCATCCCCAAACCAGGTAATAATACAAAAGAGAGAGAGAGAGAACCACAGACCAATTTCTCTGATGAACACAGATGAAAAGCTCTTCAATAAAATATTAGCCAACATAATCCAGAAACAAATTTTAAAATCACACATCATGACCAAGTACGCTTCATCGCTCAGATGAAAGGCTGGTTTAACATATGCAAATCAATAAATGTAGTTCACTACATCAACAGAACCAAAGACAAGAACCACATGATCATCTCAATAGATGCAGAAAAAGCCTGCAAAAAAAAATCTATTTATATCAAAAGCGTTGGAGAAACTAGGAATAGAAGGAGTATTTCTTAATACAATAAAGGCTAAATATGGCAGAGCAACAACCAACATCATACTGAATGGGGGAAAATTAAAACCATTTCTCCTAAAATCAATAACAAGGCAAGGATGCCCATTGTCTCTACTCCTCTTCAGTATAGCTCTAGAATTCCTAGCCTGGGAAATATGCAGAAAAGGGCATAAAGGAGATTAACATGGAAAGAAAAAAAATCAAGCTACCCCTATTTGCAGATAACATATAGGACCCAAAAAACTCCACCCCCAAACTCCAAGAGCTGATCAACCACTTTGGCAAAGCAGCAAGATACAAATTTAACCCACAAAAATCAACAGGTTTTCTGTTTGCCAACAATGTACAAGTAAAAAGAGAAGTCATGAAAACAACTCCATTTGCAATAGCCTCAAAAATAAAAAATACCTAGGAATTAACCTACCCAGTGACCTAAAAGATCTTTATAGTGAAAGCAATAAAAATCTGAAGAAAGAAATCAAAGAGGATACTAAGAAGTGGAAAGACCTTCTATGTTCATGAATAGATTGTGAAAATGACCAGCCATACTGCCTAAAATGATACACAATTCAATACAATCCCCAATTCTTTACCTAGATAGAGAAAAAAAATCCAAAAATTCATATGGAACAACAAAGGAACTTGAATAGCCAAAGCAATTCTAGGCAAAAGAAGAAATGCATGTGGTGTCACAATACCATATTTCAAGCTCTACTATAGAACCATAATAACAAAAACAGATCAATGGAACAGATGAGGAGACTCAAAAAAACCATATACTTGGAGTCATCTGATATTTGACAAAGGAGCCAAAGACACACAATGGGAACAACTGGTGTTGGAAAAACCGGGCATCCGAATGCAGAAAACTAAAAGTGAATCCCTGTTTGTCACCATGCACTAATATCAATTCAAGGGCTCAAAGAAGGCAATAGCAGGCCTGAAACTTATAAATTACTGTAGGAGAAACATTAGAACTTATAGGAATAAGAATGAGCTTCTTGAAAGAGGCCCAGGGGCGCAACAAATAGGAGAGAGAGTTGACGAGCGGGACTATATCAAAATAAAAAGCTTCTGCACAGCTAAGGACATAGTTATTAAACTAGAAGACAGCCAACAGATTGGGAGAAAATATTTACCAGCAATACATCAGACAAAGGCCTAATATCCAATCCTAAGCACTTCTTCATATTTATATAAAATTATATATATATATTGAAACAAACTCCTAAGATATTTCTGATTATTATCTATTTCTGATTATTCTGTTTTCTTTAACTTACATACGGTGTATTCACTTTTATATCTTTGGGAGGAGGGGGCACAGAACTTGAGGGAAAAAAGGGTGAAAAAGTGTAGCAGTGTAGTGCACTGGACATTGGTGAAAGTAACTTTGTGGGTAAAGATGGGAAGGAGGGACTGGGAGGGAATGAGGGAACAGATGACAACATTCAAAAGGAATGTACTCATTACTTGACTCATCATTGTAATCCCTCTCTACATCACCTCTATAATAACAATAAAGTAGAATCCCCTGTAATTCTGTTCCAGGAGAAATTATGTGGCAAAATTTGAAATCCAAAAGAATGGATTTCAAATAACATGGATTTTTAAGAGAAAGAGGGATTCTTGGGGATAAAACTTTAAATATCAAAAAGGTGAATGCATGAAAAAAATGTGTTTTGGCTCCCTCAGAAAATGCTTAGTGTCTAAACTTAGCAAGGTATACTGGAGTTAATTATTAATTTTGACTGAAAAGGTTCCATAGTTGGCCTTATGAAGAGAACATAATGAAAGCAGAACCAAATGGTAGTTTTGAAATATTAATAAGAAATTGTCAGTTAAGCAAAATGATAAAGCAAGAAAGGAGACCTAGATAATGCAGGTGTCTTATAAGATAGGAATGAATGAAAAGAAACCAGACTATATTTTTTTTAATTAGACTCCTAATGTTTCTGTGCCAATCTCTTTCTCTGGTCTCTACAGGCCATGTTCCCATGGGTGCTAAAGCAGATTGTATTTTCCTCCAAGTTCATTACATATATGATTCGTTAGTGATTTTTCAACATGAGACACCATGGATTCCTTTGTTTATTAACTTGGTTGCAGATTTGAAAACAATATAAATGCAGACCTTAAAATTAGAGAATCTTCTCACTAAGCAAGAGAAAGTACAATATCCACAATTTCAAAGATACCACAAGCTCTTTGGACCCACTTTTCAATGATAGAAAGAAAACCAAAGCCGTTTCCTGGCCTGATGGATGATGGCTCTACACAAATGGGGGAAAAGTTCACACAATCAATTAGAGAGAGAAATCTCAAACAAGCATTGTATTTGTATGCTACTGGGATTCATATGTTAGTGTTCAACGCAATGTTCATTTTCAAATTGTAGCTCTAAGAATAATTGCAACCCACTAATAGAAAGAAACAATTAACTGCCAGAAATGTAAGTATAATAAATTCTATCATGTTACGTTTTTTGAAACCTGGGTTACATAAGCCTTGAATAAGTACATCTTTCCTGATTGTTACAATTTTAAAAAGGAATTCCTAAGTTTATATCAATTCAAACATTATTTTAGAGTATTTTAATGTTGGAAAGTGTGTAGGCATTGATATGATAGTATTAAGCAAAAATGAGTAAGAGGACATTTAAAAGTAGCATAATTTGAGTGCTATGAAATTCCTAGAAATTACAAATTAGAAACTGATGGCTAAGTAGGTGTATTTCTAGTGGAATTGGAGACTGAAGCACAGGAGTGGAAAGCAGAAACACGGAGCATTGGAGGGAATATTTCTGCAAACACATAATTGACATAAAGTACTTATTTCTGTAGCTAGCATAAACTAAAGGTTCTCTAACTACAGTATACCAGTTTGTAAAAAAAACATACATGGAGAAACAAAAAAACACGAAGATCAAAAGTTTCATTATGATTTACATGTAAAGTGCGTTTGGTTATATGATTGACATTATGAGGATATTTGGGAATTTGAAAAAATCATATTTACAGTTCAATAACACTACTCAAAGCAACACAAGATACATCAGCAGAAAAGTAACTGTCTAGAAATTACAAATTGGAAAGATGACAGGTAAAATATATATACAGCAATAAGGTAAATTTTGAGAGAATTATATCAATATTGCCTAGTTTAAAATGTCATTCTAACATTAAAGAAAGTGAACTAAGCAACTCAAGGGCAGTCATGGGGAGGGAGGGAATGAGAGAGAAAGAGGGAACAGCCGATAGTAAGCAAAAGGAAAGAAATGTGCATACCATCCAATTTGTAAAAAAAAAAAAAAATTTTATTGTTGAAAGTCATAGAGTTCATCAGCAATGTAGATTAAGATAATGATGACTATCATTGTGAAGATTAAAAGGTCTTTGTGACTTAAAAAAAATGTTTTAAATACCCATTCTAGACAAATATGGTGGACCATACCTGTAATCTTAGCTATTCAGAAAATAGAGTTCAAGAAGATTGTAGTTTAAGCTGAAGGGCAAAAAGTTAGCCAGAACCTATCTCAACAAATAAACTAGTATATTGGTGAATGCCTCTATTCTAAGCTTTGTTGGAAACATAGCACCTGGAAAAAAAATACAAGACCCTCTGGGGAGGAAGAAAAATCTGTAACAGTATTATTGAGTGACATGGGTCTCCTGTGTTTCTCTTGAGCTGGTGCCTGCTTACAAATGCAACATCTCAACCACCAATACTGAGTACCAGTGGCTCTGAACTGTAATCCTAGCCACTCAGGTGGCCAAGATCTGAGGATCTAGGCTCAAAAACAGACCAAACAGGACATCTATGAGACTCCGAAATCCAATTAACCAGAAAAATCCTGGAAATGGAGATTTGGTTTTAGCCAAATCAGCTTTTTACTTCTTAATGGAAATAAAAGCCTCACAGACTTACCTGCTCTGGCTGGATTCAAATTGCATCCTTACCTTTGCAACATTCTGAATAGTTAAGAAGGCAAGCAGTAGCCACCAGCGCTAGTGTAGACCTCAACATCATCACCAATACATAAAGTTTTTTGAGTGAAGCTCAACTATTTACTGGCATGGTATGACCGACAAAAGTTCAAGAGAAACATAAATCAGTTAAAGAAAATTTAAGATTCAGCTTAAGCATACAGTCTGTGTCTTAAGAAGAACACCTCATTTCACAAAAACGTTAGCAGTCAAGCCAGGCACAGATGCCTCACACCTATAATCTTGCAACTCAGGGAAACTGAGATCTGAGGATCACACTACAAAGACAGCTCAGGCAGGAAAGTTCATGAGACTTTAATTTCCAATTAGCCACCAAAAAGCTGGAAGTAGAGCTGTGGGTCTAGTAGACAATGCTAGCCTTACACACACACAAAAAAAAAAAAAGCTCAGAGACAGTGTCCAGGCCCTGAGTTCAAGCTCCCAGGGCCTGCATAAAATGAAAAACTGCAGTTTTCTTCAGGAAAAAAATTAATTGAGGAGCTACATACATCTTCAGCGGTACAGCATTTAACATACACAAGAACTTGGGGCCAATCCCTAGCACCACAAGAAAACAAAACCTAGCAACAAAAATTAAATAAGATTTGGAGCAATAGCAATGGGAAATAAATGTAAGTGGTGATTATCTAGGAGGTAATCACCAGGGAGAGAGGGAAAAAAATGAGTATTTGGAGGGGAAAAGGAGACTGAAGGGTTTCAGCATGACGAATTCCACCAAATACTTTGAAAAAAGATGGGAAGAGAGGGAAGAGAATGTAATAGAAGAGGTGAATTTGTAGAAAATGCACTATATACACATACATTTCCATATTGTCCACATATGTTAATTCAAACACAAATTTATATATTATACAATATAAAACACATAAGTATACTATATATTATACATGTACATATTATTGCATGTACCTATTATTACATGTAAATGTTATATAATATGTAATACATAGAGCATAACATAATAGAAAATATAATTGATTATGTTATATAATACATATATTTTAGTGTGTTAAAATAATATATTACATATGTAACATGGTATGATTAATATATTTTAATACTATACTTATTATAACATAATATATAATATATATTTAAATCATGGACTGTGATATTGATTATTGAATTTTTAATTCTACCTTGAAATGACAACTGTGAATTATAAAACTGAAGCTATTAGTCTAATTGTTAATATGTGTAAGTAGAATATTTTAATGCATGTGATGTTATTTTCGTTCCTTTCTTGCCCTGGTAATTACCACTGCACCCAAATATCTGAATTTGCAGTGCAGACTGAGTAGCAGTCAGGAGTGGATGATGAGAAATCACACCGTCACAACGTTCCTCCTCCAGGGCCTGACTGATGACCCACAACTGAAGGCTGTGCTCCTCATCTTTCTGTGTCTCACCTACATGCTGAGTGTCACCGGAAACCTCACCATCATCTCTCTCACTATAGTGGATCCACAACTGAAAACTGCCATGTACTATTTCCTACAAAATTTCTCCTTCTTAGAAATCTCATTCACATCTGCTTGCATTCCCAGATACTTGTACAACCTATCAACAGGGGACAACACAATCACATATAACAATTGTGCCATTCAACTTTTTTTCACAGATCTGTTTGGTGTAACTGAGTTCTTTCTGCTGGCCACCATGTCCTATGACCGCTATGTGGCCATCTGCAAACCCCTGCATTATGTGACCATCATGAACAGCAGGGTCTGTAGGAGACTCGTCCTTTGTTGCTGGGCGGCCGGCTTGTTGATCATATTTCCACCACTTATCCTGGGCCTAAATCTGGAATTCTGTGACTCTAATGTCATTGACCACTTTGGCTGTGATGCATACCCCCTCCTGAAGATCTCATGCTCAGAAACATGGCTCATAGAGCAGATAGTCATTGTTTGTGCTGTCTTAACCTTTGTCATGACCCTAGTATGTGTAGTTCTATCTTACATATACATCATTAAGACCATTCTACAATTTCCTTCTGCCAAGCAAAAGAAAAAGGCCTTTTCCACCTGCTCATCCCACATGATCGTGATTTCCATCACCTATGGCAGCTGCATCTTCATCTATGTGAAGCCTTCAGCTCAGGATTCGATGGCTGTCAACAAGGGTGTGTCTGTCCTCACCACCTCCATCGCTCCTATGCTGAACCCCTTCATTTACACCTTGAGAAACAAGCAGGTGAAACAGGCCTTCAGTAATACAATCAAAAGAATTTCACTGTTGTTAAGACAGTAAGAAAATTCACCAATATAAGTTTTGATAAGTTTTGATAAAGAGATCATTGGTTTCTATGCATGTGTCTTTGTTTTTGAACTCAAACTTTCCTAGCAATTTCAAGTAACTCAGAAAAAAACACAATTACATACCAAAGAAACAACAGAATGACCTAATGTATCAACAATCCTTGGCAAAACCACAGATAAAGTGAAACAAAACCAATAAATTTATCATGTATTTTGATGAGGGTTATTGTGTTAATTGAAGAATATTCTTACTGCTGGACCACACTTCAGGCACTGAAGATAGAATAGAAAACCCAGAAAATTCTAGTCTTTTTTCCATCCCTCACATTTTTTTAATTTTATTATGAATTTTTATGTAGAGAAGGTTACAATTGCATGTCAGGTAATGAGTACATTTCCTTTAGAATAGTGTCCCCCCTCCCTCATTCTCTCCCAGTTTTTCCCCTCGTGGCTTCCCTCTTCCACCCCCAAGTGTTATAGTCCATTTCCAGCATAGCATCTAGTGGGTTTCACTCCTGAATTAGTTCACTCTTTGTCCCATCATTTTTGTGCTTCCTCTTCTCCTCCCTAAATCAGATAAATTTATACAAAACAAAGGGTACAGAAATCAAAAATAACAGAAGGGAATAAACCAAAGGAAAAAAGGAAAGGAAAGGACAAAAAAGAGCCACAGTATTATTTTTTATTACAAAGTGTAATACAAAACCTCTTGTTTCTGTTTCTTGAAGTTCATTTCTACAAGCATCATTTTATATGCTCATATGCACATAGCTATTGAGCCTTCATTTTCCTCTCCTAAGAATACCTTCCTTTGTTATGTGAATCTTTAGACTGTTGTTTAACTACTCATGCCCAAGTGCAATTTTTTGTCTTTTACTATCCATTGGGTTTACCTGTAGACTTATAGACATATTCTAATTATTACAAATAAGGAAAGCTATGCCTATGTTTCTTTGGGCCTGGCTTACTTCACTTAGTATAATATTTTCCAAGTCTTTCCATTTCTTTATGAATAAGGCAATGTCATTCTAGCTGATGGAAGCATAGAACTCCATTATGTATATATGCAACATTTTTTTAAATTGTGAAAATACCGTACAGAGGGGTTACAATTACATGGGCAAGGTAATGAGTACATTTCTTATCAAGCATTGTTACCTCTCCTTTGTTTCCCCTTCCCATCCCTTCCCACCTCCCCCCACCCTCCTTCCCACCCCCTACCACCGCCCCCAGCCAAAGTTGTACAGTTCGTTTTTCAACATAAACTCGGGTACATCTCATTATTACAATGGGTAAACCTGTATCTTTATTTCACCATTTTGTTTTTTCCCTTCCCCTCCCCAAATTAGAAAAATGTATATACAAGATGCAGGTCACCAGAATCAAATACAGTGAAAACGAGTTATACTGTGGGGGAGGAACATACAAAGAAAAAAAATCACATAGTACATTTTAAATACGCTAAAAAACAATAGCAAGAAAAAAAAACAGTTGTGTCCCTATCTTGGGGTTCATTTCACTAAACATCATCTTATATGGTTATATGTACATAGCTTCGGACCTTTTCTGCTTGTCCTAGACATAGACTATTGCAAATAAGGGAAACCATGGGACCTATGTTTCTTTGGGCCTGGCTTACCTCACTTAATATAATTTTTTCAAGTCTTTCCATTTCCTAACAAATGGGGCGATGTCATTCTTTCTGATGGAGGCATAGAATTTCATTGTGTATATATACCACATTTTCTTGATCCATTCATGTACTGAGGGGCATCTGGGTTGATTCCATATCTTAGCTGTGGTGAATAATGCTGTGATAAATATAGTTGTACTGGTAGCTTTAGTATGGCTTTGTTTGTGATCATTTGGGTAAATGCCCAAAAGTGAGATTGCTGGGCATAGAGGAGCTCTATGTGGAGTCTTTTTTTTGGGGGGGGGGGGGGGGCGGTCCAGTCATGGGGCCTGAACTCCGGGCCTGGGCGCTGTCCCTCAGCTCTTCAGCTCAAGGCTAGCACTCTACCACTTGAGCCACAGTGCCACTTCCAGCTTTTTTCTTTTTGCTTATGTGGTGCTGAGGAATCGAACCCAGGGCCTCCCGCATGCAAGGCAAGTGCTCTACCACTGAGCCACCTTCCCAGCCCTATGTGGAGTCTTTTGAGGAACCTCCATACTGCTTTCCAAAGTGTACACTCCCACCAACAATGCAGTAGGGTTCCCTTCTGGCCACATCCCCTCCAGCATCTGTTGTTATTAGAGTTCTTGATTATAGCCATTCTAACTGGGTTGAAGTGGAATCTTAATATTGTTTTGATTTGCATTTCTTTTATGGTTAGAGAAATTGAGCGTTTCTTCATAAGTCTATAAGTTTTTCTTTAAGTCTTTAGCCCACTTATTTATCAGGCAGTTGTTTCTTTGAGGATTTTTTGTTGGGGGATTTAGTTTTGTGAGTTCTAAGTATATTTTAGATATACTTGTCTGTTGTATGGCTAATAAAGATCTCCCAATCCATGGGCTTTCTATTGATCTTGCTAGCTATATCCTTTGCCATGCAGAAGCTCTGCAGCTTCATGCAATCCCATTTGTCCAACCTTTCTTTTGTGTTTCGGGTCTTTATTAAGAAAATTTCAGCCTATACCAAGGAGCCCTACAGTTTCTCCCATTCCTTCCTGAAATGTTTTCAGGGTGTCTGCTTTGACTTCAAGGTCTTTGATCGACTTTGAGTTCATTCTGGTGCAGCGTGATATATAAGCATCTAGCTTTAGTTTTCTACAAGTGTTTAACTAATTTTGCCAGCACCATTTAGTAAAGAAGCTATCTTTCTTCTATTCTATTTTTTTAGCTCCCTTGTAAAAGATTAGATGGCTATAGGTCTGTGGGTTCATTTCTGGGTTTTCAGTTCTATTCCATTGTTCCTCAGGTCTGTTCTTGTGCCGGTGCCAAGCTGTTTTGATTACTATGGCTTTGTAGTAGAGTTTGAAATTTGGTATTGATATTCCTCCAGCACTGTTTTTTCTGCTAAGGATTGTTTTTGCTATTTGGGGTCTTTTATTGTTCCATATGAATTTTTGGATTGCCTCTTCTATTTCATTGAAGAAAGAGGTTGGAATATTAATATGTATCACATTGAATTTGTAGATAGCCTTTAGAAGCATTGCCATTTTCTTGATGTTAATCCTCCCAATCCAGGAGCATGAGAGGGTTTTCCACTTCCTAAGTTCTGCCTTAATTTCCTTTTTTAAGTTTTTAAAGTTTTCATCATAGAGGTCCTTCACTTCTTTAGTTAATTCCTCAGTATTTTATTTTTTTTAATTTTTATTTTTATTTTTTGTGAACATACTGTACAGAGGGGTTACAATTACATGGGCAAGATAATGAGTACATTTCTTATCAAGCATTGCAGCCTCCTCCTTTGTTTACCCTTCACATCCCTTCCCAGCCTCCCCCCAGTATTTTATTTTTTTGTGGGGTTATTACAAAAGGAGTTGCTTTCCTGATTTCAGCCACACTCTTCCCATTGTTGGCATACAAAAAAGCCATTGATTTTTTTAGGGTTAATTTTATACCCTAGAAAAGCTATTGATTTTTATGGGTTAATTTTACATCTTACTATGTGGTCAGAGTTTCAGCTCACCTCAACTAACTTGCATCTCTCACATTTTAATGAGATTCCATTACACCCCAGTTAGATTGACCAATATCATAAAATCAAACAACAAATATTGGTGGAGAAAGGAACCTTATTACATTGTTGGTAGGAATGTAAACTAGTACAGCCACTCTGGATGGCAGTCTGGTGGTTCCTCAAAAAAATAAACAAAGCTATTCCTTCCACCAGCCTTACCACTCCTAGGCATCTACCCAGGACATCACAAGCCAGGATATTGTAATGATACTTGCACATTCATGTTCATTGCTGCACTATTCACAATAGCCAAGTTGTGAAAACAGTCCAGACACCCTACAATAGAGAAGTGGTTCCAAAAATACAATGCCTATACATAATGGAATTTTACACAATGAGAATTACATAATTTGCATGTAAATGGATGGACCTAGAGCAAATCTGGTAAGCCAAACAAGGAGAGACAAATGGTGCATGTTTTCTTTCATATGCAGACACTAGAGCTTAAGCACACCAGAACATCATAAATTACTCCAGTCTCTAGGCATTCATACACAATGCAACCAAAGGAGGACACTCTTAGGAGAGGAACGCAAGGCAAAATGCCTATGTGCATCCACCATACAAGATAATATTTATCAAAATGAACTCCAGTAAATGGAAACAAGAGGTATTTTTATTCTTTTTTGGTTTCTTGTTTTCTTTTTCGTGATTTTGGGAGTGCAGAGGAGACACAGAAATAGAGGCACAAAGAGCAAACAAATGTAGCAGTGATTCTCACTCAACACTATGCTGAAAATGAACTGTTCAATTTGTAGGTGGGGATGGGAGAGGAAAACTGGGAGAGAACAAGGGAAGGGGTGACATTGTCCAAAAAGAAATGTCCTCTTTACCTGACATGTAATTCTAACCCCTCTGTGTATCACCTGTATGTTAACAACTAAATAAATTTTTAAATGCTATACTATAAAATGAGTAGAGGCCAAAGCACAAAAATTCTGTTTCAAGGTCCTTTGAGCTTTAAGACCTTGTCTCAATAACATGTATATTATTAACATATTATGCATTTTAAGAAGATGCAATAAAAATTTAAATAAAATGCTTTTATTAATATGTAATTATATACCACAGTTTTATCATTGTCTAATTACATGATTTTAGTAATATTCACAGTTATGTGTACCACAATAATCTAACTTTAGAACACTTTTTATCATCCTCAAAAGGAACCTTGTGCCCATTAGCAATTACTCAAGTATCTTTTCACATTTCATCCCAAGCAGAGGCAAATACTAATATTCTCTCTTCTGTTGTTAGTCAAAAGATACAGAATTTCAGTTGGACAAGAAAATTATGTTTGACACCATCTGAACAGCAGCATGACTGTACTAGAGACAATGTCTTGTCCACCACAAAATAAGACAGTAAGTTCAAATCCTTAATCCAAAATAAAGAAGAATAAATGAGCTGGTTGATTTAATCATTCTACAGTATATATGTACATGTATATATATATATATATATATATATATATATATACATATATTACAATAACAACATAAAATTAGAGGTTGTTGGGTAAAAATGTCAATAAGAACATACGTATATTAAGTGAACTTCAAATGTTTTTGTTTCTTGTATTATAACATAAATTTATTTAACACATGATAGTTACTTTTCTTTCTTTGTTTTTTTCTTACTTTGTAAGCTAGCTTTATCTACCATCAGAAAGTGAACTTTGAGAAGGGAAGAGTCTAGCTTCCCCTTAAAGAGTGACATGGGAAAGTTTCACCCATTTGCTCACTGAGTTAAAAATCATGACCCCAACACCCACATATAAATATATTTATATATGTGTGTGTGTGTGTGTGTGTTTATGTGTGTGTGATATGTGTGTATGTGTATATATATCCTGCACAGAAGGATATATATATTCTGTCCAATTTGTGACATCACTGATCACAAGAAGGGGGCGGGGGAATGGGGAGGCAGACATGTGTGAAGGGCCCCCCAAAACTTCTAGAAGAGGGGGTATAGGCTCTTTCTGAGCCTGAGAAGCCAGTGTTGTCCTACTCCAGTCCCCAGTCCCCAATGCTTTGGAGTGATCTGTTCTTTTCCCACACACCTCCTGTGAGGTCTCAATATTGGGGTCTATCTTCCATCCCAATCCACTCAGCTAGGATCCCTTCTAATAGGGGACAGTCCCAGCTGCTCAGGCAACTGAAGTCATCCCCTTTTTATCCCAGCCCCCTCCCAAATAAGAAGCATGGAGAGGATAGAAGAGTCCATGCTAGCAGGTGTTCTGAGGTCTCCCCTTCAGTCCATGACCAAGTGGTAAATGTGGTGCTGGGCCCCGTGCTCACTAGTGGAGACCTCAAAGATGTAGGCAGTGCAGAGAAGGTGCTTCTGGGTGTCTCTCTTTGTCACCACCTAGAAGATCACCAAATTCTCCTAGAAGATCACCAAATTCTCCAGGAGGCTGTTCATCATATATGCTCGGGCAGCTGCCACAACTAGTGCAGAAAGTTCACCAGATATATATCATAGCTGCTGTTTTAAGGTAAATCCTTACATCTTGCAGATACAGAGAAGCCACATTTTGAGAGGTCTATTTGGGAATCTTTATTGGAGAGCCAGCATCTGCAGGTGAACTATTGTTGCAAAGACCTGCAGCCCCTCGAATACACTTATTCATGAGAGCAGGAGAGGAAAGAAACTATACCAACAACTCAGACCAACCCTAATGGAGAGCTGAAGTGGGATGCCATGACCAGAGGAGAGACAGGAGACAGCACACACGGCCAGACATAATGGCATCTGAGCTAGTCTGACCTAAAAATAGGATCCGGTCATCGGCCAGGGTCAAGGAGACTCCAGAGTCTCCCAAGTTCAAGGCACAAGTCCAGTAAGCTATCATCCAAGTCCCCGCCCCTGACTCTGGGAATTCAGGCTCTCCCATCATTTGGGAGGTGGGACTTCCCCTTCCTCTACCATGAAAACAAGATGGCACCAGTTAAACCCAATTCCCTATCATCCACCACGTGGCCAAGATGGCGATGGTTAGATTCAGCTCCCCCACTTCACTGCTGCAGATGCTGCCACCACTGCGTGCCCCACCTCCACGCCCCTTGGGCCCCTGTTCGGGTCCACCCAAAACCTGACCAGGAAAAAGCCCTGGGGGAGGGGGAGGTGCACCGTCATTATATAGCTCCAGCAGCCTACCCTTTTCTCAGGGAATTTGTCACAGATCTGCGGGACATCCACAACTCTCCAGGGGTGGTACTCCGGGGCTGGCTAATGTGAACGCGCAAGTGCCTCTGGTAAGAGTCAACTGCATCCGAGGGTGCCCCAAAGGCAGGGAATTCCACCAGCTGCAATGAGACAGTGCCCAGGACCCGAGCCTGCCAGGCTGGCCCTGATGGAGAAATTGGTGGCAGGCGTGAGAGGGCTTAGGGGGTAAGGGGTCGTGCCCCGGAAGATTGGTACATGGGGGCATCAGTGACAGGGAGGATGCTATCTGTGAGGATAGCTTCAAGTCTGGAACCTTCCAGGTGGGCCAGAACTCCCTAACCCAAACTGGCCTAAGTGCCTGCGAAAACCCCAGTTCGGCCTGCAGGAAGGGTGCTGAATGAGCTGTGCAGAGGACATCGTAGCCATGATCTGGAAAGCCTTGTCCTTACAAGCCTGGTCCACATTTAGGCCCTGCAGTTTGCTTCGAGCCGAAACCTGGATGTGGCTGGGCACGGGTGTTCCTTATTCTCAGCTTGGTGTAGCCCTCAAGCAGTTCATTACGATCATACATTCATTACGACCATCTTGCCTTCTTCAGACAGGATGATCCTCTGGTGGCCCCAGGAAGGGTAAATGGCCACGGCCTCCTGGAAGCTTTGCTCCGTGTCTGAATTCCAGAAACTCTCAACATCTGGGCCCCCATCTCCCCCAGCCACCTGCCTACGCCGATGCCCACTCTCTGCCTTCCTCCTGGCCTGTCCACACGCAGCCATCATCCAGGAAAGTCCCCCCTCCTCTTCCCCCAGCCAGGAGTTCCCCCAACCGGGCCTCTGGGCCAGGGGTTAGGGAATCTGCTATAATTTTCCTAAAGAAGCTGCTATAATTCTCTTCCGGGAGAAATTATAAAGTCAAAATTTGAAATCCAAAAGAATGGATTTCCAATAGTATTAAGTTTTAAATATCAAATATGTGAATGCATGAAAAACAATGTGTCTTTGTGCTCTCATGGAATGCTTAGTTCCCAAATGGAGAAATGTGTACTGAAATTATGAATTTTGACAGAAAAGGTTTTATAGTTGGCCTTATTAGAACGTAATGAAAGAACCAAATGGTAGTTTTGAAATATGAATATGGAATTTATTCACTGACATCAGAGAAAGCCAACAAAGAGACCTAGGTCTTTTAGCTGTCTTACAAGAAAGGAATGAATAAAAAGAAACCAGAGACGTGGCACTGTGGATCAAAATGTTAGAGCACTAACCTTGAGCAAAAGAGCAAAGGGATAGCACCCAGGCCCCAAGTTCAAATCCCACAACTGACCAAAAAAAGATAGAAAAGAAAAGAAACTGGACTAGATTTTTTTAATTAGAGTCTTAATGTTTTCCTGGCAATCTCTTTGCAATGCTCCTAGTGCTTTCTCTGGTCTCTACAGGCTGTGTTCCCACAGCTACTAAGGCAATTTGGTTTTTCCCCATGTTCATTATAGAGATGATTCATTAGTGATTTTTCAGTGTGAGTTACCATGGACTCTGTTGTTTATTAGCTTGGATACAGATTTGAAAAATAATATAAATATTGAACCTAAAATTAGAGAATCTTCCCACTAAGCAAAAGAAATCTTAACATTCACTACTCCAAAAATACCACCAGCTCTATGGACCCACTTGTCAATGACAGAAAACCAAAGCTGCTTTCTCACCTGATTCATGATGGCTCTACATGGATGGTGAAACAATTCACTCAATTAAATAGAGAAATCTTAAGGGTGTGTTCCTAGTTCCTAGGCTACTGGGGAAAATGTCATGCTCGAGTAACATGATATTCATTTTCAAATTATAGCTCTAAGAATAATTATAAACCACTAATAGGAAGATAGAATTAACTGCCAGAAATGTAAGTATAATGCATTCTCATTTATTACAGTTTTTGACACTTGGGTTACATAAGCCTTGATTAAATACATCTTCCCTGTCTGTTTCAACGTACAAAAGGAATTCCTAAGATGATATTAATTCAAACATAATTTTAAAAAATTTTAATGTTGGAAAATGTATAAGCATTGATAGAATAGTTTAATCAACAATAAGTAACAACCAGAAAACCGGAAGTGGGGCTGCAGCTCAAATGGGAGCACACTAACCTTGAGTTGAAGACGGCGCCCAAGCCCAGAGTTCAAGCTCCATGACTAACAAAAACAAAAATTAAAAAATGAGTAGAAGTCATCAAAAAGAGCATAATCTTGAGTGCTACAAAATTTCTAGAAATTAAGAATTAGAAACTGATGCCCAAGGGCTGGGAAGGTGGCTCAGTGGTAGAGCGCTTGCCTTGCATGCCTGAGGCCCTGGATTCGATTCCCCAGCACCACATAAGCAAAAAGAAAAAAAGCCAGAAGTTGTGCTGTGGCTCAAGTGGTAGAGCACTAGCCTTGAGCTGAAGAGCTGAGGGACAGCGCCCAGGCTCAGAGTTCAGGCCCCACAACTGGACCCAAAAAAAAAAAAAAAAAAAGAAAGAAAGAAAGAAAGAAACTGATGACCAACTATGTATATTTCTAGTGGAATTAGAGGCTGCGGCACAGGAGTGGAAGATGAAAACACAAAGCACTTCAGGGAATATTTCTGCAGACAGATAATTGACATAAAGTGTTTATTTCTGTATTTAGCATAAACTACAGGTTCTCTAACTACAGTATATTACTTTGTAAAAAAAAATATAAAAGAGAAAATACAGTGTGAAGATCAAAAGTTTCATTTCTGACTTATGCTCAGGGTGTCTTTGGTTCTATGATTGACATCATGAGGATACTTGGGAATTTGAAAATCATATTTGGAGTTCAAAAAAACACTACTCAAAGCAAGTGCATATGTTAAGAAATAAATGAATTCAAACAGCAATCAACACAAGAGAAATTACAAACTGGAAAGATGACCGGTAAAACAAGTATAACAATAAAGTAAGTTTTGAGAGAATTGTATCAATATTGCCTAGTTAAAAAATATCCATTCTAGACAGATATGGTGGGCCACACCTGTAAGCTCAGCTATTCAGAAAGCAGAGTTCAAGAGGATTGTAGTTTAAGGTAAATAGCAGGAAGCTAGCCAGAGCCCATCACAATAGCTAAACTGGTGTATTGAGGCAATGACTCTATTCCAAGTTATGTAGAAACCAGGAAAAAAATACAAGACCACCTGGAGGGGAGGAAAACCTAAGATGAAATTGCTGAGTGTCATGGAGCAAGTGGTCTGTCAGAGGTGGTGTCAGCTTACCAAGTGCATCATCCCAATCATCAATACTGAGCACCAGTGGCTCTCTCCTCTAATCTTAGCTACTCAAGAGGCCATGACCTGAGGATCTTGGTTCAAAGCAAGACCTAACAGGAAGCTTATCAAACTCTTAAATCCAATTAACCAGCAAAATGCTGGAAGTGGAGCTTCCATTTGAGCTACATCTCCACTTCCAGGTTTTTTGCTGGTTAATTGGAAATCAGAGTCTCACAGACTTACCTGCCCTCGCCAGCTTCAAGCTGCCATCCTAAAGACTGCAACCTCCTGAATAGTTAGGAAGACAGGCAGTAGCCACCAGTGTTAGTCTAGACCTCAACGTCATCACCAATGCATAAAGTATATGTAGAGTGAAGCTCCAACTATTTACTTGCACTTTATGAATGACAAAACTTCAAGGGACACATAAATAGGCTAAAGAAAATTCAATGTTCAGCTTAAGCATTTAGCATGTGTCTTAAAAAGAACACTTCATATCACAAAAACATTAGTAGTCATGTTGTGAATAGGTGACTCCAATCTATGAGCTAGTAACTCAGGAAAACTGAGATCTGAGGATCTCAAAGCCCGCCCAGGCAGTAAAGTCCATGAGACTATTGTCTCAAATTAACCACCAAAAAACTGGAAGTAGATCTGTGGATCTAGTAGATATAGCTAGCTTTACACAAAAAAAGATGAGGGACAATGCCCAGGCCTTGAGTTTAAGCCCCAGGCCCAGCAAAATCAAAATCCTAGCAGTCAATTTGGTTTGGGTAAAAAATAAATTGAGGAGCTAGATATGTCCTCAGTGCTTCAACAATTTAGCATGTACAAGAATTTTGGGGCCACAAAGAAACATAGGTCCCATAGTTTCCCTTATTTGCAATAACTAGTATATGTCTGGGACAAGCAAAAAATGTCAAAAGCTATGTACTATATAAGATAATGTTCAAAAAAAGATAATATTAAGCAAAATGAACCCCAAGACAGGGACACAACTGGTTTTTTTTTCTTTCTTGCTATTGTTTCTAACATATTTATAATGTACCATGTGATTTTTGTTTGTTTGTATGTTCTTTCCCTATGGTATAACCCATTCTCACTGTATTTGATGTTAGGGGTCCTGCATCTTGTATATACACTTCTCAGATTTGGGGAGGGGAAGGAAAAAAACAAAATGCTTAAATAGGGATACAGGTTAACCTATTGTAACAATGAGATGTACAAGATACTATGTTGAAAATGAACTTTACAATTTCAAGGTGGGGGTAGTTGTGGAGGTGGGAGGGAAGGGATGGTAGGGGAAAAACAAGAAAGCAACAATGCTCAATAGGAAATGTACTTATTACCTTGCTCATGTAACTGTAACCCCTCTGTACAGTATTTTTACAATAAAAATGTATTAAGAAAAAAGAATTTGGAAAAAAAAAGAATTTGGGGGCCAATCCCTAGAACCACAAAGAATAGAAACAAAAATAAGACTTTGTGGCAATAGCAATTAGAAATAAATGTAACAGGTGACTATCTATGAGGAAGAAATTAGGATTCTGAGGGGTAAAGAGGACTGAAAGGCATTAAAAACAGAACAACAGTATGATAAATCCCACAAAATACTTTGAAAAAAGATGGAATGAGAAAGGAAAAAAAATGGGCATATGACGGAGGAAGTGAATTTGTAAAATGCACTGTGTACACATAAGTTTTCATATTATCAACATATGCTAAATTCAAAAACACTTACATATATTATGCAAGATACAATATATATACTACATATTATATAATAAGTACATGTTATAATATGTATAACATATATAATACAATACATATATAAGAATATAATACATAATAAAATGCATAGAATGTATATACTACATAATATATAACATAACATATATAGTATAATACATGTGATATATATAATATAATTATATAATATGTTATGATATAATACATATTATGTTATAACAATATAATACATATGTAACATGTTATAATATAACAACACATAATATAATCTTATATGTTTAAATTGTGGAATATAATATGGATATTTGAATTTTTCATTCTACCTTGAAATGACAACTGTAAATTATAAAACTGATGCTATTAGTCTAATTGAAAATATGTGTAAAAGATCACAAAAAAAAAAGAAAATATGTGTAAATAGAATATTTAAATGTATGTAACATTATTTTCATAGGTTTTTTTGCTCTGTTAATTACCACTCCACCCAAATACCTGAATTTTCACTACAGACTGAGTAGCAGTCAGGAGTGGATGATGAGAAATCACACCGTCACAACATTCCTCCTCCAGGGCCTGACTGATGACCCACAACTGAAGGCTGTGCTCCTCATCTTTCTGTGTCTCACCTACATGCTGAGTGTCACCAGAAACCTCACGATCATCTCTCTCACTATCGTGGATCCACAACTCAAAACTGCCATGTACTATTTCCTACAAAATTTCTCCTTCTTAGAAATCTCATTCACATCTGCCTGCATTCCCAGATACTAGTACAGCCTATCGACAGGGGACAACACAATCACCTATAACAGTTGCATCACTCAAATTGTTTTTACTGATCTTTGTGCTGTGACAGAATTCTTTCTCCTGGCCACCATGTCCTATGACCGCTATGTGGCCATCTGCAAACCCCTGCATTATGTGACCATCATGAACAGCAGGGTCTGTAGGAGACTCGTCCTTTGTTGCTGGGCGGCCGGCTTGTTGATCATACTCCCACCACTTACCCTGGGCCTAAATCTGGAATTCTGTGACTCTAATGTTATTGACCATTTTGGCTGTGATGCATACCCCCTCCTGAAGATCTCATGCTCAGAAACATGGCTCATAGAGCAGATGCTTATAGTCTGTGCTGTGTTAACCTTTGCCATGACCCTATTGTGTGTAGTTCTATCTTACATATACATCATTAAGACCATTCTACAGTTCCCTTCTGCCAAGCAAAAGAAAAAGGCCTTTTCCACCTGCTCATCCCAGATGATTGTGATTTCCATCACCTATGGCAGCTGCATCTTCATCTATGTGAAGCCTTCAGCCAAGGATTCAATGGCTGTAAACAAGGGTGTATCTGTCCTGACCACCTCCATCGCTCCTATGCTGAACCCCTTCATCTACACTTTGAGAAACAAGCAGGTGAAACAGGCCTCCAGTAATACAGTCAAAAGAATTTCACTATTAAGAAAGTGAAAAAAATTCACCAATGTAAAAAGGAAGTTTTGATGAGTTTTGATGAAAAGATCATTGGTTTCTATGCATGTATCTTTGTTTTTGACCTTAGACTTTCCTAGCAACTTCAAAATGACTCAGGAAACAAAATAACAATACATATACACAATGAAACAGCAGAATGAGCTAGTGTATTAATGATCCTTGGTAAAACCAGAAATAAAGTGAAGCAAAACCAATAAATTCATCATTTATTTAGATATGAGTAATTACACTTATTAGATAACATTGCTTTTCTTGTGGGTTGTGAGGCTTGAACTCAGGGCCTGGGCTCTGTCCCTGAGTTCTTTGTGCCCAAGGCTAGTACTCTACCACACTAAGCTACAGCACCACATAAGCAGGAGAAAAAGCCGGAAGTGGCACTGTGGCTCAAGTGGTAGAGTGCTAGCCTTGAGCTGAAGAGCTGAGGGACAGCACCCAGGCCCAGAGTTCAGGCCCCAGAACTGGACCCAAAAAAAAAAAAAAATTAACCAATCATGTAACTGCCTGCTTAGAAAGCACCTAGACTCGTTTGTTCAATACTATTAAAAAAAAAAAAAAAAAACTGTGCTAATTTTATGCTTGGGGCCTCTTAGCATCACCGGTTACTGAGTGTTCAAAGGACCAAGCTCGAGCTTGCAATAAATGACTCTTGTCACTTATATTGATCCTGGTCTCTGGTAGTCTTCAGGGGGTCTCAAGTTTGGGTACAACAGTCATTACTTATTTTTAATGTCAGATTGATAATATGCAAATAGAATTAATCTATGAGTTAAATACTAAAAATTTTTTGGATAAAAATATAAATGATCAACTTGTACTTCTCATTGTTGCAACAGGTCCACCTGTATCCTTAAACGACTTGTTTTTTCCCATCTCCTCCACAAGTCATACTGACATCAAATATAGTGAAAGCAGGGGTTATACTCTGGGGGAGAGACATACAAAGCAACAAAGAAATAATCTTATAAATGCGTTAGAAACACATGCATGAAAGAAAAAAACATTAAAATACATATCTAAGGGTTCATTTTCCTGACATCACATTATCTGACCTTTTCTGTTTGACTCAGACATATACTAGATATTGCAAATAAGGGAACCCATGGGACCTATGTTTCTTTGGGCCTGGCTTACTTCACTTGTCATGTCCAAAACGAGCTTTACAACGTCGGTGGGGGGGGGGGAGGAAAATGATTGGGATTGGGGGGGAGGGGGGAGGCTGGGAAGGGAGGTGAAGGGTAAACAAAGGAGGAGGCTGCAAAGCTTGGTAAGAATTGTACGCATTATCCTGCCCATGTAATTGTAACCCCTCTGTACAGTATGTTCACAAATAAAATAAAATAAAATAAAAAAGAAGAAAAAAATATATAAATGATCTAAGCATTCACATAGCTAATTTTTCTGAAAAAAGTGAAAAATGTTTAAGCTTTTTGTTCATTCTCATTTCATCTACAAACCAGCCCATCCTCACTTTATCATTTTAAAGAGACATATGTAAGTTATTGGAGATGATGAGTTTGTAAGCCATGGTAATCCTTAGAGAAACTCCCAGGAAGAGCCATGGGGGCAAATGAGCTTAGGGACCTGAGGAAGCTCTTTCTAATACTGGAAGAGTTTCAATCAACTGACAATACCCCTTATTCTACCGCAATCACTCCACTTCATTGTCCAGCCATGACTGTGGTGACCTATTTTTCTGCTTCATCCTCTTTGCACTTTTTTCACAACCTTCCTCCATTTCCTTAATCAGTCCAAGTTCATGCCCCAACATATAGATTATTATCATCATCACCATCATCATCATCATCATCAAATAATGAATTCTTGCCCTGACAAACTGTGGGTACTTCGCAATGGAATCAGTAGATTCAATGTTGACTCTTTATTATTAGAGACTCTGTTTGATTGCAATAAGCATCCTCATCTCCCCTGAGGTAGAAACCCTAGAGGAAGCCTACCTTGTAGCAAGAAGAATCAGCTGCTTCTTCAGGCTCATAAAGACCTAACTTGCGAGGGAGAAAGGTGCACCAAGACTGAGAAGTCACTACAGACCTTGTTCTGAGAGGTCTTCCTTTATCATCCTCAGATAATAACAGCCATTCTCCTAAATCCTTTGAAGTATCCAAGGATTTTTTTAATCCTATTATATACTTTGTAACCCTTCTCTATGCCAAACCATGTCCTATGTAATTTAACTCTTAATTTCTAAGCTTTAAGAAATAAGGTTTCATAGAGTGTGTCACTTCTGTATTCATCGCAGTGTCACCAAATATCAATTTATAGTTAATCTTGCTTCATCCACCAGTTCATTCTCCCAACCCCTACTTTACTGTTTGTAACAGATACATATTATTATTTAATCTGCAACATTTTTGCATATGTCTTTTCTAATACATTTTTCATATATTGAAGGAACACAATTCAATATGTATAGCTACAAATTTATTCAAGAATAGTTGTCATATAACCAGATTATTTAGTGTTTATTTCAGATTCATGTAACCAGATCATTTATCTGCTATTTATTTACTTATTTCAGATTCAAACATTATATTTTCAGCCAGCACTCTGGAAATCTTTTTCATGATCTTCAATGTAAATCTCCTACCAAAGATATCTGCTATACTGATTTATAAAGCCAGAGATTAATTTGTTCACTTGCAATAATCATATAAAATGAAATATAATAGTCACATCCTTGTCTGAGATGCTGTTTTCTGTCATTTGAGATGTTCACAATCCACCATTGTCTAAACTATTAAATGGAAAATTCCAGAGATAAACAACTTATGTTTTAAATTGCAATCTTGCTGAATAGCATGATAAAATTTCATGTCAATCCACTCCAGCCTATCCCATCTATGAAACATTTTTCTTCACAGACTATCCAAACTGGATACAATACACATCTCTCAAGTTATTTAGTGACTGCCTTGGTTATTGAGTCAACTGTTTTGAAAGCACTTTTATTCAAGCAACTCACTTTATACTTAGTACTAGATCCAAGGTTTAGGCAGATAAGTGCTCTAATTTGGATATGCCAAACAGAAGTCTTGAGTAGCTTCTTTGAAGTGAAAAAGGTAAGTTTTAGCTAAGCAAAGTGGCCCATAAATAATAGCACTTGGGAGATTGAGGCAGGAATATTATGAGTTCAAGGCCAGCCTGGGCTACAAAACAATTTTCAGGCAGCCTGTCTCAGAAAAACAAAATTTATCATAGGTATAACTATAAAAAGAATTTATAGCATTTGGTACTACCCAGTGTTTTAAGCATCCACTGGGGGTCTTAGGTCATATACCACATATATTAGAAAGGTAAGACTGTATACAGAATATATCCCTGTATACAAGGATCTCCTTTCAATTGTTCAACATTCTGTTAGTAATACTCATCCAAGTCATTACACTTTCATTAATACATAAAAGTTTTATTTGAGATTTCAATAAGATGGCAGACTAAGGATACCCACCTCTAGCAGCTTCAGAGAAGTGAGCAAGAGCATCTAGAAACTACTCTTTAAGGTAGATGAAGATGGGAAAGTGGTGATTAAGTAGTGAACCAAGAGAATTACCCCTGTACAATACACTTAAAAGAATTCTTTATCCAGGAAAGAAAAATAAACACAATGTTAATGTGGGACAGAACAAGCCTCACTATTAGACTAGACAAGCAACCCAGAATTAGGAAATAGTTCAGTTCAAAATCAATAAAATGACAGGAATTCAGCAGATGAATGGATCAAGAAAACGTGGTATATATATATATATATATATATATATATATATATATATATATATATATATATATATATATATATATATATATATATATATAATGGAATTCTATGCCTCCATCAGAAAGAATGACACCACCCCATTTGTTAGGAAATAAAAAGAGTTGGAAAAAATTATATTAAGTGAAGTAAGCCAGGCCCAAAGAAACATAGGTCCCATGGTTTCCCTTAATTGCAATAACTAGTATATGTCTACGACAAGCAGAAAAGTTCAAAAGCTATGTACATATAACCATATAAGTTGATGTTAAGTGAAATGAACCCCAATATAGGGACACAAGTGGTTTTTTCTTTCTTGTTGTTGTTGTTAACGTATTTATAATGTACTATGTGATCTTTTGTTTCTCTTGTATGTTTCTCCCCCATGATATAACCCCTGTTTTCACTGTATTTGATTCCAGTGTCCTGCAACTTGTATATACATTTTTCTAATTTGGAGGATGGGAAAGGAAATAACAAAATGCTGAAATAAGGATATAGGTTGACCCATTGTAGCAATGACATGTACAAGACACTGTGGAAAATGAATTTTACAACTTTTCAGGGTGGGGTGGGGAGGAAGGAGTTGGGGAGGTGAGGAAGAAAGGAAGGGATAGTAGGGGGAAAACAAAGGAGGAGGTAACAATGCTCAATAGGAAATGTACTCATTACTCATGTAACTGTAACCCCTCTGTACAGTACTTTTACAATAAAAAAAAACTTAAACCCACTTAATAGAAGAAGGAAAAGAAATAGAAAGTAAAGACACAGAAAAACTATATTCAATGAAACTATAGGGGAAAAAAATTCCCATCCAGAGGGAAAGATAGGGATATTCAGGTATAGGAGCTTCAGACTAAATAGACATGACCAAAAAAGAAAGATTTCTAATAGCCAGATTAGGATAAAAATCTGTGTCTGTGTCTGTGTCTGTGTCTGTGTTTGTGTCTGTGTCTGTGTCTGTGTTTGTGTCTGTGCGTGCACTTCAGTAATAGGGCTTGAATTCAGCATCCAGGCACTATCTTAGCTCTTTTACTCAAGACTGATCCTCTACCACTTATGCCACAGCTCCACTTGGGTTGGGGGGGTCGTACCTAATTGGATATCAAAAGCTCACACTCACGGGGCACTGTTGGTACACGCCTGTAATCCTAGGTAGTCAGACAGCTGAGATCTGAGGGTCATGGTTCAAAGCTAGCTTAGGCAGAAAAGTCCCCATGAGATTCTTATCTCCAATTAACCTTTCAAAAACCAGAAGTGGGGCTGTGGCTCAAAGTAGTAGACTACCAACCTTGCACAAAAGAGCTCAGGGACAGCACCAGGCCCTGAATTCAAGCCCCACAACTGACAAAATAAAATAAAATAAAATCTAACAATCTTTTCTTCCCAGGCTGTCTTCAAACCTTGATCCTCAGATATCAACCTACTAAGTAGCTAGACTGACTGACATAAGCTACCAGCACCTAGCTGACTTTAAAATGTTTGACAAAATTCATACCTTTATGATAAAAGTCCTAAAGAGAAATAGAAAGGATGTACCTGGGTTAAGTATAATAAAGGCTGTCTATGCTCTATCCCCAATCAACTAGAGCTGATCAACTACTTTGGCAAAGTAACAGGATACAAAAATCAGTGGCTTTCTATATACCAACAATGAACAAGCAGAAAGGGAAATCATGAAAACAATTCCATTTGGAATAGGCTCAAAAAATACATAAATAAAATACCTAGGAATTAACCTAACCAAACACCAAAAAGATCTTTTTAGTGAAAACTTTGAAAATCTGAAGGAGAGAGATTTAAAAAAAAGACAAGAAAAATGGAAAAAACCAAAATTTAAATTTAAAAACTGAAAGTTAAAAATTATCTAAGTTTAAAATAATATTCAGAGAAGAAAGAGATAGGATGACAGAAGGGGAGGGATAGAAAGGAGGCATGAAAAACTAAAAAATAAAATTTCTTTAAAAATTATATAGGTTGGGGCTGGGAAGTTGGCTCAGTGGTAAAGCGCTTGCCTTGCATGCCTGAGGCCCTGGGTTCGATTCCTCAGCACCACATAAGCAAAAAGAAAAAAGCCGGAAGTGGTGCTGTGGCTCAAGTGGTAGAGCGCTAGCCTTGAGCTGAAGAGCTGAGGGACAGCGCCCAGGCCCAGAGTTCAGGCCCCTCGACCGGACCCAAAAAAAAAAAAAAAAAAAAAAAAAAAAATTATATAGGTATAAAGAGATAATAAAAGAAGGATGGCCAATAGACACATGCAGAAATGCTCAACCTCTGTAGCCATAAAAGAAATGCAAATCAAAACAACATTGAGATACCAACTCATCCCAGTAAGAATGGCTATAATCAAGAACTCTAATAACAACAGATGCTGGAAGGGATGTGGACAGAAGGGAACCTTACTGCATTGTTGGTGGGAGTGTAAACTTGTTCAACCACTTTGGAAAGCAGTATGGAGGTTCCTCAAAAGACTCCACATAGAGCTCCTCTATGGCCCACTTTTGGGCATTTACCCAAATGATCACAAACAAAGCCATACTAAAGCTACCAGTACAACTATGTTTGTTGCAGCATTATTTATCATAGCTAAGATATGGAACCAACCCAGATGCCCCTCAGTAGATGAATGGATCAAGAAAATGTGGAATATATACACAATAGAATTCTATGCCTCCATCAGAAAGAATGACATTGCCCCATTTGTTAGGAAATGGAAAGACTTGGAAAAAATTATATTAAGTGAAGTAAGCCAAGCCCAAAGAAACATAGGTCCCATGGTTTCCCTCATTTGCAATAGTTAGTATATGTATGAGTCAAGCAGAAAAGTTCAGATAAGGTGATGTTAGGAAAATGAACCCTAAGATATGTATTTAAATGTTTTTTCTTTCATGCATTTGTTTCTAACGCATTTATAAGATTATTTCTTTGTTGCTTTGTATGTCCCTCCCCCACAGTATAACCCCTGCTTTCACTGTATTTGATGTTGGTATAATTTGTGGAGGGGAAGGGGAAAAACAAGTCGTTTAAATAAGGATACAGGTGGACCCATTGCAACAATGAGCAGTACAAGTTGTCTTGTCGAAAACGAACTTTACAACTTTGGTGGGGGGTTGGGGGGAGGATTGGGTGGGGGGAGGATTGGGTGAGGGGGAGGCTTGGAAGGGATGGGAAGGGGAAACAAAGGAGGAGGCTACCATGCTTGATAAGAAATGTACTCACTATCTTACCCATGTAATTGTAACCCCTCTGTACAGTTTTTTCACAATAAAAAAGAAAAGAAAATGTGGTATATATACACAATGGAATGCTATGCCTCCAGCAGAAAGAATGACATTGCCCCATTTGTTAGGAAATGGAGAGACTTGGAAAAAATTATATTAAGTGAAGTAAGCCAGGTCCAAAGAAACATAGGTTCCATGGTTTCCCTTATTTGCAATAACTAGTATATGTCTGAGATAAGCAGAAATGGTCAGATAAGTTGATGTTAGGGAAATGAACCCCAAGATAAGGATTCAAATGTTTTTTTTGTTCTTGCGATGTTTCTAACATATTTATAAGACAATTTTTTGTTGCTTTGTATGTCCTTCCCCCATGGTATAACCCCTGCTTTCACTGTATTTGGTGTTGGTATAATTTGTGGAGGGCAAGGGAAAAAACAAATTGTTTAAATAGAGATACAGGTGGACCCATTGCAACCATGAAAGGTACAAGTTGTTATGTCAAAAAACGAACTTTACAATTTTGACTGGACGGGGGAGGGGGTGGATTGGGGGGCTGTGGGAGATGGGAAGGGATGGGAATGGGAAACAAAGGAGGAGGCAACAATGCTTGATAAGAAATGTACTCATTACCTTGCCCATGTAATTGTAACCCCTCTGTACAGTATTTTCACAATAAAAAAAATTCTGGGTAAGAAATGTACGCATTATCCTGCCCATGTAATTGTAACCCCTCTGTACAGTATGTTCACAAATAAAATTAAATTAAATTTAAAAAATTCTGAAGAAGAAATCAAAGAGGACACAGGAAATGGAAAGACCTTCCATGTTTATGGATAGGTAGAATCAATAGTGTGAAAATGGCCATAGTGCCAAAAATGATATAAAATTTTAATGCAATTCCCATGAAAATCCCAGTGATATTCTTTACTAAGATAGACAAAACAATCCAAAAAGTGATATGAAACAAAAGACCTTGAATAGCCAAAGCCAATTATAGGCAAAAAAAAAAAAAAGTAATGCAAGTAGTATCACAATATCAGACCTCAAGCTCTACTACAGAGCTCTAGTAACAAAAAGCAGGTTGGTACTGGCACAAAAGTGGAACCCAAGATCAATGGAGCAGATTAAAAGACCCAGAAATAAAACCATAAAGTTATAGTTACCTGATATTTAATAAGGTAACCAAAGACAAATGATGGAAAACATCCTTTTTCAACAGTTGATGTTGGGAAAACTGGACATCCATATGCAGAAAATTAAAAGTGGATCCCTGTTTGTCACTATGCACTATTATCAATTCAAAGTGGATCAAAGACCTCATCAGACCTGAAAGTTTGAAATTACTGCAAGAGAGCAGGAGAAACATTAGAACTTATAGGTGTAAGTAGAAACTTCTTGAAAAGAGTCCCAAGAGCACAAACAGATAGGAGAGAGATTTGACATGTGGGACTATATCAAAGTAAAAAATCTTCTGCTAAGCTAAGGACACAATTACTAAATTAGAAAGACAGCCAACAGACTGGGAGAAGATCTTTACCAGCTATACATCAAAGGCCTAATATCCAAAAAATACAAGGAGCTCAAGAACTAACCCCTCCCAAATCTAATAAACCAGTCACTAAATGGGCAACCAAGCTAAGGAGAGACTTCTGAAAAGAAGAGGTAAGAATGGCAAAGAAACACAAGAGGAAATGTTCATTATCCCTGGCCATAAAAGAAAATGCAAATCAAAACAACTCTGAGGTTATCTCACCCAGTTAGATTGGCCAACATGGTGAATTCAAGCAACAAGAAATGTTGGGAGGGATGTGGGGGGAAAGAAAACCTATTTCACTGTTGGTAGAAATGTAAACTAATACAACTCTAGACAGCAGTCTGGAGGTTCCTCAAAAACCTTCCCTGAGACCCAGCCATACCACTCCTGGGCATCTACTCTTCATGGCAGATCATGAGCCAGCATACGATAAAGATACCTGCACATCCATGTCCAATGCTGCACTATTCACAATAACCAAGATATGGAAACAGCCCACATGCCCTACAATAGATGAATGGATCCAAAAAATGTGCTACCTATACACAATGGAATTTTACACAGCCATTAGAAAGAACAAAATAATGTCATTTTAGGGAAATGGATGAAACTAGAGAAAATCATGTCAACTAATGTAAGCCAAGTTCAGAGAGACAAATGATGCATGCTCTTTCTGATATACAGAAATTAGACCTAAAGGACACTGGAATAGGGGCTGAGAAGGTGGCTCAGTGGTAGAGTGCTTGCCTCACATGCATAAGGCCCTGCGTTCGATTCCCCAGCACCACATAATCAGAAACAAGCTGGAAGTGGTGCTGTGGCTCAAGTGGTAGGGCACTAGCCTTGAGCTGAAGAGCTGAGGGTGAAGAGCTGAGGGACAGTGCCCAGGCCAGAGTTCAAGCCTCAGGACTGATAAAAAAAAATTTGAAAATTAAAATAAAAGACACTAGGATATAATAAACAAGTTTCTAAATCCTCACATTAAGATCAAAACAGCATATTTATTTGATATGTGAAAATTAGATTACAAGACACTGAAATATGATAAATTATACAGATATGCACATTGAGACCAAAAGAAGATACTCTTAAGAAAGAAACAAAAAGGCTCAATGCCTACATGCCTCTTCATGTTTCTATAAAACTATATATACACCTATGTGTATATAGCAGAACAAACTGCAAGATATAGAAAGGAGATCTCTCTTTTTTTCATTTGTATTTTTGATGATTCTGTCTTCTTTTATCGTGTTTTATCTTCAGGTTGGGGGAGGGTACGGAACTTGAGAGGAAAAGAATGAAAAGTGCAGCAGTGGAGTTGGCTGGACACAGATGAAAGTGAACTCTGCAGCTCATGAGTGGAGATGGGAGAGAAGAACTGGGAGAGAATGAGGGAATGGAAGACACTGAACTAAAGGAAATGTACTTATTACCTGACTCATGTACCTGTAATCCCTCTGTCTATCACCTTTATAATAACAATAAAGCAAATTAATTTGTAAAAGTTTGTTTCACAATTTAAAAAAATAAAATTTAATTTTAAAAAACTAAGAAAGAAAGAAAGCCTGTTGCCACTGACTCATGCCTGTGATCCTAGCTACTCAGAAGGCTGAAATCTGAGATATGGTTCAAAGCCAGCCCAGATAGGAAAGCACATGAGGTCCTTACCTCCAATTCATCACAAAAGACAAAAGTAGAGCTGTGGCTCAAGTGGTAGAGTACTAGCCTTGACACAAAAGACCAGCCCTAGGACCAGCCCCCTCCCCCAAAAAAATGATATTGGATGTGGGATGTACCACAAGCTGTTAGAGTACTGACCTGGCAAACATGAGGCCCTGAGTTCAAATCTAATACAGCAAATAAAAACTCTTAAGACTAAAAATAAAAAGCTAGGCACTCCATAAATTCTGGTTGTACAATTTGACATAATCTTTTCTTGAACACTGTAGTAACAATACAGAAATTTTAATGTGTGACTATATTTTCATTTTGGTATTTCTCTATAAATTTATCTAAGTGTGTTTTCTCTCCAGCAATTATTCACTATGAAATATAAGATGCTAGTAAACTAAATATATGAGATCATACACGCATATAGTTGACTATGGTAAAACTAAGGAGCATATATACTTATACATTTTAGTATATAATATTTATGAATTTAATATATATAAAAATAATTATAACTTGCTTTGAATTTACATATTATATATTTATATATGATATATGTTATATATTATGTGTATTCTATATTATATATCATATATTTCATATTATATACATCATATATTAAGTATTATATAATTATATAGTACATATGTACATCATATACTATATAATATGCTATATAGTATAGTGTAGTACATATAATTATATAGTTTATAATTATATATTATAATATATAATTTTATTATGTATTATGTAAAAATGTATAAATATATATTATTATATTATAATCATATATTATAAATTATAGATTATATTCTATATAATTATATATTCTATATTATATAGCTATATAATATTATATATTATATTATGTGCTATACAATATATGTATGAGTTATATGTGCATTGTATATTACGTATTATATATAATTATATAATATCACATATTATATATAAAGGAAAATATATGTTAATAATTATATAAACACATAAATAATTGTACAATATTACATATTATATATCTTATATAGTATTTAACATATAATTATAGTATATAAAATATAATTATTGCATATTATATACAATTGTATTATATAATTATAGTATATTATATGATATATATCATATAATTTGTATAATATATTATCTGCTATATAGTTATATATTATGTTTTAGAATATTGTAATATAATATGTTTATATTTGATATAGTTTATATACATATGTAATATATTACATATATAAAATATATATTATAAATAAAGAATAATATAAATACATATATATTTTAAAATATGTAAATATAATGATATACAATATATAATATATTATAGATAAGAATGGTATTAAATATAAATGGGTTCTATAAAACACATATTATGTATCAATGATGGACCTGTATTGTTGTTAAAACATTATAAGTTCATATAATTAAGTGAAAATCAAATTGCAACTATAAATAATGAAATAATATTTTCACTTCTTAATATTCAGTCAGATATAATTTTAAAATATTAAAAATAATTATCACTTGCTTTGAGTTTTCAATAGTTTTGTTTTATTATCTTTTTTAATTTTTGATAATGAGAAGATAGGTTGGTTTTCTAATCTTTCAACAGTCATTTATAATAGGGAAAATACAGGAGAAGCAGACTGATTCTGGACTACCTTTTTTTTAAGTGCTTTGTCTTGACCTACACCTGTTGCTATGGTTACATCTTTGCCTCTCTAAGGACACTGCCCCACATTAGCATTTTCCACAGTTTTGTCTAAGTTCATTACAAACAAAACTCATTAGTGATGCTTGAACATGGGTCACCAAGGACCCAGTAACTTATTTAGTCTCAAGTTCAGCAAATACAAGAAGCCTCCACCCTACCCAGAAAAGTAATAATGTTGAAATATAATATAAAATAATGTTATAATATAAAATAATGTTGAAAATAAGAAAGGGAAATATTTGAAATGACAATTTTCATGCAAAAAGAGAATTAAAATATACTTCCCAGATTAAAAAAAATAGAACATTTGTTGGCTATAAAAACCTTCCCAGTGTGTTGAAGATGAAGACTTGAAGAGGTGTAGGCCTTTGCAGAACCAAGTCAGAGGAAGTAGGAAACAAGAATATTCCACTTAAGCCTTTGCGGTAAGATGCTCTTCATCAGGTTGGCCCTTAGGACTCTTGCTAAAGAATCAGCTGATGCTGTTACTCACTCTCAGAAGAGGAAGCACAGTGGCTATTGCATTTAATTTCATACTTGGTAAATCTATGTGATGTTTTTCTCTGAGAGGCAGTTTTGATATGTGTTACAAACTCAGTTAAAATTATTAATTTGAATTGTTATATAATGATTCGCAGATCTTTCCAGGTTGCATTTTTGAAATGCTGCTTTTTACAGCTACATATAGATAATGTAAATTTATTAATGGGATGATGTTATGACTCTCACATCCTCATTTTCCTTTTCAAAGGAAAAAAACACATCTACATTTAAATCACTCAATATTACAAGGTATTTGATAGTCACAAAATTAACTCTCCTGAAATTTTTTAATATGAAAATAGTAGAGGGCTGGAAGGTGGGTCAGTGGTAGAGTGCTTGCCTTGCATGCCAGAGGCCCTGGGTTCGATTCCTCAGCACCACATAAGCAAAAAGAAAAAAGCAGAAAGTGGTGCTATGGCTCAAGTGGTAGAGCGCTAGCCTTGAGCTGAAGAGCTGAGGGACAGTGCCCAGGCCCAGAGTTCAGGCCCCACGACCAGACCCAAAAAGAAAAAAGAAAAAGAAAATGGTAGAAACCAGGGACTGATGGCTCATGCCTGTAATCCTAACTACTCAGGGGGCTGAGATCTGGAGAACAAGGTTTGAAGCCAGTCCAGGCAAGAAAGTCCATAAGACTCCCATTTCCAATTAAGCACCAAAAGGCCAGAAGTGGAGTTGTGGCTGAACTCTAGCCTTGAACACAAAAGTTCAGGGACAGCACTCAGCTCCGAAGTTCAATATCCAGGACCAGGACCAAAAACAAAAAAAGTCTTAAACTTTTCCCATCACAAGTTAGGATTATTCATGAATGCAGTAAATAAAATCTGTTTGGGTACAAGAGCAATCATGCAGAGGGTTCAGGAATGAGCACATTCCCATGGAAGAGCTCTAGGAAATAATGGTTCCCAAGAACGGATGGGAGCAGTGGAGAGGCTAGAGGAGGGTCTCTTCAATGGGAACTTTCTACTGTCATTATTGTGGGAACTCCATAGTTCTAGGAAGGACACTGAGCTCCAACAAAAGAAAAAAATCACCAACTCTCTTTCCCAATGGCAGGACAATAAGCCTGGGTGTTTAATTGCAATAACTGATCATACATATAATTAAGGAGTGATCTGGCTCTGGTTTCTTGAGAGAGTGCTATTTTTATAAATAAATAAATAGCAATAAATAAATAACCATCATATACTAAGTAGAGAGGAAATTGCTTTCTATTCATCCACATAAGAGAAAGTCAAATGTTGGAGATACTATTTCAAAACTAACATGTGTTTCAGTATGCTAATAAAATTAAGTGAGACAATGAATGAAAACTAAACTACCAAGCAAATAGTAATCCAAATGAAGAACTGAAAAGTTTTTAACTTTCACTTTAAAGTATTATCAAAATATCCAGTGAGGGGACTGGGAATGTGGCTTGGTGGTAGAGTACTTGCCTAGTATGCATGAAGCCCTGGGCTCCATTCCTCAGTACCACATAAGTGGAAAAAGCCAGAAGTGGCTCTGTGGCTCAAGTGGTAGAATGTGAGCCTTGAGCAAAAAAAGCTCAGGGATAGTGCCCAGGCCCCAGAACTGGCAATACATATATATATATATATATATATATATATATATACATATATATACACACATATATATATATATATATATACACACACACACACACATATTCTTTCCATGGATATATATACATACATATATATATACATACACATATATATACATATATATCCATGGAAAGAATATAAGAAGGGATCTTTATCTATAGAAGACAGTGATGAAGATCTTATATGTAAACTAAATAGATTATTAATCCATGTGAGACTATAAAATTAAAGCTCAGTATTACTAACACATGTGTTCAATAAAAGTGTCAAAAATCTTGAAAAAAGATGTGATATATTACAGTAGTACAGAGGTACAGTGGTACTCTGATACAATCTCAAATTGAGTTAAAGGAAAATGCTGATATGAAAAAGAGTTTATATACCAGCACAACTATGTTTATCTTAGCATTATTCACCATAGCTAAGATATGGAGCCAACCCAGATGCCTCTCAGTAGATGAATGGATAAAGAAAATGTGGTTTATTTATACAATGGAATTCTATGCCTCCAACAGAAAGAATGGCATTGCCTCATTTGTTAGGAAATGGAAAAACTTGGAAGAAATTATAAACCAGGCCCGAAGAAAAACAGGTCCCATGGTTTCCCTTATTTGCAATAACTAGTATAAGTCTAGGACAAGCAGAAAAGGACAAAGCTATGTATATATGACCATATAAGATGATGTTAAGTGAAATGAACCCCAAGATTTTTTTCTTGCTTGCTTTTGTTTTTAATGTATTTATAATGTACTATGTGATTTTTTTGGTTTCTTTTGTATGTTCTTCCACCACGGTATAACCCCTGTTTTCACTGTATTTGATGAACTGCCCTGCGTCTTGTATATACATTTTTCTAATTTGGGGAAGGGAAGGGAAATAACAAAATGCTAAAATAAGGATACAGGTTGACCCATTGTAACAATGAAATGTACAAGACCCTATGTTGAAAATGAACTTTACAACTTGGTGAGGAGGGAGAAGTTGGGGAGGTGGGGAGGGAAGGGAAGGTAGGGGAAAAACAAAAGAGGAGTATACTCATTACCTTACTCATGTAACTGTAACCCCTCTGTACAGTATTTTTATAATAAAAAAAAATTTAAAAACAGCTTATAAACCAGGCACTAGTGGCTCACGCCTGTAATCCTAACTACTCAGGAGGCTGAAATCTGAGGATCACAGTTCAAAGCCAGCCCGGGCAGGAAAGTCTGTGAGACTCTTTTTTTTTTTAATTTTTTTATTGTGAAAATACTGTACAGAGGGGTTACAATTACATGGGCATGATAATGAGTACATTTCTTATCAAGCATTGTAGCCTCCTCCTTTGTTACCCTTCCCATCCCTTCCCATCCTCCCCCTCCCCCACCAATCCTCCCCGCTCCCCCCACCTCCATCTCCCCCACACACCAAAGTTGTAAAGTTCGTTTTCGACATAACGACTTGTACATCTCATTGTTGCAATGGATTCACCTGTGTCCCTATTTAAACGATTTGTTTTTCCCCTTCCCCTCCACAAATTATACCATCATCAAATACAGTGAAAGCAGGGGTTATACTGTGGGGGAGGGACATACAAAGCAACAAAGAAATCATCTTATAAATGCATAAGAAACAATCACATGAAAGAAAAAAACATTTGAATATATATCTTAGGGTTCATTTCACCTTATCTGACATTTTCTGCTTGACTCAGACATATACTAGTTATTGCAAATAAGGGAAACCATGGGACCTATGTTTCTTTGGGCCTGGCTTACTTCTCTTAATATAATCTTTTCCAAGTCTTTCCATTTCCTAACAAATGGGGCAATGTCATCCTTTCTGATGGAGGCATACAATTCCATTGTGTATATATACCACATTTTCTTGATCCATTCATCTACTGAAGGGCATCTGGGTTGGTTCCATATCTTAGCTATAGTAAATAGTGCTGCAATAAACATAGTCGTGCTGGTAGCTTCAGTGTGGTCTTGTTTGTAAAGTTTTGGGTAAATGCCCAAAAGTGGGATTTCTGGGTCATAGGGGAGCTCTATGTGGAGTCTTTTGAGGAACCTCCATACTGCTTTCCAAAGTGGTTGAACAAGTTTACACTCCCACCAACAATGCAGTAAGGTTCCCTTCTGTCCACATCCCTTCCAGCATCTGTTGTTTTCAGTGTTCTTGATTTTAGCCATTCTAACTGGAGTGAGGTGGTATCTCAATGTTGTTTTGATTTGCATTTCTTTTATGGTTACAGAGGTTGAGTATTTCTGCATGTGTCAATTGGCCATCCTTCTTTCCTCTTCAGAGAAGTTTCTCTTTAAGTGTTTAGCCCACTTATTTATTGGTCAGTTGTTTCTTTGAAGATTTGTTGTTGGGGGATTTAATTTTTTGAGTTCCAGGTATATTTTAGATATGAGACCCTTGTCCATTGTATGGCTAGTGAAGATCTTCTCCCAATCCGTGGGCTTTCTATTGATCTTGCTATATCCTTTGCCGCTCAGAAGCTCTGCAATTTCATGCAATCCCATTTGTCCAACCTTTCTTTGATTTGTTGTGTTTCTGGGTCTCTATTAAAAAATTTCAGCCTGTGCCAACAAGACCTATGGTTTCTCCTATTCCATCCTGTAATGTTTTCAGAGTGTCCGCTTTGACTGTGAGACTCTTATTTCCAATAAACCTCCAGAAAACTGGAAGTGGCCCTGCGGCTCAAGTGGTGGAGCACTAGCCTTGAGCTGAAGAGCTGAGAGACAGCGTCCCAGCCCAGAGTTCAAACCCCATAACTGACAAAAAAAAAACAGCTTATAAATATATACTAAAGTCATAAATTATTAAATGTGCAATGATGTTTATAAAACCATTTCTTCAGACTTTCTAGCAATTATAGAACATAACGAGATACATCAAAGCATGCTGGAAATTATTTAAAGTTTGTGGTGCGTTCATAAAGTTAGTATGGGGGAAATTTTCTTTTTAAAAAATTTATTTTTATGGTCAAGGTGATATGCAGAGGGTTATAGTTACATAAGTCATGAAATGGGCACATTTCTTTTTGAACAGTGTCACCTCTTCCCTCATTTTCTCCCAGTTTTTTCCCTCCTGACCACTCTCCCTCCGCCACAATCTTGTTCATTTCCAACACAGTATCCAATGAATATCACTGCTGTATTAGTTCACCCTTTGTCTCACCATTTCTGTATAGGAGAAATCTTTAAAGGACAGAATTTTATCAGACTAAAAGGTTTATCAACTAGTGATACAAGTGCCTTAAAAATTAGGTTAAATGAAACGTAGCTACCATGTATTTCCAACTGATTAACCTGTGAAAATTATTATATGAACTCCTTGACTTCTGGTTTGCATATGTTACCAACAGATTTCTCTGAAGAAGATTTAACTTGCCATTAACAAATTACAACTGTTTATCTGCTCAAGAGCAAAAGCAAAGTGAGACTTCTTCGTAAAAGAAGACTTAGAGGGTTACACTTTCATGGTATGATTACTCACTAGCAAAATCCTTATTCCAAGGGCAAACATACAACCTCTATGTTAAATAAAGAGGCAAAGAAATTTTGAATAAAATCAAGAACAAAGCTTCAAGATGAAGACCAGGAAATCAAAGCTAGCTTTGATATGTGAGCCCATAGAATAGATGCAAATGTATTACAGAAACAATATTTTTATGTCTTTTATTGTGAAAATACTGAACAGAGGGGTGACAGTTACATGAGCAAGGTAATGAGTACATTTCTTATCAAGCATTGTTGCCTCCTCCTTTGTTTTTCCCCTACCATCCCTTCCCTCCTACTTCCACAACTACACTCCCCTCCCACCCTACCCCACCCCCCACCCCCCTGCCTAAATTGTAAAGTTCATTGTTCCACAGTGTCTTGTACATCTCATTGTTACAGTGGGTCAACCTGTATCCATATTTAAACATTTTGTTTTTTCCTCCCCCCACCCCAAATTATAGCGACATCAAATACAGTGAAAACAAGGGTTATATCTGGGGGAGGAACATACAAAGCAACAAAAAAAATCACATGATACCTTATAAATACATTAGAAACAATAACAAGAAAGAGAAAAAACCACTGTGTCCCTATCTTGGGGTTCATTTCACTTAACATCATCTTATCTGGTCATATGTACATAACTTTTGACCTTTTCTGCTTGTCAATATTCTTTGAATATTGACAAGAATATATTTATATTCTTTGAAAATAAATTGACTATGAGTCTATGATCCCACTAATTTGGATAGCTAGCTTTCTTTTTAAGGACTAAGTACAGTGGCTCATACTCGTAATTTCATCTTCTTAGGAGGCAGAATAGAGAAGATTGGGATTTGAGCTCAGCCCAGGCAAAAAGTTAACAAGTTAACAAGACTCCTATCTCAATCAATAAATCTGAGTGGTCTCCTATGTGGTCTTATGTGTCTGTAATCCAAGCTACATAAGAAAGATAAATAAGAAGATCACGGGCCAGAAAAGACCCTGTTTGCAAAGTAGATACAGAAAAAAAGACTAAGGGTGTAGGTCAAATGATAGAGTTCAAACCCCAATAACTGCTTCTCCCAAATTCCAACAAATTTACTTTGTCAAATGAGCCATGAACCCAGTCGAGTTTTGAAGACTATATAGTACAAGTGTGGTTTAAGCTGATAAACCACAAAGAAGTAAGTTGTACACAGGCCACACCTGAACATGTCTAGTATTTTCAATCTGATTTTGAACTTGATGATTGTGATAACAAGTTTTTAAGATACTTTCCATACTTAGCAGGCCAAACACATAAAGGAAATGTTTCTCTTTTCCCAGCTTTGGATCAAGCATTTCTTCCCATGTAGCCAACTGTGTAGCCATCCCAGTGGACACAGAATATAAACTACGTACTAGAAAGAAACAGAAGGAGGAGCAAGCCCACAATGTGGCAGTTTCGTTTTCTTTTGCTTTCAGCCATACTGAGATTTGAACTCGGAGCTTAGCACTTTCTAGCAAATACTCTTACCACTTGAACCATAACCCCCACCCCATCCCAGGATGGGATGCTTTACAACAAAGCAAACAACATAAATACATGTATGGTGGTCATGGTGACAAAAATATGAAATACAAGTTACAGATGAGTCAACAAAACCCAGGCATGAAGTCCAAAAAGTTGACTATTTTTGTACTTTACCAAGAAACAAACTTTTGGGAAAGACATGAATAGCAACTGCATTTAAGTAGGCAACTCTAAAATACAGGAGAAATCTCAGACATAAAAGGGAATGTAATTTCATTCCATCAGAAAATATTGTGATTCCAATCTAATAACATGGAAAAAGACCCAGTTGGGTATGGAGTAGAAACATAAAACAACAGGAGAAATAGGATTGCAGAACAGTTTTTTAACCTATCATGAACTGTCATAAACAATGAGCTAAAACAAATTATTGAACATTCAAATTCACCAGAGTATTGATCTTATCAGTTACCTCCTAGAGAAGACACTGAGCATGAATTAATTTGCTCTCTCTGTCTCTTGCTACCTGGCTTTAATATCACTCATGTAACAATATATCTCTACTTTGTATATAAAAACTGAATAAAACTCAGAAGTCGGTAATGAAAAACCACACCATTACAACCTTCATTTTATTGGGACTAACCGATGACCCTCAACTCCAGATTCCAATTTTTGTCTTCCTGCTTTTCACATACATGTTGAGTATATTGGGGAATCTGACTATCATATCCCTTACTTTATTGGATTCCCACCTTAAAACACCCATGTATTTTTTCCTACAAAATTTTGCCTTTCTGGAAATTTCATTTACATCTGCCTGTATCCCCAGATACTTGTATAACATAGCCACGGGTGACAGGTCAATTACCTATACTACCTGTGTCATCCAAGTGTTTTTTACTGATATCTTTGGAGTCATTGAATTTTTCCTTCTGGCCATTATGTCCTACGATCGCTATGTGGCCATCTGTAAACCCTTGCATTATGCGACCATCATGAACAGCAGAGTGTGTAGGAAGCTCGTCCTCTGCTGTTGGATGGCTGGCTTGTTGATTATATTCCCACCACTTACCCTGTTCCTGAATTTGAAATTCTGTAACTCCAACATCATTGATTATTTTTTCTGTGACGCATCACCTATCTTGAAGATTTCCTGCTCAGACACATGGCTCATAGAGCAGTTGGTGATCCTCTGTGCTGTGCTGACCTTCATTCTGACCCTCATCTGTGTGGTTCTGTCCTACATATACATCATCAAGACCATTCTACGATTCCCTTCCGCCCAGCAAAGGAAAAGGGCCTTTTCCACCTGCTCTTCCCACATGATCGTGGTTTCTATCACCTATGGCAGCTGCATCTTCATCTATGTGAAGCCCTCAGCAAAGGAATCGGTGGCGATCAACAAAGGTGTGGCAGTGCTAATGACATCTATTGCCCCCATGTTGAACCCATTCATTTACACTCTGAGGAACAAGCAAGTGAGACAAGCTTTCAGGAATTCCTTCAAAAAACTTGCCTTCATCTCAAGGAAGAAAGAATATGTTGGTTGAGCCTGTTGGGCTCTTCGCGTTGGCTTTTTCAGGGGTGCGTAATTTTCCCCTGGCTGTGTTTGGAGTCATCAACCTGCTCATGGAGCCCTCAGACACACCCGACGAGGAAACCCCGAGCTCCCCGGCCGAGGAAGAGCGCTCCCCGAGTAGGACAGAGCCCTCTCCGGCCCTCCCCGAGTCCTCGCAATCCTTGGTAAGACAGCTTCAAAGGCTGACCCTGAACTCGGGGCCCGAAGCCCCAGCCCAGGCCCCCAGCACCAGGAGAAAGAGGCTCTCCCCGCGGGCCAGGCCCGGGAAGAGACTGCCTCAGCACAGGGCAAGGCTGGAAGGCCTGAGATCCGTTCTGCAGGACTCCTTCCCCCGCAGGAGACGCTTTAATAAAGGATCTGGGCAAGGACTTCCAGCTACCCAGAATGAAGATAAGACATTCAGATGTCCATGTTCCTTCTGCTTGACCTATAATTGGGACCTTCGGAAAATGCTAGAATAGGGATGGATTATGGCGAAGAGGTCAGCTATTAGGGAGTCAATTATGTGCTGAGATAATTAAATACATACGGCCTGTGGATGAAGTTATTGAATGCTACCATCCACTGACTGGAATTTTGAATATTCTGTATATTAGGTGATTCAATTTTTCCTTTGTGTGTATGTGTGCATGTGTGCATGCATGTGCACACACACACATGCTAGTTCTGAGGCTTGAACTCAGGCCCTGAGCACTGTCCATTAACTTTTTATACTCAGTGCTGGTATTTTACCTCTTGAACCACAGCTCCACCTCTGGTTTTTTTGAGTAGTTTTCTTCCCTCAGGCTGGCCTTGAATGGTGATCCTCAGATCTCAGCCTCCTGAGTAGCTGGGATTACAGGCAGGAGCTGCTGGCTCTTCCCAGCTTTGCCTTTTCTTGGCTAGTGGAATTTTGCCTTCTGCCTCAATGGCAGTAATTTACAAAAAACAACCAAAACCCTGTTTTTATATGTATCAACGATCGATTCCATTTTCTCTTTGGACCTAAAGAAGCAATAATGGATTTTTTTCCAGTTTTCTATTTTACAAGCTTAAAGTCTGTAAGATGCAGTAGAGTATTTGGCATTGGGTAATAATTAGAAATGACAAATCTTTGAGCTGTAATAAAAACAGATTTTGATGTGTAATGATCAGTAGCACATGTATATAGAAGGGCCTTATTAAAATTGATTTCTTGGAAAATAAAAAAAAGAAAGAATATGTTTAAATGTACAAATAAAACAAGGTCAGAAAATAAGCCCCTGAACTTCTCATTTGCTTTGTTGATCTGATTTCTATTCTGGTGAACCTTTTCAAGCATTCTATTTCTTGCACCCACAACAATACTACCATGTAAGTTCATTCTCCTAATAAAACAATCCTCTTTCAGAATATTCTCCAAATCAAAAAAACAGTGATTTTTTTCTGCTAATGATGCTTTTAAATGTGTGTGTTGGTACAGGGGGCTTTGAACTCAGAGCCTGAGCACTGTACCCTAGCTTTCTGACTCAAGGCTGGTGCTCTACCTCATGAGCCACAACTCCAGTTCCAAGTTTTTGATGGTTAATTGGAAATAAGAATGTAGTTGTGGAGATGGGAGGAAAGGGATGGTAGGGGAAAAACAAAGGAGGAGGCAACAATGCTTGATAAGAAATGGACTCATCCAAAACGAACTTTACAATGTTGGTGGGGGGGGGGGGGGCTGGGGGGAGGGAGGAAGGAGAAGGATTGGGATTAGGGGGGGAGGGGGGAGGCTGGGAAGGGATGTGAAGGATAAACAAAGGAGGAGGCTGCAATGCTTGGTAAGAAATGTACACATTATCCTGCCCATGTAACTGTAACTCCTCTGTACAGTATGTTCACAAATAAAATAAAATTAAATTAAAAAAAAAAAAAAAAAAAGAAATGGACTCATTACATTGCTCATGTGATTGTAACCCCTCTGTACAATATTTTCACAATAAAAAACTTATTTAAAAAAAAAGAGTGTCATGGGGCTGGGAAGGTGACTCAGTGGTAGAGCGCTTGCCTTGCATGCAAGAGGCCCTGGATTCAATTTCTCAGCACCACATAAGCAAAAAGAAAAAAGCCGGAAGTGGCGCTGTGGCTCAAGTGGTAGAGTGCTAGCCTTGAGCTGAAGAGCTGAGAAACGGTGCCCAGGACCAGAGTTCAAGCCCCATGACCGGACCCAAAAAAAAAAAAAAAGAGTGTCATGGCCTTTCCTTTCCAGTCTGATTTCAAACTGCAAACCTCAGATCTCAGCTTCCTAAGTAGCTTGGATTACGGGTGTGATCCATCAGCACCCAGCTCTTGTTAATGATTTTATTTCACTTTTTTCCTGAGGTTAGCTTCCTCCTGTTTTAATTTTTTTAATTGACCTCAGTTATTTTTACAAGGGAGGTTTCTTTCAGTGAATCCCTTCATGTGTACTTTTTAAATCATACTCACCCTCTACACTTCTGCATCCTCCCTCCTCTCCTTTCCCAAACCAGTCTCATCAAGTTGCCTTGTTCTAGTTTCATGCATGTAATATAAAGTATTTTCTTACCTCCTCCTTCTTTCCCTCCACATTTGCACCTCTCCCACTAATGCCTATGCCCCAGACAAGAAATTTTTCAACTTCTTACTATTTGTTTTTTTATTAAAATTTGCATTAATTCTTTGAAGTTAATGGTTCTATTCCTATCTAGAAAAATCAAAAGCAAAGTAAAATAATACACGAAAATACAACAAAGACACAAATAGCCAGGTGTCAATGGCTCATGCCTGTCATCTGAACTACTCAGTAGGCTGAGATCTGAAGACTGCAGTTAGAAGCCAGCCCAGGGAAGGAAAGTCGGTGAGACTCTTATCTCCACCAGAAATGGAGAAATCACTCAAGTGGTAGAACACAAGCCTTGAGTATAAAATGACAGAAACAGCCCCAGGTCCTGAGTTCAAGCCCCAGGACTGGCATCAAAAGAAGGAGGAAGGGGGGGGGGGAGGAGGAGGAGGAGGAGGAGGAGGAGGAGGAGGAGGTGGAGGAGGAGGAGGAGGAGGGAGCAAATAGCTTGAATTGTACTGTGCTTCCAATAAATATTATGTGATTTAATTAGAGTTTTCTTTACTTCTTCCAGTCAAAATGTTGCTGAAAGGTTAAATGGATTAAATTAAAATTTTTTTGAGAGCCTAGTTCTTGGCATTCAAACAGATACAAAAGAAATTTTCAATGTCCCTTATCTTACTTGGCTCATTAATAACCTACCATAAGAGAAGTTATTTAATCACCTTTCTCAATAAGTGTCATGATAGAATTTTAAAGTAGCAACAACAAAAATAAATGCATGTCCAAATAAATATATTCAAAATAAAACAGAATTTGCTGTATAGGATCCTAAAATTTATTCATACTTGTGTATATATTTGTACACATATGAAATGTTGAAATTTTGAAATCAACACATTAGTATAACTCCACTGAACAATTAACAGGTAGTTCAACAAAATGAATACCAGGAAGCTAAAACATGTCTTGAATGAAAGAGGTAAGAACTAAAAGGAGGGAGTATGGAAGAATACAAAGAGGAATGGTAGACAAATATAGCCATTATACTCAAGTATATCCATGGAAACTGAACTGAAACTTGAGGAGATGGGTAAGAGGAGATAGATGGGGATTCAGAATGATGGAAGGGATAACTCAGATCATGATGAATTACACACATAAATTGACACGTCAAATTGAAACCCTTTTGTCCAACTCATTGAAAATATATACATATATACCTATACTTAAACAATGAGATACTAGGGATTTTATACTTCCTGTTACCTCTATCAAACAAAAATTATCTTTCCCTCATTCTTCCTTCTAGTTTCTAGTCTTCATTTACATCTCAATTGAAATGTCATTCATCTACATAGAAAGTCCTTTCCACCACAGAGCCCACAAATAAAATCTAGAGAAACTGTCTATCCTAGAGGCCAGGTATGAGAGTCCATACCTGTCATCCCAGCTATTCAAAAATCAAAGAGAGGAAAAAAGAGCCCTTGTGAATGTGGAGCTGAAGTATGAGAGTACCTGCCTCGTAAACAAAAGGCCTTAAGGTCAAACCTCAGTCCAGTGAAAAGTGTGGGGGAGTACTTGATCACAAAAAAGTCAGTGAGATGGGGCTGGGAAGGTGGCTCAGTGGTAGAGCGCTTGCCTTGCATGCATGAGGCCCTGGGCTCAATTCCTCAGCACCACATAAGCAGAAAAAGCTGGAAGTGGCACTGTGGCTCAAGTGGTAGAGCACTGGCCTTGAGTTGAAGAGCTGAGGGAGAGCGCCCAGGCCCAGAGTTCAGGCCTCACAACCAACAAAAAAAAAAAAGTTAATGGAACAGAAAAGCAAGTCCGCAAATAAACACATATCTAGATTGTCATTTTATCTTTGACAAAGGCCCAGATATCACTAGGTATATCATCTTGCAGTTGTTTTACAAAAAATGATCACCTAAAATTTATGCAAATGGTTGGATATATATTTGACTGGTAATCACCTAGAAAATCATGATTCAGCAAAAATGACATAATATTAATTTAGACTTTGTTAGTTCCATATTCAAAACAAAAGCATGTACCTTTATGGAAAAACCTTCCCATAACATAATTTCAAACACCAAATAGCATCCCAAGTAGATTTCTTTAAATACCATCTATGTTACACAAAGTCCTCAAAAGACTGGAGAAAAAATGCAGGGCATTCTCAATTAAGGACTCAGAATAATATGAGTACCAAAACATGGTAAGAATTTAAAGAGGGGGTTGGGAAAATTAGGAGACAAATGAGGGAAGGGATAACAAGTTTGACAAGAAATGTACTCATTACCTTATTTATGTAACTGTAACCCCTCTATACATCACCTCGACAATAAAAAACAAAGATTTCCCCAAAAAAAGGATAATTAAAGAAAGAAATTACTGATCAATCTGGAAAGTTAACAAACTAAATCCTATAATACATGGAAAGGGAAATATATAATAACATATTCAAATTTGTGTAAAGAAGATGGTTTTACATTTTAAACAAAATAAAGAATTCACTACATTTTACTATTAATAAAAATGCTGTTGAAATTAACCGATATGTAAGTTTTATTATCACAATGAGTATATTTGATATCTATTTTTCTTTTTTCTTTTTTTAATTTCTCATAAAGATGCTATACAGAGAGGTTACAGTTACATGAGTAATGAGTGCATTTCTTGTCTAGCATTGTTACCCCCTGCTTTGTTTTTCTCCTACTGCCCCTTCCCTCCCCACCTCCCCCAGACCCTCCACAAGTTGTAAAGTTCATTTCCAACATCGTATCTTGTGAGTATCATTGTTGCCATGGGTCATCCTCTGTCCTTGCTTCAGCATTTTGTTATTCCCTTTCCAATATTTTTTCTTAATTTTTATTGTAAAGGTGATGTACAGATGGGCTACAGCTACATAAGTCAGGTTGATAAAATTTAAATTGCAAACTAGTAATAGCGGTAAACTTATAGATATTGGGGTCAAGAAGCCAGATTGTTGACAAGCATCCTTTTCACACAGATTTCATCCCCTTGGGCCTGCAACAAGTATGTAGATGACAGGAAAAGCTAACTTAGGAGAAGATACCAGAAAAAGGATGGCCATAAAAACTAGAGGGTAGTGGACATTAAATCTCAAATCTCTAAAAATAAGAAGTAATATGTTTGTTCTTGTATCTTGGGTTGCCTTGGGCTTTTTGTTTGTTTGTTTTTTAATTCTGTGGTGGCTACTTTTCCACATGGGTTTTCATGAAATATCCACAGCAAAAAGTACTGGTATTGTGGTGGGAAGGGATGGTAAGGGGAAAACAAAGGAGAAGATAACAATGCTCGATGGGAAATGTACTCATTACCTTACTCATGTCACTGTAACCCTTCTGTACAGTATCTCTACAATGAAAATATATATTTAAAAAAAGTACTGGTAGAACCCCCCCATCAGACTCATCTAAGGACAGTCCAGTGAGCCTAACTCCACAATAAACCCTCAGATTGCAGTCATAAATAAAGTCTGCAAGCTGGAAGGGATGTGGACAGAAGGGAACCTTACTGCATTGTTGGTGGGAGTGTAAACTTGTTCAACCACTTTGGAAAGCAGTATAGAGGTTCCTCAAAAGACTCTACATAGAACTCCCTTATGACCCAGCAATCCTACTTTTGGGCATTTACCCAAATGATCACAAACAAGACCATACTAAAGCTACCAGCACAACTATATTTATTGCAGAATTATTTACCATAGCTAAGATACGGAACCAGGGGCTGGGAAGGTGGCTCAGCGGTAGAGCGCTTGCCTTGCATGCATGAGGCCCTGGGTTCAATTCCTCAGCACCACATAAGCAAAAAGAAAAAAGCCGGAAGTGGCGCTGTGGCTCAAGTGGTAGAGCGCTAGCCTTGAGCTGAAGAGCTGAGGGACAGCGCCCAGGCCCAGAGTTCAGGCCCCATGACCGGACCACCCCCCCCCCAAAAAAAAGATACGGAGCCAACCCAGATGTCCCTCATAGATGAATACATCAAGAAAATGTGGTATATTTATACACGTGTGTGTGTGTGTGTGTGTGTGTGTGTGTGTGTGTGTGTGTGTGTGTGTGTGATGCCTCCATCAGAAAGAATGGCATTGCCCCATTTGCTAGGAAATGGAAAGACTTGGAAAAAATTATATTAAGAGAAGTAAGCCAGGCCCAAAGAAACATAGGTGCCATGGTTTCCCTTACTTACAAAAACTAGTATATGTCTGGGACAAGCAGAAAAGCTCAAAAGCTATGTACATATGACCAGATAAGATGATGTTAAGTGAAATGAACCCCAAGATAGGGACACAAGTAGTTTTTTTCTTTCTTGCTATTGTTTCTAACATATTTATAAGGTACCATGTGACTTTTTTGTTGCTTTGTATGTTCCTCCCTCACGGTATAACCCCTGTTTTCACTGTATTTAATGTCGGTATAATTTGGGGAGGGGAAGGGAAAAAACAAAATGTTTAAATATCAAACTTACAATTTAGGCAGGGGGAGTGTAGTTGTGGAAGTAGGAGAGAAGGGATGGTAGGAGAAAAACAAAAGAGGAGGCAACAATGCTTGATAAGAAATGTACTCATTAACTTGCTCATGTAACTGTAACTCCTCTGTACAGTATTTTCACAATTAAAAAAAATTATTCAAAAAAAAAGTCTGCAAGATTCACTGGAGTAGGCAATACTGAATAGGAAAAAAATCTTTTAATAAAATCCTGATCAAACAATAGAGGTGCAGCCAGGTGCTGGTGGGCTCACACCTGTAAGCCTAGCTACTCAGGAGGCTGAGGACTGAGGATCACAGTTGAAGTCAGCCTGGACAGGAATGTCCGTGAGACTCTAATCTCCAATTAACGACCAAAAAAAGCCAGAAATGGAGCTGTGACTCAAAGTAGTAGAGTGCCAACCTTGAACAACAAATCTCAGGGAAAATGCTCAGGCTCTGAGTTCAAGCAGAGGCACCTAATAATAATAATAATTCCATGATGAAGAAAAGCTAAAATAATTATCACAACTAAGCCACCAGTATAGAAGATATGCAAAGATGTACTGCACACAGAAAAGGAAGGTCAACATAAAACTGAAAAAAATAGAGAAAATAAATTCCACAAAATGTATAGCCATGCAAAAGGGGAAAAAATATATTATATATATATATATATATCACAGAAAAAAATTAATGGCAGGAACAACTAAACCCCTGTCCATTTTAACAGTCATTATCAATGAACTCAATTTGCTGATCAAAAACTCCAACTGCAAGTTAAATCAAAACTCAAAACCCAACCATCTGTTGTCTCCGACTTCTTTTAAATAAGTATAAACAAAAATTTTTTTAAAAACAACAAAAGATGTTTTCAACAAATAGTTTAAATAGGGATACAGGTGGACCCATTACAACAATGAGATGTATGAAACGTTATCGAACTTTACAACTTTGGTGAGGGGGGGAGGGGGGGTAAGAGGATTCGGTGTGGGGGGGGCGGGGGAGGATGGGGAGGGGAAGCAAAGGAGGAGGCTGCAATGTTTGATAAGAAATGTACTCATTATCTTGCTCATGTAATTGTAACCCCTCTGTACAGTATTTTCACAATAAAAAATATATAGATATATACATAAAAAAGATGTTTTCAACATATTCAATGAGTGTTCATGGATTTGAAAATCCTAACACAATTCACAATGTTTTACTTCATGTGAATACAGGAGCTCTTCCATTGACAGCATCAGCATGGTCTTTTGGAGAGGATTTTGATAATTTTCATATAAGCCGGGTGCCAGTGGCTCACGCCTGTAATCCTAACTACTCAGGAGGCTGAGACCTGAGGTTCACGATTCAAAGCCAGCCGGGGCAGGAAAGTCCATGAGACTCTTATCTCCAAATAACCACCAGAAAACTGGAAGTGGTGCTGTGGCTCAAGTGGTAGAGTGCTCACCTTGAGCTGAAGAGCTGAGGGACAGCACACAGGCCCAGAGTTCAAGACCCATTACCAACAAAACAAAAAAAAATCAAAAACCCTTCATATGTGAATGCCCTTTATTCCAGGCATTCCAAATCTAGTCTATTTCTAGATTTGTGAAGGTATTTGTAGAAGGATTATTTTCAGGGGGGAAAAAAACTCTGAAAAGTAGTTTATACAACTGTTCGATTTAGTCGTACATACTCATTTATTCAATAATAGTGAGTCACTGCAGAAAATCTGAGAAGACCTAGGAATGGGATGGAAAAACTGATAGACTCTTGTTGCAAAGTTATCAAAAATGAAAAACAATCACATCGAAAACTAGTCAGGGGGCCTGTTTTATATTTTAGCAATAGCAGGATTAGAACTCAGGACTTCATACTTGCTAGGTAAGGTGCCCTGGTTACTGGTAAGACCTTGTTTTGAACTAGCTAGTTTCCAGATAAGCTCTTGCTCCCTGCCTAGCCATATGCCTGAGGTACAGCCTACTTACCAGCACATCTAGTTCTCCATTAAGAAGGGACTTAGTGAACATTTCAACTCAAGATTTACCTTGAATGGTATCCTTCTCAATATTCAGCCTTCAAGTAGCCAGGATTACAGATATGAATCACCTCAAATTAAGGACTTGAAGTAGTTTTCATAATACATAGAATGTACCCATTCACTGCACTGGAAAATTTGGAAAGTTTAGTATAAGATAGTGAATCTTCACATATTTTCATATAATGGTCTGAAATACTTTTACTTCTTTTAGTTAAAAATAGAATGTGGATGAAAATGTAAGCCCTCATGGACATATGGAATAAATGCATGAAGAACAGACACTTATTCATCTGGTTTTCAGGGCTGCATGCTGTCTTCCATTTCCTGCAATGCTCTGTGTGTGTGTGTGTGTGTGTGAGAGAGAGAGAGAGAGAGAGAGAGAGAGAGAGAGAGAGTGAGTGAGTCTGTCTCTAAGGACACTGCCCTCTGTGCTGTTTTTCAGGATTTCTGCCAAGTTCATTACACAGAAGATTCATTAGTGATTTTTGAAATTGGGTCACCAAGGTCCTTTTTGTTTATTCATTTGACTTCAGCTTTGTCAAATAAAGCAAAGGATAATCTTGCTGATGCGAGAATTTCTCACTGTCTATTTGAATCAGATTGTATCTTTCAAATACAGGTGTATCTTTTTAAACACTCAAGAGGGCTCTAAATATACCAAAACATTCTTCAGTATCATCTTGCTTTCAAACTTGAGGCATCTTAACAATAGATTAAATCCTTGAGGCAAAAGTCTTGGCAGTGTATTGGAGATGAAGAGCTCAGAAACAAAGGCAGTCCAGAGCACACTGAGTGGTGGTCCCTGAGCAGAAACAGAAACAAGTTCAAATACAAGCCTTCACTCACTCTATTATCCACTCTCAGAAGAGTAAGTCCAACTCCGCAATTTCTTTTGTCTTCTTTATTTATTGTCAAAGTGATGTACACAGTGGTTACAGTTATATAAGTAAGGTAATAAGTACATTTCTTATCAAACTTGTTAACCCTTCCCTCATTTTTCTCCTACTTTCCCTCCCCCACATCCCCTTACCCCCAAGTTGTCCAGATCTTTCCAACATACTGTCTTGTGTATATCGCTGTTGCAGTAGTTCTTTATCTCACCATTCTGTTGTTCTCCTTCCCTTCCCTAATTCAAATAAACATATATACAATACCAAGTTATCAAAATCAAATACAGTAACAACAGGGGATCTACTATATTGGGAAGAACATACAAAAAAATCACATAATACATTAAAAACAACAACAACAAAGAGAAACCTCTTATGTCCATGTCCTGGAGTTCATTTCGCTTAGCATCATCTTGTATGTTCATATGTACATAGCTATTAAGCTATTCTGATCATCTGCTAAGATTATCCTAGATGTATACTAATTATTGCAAATAAGGGAAACCATGAGACCTATGTTTCTTAGGGTCTGGCTTACTTCACTTTTTTTCCAAGTTTTTCCATTTCCTTACAAATGAGGCAGTGTCATTCTTTCTGATGTGCGTGTAAGTGTGTGTATATCACATTTCGTTGATCCAAGGGGCATCTGGGTTGGTTCCATATCTTAGCTATAGTAAATAATGCTGCCATAGACATGGTTGTGCTGATAGCTTTAGTATGGCCTTGTTGGTGATCATTGGGTAAATGCCCAGAAGTGGTTCTAGGGGAGCTCTGTGTGTCTTTTGAGGAACCTCCATACTGCTTTCCAAAGTGGTTGAACAAGTTCATACTCCCACCAACAGTGCAGTAGGGTTTCCTTTTGGCCACATCTCCTCTAGCATCTGTTGTTAGTAGATTTCTTGATTATAGCCATTCTAACTGGGATGAGGTGAAATCTCAATGTTGTTTTAATTTGCATTTCTTTCATGATCAGAGATGTTGAGCATTTCTTCATGTATCTATTGGCCATTCTTATTTCCTCTTCAGAGAAGTCTCTAAATCTTTAGCCCACTTATTAATGAGGATATTGTTTCTCTGAGGATTTGTTTGGGGCAGGGATTTAATTTTTTGAGTTCTAAGTATATTTTCTTGTCTATTGTAAAGGCTAGTGAAGATCATCTCCCAAATCATGGGCTTTTTATTGGCCTGGCTAGCTATATCCTTTGCCATGCAGAAGCTCTGCAGTTTAATGCAACCCAACCTTTCTTTGATTTGTTATGTTTCTAGGTCTTTATTAAGAAAATTTTGACCTGTGCCAAGGAGCCCAAAGTTTCTTCTGGTCCTTCCTGTAATGTTTTCAGGGTGACTGCTTTGACTTTGAGGTCATTGATCCATTTGGCAACTCCACAATTTCAGTTACTCCTCTTCTTGAGAAATCAGATCAGGGTTTTGTCAGAGAAGTAAATTTGATATCTATTTATCAGATAATAATTACTTGAAATATTATTTTTAAAAAGAGTTCAGCTTATCTTTGGCTTGTGATTTTGGGAGAAAGCATAACTTTTGAATAACATGGCTGAGCCAAGATAGTATACAATAGATGTTAACCTAGTCACTTCACTGTTGCCTAACATGAACACAGCTTCAACTGCCAAATGAAGGCAATGTCTGTTTCCATGGAAAAATTCATATAATGAATGGCCTCTGGAGTATTAATATTTTTTCTTTTTTAATAAGTTTTTTATTGTGAAAATACTGCACAGAGGGGTTACAGTTACATGAACAAGGTAATGCGTACATTTCTTATCAAGCATTGTTGCCTCCTCCTTTGTTTTCCCCTACCATCACCTCCTCAACTACACTCCCTAAATTTTAAAGTTTATTTTTCAATATAGTGTCTTGTACATCTCATTATTACAATGTGTCCACCTGTATCCCTATTTAAGCATTTTGTTTTTCCTTTCCCCTCTCCAAATTATACCAACATCAAACCCAGTGAAAACAGGGATTATAACATGGGGGAGGGACATACAAAGCAACAAAAAAATCACATGATTCCTTATAAATACATGATTCCTTAGAAACAACAGCAAGAAAGAAAAAACATTTTTAAGTTGCCTAAATGCATATTTAGAGGAGATAGAAATGCCAGTCACATTTCAGTTTCAATAATTTTTCTCAAACTGTCTCTTATTCTGTGTGTGTGTGTGTGTGTGTGTGTGTGTGTGTGTGTGAGTGTCAAGGCCTAGGCAGTCTCTGAGCTTTTTTGCTCAAGGTAATGCTCCACCACTTAAGCCACAGCGCCACTTCCTGCTTTTTGGTGATTAATAGGAGATAAGAGTCTCAGGCTTTCCTGTGTGGAGTGAGTTCAAATCGAAATCCTCCAATTTTAGCTTCCTGAGTAGCTAGGATTACAGGTCTGAGATGCCAGCACCTGGCAATCTCTTCGTATTTTTTGCAAAAGGAGAATATTAAGGATTGGAAGAAAGGAAAAAACAAATCGTTTAAATAGGGATATGGGTGGACCCATTGCAACAAGATGTACAAGTCGTTATGTCGAAAAACGACTTTACAACTTTTGGGGAGTAGGATAGGGTAGAGGGGCAGAGGGCGGGTATGGGAAGGGATGGGAAGGGGAAACAAAGGAGGAGGCAACAATGCTTGATAAGAAATGTACTCATTATCTTGCCCATGTAATTGTAATCCCTCTGTATGGTATTTTCACAATAAAAAAAAAGGATTGGAAGAAAAGATAGATATTTTAGAACAAGGGATTCTAATTAGAGTGGCCATGTTGCACACCCTTCTAAATACTAAACTAAATGCTTGAAAACAAGGAAAAGGTTTAGCAGGAGGCTCTGTGGGCTGGAGAGAAAATCTTTCAGAGCCTCTCAATTTGACTGACTTTTCCATACAATCCTGGGAATGTTATGGGATTCCCCGAGAAAGCTCAGGAAATGCCTTCCTTCTAGGATGAAGATGGTACCTTCAGGGTTTTTCCTTGACATACAAATATCTGCTAGTTGACCCTATGCACCTCATACTAAGGAAAGGAAAGATTTTAAAGAAACAAACAAAGCTGTTCAAGTTACTCTCTAACTGGGGCCTCCAGGGAATATTCCTTCCATTCACTGGTAAAAGTTATAGACATGGTGATTACTATAAAAAAAATACATGAGATCTTAAAGCAACACACTAATTACTACTGATATATTTGTGTGTGTGTGTGTGTGTGTGTGTGTGTGTATACATATACATATGTAGGAGCTATTGGCATAAACTCAGAACAGAGTCTTTGAAAACATTAATTTGTCACTTAAAGAATAGTTAAGAAAGAATAAATAGCAACACTGAGAAGATGAAATCTGCCTAAGACTGGGAGAAAAATCCAGATAGATATTATGACTAAGCTGACAATGGATCAAGTCAATTTTACAAGTAAATTCACTAGGTGTTTTAAAGTATTTGGTATATGACAAGTTACGTATTCAGTTGCACAAGTTCTATGTTTAAGGTTTACATGTTGGTGCTATAATACAGCTAATGATATTTTCAGAAGACAATATAAAGTAATGTTGCAAGTTAGCTCTTTTATGCCATTTTACATTTTTGCATATCAGACTGATTTTTTAGGGCTGGGAAGGTGGCTCAGTGGTAGAGTGCTTGCCTTGCATGCTTGAAGCCCTGGGTTCGATTCCTCAGCACCACATAAGCAAAAAGAAAAAAGCCGGAAGTGGCACTGTGGCTCAAGTGGTACAGCGCTAGCCTTGAGCTGAAGAGCTGAGGGACAGCGCCCAGGCCCAGAGTTCAGGCCCCACAACCGGACCCAAAAAAAAAGAAAAGAAAGAAAAGAAAACAGACTGATTTTTTAAACGTTATACGTTATTCATATGATTAAAAACAGATATCAAAAATAGCAGGCCTTGTATTTTACAAGTACCTTACAATGAATAAAAGCAAAAATAGACTGGCACTTTAAAATTCTGCTCTGGAAGCCTGTGACATACAATACTGATGCTTACTCCTCCTCTGAAGACATTATCACAACTGATGATTATTAGGCTCAAGAAAAATTCAACACACAAGTTAAAGATGTAGGGCAGTGATATTACATGTGTCTAGCATGCACAAGGTCCTCAGTTCAATCCTCAGCATCCTAAGTAAACAAAAATTTCAACATACAGAAAATCCATTACTAACATTAAAACCTGTATTAAGAAAGGCTACCACATCTTTAACTTATGGGTTATAAATGTTATATTGGTAGCATAATAACCTCTCATATCTCAGAGAATTTCAAACACTAGATTTCCCTATTGTTTTTAACATTACTTACTTTGAAAAGTTTTTCATTCCAGTAATGAGGAGATATTGGATGGTAATGAAGAAAGTATTGTCCTAGATATATAGTGAGTCACTTAGCACTATATATATATATATATAGTATATATATATATATTGTATATATATATATATATATACGTGTGTAAATATACATATATGTGTGTGTATATATGTCACTTGGGACAATATTGCTAATTTAAAAAATGAACTTGCAAAGACTCCAATGAGCATGCTTAGTAAAAATTACCACATATTCACATAGAGATCTCAACTGCAACTTCATTTTTAGTTACTTGTCATTATCAATTTTTACAGTTGTATAGTGAACAGAAGTTGTAACCAATGTTAAAGGTAGAAGAGCATCAACAGTAGATATGTTGCTGTCATTCATGGCAACTAGTTAGAGAGGCCATCAAAATGTAAGATAATTTATTGACATGAGTAGTGCCATGTGCTACACTTTCAAATATAACAGGACCATCAGTGGTCATCTTCTTAGAGATCCTTACATGCTATGGTGAATGTGACATATTTGACAATTAAATAAGATATGTTATTCACATTTGAGTCAATTGTTTCACCAAAAATTGACACTGACTAGTCAGGAAAAATGGTTTTATTGTGGAATAGTGCAGGACTGAGTTTAAAATCAGAGTGAAGCCTTTGGTACCTGTGAGCTAAAATCAACAGGATTTAAAGGAAGTTGATATATTATCATTACATCCTAAGTGATCCTTTGAGACTAGTCCTGAGTCACCCTACTTCTTTCAAAATTCAGCCTCACAATATAGCTAAGATTCTGATAATTCTCTGAGATAGTGACATAAACATGAACCTGGCATAAGATTGGAGTTAAGCCTGTACATCCTCTAATAAGAAGGGAATATCTTAATCAGTACATTCTTGCAATAATTTCACTGGAGTCTTCCAGGGAATTCCTTCAATCACTCTTGTAAGAGTAAAACAGCAAGCCCACGAAAAATTCATTGAAAGCATTTAATTGCTGAGTACCATAATGCATTGTATTGATGGAGGGGACAACTACAATGGAACTATTTATCTGAACTCAGTATTGCAAAGTTAATCTATTATTTTGTGCTCTTGGTGGCAGCCTCTCTCAAGGAAGCAAAATGATGATTTAACTACTCATTTATACCATAGCTATGGTAAGGAAGAAAAGCCAATTTATTGCTTTTGGGGGGGGGGGGGGTCGGGTCGTGGGGCCTGAACTCTGGGCCTGGGTGCTGTCCCTCAGCTCTTCAGCTGAATGCTAGCACTCTACCACTTGAGCCACAGCGCCACTTCTGGCTTTCTTCTTTTTGCTTATGTGGTGCTGAGGAATCAAACCCAGGGCCTCATGCATGCAAGGTAAGCACTCTACCACTGAGCCACCTTCCCAGCCCCCAATTTATTGCTTTGATAATGAATATTGACAAGAAATGTTACAATTCTATAGTACAAATTTAGTATCAAACACTGCACTTTAATGTATTTTTTAAACCAGTAAATTCAATGATAGTGTAAGTCAAAGGTAAGTCCAGATATGAAAGAAAACAACTTTGTATGCATCAGGGGAAAAGCAATGGAGTTACATTTTCCCCAATAACCATTTGTTAAGCATTGACTATATATCTTGGTTGAGTTGGTTTGTTTGGAGTTTTTTAGTCATTTCAGTTGGAAAAAATATAGTTTCTGATCTCAGTAGAGGTGTTAAACCAGGTAATTGTCATTACTAGAATAAGAATTGCGGAAGTGAGCAAGGCGGTTCACACCTGTAATCCCAGGATTTGGGAGGCAGAGGCATTAAGATCTAAGTTTGATGCTAGCCTGGGCAACAAGATGAGACTGTGCCTCAAAGCCAAAGACAAAAAAATGAGGGTTTCTTTCATGTATATATGAAATGCCACAATAAACCTATTACTTTGTACAATTTATATATATATATATATATATATATATATATATATATATATATATCTTCGTTTAAAAAGAACGGAGCATTGCTTGGCAGTGGTTCATAAATGGGAGTTGAGGGATCCAGTACAACCACTAGGTTTGAAAAGATTTCCCAAAAGGGGTGCTCTGGCTGAATATCAAAGACACATTTGTGTCCTCAAGTTGAGTCCAATGTCCCTTAAGGAACAATGTAGCAGAAAATGGGAAGTTACTGGTAAAGGTACTGCTTCCAACAGGTGATTTCTTTGAAGTGATTAAAAACACCTGACATACTCATATGTGTTTTGTTCCAATAAGTGGTTAGCTTTATTAGAGTGAATACATGGGAGAATTAATATACAGAGATACAGAATCCATAAAATCAGCTTTGTGTGTTCAGTATGAGATGTATGTGGCTGCCATACCTCAATTCTACAAAGGAGATCAGGACTGACATTGGGTTTGTTTGGTTTTTTTTCTGTTTTTGTGGTACTGAGGAATTGAACCCAGGGCTTCACGCATGCCAGGCAAGCACTCTACCACTAAGCCACATTCCCAGCCCAAGAGATTGGGACTGAATGAGAGAGAAGAAGTACAAATTTAGTACAGAGAGAAGAATTATCACATGAAATCATGTACTTGACACCCATAGTATATATAAACTTTCTGCTTAACATAATTTTAAAATATTATTTTGTTATAAAGGATGAACATGAAATTATAATTAACCTTGGCTTGTAGGATATTCCCATAATCTCAGTATTCAGGAGACTGAGGCCAAAAGCTCATGAGTTCCAGGCCAAACTTTAGTGAGACAGGGTAAGACTCTGTCTCTAAGTAAATAAATACACTGATGGGAATGTAAATTAGTGCAACTGGGTATGGGAATTTAAATCAGTGTAATTGGCTATGGAAGTCAGTATGGAGATTCCTCAAAAAACCTAAAAGTAGAATTACCCTATAATCCAGTGATACCACTCAGGCTTTTATCAGGAAAAAAATAATAATAAAGTCATCTGTACAACCATTCTTATTATTTATGGAAATAGCCTGGATGCCTTATAACTGATGAGTAGATGAAGAAAATTTTGGAGGGTCCCTAGGCAAGTCCAATTCTTGTTATTGTTATAGTAGACTACCTGATCATTTTTCCTACTGGCAAGATATGAACCTGTCAGCGTACTTTAATACTTCAACTTCAAAATAGAGAAGAATACCTGAGAGTGAAATAAGACCTTACTACTGGATGTATCATCAGTAAAAATTGATTCAGGAGTCAGGTGCATGTAGCTCGTGCCTAGGTACTCAGGAGGCTGAGATCTGAGGATTGTGGTTCAAAGGCAGCCCAGGCAGGAAAATCTGTGAGACTCTTATCTCCAATCAACCAGAAAACCAGAAGTGGTGCTGTGGCTCAAGTGGTAGAGTGCCTGCCTTGAGCTAAAGAGCTCAAGGACAGTGCCCAGGCCCAGAGTTCAAGCCCCACAACTGATCAAAAAAAAGGAAAGAATATTGACAATATTAGCTGCCAAGTACAGAATAAATCTCACACGAACTAGTTACTTGTTTTAGTTTACTTCTCATTGTACATCACTGTATAACGTTCATACCTATATTCTAATATATTTTTTTTTCATGAAGGCCACAAAGCCCAGGAAGGAGCCAATTATGAGAAACCATACAGTCACAACCTTCATCCTCCTGGGACTAACAGATGATGCACAAATTCAGAGCCTACTCTTAATTTTTCTGTTTCTTACCTACTTATTGAGTATCACTGGGAACCTGACCATTATCTCCCTTACGCTTATACATCCTCACCTTAAAACACCAATGTACTTTTTCCTGCAGAATTTCTCCTTCTTAGAAATCTTATTCACATCCGCTTGCATTCCTAGATACTTGTATAACCTAGCCACAGGTGACAAAACGATTACCTATAGTGCTTGTGCCACACAAGCCTTTTTTACCGATCTTTTTGGGGTGACGGAATTTTTTCTCCTGGCCACCATGTCTTATGACCGCTACATGGCCATCTGCAATCCTCTGCATTATGCCACCATCATGAGCACCAGCGTCTGCAGAAGATTCATCCTTTGCTGTTGGGTAGCTGGCTTGCTAATCATTCTCCCACCATTTGGCCTGAGCCAAAATCTGGAATTCTGTGATTCGAATGTCATTGATAGCTTTCTTTGTGATGTGTCTCCCTTCCTGAAGATTTCATGCTCAGACACATGGGTCATCGAGCAGATGGTTATAGGCTGTGCCGTGTTGACCTTTATCACAACACTTCTTTGTGTAGTTCTCTCTTACGTATTTATCATCAAGACTATCATGAGATTTCCTTCTTCCCAGCAAAGGAAGAAAGCTTTTTCTACCTGTTCTTCTCACATGATCGTGGTTTCTATCACCTATGGCAGCTGCATCTTCATCTATGTCAAACCTTCTGCAAAGGATTCAGTAGCAATCAACAAGGGTGTAATAGTGCTAACTACCTCCATCGCTCCTCTGCTGAATCCCTTCATCTACACCTTGAGGAACAAGCAAGTAAAACAAGCCTTCCAGGACTCAGTCAAAAGAATGGCCTCGTTGTCCAAGAAGTAAAGGAACAGCAAAGATTATTACTTTGGAGATGGGTTCTCCAAAGCACACACCATTAATTTCCGAAAGCATCTTTTTTTTTGACAAATCTAAAGCTCATTCACATAAAACTTCTCAAAAATGTTTCTTGAAGCTGGGTGGCTCATACCTGTAACCCTAGCTACTCAGGAAGCTGAGATCTGAGGTCCAGCCTAGGCAGGAAAGTCAGCAAGACTCTTACCTCCAATTAATCACCAGGAAACCAGAAGTACAGCTGTGGCTCAGAGTGGTAGAGTGCTAACCTTGAGCAAAAGAGCTCAAGGACAGCTTCCAAGCCCCACAGCAACAACAACAGATGTTTATTGCATGTACAACTTGGCTAAGTAAAGTCACATAGTTTCACTTCTCATGAACATTGATGTCCTGTTACTAGTTTTCCAAAGGAAAAAACTTCATATTACATCTGTCTTAAAAATGGCAAAAGCTAACAAATTTAATCAACAAAATATGGACATTAATGAAATATAAGATAGTCAAGAAACAATCATCTTCATTTTTATTATTGATCCACATTTTACAACATATACCTTGTCCATTAAATATATATATATATATATATATACATTTATTTTCATTCATGTCCAATATTTGAAATAAGACACAAACAAAAAAAACAAAAGTAACCCTTCCCTCAAGCAGTATATAGGACAAATATATAACTGAAATGTAAAATTAAATCAAATCCAGCAGGAAACAGGCATAGAGGGAGAAAGGGTGAGCAAACACAGTCATGGTATTCAATCTACACTATGTAAAAAATGAACTATAAGCCAGGCACCAGCGGCTCATGCCTATAATCTTAAGTACTCAGGAAGCTGAGATCTAAGGATCTCAGTTCAAAACTAGCCCAGGCATGAAACTCTGAGACTCTGAGACTCTTCTCTCACTTTAGCTGTGGCTAAAGTCGTAGAGCAATAGCCTTGAACAAAAGAAGTTCAGGGACGGGCTGGGAAGGTGGCTCAGTGGTAGAGTGCTTGCCTTGCATGCCTGAGGCCCTGGGTTCGATTCCTCAGCACCACATAACAAAAAAGCCGGAAGTGGCACTGTGGCTCAAGTGGTAGAACACTAGCCTTGAGCTGAAGAGCTGAGGGACAGCACCAGCACCCAGGCCCAGCGATCAGGCCCCACGACCGGCCCAAAAAACAAAACAAAACAAAACAAAAGAAGCTCAGGGACAACACCCAAGGTCAAGCCCCAGGACTGGCACACACACACACACACACACACACACACACACACACACACACATACACGCTATACAACTTATGGGCAGGGATGGGAGAGGGAAAGTGGGAGAAAGCAAAGGAAGGGGTGATACTGTCGAAGAAGCATTGTGCTCATTGTCTAACTTATGGAATTGTAACCCCTTTGTACAATTCCTTCATAATAATAAAGGTGGGAGCCAGTGGCTCAAGTCCCAGAACTGGCACAAAAAGAAAGAAAAAAATGCATGAAGGAAAACCTGATAACACCACAAAGAGAAAAAGACAAATCCACTACCACAATTAGAAATTTCAGTACACCTGTGTCAACTAGTTGAACCAATACCAGAAATGTAGTTATGTAGAAACTTTGAGCAATATCCTCTGTCAATACAAACCCACTGACTGACTTATAGACTCTCCAACCAAAGAAGAGCAAAGCTATTTCAAAATTCACAGATAACATATAGATAAATGCTACAGGTAATATATAGATAATATAATAAGTTTTGATGAATTGAAGAGGACTCAAACCATACAAAGCACATTTTCTGACCCAGGGGAAATCTTTTTTTTTTTTATTGTGAAAATACCGTACAGAGGGGTTACAAATACATGGGCAAGATAGGGGACATCTTTTTTAAATAAATTTGAAACATTCCTAAGAAACATACTTGGAAAACAATTATTAAAAATGTGTGGGAACATTATAAAGTGCAACTACAGTAGTTACAGGGAAGTAACTAGCTATACAGTCATAATAAGCATTTAAAATAATCATAGGGTATATCCATGGCCACAATCTTAGTCACACAAAGATACCAGTATAAAGAAAGGCTGGTAACTTATCTAGTCTCTTTGCCAGCCTCAGAAAAGCTAGCATTCGGTAACAAGAAGACAAAGAAAGAGGAGGTGGGAGAGAAGAAATAGAAACAGAAAGAAGAGGAGGAGCAGGAGGAAGATGAGGAGGGAGGAAATTATCATTTACAACCACAGCCCATTGATAAATATAACCTTCAAAACCTTATACAGGGACATATATGTTTCTCTCTAGCCTTTGCAAAAGAAAAAGTGTTCAACCACTGTCTGCTCACTCTTTGGTGACAGACAGGAATGGTGTGATCTGGCTAGACATGTAAGACACCTCAGGAGAGCAAAGCGGAGTGGACAGGGGAGAGCAGCTGAGGGGAAACTGGGGACTTTGGGGAGAGCAGCACCTCTGAGCATCTGCTCCATCATTTGACAACAGGATCAGGTACCATCAAGAGTCTGTATTCAGAAACAGCAGCAGCAATGATCAAGAAAGGAAACCTTATTCACCTTCACTGGGTAGTGATAGATCAGAGCAAAACAGAAAATACATCTAGGACCAATCAGGTGTGGGTGTGGCACGTGTGCCCACACACAACAATCCTGGGGCTTGAAATCAGTGCCTGGGCACTATCCTTGAGCTTCTTTTGCTCAACATTGGCACTCTACCACTTTCAAGTTTTTTCTGTTTATGTGGTACTGAGGAATCAAACCCAAGGCTTCATGCACGCTATGCAAGCATTCTGCCACTAAACCACATTCCCAGTCCCAATCAGGTTTTAAGTCTGTGATTGGGATGAACACTTCTTTGTTGCTCTTCAAATACCAAAAGTGGCTTCATTGCTCATCTGAAAAGATTTAAGTAGGGCAGGATAAGATGAAAATCCTGTCCAGACAGCAGCACCAGAGCATCAAGTCTGGAATGTGGATGTTGGAGATGCTCCTAAGTATTACAGCCATGATACAGTGTAAATCCCAGAAAAGCAGAATCTTTGAGCTGAGATAAAGTCCTGTTTGGAACCTGCACCAGCACTGCAGGGCATACTCACTGATCAGTTCCGGGTTTTCAGTTCTCTAATTTGCAAAACAAATAAGTTTTTAATTTCCAAAAAAAATATATTTTTTTATTTTCTATGATATGTACCTTAAAGATAACAATTTTATCTATAAAGTAGCAGGCAGGCTGGAGGCATGGCTCAAGTGGTAGAGCACCTGCCTAGCAACCAGCAATAAAATATTTTTAAAATAGCAAGCAGAGCACTTCATCCTGGGAGAAACCTAAAGTTTCCACAGAGGAATCACAGCAGAATTGAGATGATGCAGATCCACCCTCGAGGTCTCAGAGGACTTTGTCCCCATTGCTACAGGAATTTTTCTGTTGCTGATTAGACTGTCTCCAATTTGTTACTAATTTCTCAAACTGACTCACCAAGGACTGTTTGATGGTTAACTCAAATGTTCCCTGAGCACTGCAGGCAACATAAAAGAAGTGTAACCATGACAGAAATTGCAGGGAAGCCTGCCCCCCTGCCCAAGAAAAAAAATCCATTTTCTCTATGCCACTCTCTTCTTCCTTTGAAGTCACAGAATAACTGGGAAGTCTATACTATAAGATGTCATTTTGGATATGGAGAGGGAACAAAGAACTGTGACTAATCTTACTGTAGCAGGGGCAATACCAATCTAGACTAGAACTCACCTGAGTGTGTGTGTGTGTGTGTGTGTGTGTGTGTGTGTGTGTGTGTGTGTGTGTGTGTGTGTGTGTGTGTGTAGAGACAAAGAGAGAGATCTTACATGTATATTGGAAGAAAAATGTAAGAGTGGAAAGAGAGTACACACAAACCTTCTTGCCAGCTAATGATCCTCAAATTGTGGTTCTGTCAAGCACCTCCAATGAAGAACTCTCAAAAAGTAAGTACATCTGGGTCTGGGATATAGCTCAATGGCAACGCACTTTAGTTTAGCAAGTACAACTTTCTGGGTTCAGTCTCCAGAACCAAAAAAGAAAAGACAAAATGCAGTTTGTTTGTTGTTTGTTTGTTTTTAAAAAGCCAGGCACTGGTGGCTTATCTCTATAATCCTAACTACTCAGAAGGCTTAGATCTGAGGATTACACTTCAAAGCTAGCCTGGGGTGGCTTTAAACACCAAAACCAGAAGTGGAGCTGTGCCTCAAAATGGTAGAGTGGTAGGCTTGAGCAAAAGAGTTCAGGGACCAGTGCTCAAGCTCTGAGTTCAAGCCCCATAATCAACCAAAAAAAATGTAAGTACATATATGTGCAATTGTTGTGAATATTTTCCCATAGTCTCTAAATGTAAGCAGAGGGTCAACAGTTCTGAAATCTGAATTCAATTCACTACTATTATATTTCAGTAAGGTTTTGATGAGCACTTGTAGTAAATTATTGTTCTGAATGCACATGAAATTAGAATTCTCCTGCGAAAGTTACTTCACCCTTTATCTTAGCCATAACTATCTGTTGAGACAGTTGTTGCTTCATAGAAATTTAACAAACAATGGAAAAGAGAGCTCCGCCAGTAATATCCATTGGTGTCATGGAAATCAAAATCAGTTTTAGAAATGATCTTATTATAACTTTAGCCTATTGTCCATCAGGTATTTATGACATTCTTGCCACTTTTTTGGGAGATGCAGCATTCAAACTCTTTGAAGCTAAATTATTCAATCAGTCCAAGGGCAACCTCTATCTCCAAGGAAGTCAGAATTCAATCTGTTTCAAATAAAGAGTTTGAAATACGTTTGTGAATTTGCTAGAGAATCTCTGAAGGAAAATGACTGACTTGTAATCTGTCCCAGAATTACCAAAGTGCCTTAGAGTTAGTGGTCCTACATTGGTTAAGTCGCCAAGGGTTGTCTGTTCATGATCATTCAAATAGTACTTATAGGAGGGAGGATGTTAAGCTTATTACTTATTTAATAAAATTATTTCAAATTTTAATTGATCCAAACTACAAAAATAAGTATCTTTCTGCCTCCCAGGGAAATCTTCCCAATATAACATAAACCACTGGTATGGTTGTTGGTAAATAAAGATCAAAATGAGCCAGATAATAATGATTCACATCTGTTATCCTAGCCACTCAAGAAACTAAATCCAGAAGATCACAGTTCAAAGACAGCCTGGCTAGAAAATCCATGAGACTCCCTCTCTCCAAAATAGCCAGCAAAACTCAGGGCTAGAATTGTGGGTCAAGTGGTAGGGTGACAACCAAGCAAGCACAAAGTCCTGAATCAAAGTTCAGTACATATATATATGTACATATGAACTAATGTTATGCCCAAAGAATCTACCATAACAGGATTAATGCATTATTAAAAAGTAGTGTTTTACAGCCAGGTATAGTGGCTTATACCTATAATCCTAGCTACACAGGAGGCTGCAATCTGAAGATCATTGGTCAAGCCAGCCCAAACAGGAAAGGCCATCAGACTCGTATCCCCAATTAACCAAAAAAAGAAAAAAGAAAAAAAGCCAGAAGTGGAGCTCTGGGTCAAGTGGTACAGAGCTAGCCTTGAGCAAAATAAGCTCAAAGACAGGACCCAGGCCCTGAGTTCAAGCCCCAAGACCAGTGCGCGCGCACGCGCACACACACACACACACACACACACACACAGTGTTTCTATGTATGAAAACACAGCAATCAAGCCTATTGGATTTGTCCCATGAAGAGGGAAGAGGAATGAGGAGGAGTGACAGAGGGGATGGGTTGGTCCAAGTATGTTATTTGCATATATGCAAAAATCTCAATGAAACCCCTTGGCCCAGCGAACATTTGCGAATAAAATGAAGAAACTTGCATCAATTAATAGCCAATAAATGTACTTAGCTTTGCTTTTAGTAGTGTTTATTTAACAAGTTTTGTGAATTAAAGAGTAATGCCCCTGAAATCTAACACATTTTAGACACTTTAAATATTAACAAGCATTCAAATGCTATAATGATTAAATTCTTCAGACTTTTCTAATAATACAGAAGAATAAATATTTTGTTTGTTTATTCCAGTCCTGGGGTTTGAACTCAGAGCCTAGAGTGCTGCTCTACCACTTGAGCCACAGCACCACTTCAGGCTTTTTCTAAGTAGTTTATTGGAGATAAGTCTCACAGACTTTCCTGCTCAGGCTGGCTTCAAACCACGATCCTCAGATCTCAGCCTCCTAAGTAGCTAAGATTATGGGCATGAACTACCTGTGCCGGACTAAGAATACATATTTTGGTAAGGAGAAGGAGTGATTTTTTTAACTGCAGTGTTCCATAGGAGAGAGGAGGGCTGGAATCAGAAAGTCTAAGGCTGCTATTGAAACAGTCTGTGATGTAAGGAAGAAAGTACAAAAGGGAAAGAGGGAAAGAGAAATCAGAAATGCAGAAATGGGACTGGGGGCACATGCCCAGCAAGCATGAAGTCCTGAGATTCATCCCCAATACCAAAAAAAAAAAAAGCAAAGAAATGAACTTGATCTATCACTATACTCATCTGGCAGAGACTTGTAGCAAAGACATGGCAAAATATCATCTCTCCAGTAAACTATTGCTCCCATGAGCCAAGGAGAGGGGACATTTCTTTGTTCCAAGAATCACAAGCCTGTGAACCTAACCAATGTGCTTTGCTAACTTCTCATCCCGTGACAGCTTAGACTGACAAGTTAGAAGAAAGGGAAGAACCCAGGGCAGACAAGTGGAGAGAGGCAGGGTGGGAGAATGCAGTCTTAGTATTGAATGTTCATACATGAAAACGGAAGCGTGAATATGAAGGAATAGGTGGAGTTAGGAGTAATGGGGGAGAATGATAAAAGTGGTGACATTGCTTAAAGGTATTGTGATTACACACTGATATGTTGAATTCAAGTCCTTTTGAACAACTATTAAAGATAATATTTTTTTTAAAAAAATTGCCCAGGGAACCTGAATAGGAAAAGATGAACTGCTATGATTAGCTGCCAGTATAACTAAGGGCAGTTCTCAAGAAACACACATGTAAGTTTATATTCCCACTATAATCTGTGTTACTATGTCACTGGAATGCACAGAAAAGAAATATTATCTGCCACTTGTGGTGGCCCAAAAGCTCTTTCCAGGAGCAACTTGTTCACAGTGGTATCTCCACCCTTGATACTATGCTCTTCAAATAATAAGTGCTCATTAAACAACTATTGACATGAGTAGATGTTGGTTATTTACTTAACAGTGAAAACAAACTTTGACTTTCAAATGCCAGATATATACTTTGAGTAAAAACAGAAGTTATCTTTAAAAAATCTAAGCAATTATTCTTATACAGCTTTTCTATAAAACTCTTGAGCCATACTTAAAATTGCTCATTTAACAATTAACTTCACCTAAGCTTACTGGTATCCTTGTGAGAGTAAATTCAGCATATTTCTCTTACAAGATGGATATCTGAGAGCAATTACTTGAGAAATAAATTGTATGTTTTGTCATGAAGTCTTGGTCAGTCATGAGGCTTGAGCTCAGAGCCTGGGCAGTGTCCCTGAGCTCTTTTACTCAAGACTAGTGCTCTACTACTTTGAGCCACAGTGCCATATCCAGTGTTAATCAGAGATAAGAGTCTCATAAGGACTTTTCTACCTGGGCTGACTTGGAACCGCTATCCTCAGATCTCAGCCACCTGAAAAGCTAAGATTACAGGCATGAGCCACCAGCACCCAGCTTACATGAGATACTTTTTAAACATCTCCTAGTAGGACATTGATTGCAAAGCTATGTTAACAAACTAATCAAGTAAAAGATTAAATGTGTGTAAGCTGGCCAATTGGGATATCTTCATTCTGATTACATTACCAGATTTTTATGGCTCTCTCTATCTCTCTGTCTCTCTGTGTGTGTCCCTCTGTCTCTCTCTGTCTCTCTCTGCCCCTCTCTCTCTCTCTCTCTTTCTCTCTCTCTCTCTCTCTCTCTCGCTCTCTCTCTCTCTCTCTAGGTTCAATCACTTGTCACTTGGCACAAGGTAGTGATGAGAAATCATACAGCAATAACAACATTCATCCTGCTGGGATTAACAGATGACCCCAAACTACAACTTGTACTTTGCTTATTTTTGTTTCTTACCTACATGTTAAGTGTGACTGGAAACCTCATCATTATCACCCTCACGCTTGTGGATTCCCGTCTTAAAACTCCCATGTATTTTTTCCTCCGGAATTTCTCTTTCTTAGAAATCTCATTCACCACAGCCTGTATTCCCAGATTCCTGTATAGTATGACAACAGGAGATAATATTATTACTTATAATGCTTGTGCCACCCAATTGTTTTTTATTGTCCTCTTTGCAGCAACAGAATTCTTTCTCCTGGCTGCCATGTCTTATGACCGTTATGTGGCCATTTGCAAACCTTTGCATTATACAACCATCATGAACAACCATGTTTGCACTATACTCGTTCTCTGCTGCTGGGGTGCTGGCTTGCTGATCATTCTGCCACCTCTTGGTGTAGGCCTCCAGCTGGAATTCTGTGACTCAAATGTGATTGATCATTTTGGCTGCGATACCTCTCCTATTCTGCAGATAACCTGCTCAGACACAGTGTTCATTGAGAAGATTATCTTGAGTTTTGCCATATTGACACTCATTGTTACTCTAGTATGTGTGGTCCTGTCCTACATATATATTGTCAAGACGATCCTAAAGCTCCCTTCTGCTCAACAAAGGAAAAAGGCCTTTTCTACCTGCTCTTCCCACATGATCGTGGTTTCCATCACTTATGGCAGCTGTATCTTTATCTACATCAAACCCTCAGCAAAGGAGGGTGTGGCCATTAATAAGGTAGTGTCTGTACTCACAACCTCTGTTGCCCCTTTGCTCAACCCTTTCATTTACACACTTCGAAACAAACAAGTGAAAGAAGCCTTCAAAGACACAGTAAAACGGATTGTGTTTCTCACAAAGAAGTAAGAACCTGTTGCTGCATCAAACGGAATTGAACTATGAGCAACCGTGAGCAATAGTCATGAACTTCACATATATAAGATCTCTTCCTATTGAACAGTTTCATCAATATACTATTACCCCAGGGGTGGTTTTCTTTTTTTTTGTTCTTATCATCTAAAACAAGACCAGTCAACTTATTTCACTTTCTTTATAAACTTAACTTAGAATGATTTTTTTTCAATTATAGTATGCACCACAGATTAGATTTCCCAAATCCCTAATGTTAAAAAGAGAACATACAAGTAAACAAACGTACTTCTTGCCATATGTACAGTCAGACTCTAAATACTCAGGGACTGTCCCTCACTTTGGGAGAAGACTTTCATATTGAGCCCAAATTGTTGAAGAGTAATTAAAGATTCTTCACTGAAACTTGAAAAACAATGTAAAGCAAAATGCAGCACTCCAGAGCTCTTTCTTGTTTTGTTTTGTGTTTGTTTTCACTTTAAATTTTTTATTTTATTTTATTTAAGTAGTTGTACAAAGAGGTTTCAATTCAACATATCAATTTATGAGTAAAATGCATCTTGGTCAACGTCATCCCTCATCATCTTTCCTATCCTTCCCAGCCTCCCACACCCTCAACCTTCCTAGCTCCAGTTTCTTGTTTGTTTGTTTGTTTGTTTGTTGGATCCGGTTGTGGGGCCTGAACTCTGGGCCTGGGCACTGTCCCTCAGCTCTTCACAAAGGCTAGCACTCTACCACTTGAGCCACAGCGCCACTTCCGGCTTTTTTCTTTTTGTTTATGTGGTACTGAGGAATCGAATCCAGGGCCTCATGCATGAAGGCAAGCGCTCTACCACTGAGCCACCTTCCCAGCCCCTCCAGTTTTATATATAGTTTTAAAATGTACATTTTTTTCAGAAATATGTAAAAGGTGCTAATGGTGAAATTTCAAAATCCATAAGAATGATCACTCTTCCTTTTAAACTAATATCCAAAAAGCATTTCCACTGGACTTTCCAGAAATTATCTGGGATTATTACCTGAGATTATTGTATCTTGAAATAGGATATGACTACAATAAAGAAAGAACAAGGCTCCCAGCATTCAATGTCTTCTACCATCACTGCCTGTAATCATAGCTACTCAGGAGGCTGAAATCTGAGGATTGTGGTTCCAAGTCAGCCTGGACCGGAACATCTGTGAGACTCTTATCTCTAATAACCACCAAAAGCTGGAAGAAGAGGTATGGTTCAAATGGCAGAGTGCTAGCTTTGAGCAAAAAAGCTAAAGGACTGTGCCTACGCCCTGAGTTCAAGCCCCACTACCAGCACCAAAGAACAGTATATATATATATATATATATATATATATATATATATATGCACACATATATGTGTGTGTGCATATATATTGCCTTTTATGTTCAAGTCATCATTATCAGCTTCATCATGATAATGGAAGATATTATTAATAAAAGGAAATGGGCGCACATAAGGTATGTGTGGCTCAAACTCTGTATTATCTTCCCAATTTCTCTGTAATCTAAAGCTATTCTTTAAAAGAAATTTCAAGGGTCTATACAAAATAAATACCATCCTCCAGTTAAATAATAATGACTTTCTTTATGCTGATAAAGACTCCTCACTCTCTAAATGATAGACTTGAAAGAAAATTTAGAGATCCCTTCTGCTGACCAGCCAATCCCAAAATGACATTTGGCCCAGTACTCCTACTCAGATGCTTTCCTCCTTATACTGCTGATGACTTGTGTTTGTTGCTCCCATTGCAATTGCTCTCCAGTCTCTCTGGAGTGCCTTCTTCTAAATATCTATTTTGCTTTTGTTCTTGGAGATGGCAACAAAGAATCTTTATTAGTCCCCAATATCAAGATACCCTCCTCAGGAAACACATTGTTTATTAGCACAATTGATCCCAAAATGGCCATTCTTTAGACAGAAAAGCTACTTAGAATATTTTTTTGTGCTTTCTCTTTTTTTTTTATTGTGAAAATACTGTACAGAGGGGTTACAATTACATGGGCAAGATAATGAGTACTCCTCCTTTGTTTCCCCTTCCCATCCCTTCCCATCCTCCCCCTACCCCTCCACCTAATTCTCCCCGCTCCCCCTCCCCCCCCCCCACCAAAGTTGTAAAGTTCGTTTGGACATGACAACTTGTACTTCTCATTGTTGCAATGGGTCCACCTGTATCCCTATTTAAACGATTTGTTTTTCCCCTTCCCCTCCACAAATTATACCGACATCAAATACAGTGAAAGCAGGGGTTATACTATGGGGGAGGGGCATACAAAGCAACAAAGAAATCATCTTATAAATGTGCTAGAAACAATCGCATGAAAGAAAAAAAAACATTTGAATACATATCTTAGGGTTCATTTCCCTAACATCACCTTATCTGACCTTTTCTGCTTGACTCAGACATATACTAGATATTGCAAATAAGGGAAACTATGGGACCTATGTTTCTTTGGGCCTGGCTTGCTTCACTTAATATAATTTTTTCCAAGTCTTTCCATTTCCTAACAAATGGGGCAATGTCATTCTTTCTGATGGAGGCATAGAATTCCATAGTGTATATATACCACATTTTCTTGATCCATTCATCTACTGAGGAGCATCTGGGTTCTGGGAAGATGGAGGAGGAGAAGCTGGAGGTTAAACAAGCTCTCGCATAGAAAGCAGTTTTAGTGATCCAGTGACCAGTCCTAAGCCAGAGAATCACACCAAGTGTGCCATCACAGAACAGAGAGTTAGGCCAGAGCTACTTTGAATATTTTAAAGCCTCCCCAACTGAGCTGGGAAGGTGACTCAGTGGTAGAGCGCTTGCCTTGCAAGCATGAGGCCCTGGATTCGATTCCTCAGCACTGGGTCTTCAGTCCTATTCCATTGGTCCTCAAGTCTGTTCTTGTGCCAGTACCAAGCTGTTTTGATTACTATGGCTTTGTAGTAGAGTTTGAAATTTGGAATTGATATTCCTCCAGCACTGTTCTTTCTACTAAGGATTGTTTTTTGCTATTCGGGGTCTTTTTTAGGTTGCTTCTTCTATTTCATTGAAGAATGAGATTGGGATATCGCATTGAATTCGTAGATTGCCTTTGGCAGTATTGCCATCTTCATGAAGTTAATCCAATCCAGGAGCATGGGAAGTTTTCCACTTGCTTAGTTCTGCTTTAATTTCCTTTTCCAGGTTTTTAAAGTTTTTGTCATAGAGGTCCTTCACTTCTTTTATTAACTCACTCTCTCTCTCTCTCTCTCTCTCTATATATATATATATATACACATACATATACATATATATATATATATATATATATATTTCGATACGAAGGGAGGAGTGGGGTTTCGACACATGGGGAAGAATGATAGAAGAAATGACATTGACCAAGACATACTGTGCTCATAAACTGAAATGTTGAATTGAAACCCCCTTTTTGTCCCGGGCCTGAGCCTTGAACTCTGGGCCTGGGTGCTATCCTTAAGCTCCTTTTGCTCATGGCTAACCCTCTACTATTGAGCCACAACACTACTTTCCAGTTTTTTCTGTGTTAGTTGGAAATAAGAGACTGGTGGACTTTCCTGTGTGGGCTGGCTTTGAATCGTGATCCTCAGATCTCAGCCTCCTGATTAGCTAGGATTACAAGTGTGAGCCATCAGCGCCCGGTAAGGATAATTTTTTTTCTTTTTTTTTTTTATTTTATTTTATTTTTCACCTCCCTTCCCAGCCTCCCCCCTCCCCCCCACCCAATCATACTCCCCCTCCCTCCCCCACACCGACATTGTAAAGCTGGTTTTGACATGACATTTTGTACTTCTCATTGTTGCAACAGGTCCACCTGAATCCTTAAACGACTTGTTTGTCCCCATCTCCTCCACATGTTATACTGACATCAAATATAGTGAAAGCGGGGGTTACACTGTGGGGGAGGGACATCCGGTAAGGATAATTTTTAAAGTAAATAAATAAGGATTTGTTCTTTTGCTAATTTGTTACTAGAGAGATCTGAGAGTATATTAAAAAATTAATTGGAAAAAAATTAATTGGTAGGGGAAAAACAAAGGAGGAGGCAACAATGCTGGGTAAGAAATGTACTCATGGGCTGGGAAGGTGGCTCAGTGGTAGAGTGCTTGTCTTGCATGCCCGAGGCCCTGGGTTCGATTCCTCAGCACCACATAAGCAAAAAGAAAAAAGCCGGAAGTGGCGCTGTGGCTCAAGTGGTAGAGTGCTAGCCTTGAGCTGAAGAGCTGAGGGACAGCGCCCAGGCCCAGAGTTCAGGCCCCACGACCGGACCCAAAAAAAAAAAAAGGAAATAAACTCATTACCTTGCTCATGTAACTGTAACCCCTTTGTACAGTATTTTCACAATAAAAAACTTAATTAAAAAAATTAATTGAAAGAGGAAGAGTGAGTGCTCACTTTTCTAAGCACTAATGATAATGAGTCACACAAATGGGCGAAACACACTTCGGGTTATGGAGAGCTCAAAAACCGAAGCAAAAGCTATTTCTCCTGTGGTAGAAGATGTGTGACTTAATGCAAAGGCAACATGTCTGGGAATCCCTAGTGAGGCATCTTTGAAGTCCCTTGAAGAATCCCTCTGCAGTGAAAAGAAAAGGGGCAAAGAAGCCACCAGGTGCTTTCTCTTCTGGGTGTTTTGCACCTTTCCTCTTTATGATTCTGTTGTTTCATCTCCCCATTCCCACCAGCACCATACCCACTGATAGCTGTTGAATTCTTCTCCTCACAAAGTCTATTACACTAGAGGTTAATTAGCACTTTTCGTATCTAGAATCCCAAAGGGTATTGTAGTTTGGGTTTTTCTTTAATCAAATGATCACTAAATATCTGTTGAGAACCAAATAGATATAAGTTATACCATTCTTATTAATAGAGAATTTACAGGGCAACCCCGCTTCCTGTAGAGAGGTCTAGATACTGCTACTACTCCAACTAAAATGTTTGTCATCGCTTTGGTCTTAAACTCTTTCGACACTAATGTGCGCTTTTACTGGCATTAGAGCGACAAAAAATTTTCAGAGTGAGAAAGAACATACCCTTTGGTGTTCTTATAAGACTTGCTGGAGAGAAAGGACATTTGAGGAAGACTTGGGTTTTATGGGCAATGGGAACCTAGGAGATCTCTAATCACACACTTGGCAGTGATGGCAAGCACCAGTTACATGGAAAGTGTAGTGATAACATCAGAATTAACAAACTCTTTGGCAAGAGTCCCCTAAAGATCTTTGTGGTTAAGTTGCCCATGGGAGCCATAAACAGCCATCAGAATTGTGAGTATGATTTACTTACTTTCATCATGTTAGCTGTTGACCATATAGAACTCAAGTCCTTGAAAGTCACAGGGCAAAAGGCTTTGACTTACGAGTTTCAAAACCTAAAATACAATTAGCAGTGTTACTTTCATTTTTCTGATCATAGGACTTGAACTCAGGAACTGGGCACTGTTCCCAAGCTCTTTGGCTCAAAGCTAGCACTCTACCACTCTGAGCCACAGTGACACTTCTGGTGTATTCTAGTGGTTAATTGGAGATAGGAATCTCACAGGCTTTCCTACCAAGGCTTGCTTAGCAATCCTCAGATCCCAGCCTCCTAAGTAGCTAAGATTATCAGTGGCATAAGCCACTGATGCCTGGCATTGTGTTTCTTGACAAGAAACACTATAAAAACTCAAAGTCTGGTGCAGATGGATCACACTTGAATTCTTAGCAGGCAACTGAGATATAAAGATCATTGCTAAAAGCCAACCTGAATAGGAAAGCCTATGAGACTCTTATCTCCAATTAACTATCAAAAAATCTGGAAGTGGAGCTGTAGCTCAAGTAATAGAACACTAGCATTGAGAAGAAAAGTTAAGGGGCAGTACCTAGGCCCTGAATTCAAGCCCCAGTAACAACCAAAGGCGGGAAAAAAAATTAAAGGATGGCACTCTATTTTCTGAAAAGTGAAATTTGGATTTTAATAAGACTTTAGAAAAAAAAGTGTTTGGGAAAGACATTTTAAGAATAAGGCATTCCTTGTTAGGGAAAGATCTTGGAGAAATTTCTTATTCCCAATCCTAAATGTCTACCAAATGTTTAAATTTGAAGGTCTACAAGTGAGGATGATTCCCGTTCTTTCTCTCTCCCTCTCTCTCCTTCTCTCTCTCCCTCTTCCACCAGCACCCCTCCCCCACCCTCCCACCCTACATCTGTCATAGGGCTTGAGTTCAGGACCTGGGCGCTGTCCCCTGAGCTCTTTTGCTCAAGGATAACACTCTACCACTTTGAACCATACAAGAGTCTTATATATCTTATATATAAGATATAAGAGTCTCACAGACTTTCCTGTCCAGGCTGGCTTTGAATTGTGATTCCCAGATCTCAGCCTCCTGAGTCGCTAGGATTAGAGGTGTGAGCCACCAGAGCCTGGCTTGATTCCCTCTCCCTCTTTTTTTTAAACATTTTTGAATGACTTATGAAACATTTATTGAGCAGTCACTCTACACCAGGCCTTTAACTTTTCTGATACCAGATACAAGCAATAAGCATTTAACTATCTGATCTTTGCTTTGACAGACATATTTATAGGAAATACTAATTCCTATTAACAAAATTCTATTCATTACACATGAAAGAAACATACATCTCAGTATATTCACTCATTTATCTAACCAAAATTTCAGTTATTATTGTCTCAAAAATACAATTCATTTAATTATTATTTCTGTTCTGAGGACACTACTTAGTGCTCTATACTGATTAATCCTGGCTCTATCAGGAATTGCATAAACCGGAGTTCCCAACTTTAAATCTAATTACCTAGAGAGATTTTTTTAATACAGATTTTCATATTTTCATGGGTTATTCCAAACTACTTTATCCAATAGTTCTGCACAAAGGACCTGAAATTTCTATTTAATAAATTGTAAAAGCTACAAATAGGGACAAATGAGTTGATTATCTAGTAAAACAACCTTTCCTTGAATTATATTTCTTTTTTAATATATATTTTTATTGTAAAGATACTGTACAGAGGGGTTACAGTTACATGAGTAAGTTAATGAGTACATTTCCTAATGAGCATTGTTACCCCTCCTTTGTTTTTCTCCAACCATCCTTCCCATCCCCCCTTCCCAACTCCTCCCTCTCCCCGCCCCCCCATGCCTGAAGTTGTAAAGTTCGTTTTCAACATAGTGTTTTGTACATCTCATTGTTTCAATGGGTCAACCTGTATCCCTTTATTCCCTCTCTTTAATGAACAGTATCACAAGGCGTATTTGAAAACATTCTGTTAGGAAAATAACACAATAAATCAATGAGCTTTCATATGGTGTCCTACACAAGTTGCCCTAATACGTTTCAAATGAGATTGAAACTGGAATTTTAGACCCTAAATTCAAATACCTGGGATTCTATAAGTCTACCTATTTGCTCACATATGCCAAATAGACATGGTGAAAAGCAAGGGAAGGAGATTTATTACATGGCACAAGCACCATGGGAAGATAGCATTCTAGCCCTTATTCAGTCATCTTCAGGATACAGAGATGTGTTATAGGGTTAAGAGAGAAAAAAATTAAGGGTCAGGGGCAAAAGGTATGCAGAGTTAAAGAGTGCTATTCAGAGACTGTTTAGAGGTAGTCAGATACTTGTGACAGCCCAGTATCTCAGGATTGGTCAAGTGAGAACTTGTTACAATAAGAATCCTTAATGCTTGGCAGACTGGACTTGTTTCCTGACAGTTCCTTCCTGGCTTCCTGCTGCAATGTGCCTACAGGAAAGAATGGCTTGGGGCAAAAGACACAGTTAGAAAATAAAGGCAAAAATGCCAAGCTTTTATCTTACTTTTAATTAATCCATGAACTCAAGTAAAGACTCAGCACCACTCAGCCAAAACAGCTTTCCAGTACCTGTTACAAGAGTAGGACACCAATGAATGTTGATGTTTACAAACAGAATGATACAGATGAACTGGGCTTAGACCTGGCTGAGGACCTGAGCAGGCATTCTATGGAGGCCCGGGAAGCCTGAATCAGGAAGGGTAACAGACATCATTCTCCATTTGGTCCAGAGTGATCATTTCCTGAGAGATGTTACCATACCTCAGAAAGAAATTGTAATGCTCCAACCACTTATTACACACTCAAGTCAGATTTCTAGAAGTTCCTAGCACCACCGTTTCTTGGAGAGGTTTGTGTTTGAAAGTCAATGCAACACCGGGCAGAAAGCAGAATAATTTTAATTTCACAACCCGAACTCCAGGTCCCACATCAAACCAAGATGATGAGCACTTCCATAGCTATTATATTAATCAGATCACAAGCCACATGTGGTTTAGAAGTTCTTTCTATTCAGTCTCACAGATCATGTAAAATAGCTTTGTTTCTGTGGGGTTGTCAATCAAAGAATGCCTTAAACATAGAACTTAGTGCTATGAATATAGTAATTGGAATCATTAACAAGCTGGGTACCAGTGGCTCACACCTGTAATCCTAGCCACTCAAGAGGCTGAGATCTGAAAATCATGATTCAAAGCCAACCTAGGCAGACAAACCTGGGAAACTCATCTCCAAATAACCAGCAGAAAGTCAAAAGTGAGTCAAGTAGTAGAGTTCCATTTGTGAATGGGGAAAAAAAAAAAGATAAAAGACTTCAAGGCCCTGAGTTCAAGTCCCAGTACCGCCCTTCACACACAAAAAAAATCATAATAAAGTCATCTGACTTTAGTGTAAGGCTGAGTTTGTCTATAGAATTATTGGTTAACTATAACTCCAATAACACTCATTATTAACAAGAAACAAATAAAAATTTGCCATCACCAACAGTCTTACCTCACCCAGTATTAACTCTGCCGACAATTCCAATCTCCAAACAAATTTCTCTTATCTTTACATTGCAGAACAGGCCACAGTCAGGAATCAGTGATGAACAATTACACAGCAATAACTACATTCATCCTAATGGGCCTAACAGATGATTCAACTCTACAGATTCTGCTCTTTATCTTTTTGTTTCTAACCTATTTGTTGAGTGTTGTGGGCAATCTGGTCATCATCACTCTCACACTGGTGGATTCTCACCTAAAAACACCCATGTACTTTTTCCTACGGAATTTCTCCATCTTGGAAGTCACATTCACAACTGTCTGCATCCCCAGATTCCTCTACACAATGGCATCTGGTGACAATACTATTACCTACAATGCATGTGCCACTCAAATGTTCTTTGCTATCGTCCTGGGTGTAACTGAGTTCTTCCTGCTGACTGCCATGTCCTATGACCGCTATGTGGCCATCTGCAAACCCCTGCATTACACAACCATCATGAACAATAGGGTTTGCATCAGATTGCTTGTGAGTTCTTACATCATAGCCCTCATCATCGTCATCCCACCATTTGGCATGGGTCTTGAATTTGAGTTCTGCAAGTCCAATGTCATCGATCACTTTGGCTGCGATGCTGCTCCTCTCCTGAAGATCACCTGCTCTGACACAAAGCTTATAGAGCGGTATGTCTTAACCTTGGCAGTGCTGACACTGCTGTTTACATTAGCATGTGTGACTCTGTCCTACACCTACATCATCAAGACCATTCTCAGATTCCCTTCTGCCCATCAAAGGAAAAAGGCTTTTTCTACTTGTTCTTCCCATATAATTGTGGTTTCTATCACTTATGGAAGCTGCATCTTCATCTATGTGAAACCATCTGCCAAAGAAGGGGTAGCTGTTAATAAGGTGGTGTCGGTGCTCACAACTTCTGTCGCGCCAGTTATGAATCCATTCATTTACACCCTGAGGAACAAGCAAGTGGTTCAAGCTTTCAAAGGCATGATCAAACGAACTGCCTCAATCACCCAGAACTGAAGAGCAGCTGTGGAAAATGACAAAATGTGAACTAGATGCTGGTGGCTCATGCCGGTCATCCTAGTTGCTCAGGAAGCTGAGATCTGAGAACCACAGGTTGAAGCCAAACCCTGGCAAGAAAGTCGGTGAGACTCTTATTTCCAAGTAACCACCCAAAAGCTGGAAGTAGAGCTGTGACTCAAATGGTAGAGAGCCAGCCTTGAGCAAAAAAGCTAGGGGACAATGCCCAGGACCCAGGATCCAGAACCAGCACACACACACACACACACACACACACACACACACACAAATGTGAAAGAATGCCTCATTTCTACTTTGGTTTTTTTTCTTACTTCTACTTTAGACATTGTTTTTAAATCACAGCACAATTCTGTGACCTCTAGAACCCACTCTTGATCCAGGTATCTAGCCCCAGAACTAGTCTTAACAATAATCATCCACACATCTAGCATTCCTGTTATTGTGCACAGAATCAAGAGATTCTGATATCATCAGTTTATGATGATGCATATTGGCACTCATCTGTTCTTGCACTGACTGGCATATCCCTCTGAGTCTCACATCCTCCATGGAGACCAGGAATGATGGGCTCTGTCTGCCAGAGCGACCCTGGGAGCACCTTTTTTGATAAAACTCATTTATTTCTCCTACTTGTCACAGAGGTATAACTACCAACTGAAATTTGCCTCCATGTCCACTTGTTGTATTGCTTCACTTTATATACATATATACATATAGAAGTTGTATAGCTTCATTTTATGAAAGCTGAATCTCACCAGTAGCTCATAATGTTAGCTATTCAGGAGACAGAGCTAGGGATCATGGTTCAAAGCCAGTCCAGGCAGACCAATCTGAAAAACTTCTATCTCTAATCAATCAGCAAAAGAAGCCAGAAACGGAGATGTGATTCATGTGGTAGAGCCTTAGCCTTGAATGAATTAGCTAAGCAAGGCAGGGCACTGGTGGCTCATGCCTGTACTTGTAGCTACTTAGGAGCTAAGATCTGAAGATTGTGGTTCAAAGCCAGCCTGGGCAGGAAAGTCTGTGAAACTCTTACCTCCAATTAACCTGTAAGTGGCTCTGTGGCTAAAAAGTGGTAGAACACTAGCCTTGAACAAAAAGAGTTCAGGACAGTACTTAGGCCCTGAGTTTAAGCCCCATGGCCAACAGAAGAAAAGAAAGAAGGAAGAAAGGAAGGGAAGGAGGGAGGGTGGGAAGGAAGGCAGGAATAGCTAAGCAAGAGTGTTATAAAGCCCTGCTTTAGTCCCAGTTACTAACACATACCCCAAAAAAAGCTCTGGCCAGGCACTGGTGGCTCATGTCTGTAATCCTAGCTACTCAGGAGGCTGAGATTTGAGGATCACAGTTCAAAGCCAGCCCTAGCAGGAAAGTCTGTGAAACTATTATCTCCAATAACCCACTCAGAAAACTGGAAGTGGCACTGTGGCTCCAGTGATAGAGCGCTAGCCTTGAGCTGAGGGACAGTGTCCAGGCCCAGAGTTCAAGCCCCATGACCAACAACAACAAAAAAAAAGACCTCTGTCTCTGTATAAATAGGATTTCATATCACTAGTATCTGTTTGTCAGCATGTATTACTGCATTTTCTGTTTGTCAGCATGTATAAGTGCATTTGTGGTCTCTTTGGAATGTTAGCTTACCAGGCTTACAAAGATTAATGGGATGGACACAATATAAATGACAGCTAATACATTCTTTTAGCTAAATTATTCACTAAAAGGGTTTGCTAATTATTTTTCTAAATATTTTCAAACATTTTTGTAAGTATAAAAACATCCAATCTCAATCATAAAGTCTTATAACATTAACTAATGAATAAAGAATCCAAAAAATATATTTTGGGGGGGGGGGGGGGTCTGGTCGTGGGGACTGAACTCTGGGCCTGGGCACTGCCCCTCAGCTCTTCAGCTCAAGGCTAACACTCTACCGCTTGAGCCACAGCACCACTTCCGGCTTTTTTCTTTTTGCTTATGTGGTGCTGAGGAATCAAACCCAGGGCCTCAGGCAGGCAAGGCAAGCGCTCTACCACTGAGCCACCTTCCCAGCTCCAAACTTTTTTTGACTAATGTGAGATGAAATGTCAATGTTTGTTTGTTTTCTTGCTTGCTTGTTTTTGGTTTTGCTGTACTGGGGATTGAACCCAGGGCTTCATGCTTGCCATGCAAGCACTCTATTACTTACCTATGTTTCCAAAACCCTTCCGTTTTTATTTTGTTTTTGAGATAGAATCTTATTAACTCTGCACAGGTTGGCTTCAAACTTGAAATCCATCTGCCTTAATATCCTAAGTAGCTGGGCTTATAGGCACACATCACTAGACTCGGCTCAATGTAGTTTTAATTTGCATTCCCTGGATAGTTAAAGATGTTGCACTTTTTTTCATGTTCTCATTGGCAATTTATAATTCTTCATTTGAAAAGTGTCTGTTTGGTTTGTTTGCCCATTTATTGAATGTTGTATCTGCTCTTTTGAGTTTAATTTTTTTCTCTTCTTTGTATATTCTAAAGCTAGGAGTGGTGGTAGACATCTATAAACCCAGCACTCAGGAGGCAAAGACAAAGGGGATCTTCCAATTGAGGCCACCCTGAGCTATATAGTGAGAATTCTAGGCCAGATAAAGTCGCTCACACCTGTAATCTCAGCTACCCAGGAGGTAGAGATTGGCAAAATTACAGTTTGAAACCATCTTGGGCCAAAACAAAATTAATTAGACTCCCATCTCCACCAATAAGAGGACATGGTACCACAGGCCTGTCATCCCAGCCACTTGATAAACACAACTGGATCACAGTCTAGGTCCTGCCAGGCTTAAACACAGGTATAAATAAAGCAAAAAGGGCTGGGAACATGGATCAAGTGGTATAGTACCTATGTCAAGCTGGAGGCTCTGATTTTAACCCCCAGTATCACTAAAAAAAAATCATAAAGTCTGAGTCTTAGTTTCCTGCCAGATGACTAGCTGGCAAAGATATTCTCCCAATCTGTTGGCTGTCTCTTCACTCTGTGATGCAATCCCATTTGCAACTTCTTGCCATTTGGATCTTAGCTATCACTAGGTATAGTTTCAAAGTTTATGTCTCAAGCTAGGCACCAGTGGCTCACACTTGTAATCCTAGCTACTCAGGAGGCTGAAATCTGAGGATCACAGTTCAAAACCAGCCTGGGCAGGAAAAGCCATGAGATTCTTTTGTTGCTGTTGTTGTTTTGTTTTGTATATTTTATTGTGAAAATACCATATAGAGGGGTTACAATTACATGGGCAAGATAATGAGTACATTTCTTATCAAGCATTGTAGCCTCCTCCTTTGTTTCCCCTTCCCATCCCTTCCCATCCCCTTCCCATCCCTTCCCATCTCCCACCTACTCCACCCCACCTCAGCCTCCCCGCCAAAGTTGTAAAGTTCGTTTTTCGGCATAACGACTTGTGCATCTCATTGTTGCAATGGGTCCACCTGTATCCCTATTTAAACAATTTGTTTTTTCCCTTTCCCTCCACAAATTATACCAACATCAAATAGTGAAAGAAGGGGTTAAGTTGATGTTAGGGAAATGAACCCCAAAATAAGTATTCAAATGTTTTTTCTTTCATGCAATTGTTTCTAGCATATTTATAAGATGATTTCTTTGTTGCTTTGTATGTCCCTCCCCCATGGTATAATCTCTGCTTTCACTGTAGTTGATGTTGACCATGAGATTTTTTTTTTTTTTTAATTGTGAAAGTACTGTACAGAGTGGTTACAATTACATGGGCAAGGTAATGAGTACATTTCTTATCAAGCATTGTAGCCTCCTCCTTTGTTTCTCCTTCCCATCCCATCCTCCTCCCACCCCACCCCCACTGAACCCTCCTTCCCCCACCACCACCACCAAAGTTGTAAAGTTCGTTTTCGACATAACGACTTGTACCTCTCGTTGGACCATGAGACTCTTATCTCCAATAAACCACTCAGAAACCCGAAAGTGGCGCAGTGGCTCAAGTGGTAGAGCACTACCTTGAGCTGAAGAGCTGAGGGACAGCGCCCAGGCCCAGAGTTCAAGTCCCACGACTGACAAAAACAAAACAAAACAAAAAAAAACAAAGTTCATGTCTCACACTAAGATTTTTAACCTATTTGGAACTGATTTTTGTACAAGGTGAGAGATAAGAATTCTGCTTTCTGCTTTGCACTTGTGAATATCCAGTTTTCCCCTGCACAACTTATTAGAGGCTATCTTTTCAGCCCTTCAGCTATATCACATGGATTTCTTTCTAAGCCTGCTATTCCATGGTGTTCCTGTCAGGCTTTGTCACAATGGTTCTGAAGTATAACTGTTCTTGCAGATTGCTTTGGTTAGTTGGGGTATTTTTTTGTTTCTATATCACTTTTTGGATAGTTTTTCTATTTTTGTAATTTTGGGATGAAAGAGAGGATTTTGATGGACATTATCTGTAGATCATTTTGGTAATATAACCACTTTAACAATGTTAATTCTGCCCATGAACAAGGGTGGGCTTTCAAAACATATTCAATTTCTTTCTGAAAAAAAAAAAAAGCTACTGATTTGACTCCTGGGGAAAGATGACAGCTTAGAAATTTCTTCTGTGATTCTGTGAATGAAGAGAGTTAAAATAACAAGAGAGACTGTATAGAAAAGTAGAAGGGCATACTGATTGAATAAAGAGGTGACATCACAACTAAAAGGCACCATTGGTAGGAAGGTAAATTATTCCACTGCAATAGTATTCAGTATGGAGATTCCTCAACAAAAAAAGAAAAAGCAAAATCATATGATCCTGCTGTACCACTTCTGGGTATATACCCAAAGAAATCAAAGGAAGTCAGCCTATGATAGCGATACCTGTACACTCAAATTCAATGTAACACCATGTGAATGGTGTAACCAAGATAGGGGGTCTGTCTGGGTGTCCACTGACAGATAAATAGATAAAGAAAACGTGGTTTACATACAAGATGACCCATGATGGAACTAACCAAAAAAAAGAATGTTTTCACTGGCAGGAAAATGGATGGTATCAGAGATCCTCGTGTTTTTAAGTGAAATAAACTAGACTCAGAAAGACAATGATCACATGTTTTCTCTCACGTGCAGCAGCTGCGTTTTGAAGTAGAAGAAGGTAAGTATTGGGTTAAAGTAGTAAGTGCCAATGAAAGTGAGATGCCACCCACTGTCTCCAGTACGGACCATCCTCAGACTAACTGGGAATGCCCACAATTTCTTTATGAAGTGACAGGGCATTAGATTTTGTAGGAAGCCATGGTCCAACCAGACTACAAAAGGCTTATGACAAATTCTTGTATATCCTATGCATACCTCCTTTCCTCATAGAAGAACAGCAAAATATATACTATCATACATGTATCACTGGCAAAAAGAAAAAAAAGGTAAAACGTGGTGAAGATCCTGCCTGTGAAGATTGTTCACTGGCACCCATGAGGAAGCAAGTGAAAGTCCATTACTTCTTCACAGATGAAGGCAGTTTTTTCTGGAATGCTGTTGAAACAATGCATTGACTAGAACACGTTAGTCAAACTGCAGCACAAAACAGCCAACTGTTTTCCAAGTATCAGTAGTTTAGGGCTGAATATCATAATGAAGCATACCATGGCGTTAAGGTGATGGTAGTCCACTATAAAGTACCATTCATTTAGATCAAGATTAAGCACTGGCTAACTGGTTTCTATGAGGAGGGACAATAGAAACCATGACTAGGCTAGGCAAACCCATTCCCTGGGTCTCAACTCCTCCACAAATGCCATGCTGTGGCATAATGGAACCCTAATCTTATGGTCTCTCTGGAGTGTCTCTTCCTTACCATGTGCTAACAAATTGGTTCCCAAAGTTGTCAGCAATTGAGATTTATTAGCTTCAATGACACATTTTGAACTTGGGTCCATAGGGTATCTTTGACATCATCAGAAAATTGGTCCCAATGTGTCTTCTCTAAAGAGAGTAGATAAAACTTACTGACACTCTAGCTATCTGCAGCCCACAGGCTGACTTCTAAGGATGCATACATAATCTCCTCAGAATTTAAATATTAAGGACTCTTTCATCTATGAAGGTCTTCTAAGACTTTAGGAATAAAGCATTCATGTTATTGTTGTTGTTTTTCTTTTTTATTACACCTGTGAAGAACTGCATCTGTCTGAAAATGAGATTTTTGTTCTGGTTTGTATTTTTTAGAATGGAAGATCATGTACTCCGTTTCCAATAAACCCAACAAACTTGGATGCTTCTATTGAGAAAAGGATAATGTGTGTGTGTTTGTGTGCTTGAAAGCTAATGGTAGCAAATGAATGGAAAATAAGTCATCTTTTAGGTAACTCAGAGATTTTGCAAGTCATAAGAGATTTTGAAGATATTTAGATGGTCAAGATTGTGAACATTATATGTTTTTAAATTTTGTGACAATGTCATCCTGGAGACATGGATTGCAAAAATCAATCAATTGTGAAATTCTGGAAGAAAATGCAATCTTTGCCAAAGACCACAGGTTTGTATAAACAGGAAACAAAGAGTTGTTAGGAGCTCTGGGTCTGTGTTTAATGTTACCTAATGCCCTAAAACGTGTACAGGAAAAAAATGAACATATTGATAATAATGATGATGTGATTTTTCTCACTTTATGCATGGGGCCTTTTTATATTCTTTGAGTATCAGAAAAATCTAAAGGTTGATTAACTTCACAGAGTTTTCTTCTCTGTAAACTACCAATTTAGCGATTAAAAAAAAACAACATTATTGTCAAAAAAGGTGGAGGTCTCTCTTTCTGGTTTCTGTATTGAGGGAAAAAAAGAAGATGGAGGAGTTGAGCATGATGGAGATCATTTACAACTGAGCATCACCCACTCTGAAATGCTACCTGTGATCATTCAGGATTCTTATTCTCGGGGACATATCCCAAATCAGTGTCCTAGACACTCTGCCAATAGGAAACCAACAAATGAGAACGTGTAAATTCATAGGACTCATTGATGCCTGAGCCTTTTTCATGCAAAGTAAAGGCTCAATGTATAAAAGGAGATGCTCTTCAACAGTGCTTGTGTGGGGAAATTGTGAAACATGAAGAATAATGCAGATGAGAATCCACAGAAGTTCTCCTGCAGAGCATACAGGACTGCCGAGAGATCACAGAGGGAAGAAAATAGCAGAAAAATGAGTCAGGTGAATATCTTTTTATGTCTTTTTACTAAGAGCCTAGAAGTCAAGGAGATGTCAATAAAGTTAAGGGAAAATGCTTTAAATGAAGAGTTTCATAAACATGTTGAGTTTAAAAGTGCATTTCCCTCCATAGGTGGGGTTGGAGGGATTAAAAGAATGATGGAAAGGGTGACATTGATCAAGATGCACTGGTACACATGAACTGACATGGTGAATTGAAACCTCTTTGAATAACTACTTAAAGATAACTGAAGGGAAAGGAAGGGGAACAACAGAATGGTGAGACAAAGGACAAGGGGGGACCAATGCAACAGCGATATTCACAAGACAATATGTTGAAAATGATCTTGGGGGTTGGGTGGAAGGAACGTAGGAGAAAAATGAGGGAAGGGGTAACAAGTTTGACAAGAAATGTACTTATTACCTTACTTACCTAACTATAACCTCTCTGTACATCACCTTGACAATAAGAAAAAAGAAAAAGAAAGATAATTGAAAATTTTTGAAAACGAAGGATACTTTTTAAAAATTTTTAATATATTCTTCTAGCCATTCACTAGTGGCTTATGCCAATAATCCTAGCTACTCAGGAGGCTGAGATTGGAGGATGGTTGTTCAAAGTCAGCCAGAGAAGGAAAGTCCATGAGACTCTTATCTCCAGTAAATGACCAAAAGCCAGAAATGGAGCTGTGGGTTCAAGTGGTAGAGCACTCTATTTGAGAAGAAAAAAAAAAAAACTCAGGGACAGTGCTCATGTCCTGAGTTCAAAGATCCAGGACCAGCACACGCGCACGCGCACGCACACACACACACACACACACACACACACACACACACACACACACGAATAAAATAAAATATATTCTTCTGAAAAAAATGCTACGTCGTTATTCTGTAATGTATTTTGTGAAGTTCCCAGGGGTAAGATCAACATCACAAAAGTCTTCCTAGAGAAGACTTTAGGAATAAGGTCACTTAGATAGAGATCAGACACTCATGGAGCCAAGTATTGACCCATGGGCTACTGGGAAGGAGAACAATGGATGACTTGATTCTGTTGGTTAAAGTAAGTGTTTTCTCTCCTACTCTGAGAAACTCTTTGGGTTTTTCTTTTTAATTCTTCCTAACCTTTTCTCTCTAGATCTACTTAAAGTCAACCATGAGAAACAGGACCATGGTCACTGAGTTCATTCTTCTGGGCCTCACAAGTCAGCCTGAACTCCAGGTGGTGATATTCATCTTTCTGTTCCTCACCTACATGCTCAGTGTCCTCGGAAATCTGTCTATCATAATCCTCACCTGCCTTGACTCTCACCTCCAAACCCCCATGTATTTCTTCCTGCGGAACTTCTCTTTCTTAGAAATCTCCTTCACATCCATCTTCATTCCCAGGTTTCTAACCAGCATGACCACAGGAAATAAAGCCATCAGCTTTGCAGGCTGCTTCACTCAGTATTTTTTTGCTATATTTTTAGGAGCCACAGAGTTTTACCTCCTGGCCTCCATGTCTTATGATCGCTATGTGGCCATCTGCAAGCCCCTGCACTACCTGATTATTATGAACAGCAGAGTCTGCCTACAACTTGTGTTCTGCTCTTGGCTTGGGGGATTGATAGCTATCTTACCACCGATCATCCTGATGAGCCAGGTAGAGTTCTGTGCCTCCAATGTTCTGAATCACTATTTCTGTGACTATGGGCCCCTGGTAGAACTTGCCTGCTCAGACACAAGTGCCTTAGAGCTATCAGTCTTCCTATTGGCTACGATGACTCTAGTAGTCACGCTGGTGCTGGTGATACTTTCTTACACATACATCATCAGGACCATTCTGAGCGTGCCTTCTGCCCAACAAAGGACAAAGGCCTTTTCTACTTGTTCCTCCCACCTGGTGGTCATCTCCCTCTCTTACAGCAGCTGCATGTTCATGTACATTAATCCTTCTGCAAAAGAAGAAGGTACTTTCAACAAAGCCATGGCTGTGCTCATTACCTCTGTCACCCCCTTATTGAACCCCTTCATTTATACGCTGAGAAACCAGCAAGTGAAGCAAGCCTTTAAAGACAGTGTCAAGAAGGTGGTGAGATTCTAAAGAAAATATTTCAATGGAAAATGCATTTTCAATTTGTAAAGTATGTACTGTGTCTTTCCGTATTCCAGTGATGACCCCCAGGATAAGTTTATATATGTGTATGTATGTGTGTAAAATGTGTATGCATCTATGTGCATACATGTGTACATATGTATGCATATTTGTGTATAAACATATATATCAGATGTTCTGACTTCAAGAATATGGTCTAGGTTGTTGGGCTACTGTTCCTAAACAAGCCTGGCGCTCCCTCTGTGGAAGGGACTGGAAGACACTGGCTTCTTTGCTCTCGCCCACGCTGCCTTTTTCGCTGTGCAGCGTCATTCTTATATGTGATTGACAGAAACGGAAGATGAATCACTGCCAATAGATCTAGTTCTTCAGATTCTTCTGGCCTTTGCAGTTACCTCTTATGGTATAGTTCATATTGTAGGGGAGTTTAAAGACACGGATGCTACTTCAGAGCTAAAAAATAAGACATTTAATACCTTAAGGAATCACCCATCCTTGTATGTATTTAATCACCATGATCAAGTAGTGTTCTAGGCTTTGGATACAACAAATTCTTCAAACAAAGATGCATTGTCCTTTAACACATCATCGAAGTTACAAAAACTCAAATCACTCTACCATTAAAATTCTTACAAATTATGATGTTGGTATAATTTGTGGAGGGGAAGGGCAAAAACAAATAGTTTAACTAGGGATACAGGTGGACCCATTGCAACAATGAGATGTATAAGTCATTATGTTGAAAAACAAACTTTACAACTTTGATGAGGGGTGGGGGGAGGATGGGAAGGGATGGGAAGGGGAAATAAAGAGGAAGCAACAATGCTTGATAAGAAATGTACTCGTTATCTTGCCCATGTAATTGTAACTCCTCTGTATGGTATTCTCACAATAAAAAAAAGATATGAAAAAAAAGATTTTTACAAATTAAATTACAGGACAGGACCAAGTTGAACAGTGGAGTCTGGGGTATAAAACACTCCTCTCATCAGTATTTATATTGATTTTTTTTAGATCTGGTTTTAAGAAGTCTATGGTCCTTGTTTGTTAATTGGTTATCCAGTCATTAATGGAATATAAATTATCTGTGAAATGCATCTTTGATCTTTCATATAAAGAATTTTTTCATTTAATCCAATTTACATCATTGTAAAAGACACTGTTTTGAAAGCATTTTCGTGGAAAATAGTAATTTTGTGATTATTTATTTGCTTAGATTTTTTTTTGCTTTACAGTTTCTAGAAATCTTTTAGGAAACACTGTGACTGCTGCATTTTGCAACACAAGAGACATTAAAATGGTCTTATCAAATAAACCTCCCTGATGAGACTAAAGTGACTTTGCAGCCCTAAAAAGTGGCTCTGCTTTAGCTTTAGCAAATATTTGACAGTTTTTACTTTATCCATGACTTCTTACCCCCACTCACCACAATATACCCTCTACTATCAACTGTCTTGTTCCTCTGAGAGTTTGTGTGCACTGAGCAATTTTTATGTCAAAAATTCTGTCTTGATGTTTTACAGGCTCAACTTGCTGCAAAGCTAATTGGTGTTTTCTTCCATTAGCTGCAAAAATGTTTAGGTTATGTAATGAGGAGTAGTTGAAGATAGATAAAAAATGATTTCATTATCTTGCCTTTGGAAAAGAATAGTCATCATAAGAAAAACTACTTATCTTTGGCAACTCTCATTTATTCAAATTCTGTTAGTTTATTTCATACTATTCTAGTGAAATAGTGAAAATGAAGGAAAACTTTCAGTAATCTAATGGCATAAAGGAAATTAGATCTAAATAGTTGGAACTCGTATATTTAATTTATTTAGAAAATTAAAATCACTGGAGAAATTTAATTGCATCTTCACTCTATGGTGCTGAAGGTAAGGATGAGAATACAGTTTAATTTTTTCAGAGACAGAAATATTGCTTTTAAGGAAATTTGGCGTTCTTTATGAGCTTTAAAAAACCCACAGGAAGCTTATTATTTTCTTGGTAGAGAATATTAGCTTTTGTTGAATTACACAGTATAAAAATATTGCTTTTCTTGAATTGTAAAGGTGTAAAGGAAATAAATACCATGCAAGTGTCAAAATGAAATGTCAGTAGATCACACCTGTAATCTTAGCTACTCAGGAGGATGAGTCTGAGGATCATGCTTTAAGGCCAACCCAGGCAAGAAAGTCTGTAAGACTCTTATCTCCAATTAACCACCAGAAGACCAGAAGTGGTACTATGGCTCAAGTGGCAGAATGGTAGCTTTGAGCTGAAGAGCTCAGGGACACTGCCCATACCCAGAGTTCAAGCCCCTCAACTGAAAAAAAAAAAAGAATAAAAGAAAGAAATGTACTTCAGGCAAGAGTCAGAAGATACCCTTATTACATTTTACTTTAGGAACAGGGCATCACTATCAAGGTGCCCTTATAACTGATGATATTTTGTCCCATTAGAAATGAATTTCCTCTCTTCTATTCTACTTGGTAATACACAGCTCCAAGGGATGTTATTACTTTGTCAATGATTTTTATTCTGTGCAACTTTTCTGTCTCATGAGAACAAAGTTTGGAATCTGTTGGTTACCTGAAATAATTTAGAAATGTGTTAAAAATGTGAAGCCAGGGGTTAAAGTGATAATAAAGTCAAAGTAATATGAGAGAAACAAGCTGATTGTATTAAACTTGTCAACTGTTTCCTTTCGTGTAATTTGATTTGGGAGATCCCCCTATTTTCTTCTCTTTTGGGGCTGTCTTCTTTTCCTAAGATATTTTCATAACATTGCTGCTGAGAAATAATTTATATACCTTGTAATTACTACCCATGTAAAGGGTGTTCATATCTATCAAATTTAGGATATTTTCTTAATCCCCAAAACAATGTGTACTTTGTAGCAGTCACCTCTTATTTCTTCTTGATGCCCGCCCACTCCCAGCCCTAGGCAATCATCCATCTATTTTCAGGCCTTTAATATAATAAATTCAGACATTACCAGTCTTTTGTGACTGGCTTCTTAAATAGCATTTTCTTTGTGGAGTGATAAATTCTCATCATAAGAACTTACTGCTGTGTGGGCTAGGAAGTTGGCTCAGTGGTAGAGTGCTTGCCTCGCAAGCATGAGGCCCTGAGTTCGATTCCTCAGAACTACATAAGCAGAAAAAAGCCAGAAGTGGTGCTGTGGCTCAGTGGTAGAGCACTAGCCTTGAGCTGAAGAGCTGAGGGACAGTGCCCAGAGTTCAGGCCCCATAACTGTCAAAAAAAAAAAGAACTTACTGCTGTGAAAGGAAGTAGTTGAGAAGCCAGGGGTATAATTCACTGGTAGAGCACTTTCCGAGCATGTTGAGGGCCTTGGGTTTATCCCTAGCCCAAAAGAAAAGACCAGTGGATTTAAGGATTGAGATTTATCAGTCAATTTCATGCTGAATAGTTTTTTCCTTCTAGGCAAGCATTCATGATATATTACTCCTTACAAAATTTGGCTAATCTCTAGAATGGATATTGAAATATATCTCTGCAAGCTCAGTCAGGAAAATCTGCTAAAATGAGGCCAAATAATTTGGCAAATACTTAACAGCAACTTTCAGATATATCTACCTTTGCTCACAGTTTGTGTACAGTGGGCCAGGTGAGCTCTCCCAATTATTTTAAAATTCAGTGAATCTTTTCCAAGTATGTACCATAGGACAAAATGTGACTTTGGTACATTGTACCACTGCTAAATGTATTAAATATAGAATTTTACTCATAGTACTATGAGATTATCAATTATTACCCATGATAGTTGAAATATGTAGTGATGTGAGCTAGTTATGTCTGCAATAAACTGTCATTTCAGTGACATTCAGAAGTATGTACCAATCAAAGTTTTCTAGAATACAGGAAGACACATTTCTTAATAACCAGTGAGCCAGGCAAATACTACTATAAGTTAACGACTCAGCTGCACAAAATGCAAGTAGTGAACTGGACACTAGTATGCTCTGCAGCTCCCTATAATTGTTTCCTAAGCATTATGGCTTTTTTTTTTTTGGGGGGGGGGTCTGGTCGTGGGGCCTGAACTCTGGGCCTGGGCGTTGTCCCTCAGCTCTTCAGCTCAAGGCTAGCGCTCTACCACTTGAGCCACAGCGCCACTTCTGGCTTTTTTCTTATGTGGTGCTGAGGAATCGAACCCAGGGCCTTGAGCATGCAAGGCAAGTGCTCTACCACTGAGTCACCTTCCCAGCCCTATGGCTAATTTTTGAATGGCATGCCAGCATCTTCCTGGTTGTAGGTGGCCTGTTTCCATGATGTATTGAGTAGTGTTGTTTGTTGTGAGCGCCAATGCCTGCAACACCAAGCTAAACACATATTTGAGATCTGTTTCCTCTCCTTAAACAACTTTACCCTGCCTAATAAATAAATAATTGTCTCAAAAAAGGAATATGGAGTAGAGTGCAAACTAAATTTATGGGATGAATTTAGAAAGATAAGGTGAGATCGCTCAATACTAATGACTCATGCCTATAATCCTTGTCATTCAAGAGGCAGAGATCTGAAGGTTTGTGGTGTGAAACCAGCCAGGGCAGAAAAATCTGAAAAGTTGCATCTCCTATTAGCTAGCAAAAATGTCAGTCTGGAGGAATGGCTCAGGAGGTAGAGTACCACCTGTGAGGAAACAAACCAAATGAGTATGAGGCCCCATTTCCTGAAATCAGTCAATCAATCAATCAAAATATAGCATAAAATTATTGGAGAAGGTGAATAAGACTCTACCAAAAGAACAGATAAAGGGAATTAATTCTGCTTTCCAGGAGGGAATTGAAATTTCAGAAGCAAGGCATTTTGCCTATGTCAAGGAGAAAGCAGAGAAGAACTGAAAGTGATAAAAGAGGCAAGACTATGAACGTGTATAACTGGAAGATGTAGGGTTACTGGGCAGTCTTTAGAGAAGAAGTTAATGTTCTCACCAGCATTCGGAGGAAGTGTGGTGGCAGTGCTCATGAATGTGGAGCCCAGGAGACTATACCTCCACCAAGATGACAGTCACGGGGCTGGGAAGGTGGCTCAGTGGTAGAGCGCTTGCCTTGCATGCCTGAGGCCCTGGGTTCGATTCCCCAGCACCACATAAGCAAAAAGAAAAAAGCCGGAAGTGGTGCTGTGGCTCAAGTGGTAGAGCACTAGCCTTGAGCTGAAGAGCTGAGGGACAGTGCCCAGGCCCAGAGTTCAGGCCCCACGACCGGACCCAAAAAAAAAAAAAAAGATGACAGTCACTTCCATTCTCTTCCCTTTGTCATGTGTGTCTCAACTGCAGCCATGATAGCTTCCTTCCCTGCCTAAGAGTGAAATGAAAGAATGTACATTAAAGCCTACTGTTCCTCAAATTAGAATAAAACTCTCAAGACTTTGTCAGCTTTGTGGCACACACACACACACACACGCCTGAATCTTGAACTCAAGGCTTGTGCACTGTTCCAAGGCTTGTACCCGAGGCTAGCACACTACCACTTTAGCCACAGCTCTACTTCAGGCTTTTTGGTGGTTAGTTGGAGATAATCTCCTGGACCGGTATAACCCCTGTATTCACTGTATTTGATGTTGGTGCCCTCCATCTTGTATAGACATTTTTCTAATTTGGGGAGGGGAAGAGAAATAACAAAATGCTGAAATAAGAATACAGGTTGACCCCAGACACTATGTTGAAAACAAACTTTACAACTTGGGAGGGGAGAGGGAGGAGTTGGGAAGGGAGGGAGGGAAGGGATGGGCAAAAACAGAGGAGGAGGTAACAATGCTCGATAGGAAGTGTACACATTACCTTACTCATTTAACTATAATCCCTCTGTACAATATTTCTACAATAAAAAACATATTTAAAAAAAGAGTCTCAGCCAGGCGCCAGTGGCTCACGCCTGTAATCCTAGCTACTCAGGAGGCTGAGATCTGAGGATCACAGTTCAAATCCAGCCTGGGCAGGAAAGTCTGTGAGACTCTTATCTCCAATAAACCTCTAGAAAACCAGAAGAGGCACTGTGGCTCAAGTGGTAGAGTGCTCGCCTTGAGCTGAAGAGAGCAGAGACAGCGCCCAAGCCCAGAGTTCAAACCCCACAACCGACCAAAAAATAAACATAAAAATAAAGAGTCTCGTGGACTTTTCCTGCCCTAGGTGGCTATACGCAGACCTCAGACCTCAGCTTTCTGAGTAGCTAGGATTACAAACCAAGCATGAGTGTCCAGGCATGCTCTGGTTATTTTTGAGATAGGGTCCAGACTGATCTGGACCACAACTCTCCTATTTATTTTACCTGGAGTAAGTGAGATGACAAGTGTATGCAACCATACCCAGCTTTTTCTGTTGAAATGGGAGTTTCCAGAACTTTTGTCCCAGCTTGCCTGAAATGGAGATCCTCCATATCTCAGACTCCTCAGTGGCTAGGAGTGAGCTAATAGAAAGAGAGCTACCACATTCTGCTATTGTTTCTTTTTCTTTCTTCCTATTTTAGTTTCTTCCCTCTTTCCTTCTTTCTTTAGTCAGTTATGGGGCTTGAACTCAGGGCCTGGGCCCTGTCCCTGAGCCTCTTTGTGTTCAAGGCTAGTTCTACAAGTGCTCTACCACTTTAGCCATAGCACTACATCTGGTCTTCTGGATGTTAATTGAAGATAAGAGCCTCACAAACTTTCCTGCCAGGGCTGGCTTTGAATCACAGTCCTCAGATTTTCCTGTTCTGAGGAGTTAGGGTTACAGGGATAAGCCACTGGTGCACAGCTTGTGACTTTTTTAACTGACATTTTAAGTCCAGAGATCTGTTGTCTTTCTCTTCTCTCTTCTCCTTTCTCTCCTCCCCACTCTTTCTCTTTCTCTATCTATCTCTCTCTCTCCTCTTTTTCTCTCTCTCTCTCCCTCTCCTTCTCTTTATCTTGTAGTGTCTGGTACTTTTTTGTGTACCAGTCCTGAAGCTTGAACTCAGGGCCTGAACACTACCTCTTAGCTTTTGCACTTGAGGCTGGCACTCTACCACTTGAGCCACAACGCCACTTCTGGCCTTTTCTGTTTATGTGGTACTGAGGAATCAAACCCAGGACTTCATACTTGCTAGGCAAGCACTCTACCACTAAGCCACATTCCCTGCCTGAGTAGAACTTTTTTAAATGAGTGTTTACATAGTTCAATGGTAAGTACCACACTGTTTTCTATTTTAGGTATTATGGAACACTATCTAGAGTATTCACATGTTTATATGTAGTAAAATATAAAGAAGAATAACACTGTGTAAGCATTTATGAAATAAGCTGTATTGTAATAATCCTGAGAACAAGCTATCAGAACCATAGACAATGTTGGAGAATACATTGGAGAATTTTGGAGAATAAGCTTTTATGTAAAGCATTTGATGTTTGGAATACCTATTTTTCTTTTTCTTTTCTTTGTTTTTGTTTTTTTTTTGTCAGTCGTGGGGCTTGAGCTCTGTGCCTGGGTGCTGTCCCTCAGCTCTTCAGCTCAAGGCAAGTGCTCTACCACTGGAGCCACAGCACCACTTCCGGTTTTCTGTGGTTTATTGGAGATAAGAGTCTCACAAGGGCAGGTGGAGGATGGGAAGGGGAAACAAAGGAGGAGGCTACAATGCTTGATAAGAAATGTACTCATTATCTTGCCCATGTAATTGTTACCCCTCTGTACAGTATTTTCACAATAAAAAAAAAAAAAAGAGTCTCACAAACTTTCCTGCCTGGGCTGGCTTTGAACCGCAATCCTCAGATCTCAGCCTCCTGAGTATCTAGGCTTACAGGTGGGAGCCTCTTGCACCCGGACTTATTTTTCTCTTATTGGTAATGACTCACTTCATTCCAAATTCACCGCTCTATCTTTCAACTTGGATAAAAATGATATTTTTGTTTATTTTTGTTTATTTTTTTATTTTTTTGTTGGTTATGGGGCTTGAACTCTGGGCCTGAGAAAAATGATATTTTTATCTTATTATCATATATTAGTTTTACAAAGGGGATTCATTGTGCTATTTCCTTATATGCACATGTATTTTGATCAAAATCAACCTTTCTGGTATTTCCCCTTTTTGTGTCTCCACTCCTCTTCTATTTTCTAGTTTTTAGTGGGTTTTATCATGCTATTTTTGTGTTAGTCATATTCACCTCCCATTACCCTCCACTTTCCTTTCCTCCTCCCACCAGTTCCACATAGTCCTCCTTTTACATTTATGTCATATCATCATCATCATCATCATCATCATCACCATCATTTATGTCTAGAATCCACATAGGAGAGAAAACATGTGCTATTTGTCTTTCTGAGCCTGGCTTATCTCATTCATCCTGAGGACATCATATTATCCATATCCTAAACACTCTGAGAACCTCCCAGTCACTCACAACACTGGCTGGAGGGCTTGAAGTCCATCCCACAAAACCCTACTTGTTCTTCTTTGTTTGTTTGTTTGTTTGTTTTGGGTCCGGTCATGGGGCCTGAACTCTGGGCCTGGGCGCTGTCCCTCAGCTCTTCAGCTCAAGGCTAGCGCTCTACCACTTGAGCCACAGCGCCACTTCCGGCTTTTTTCTTTTTGCTTATGTGGTGCTGAGGAATCGAACCCAGGGCCTCTGGCATGCAAGGCAAGTGCTCTACCACTGAGCCACCTTCCCAGCCCCCTACTTGTTCTTCTTAATATATTTCTCCATCCCCATTCCCCTTTGCAATCTTCTGATCTTGTCATCCTCTCTTTTCTTCAAACGCAGCTAAATACTGTAAACAAGTACATGGCCTACTCCTACTTCCCACAAACGTCACATTGATCACCTTACGTAAAACGTCCCTACCCCCTCCATTGTCCTTTGCTGTCCTACTCCTAGATCAACTGGCAAGCACTGCCACAGCAGTTGTAAGAACTATTTGGCTTGACCAACAGAGCTCTGGAGGCTCAAGGCCTGAGATTCGGGTATCAGCAATACTGGTTCCTTCTGAGGACTCTGGGTGGTTTGCAGACAGCCTACCACTGGCAGGCCGCCAACTTCTGCTTCATCTTCATGTGACAATTCCCTTGTGGAAGGTGACAGACTTTCCCTATGTGCTAAAGATGAGCACAGGTACGCTGAGCTTAAACTCCATGAAAAGACAAAATGCATACGTACTGAATCCAAAGTCCTTAAACATCAACAAGACTCACAACATTAAGAAACATCATTCCAATATCATTGGAAAGTCATAGCTTATTAATCATGACAGCATCCCTACAGGAGAGAAATTTGGGAGGGATCCTTGGATGAGAAATCATCTAGAAATATCATGTTCACTAAGTATCAGAAAACTTACTCAGGTGCTAGTGGCTCATGCTTGTAATTCTAGCTACTCCCAAAGCTGTCTTCATATTATGAAGACAGAACATACAGAAAAGACTCTTATCTCCAGTTAACCACCAAAAAGCCAAAAGTGGAGCTGTGGCTCCATTCCTAGAGTACCAGCCTTGAGTAAAAAAAGCCAAGCAATGGCACAAGCTTTGAGTTCAAGCCCCAGTGCTTGAATTTTGTCACATAGAAGAGACAAACCCTATATATTCAATTAACTAGAATTTAAGTCATCTGACTTTCAGCAGAATAGCTGCTATAACTGTATAGACAATGGTACCCATACATAATGCTGCACCTGATCAAAATATGTTTGCAATAGGATTAAAACCAAATTAAAATTGCCAAACAGGCTGGACATCTATAATGTCTGTGGTTAGATGAGCCAAAATGGTGACAAAGCAGTCTTAGATGCCTTCTTACCTACTTACAAGTTCTATTTACCCAACAGATGATATCAACTACTTAATCTATAACAGTCATGTAACATACATACTCATTTGGAAGAAAGTTCTTAAGCAAATATTCTATTATTTCCACTGGAGATTCTTTTTAATTGTCCTGCTGACAGCTTGTGCACACAGCAACCATATCCTAAGTTCATTAGTGATTTCTGAGCACAGATTCCCCAGACACCATTTCTTTTTTCTCTCTGAATTGGTCCCACAAGTCTGTAATAAAAGAATCAATCGGACAAATAAACCTTTCCATTTGATGGAACAGGGGAGGGGGACAGATGTCTCTCTTACAGTCATGACCCAAAACTTCAGAATTTTAAATTTTGGGGGAAAATCATAAGCCATAGTGAAAGCAAAACTTTCTGTCCCAACTCAAACTCTAACCCTTTTGAGGCATGTCTAGGATGTTGACTGAGCATCAGACTTTTACCAAGCCCCAATAAGACACAAAAATTAATTAAAATAAAAAATCAATACAACTTTCTATTCACTAGCTATTCTGCTTAAATTATTCCCAAGACATTTTGGCTAACAAAAACATAGCCCTGAGTTCAACCTTGAGTAACAACAACAAAAAAATCACATTATTTCATAGATTTGTTGGACAGGATCTAGGTTAATTATCTGGGTAGTTTTGGATCAAAGTCTCTCTCATGTCAAATTGTCAATCAACAAGAACTGTGGGGCCACCCCTAAAATCCATAGCTATATGTGATGTCATCTTCTTTTGCTAAAGTCTAAGAGACAGTTTCTTATTTCTCAGGACAGATGGAGGTGCAGCTGGAGTGGGGGGAAGAAACCTCTGGGCTTGGATGAGTTGAGTTGGATTGGGTTGGGAATTCTTCTCAAAATCAGCCCTTTTTGAACTAGTATTCACTTTCATGATGAGCACTGTCTTTCAAGGAGAATTTGGAAAAATGTTCAGAAAGCAGTCCAGGACTAATTCTGAGATTACCTTGTGCAGGTGAGAGGGAGAGGAGTTAGTGGCTCACAGTCCCGTCTATAAAAGCAGACAACAGAGAGATACCACCGTTATAACCTGTATTATCAATGAGCTCAGTTCCATCAGACCTGGCTGAGGGCCCGAGATATACACCAGGCCATTCCATGTGCAACTCCTCTGTTGTCCTTGGGGTTGGGGTGGAGGAAGGGACCATTCCTCACCAAGGACTGGCAGCAGAGGCAAGCCATTACCCTTTCTTCATCCTCCCCAACCCATCTCCCTCCCTACCCACTGCTGGGAATCAGACTCATGGGGGAATGGAGCTGCTGTGAGGAGCTGCTGGGAGGGGTGCTCTGAGGCCCTGGGGACCCTTTGCAGGTAAAAGCCCACAGGCCTTCCAGCTCAGACCTTCGAGCCTGCGTCTCCTATTTTCCTCTCTTGCTTTTGCTCTTCACTCACCCTCTGCTCCAGCCTCCATCCATTTCTACCAATCCATGATTATCCTGTCGGTTCCCCCGCTTTTCTTCACTGCTTTCTCAAGGGGAGCCACCCCCATTGCCAGATCTTTGCCTCTAAATGATGGAACCTGGGTGAGTGGAACAAACCACCCTGCTGTCTATCAAGTCCCCAGCCCTCAGGAATGTCTGCCATGGTCCTTCAGCTCCCTGGATTTTGCTTCCTTCTGCCCTGAGCCGATTTCTGGGTGGCGTCCACCCTCTTCCTCTGAGAGCTGGGATGTTCCTTGTGCTTGCCCACATCTTTCCTGCTGTAGCCCCTGTCTTCCCCCAGCTGCCTCCCGCTGCTGCAGGACGTCCCCTCTGCCTCCTCCCTCCACTCAAGGGACATGGGGGTGGACAATGGCACAGCAGTAACTGAATTTGTTCTGTTGGGGTTCTCAGAGTGTGGCTCCCTGCGGGGCCCTCTGTTTTGGGGTGTTCTCTGCATGTACATGGTCACCCTGCTGGGGAACTCTCTGATCATCTTCCTCACGCTGGCAGACTCTGCCCTGCACTCCCCCATGTACTTCTTCCTGGGCCACTTCTCCCTGGCCGAGATCCTCTACACCACCACCATCGTGCCCCGGATGCTGAGGGACCTCCTGTCCTCCCGCCCCACCATCCCGCTTGCCAGCTGCTTCACCCAGCTCTACTTCTTCGCCCTCTTTGGCATCGCTGAATGTTGCCTGCTGGCTGCCATGGCCTATGACCGCTATGCGGCCATCTGCCGGCCTCTGCATTACGCCACCCTGATGAACCGGGGTGCATGTGTCTGTATGGTGGGTGCCTCCTACTTCATGGGTGTCATCACTGGCACCACTCACTCCCTCTTTATCTTCACTTTGCCCTTCCATCGTGACAACATCATCCACCACTTTCTATGTGACATCCTGCCTGTGCTGAGACTGGCTAGTGCAAGCACTTTCTGGGGGGAAGTGGGAAACCTTGGAGTCACCATAGCTTTTATCCTGACCCCCTTCTTGCTGATCATGGCCTCTTATGTCTGCATTCTTGCAACCATCCTTGGAGTCTCAACAGCCCAGGGGCGGAGAAAGATCTTCTCTACCTGCTCCTCCCATCTCTTTGTGGTCATCCTGTTTTATGGGACTGCGACAGTTGCATACATGAAGCCTCAGGCAAGCTCCTCTCGGGACACAGACCAGGTTCTTGCTGTCTTTTATACAGTTGTCACCCCCATGTGCAACCCTTTTGTCTACTCCCTGAGGAACAAGGAGGTCACAGGAGCCATGAGGAGGGTCATGAAGAAGTACCTTTGTTGTTCTTGATCCCCACCCCTTCCTGAGGTCTTGGAGCTCAGGCCTGGATCCCTGGACATTTTCAAGGAGGAAGGAGAAGCTGTACTGAGCACATTTCACAGGAACCTGGCCTGCTGTGCAGTGGTGTCATGTAGAGCTCCTCGTCCTGCCCAGTGAGAGAGCACAAGATCCAGAAATGTTTGTAGAGCTCTGCTTCTGAGGGCTGTGCATGTGACCTTGACCCGGCTTCATCCTGAGGGCATTGCTGAGCCAACTCACAGCCCAGGGAGGTTGGTGGAGGAAGGAAACTCTGCTGACCTGGTGTGAGGATCTCTCAGTTCCTGGTCATTGCTGAGGCCCCCAGGACTTCCTGGGGCTATAGTTCTTGAGATCCTCGTGCTTTCCCTTCTCCCAGTGACTCCTTCTTACAAACCTTTCTCTGATGCCAACCACTTCTGTTCCAACCTAAGCTCCTTTACTCCAGGTGTGATGTCTGGTCTGTGCCTTCAGTGGCAGGAGGAAGTATGGGCAGGGGGTCATTCATTGGTTTGGCTTTGGGCATTCAGGTGTCATTCCTGCTTGGTGTTGCTTTCTGTCTAGGTACTTGTCTCCATGAGATGTTGGTATTCTTTCTCAGCTTCTTCCCTCTTTCCCTTGGTAGACTGCTCTTCATTTCTTCCTCTGGGCCTGGGGGAGAAATGCACATCCCTTTTTTCCCTGATTCTGCTGGGAAGAGAACTTGGCTCTCAGACACTCAAAATGGTACTTTGATTTCTTGCAACCAACTTCCCCCTATTTCTTCTTGGAGTCCACTTTGATTTGCTGTCTGGAGGGATCTAGCTATCTAATTTTTGGGGGGGGAGCAAGGACTTGCTTGTTCATGAACTGTCCTTCAGCTATATTCCACAGGAAGAAGCAAAATGGTCAGAGAAATTAGTCTCCAAGAATAATAGATAAGGACTTTTTTTTACTATATATTTTTATTGGAAAGACACTCTACAGAGGGGTTACAGTTACATGAGTAAGGTAATGAGTACATTTCCTATAGGGCATTGTTACCTCCTCCTTTGTTTTTCCCCTACCATCCTTTCCCTCCCCACCTCCCCAACCCTTTCCCCCCCCACAACCCAGATATTGTAAAGTTAGTTTTCAACATAGTGTCTTGTACATCTCATTGTTACAATGAGTCAACCTATATTAGATTAAGACTTTTAGATAGCATTTTTTTTTGAAAAATCTGAATTAAAATTGATAAGAAAGTAGAAGGGGAACTATTTGGGAAGAGAGATGAGACCAGTGGGAGGGGAGAGGAAGAAACACAGAAGAGTAAGGGACATTTGAAAATGATTAAAACACATTATACACAGGTGTGAGAGTGTCATAATAAACCCACGGCTTTGTATGATTAGTATAAACTAATGAAAATTGTATTGATTTTCATTCCCAGCTTGAAAAAATAAAACTGTTAACTTCAATGAATGTTTTATCCAGAAGAAAAGAAAGTAACTATTAATATTTTGGTGTTTAGAATGTCACTAAGAAATTACTATGAATCTGTTCTCTCTATATATTTTTATAGAGAGATATGTGTGTATATGTATGTATACATATATAGTCTAAATAAGATTATGTGGTCTTATTGTCTTGTAAAACTTACTTTCTCTTGCTCAAGTTATATTATACTGCTGTACTGTGTCAGGATACTGCTAGAACATGATTTTTACAGTTGCTGTTTAACCTATGCTGGAACTGAAGCTAGAAGTGAGGATTGAAGAAGAAATCTAGAAAAAAGTAAACCGCCCCCTCCAAGTAGTATTTTTCTCGTGTGAATCCTTTGTCTGACCCGAGCTCCATTCTTAGGTTCTGTGTGAACACTGGCCCTCCTTAGCTAAATCATGAGTATAAGAGTCTCTGTGAGGGCTGGGAAGGTGGCTCAGTGGTAGAGCACTTGCTTTTCATGCCTGAGGCCCTGGATTTGATTCCTCAGCACCACATAAGCAGAAGAAAAAAAAAGCTGGAAATGGCACTGTGGCTCAAGTGGTAGAGCACTAGCCTTGAGCTGAAGAGCTGAGGGACAGCGCCCAGGCCTAGAATTCAAGCCCCACAGCTAACAAAAAAAGAAAGAAAAGAGTCTCTGCAATTCTCACAGCTGTAGTGAGAGTCATTTCCTTCCACATAGTCACGTTGCATTTCCCATGATAAGCTTCTTCCTCATTGTGATGTCTCTATTGTTGCTAGAATGCAGTGTCCCAAACTGGCCAGGTTGCCGCTGTTGCTGTTCTCCATGTTTCTCTGGGAGCAGGCATAGTGTCTGGCATGCAGAAGATGTTTAAAAAAAAAAAAAACTTGCTAATATGTAAATAAGTAAATATAAGAAAGCTGTGACACTTATTTCAGATAGTACTGTGATTGCCACTCCTGCCGTTTGTAGTCCCACAAGCCTCAATGATAACATTCTTCAAGGCTTCTAGATGTTTAAAAAAAAAACCTGGAGTAGGGCTGAGCAGTGGCTTAGTGGTAGAGTGCTTGCCTAGCATGCATAAAGTCCTGGGTTCCATTCCTCAGTACTACATAAACAGAAAAAGCCAGAAGTGGCACTGTGATTCAAGTAGTAGAGTGCTAGCCTTGAGCAAAAGAAGCTCAAAGACAGTGCCCAGGCCCTGAGTTCAAGCCCCAGAACTGGCATAAAAAAAAAAAAAAAACTGGACTTTTTCCATTAAAAAAAACAACAACAAGAACTCCCTGTCTAAAGTTGCTGGCAAGTATAAAACATGTCATGGTGAGAGATGGAGGAGAGCTGTGTGGGATTTGGAGGAGAAGGTCTTGGGGAACAGGAGCTCCTGGTACAAGGCAGGAGGGAATGGTTCAGAAAGGATCAGAGGGCCTGTGCCCTGGGGTGCTGAGAAAGAAGGCAAGGGGAAGGAGCAATTCTGGAGAAAAACAGACTCTGGTGGCTCACAGGGTGGAAAGGAATTTTTAGACCACCAGGCTTAGAGATGGTTGGGAACTGAGAGACACTGAGAATCAGAACCTCAGCCAAGGTCAAACCACAGGGGTGGCCTGGTTAGGATGCTGCTGGGGCTGCCAACTCCGGTCACTGCAGACTTCCCTGGTGCTGTGCTGGTGCTGGTGCTGGCGCTCCTGGGCCTGGAGCTCCCCACGGAGCTCACCAACACCAACTACATGCTTTCTTCTGAGCTGCACTGCTTGCATCTGAATCCATGTGTAGGGCAGGGGTCATCTCTAGGACTTTGGGAAGGTCAGGGCCTGTCAGGCAGGGACTGTGGGTGTTAGCTTCTGAGGAAGTGGGCAGAGCTTATCTCTCCAAAGCTCTTCACTGCAACAACCCTTGGAGAACATACTCCAACTGTGCCCATGTGTCTTTTCCTTCTGAGATCTCTCCCAAATAAGAAATAAACCCAGGGGAAAAAAAAAAAAAGAAATATACCCAGGAGTTCATAAGGAAGCAAAATGTTAGGTTCATTACTAGTAAATCTGAGCTGGAGAATATGCCTTGAAGCGAAAACTAAAATAAGCAAACACCCAAAACAGCCCAAATTTATCACTCACAAAGGATATAGACAAATTACAGGTCACTCCAAGTGGAGTGATTTGAAGGAACTAAGAGTATATAAAGGCAAAGTCAAGTCAGCCTTGGGAAAAAGCGTGCTATAATTCTATTGTTCTTGTTATTTTAAGTAAGTGACATTTCTGTTTAGAAATCTTTGAGGATTGGGAATTTTATGTATATATTATATTATATATGCTATATTGTACTTATTCTGTATTATAATATATCATGTATTATATATGACATATTACACATTGTATATGTTACATATTATATAGTGTACATTAAATATTATAAAGTACATAGCATGCATTCTATCTTCTTGAAGGTATTTTCCTATGCAAAGTAGAGAAAGCTCCAGAAAGCTAAGGAGCCACTTGGGCTCCAAAGCTCCCACCTTCTCATCAGCAATATCCTTGGGATGTTCCAAAAATAAAATGCTCAGATGAAGGCAACACTCTACAAGAAAGCTAACCTGAACTGCCTAGACTAGGTGTATATTTCTCAGAAAGTATGAAAAAAGGGCAAGAAAGGATATACTGGTCTACTCTATGCCTAACCTGAATCAATCTTAATTGGATATTTTTCTTCCTTTCCTCAAACTCAGTAGACTGCCTTAGTAGCTAGCAAGTTTGTTCCTTCATCATCCACTTCAAAACTATTATTGTGTGAAAGCGGTTCCTGTGAGAAATCCCCACAGGAACTGTAGCATGAGAGGTTGGGGCAGAGAACTAGAACAAAGCTTGTGCACGCACATACAAGGGGAACAACATTCTCAAAGCAAGGCCTCAAGAGTCCAGAGATAATATAGGCACATTGCTCCCTCTAGTGGAATATCCTCTTCTCACACCTTTACACACACATGTAATGCAAAAATGCAGAGAATCTGAAATTCTGCTGGACTAGCATTACTCTCTGAGGAACTAGTCAAACATTTCCTTCTAATAAGGATTTTTTTTATTTTATTTTTTACAATTGACCAAGCACTGAGGGATTACTCACAGATTGAGGAACTCTATTTAAAGGGAACTGCTTAATAAAAGACAAGACACTGAATGAAAATTTAGCACTCAAACTGTAACTATTAAGGAAAGTAGTCGTGGGGCTTAGGGTGTAGTTCAGTGGAAGAGCATATGCGTAGAATGCATGCATCACTGAGTACAATCCTCAGCATCCAAAAAAAGTCATAATTGATTATACACCTGCTCTCACCATATCAAACCTCAATCTGGAAGACAGTAACTGGCACATTTCTTTTCCCTTCTTTGCAATAACAAGCAGAAAGGTTTCCTATGGGGGTGAGGATAAGAATAGAGCTCATCTTTACCATGTAATGCCATTGAAATGTCTATACAGTAAGGTTAGACACTGGTAGCTCACCCCTGTAATCCTAGCTACTCAGGAGGCTAAGATCTGAGAATCAAAGTTCAAAGCCAGACCAGCCAGGAAAACCCATGAGACTTTTATTTGCCATTAACTATCAAAAAGCTAGAAATGAAGGTACAGAGACAGAGAGAGAGACAGAGACAGAGACAGACAGAGAGAGATGGGGGGAGGAGAGAAGGTGGGAGGGAGAGAATACAGATCTAAAAAGAAAACAAAAACACAGGAAAGGAAAAGGGGGAGGGTAATGGCTTAGAGGTTAAGGAAAACCAAGTCACCACAACCAACTTCCTCTTCCTCATATGTGCACAGGAAAGGGCTCTCATGGGTGAGCAACTCTTCCACCTGCCTTCTATCACAGATGCTGAAGCAGTCAGCATTCACTGGCAGAATACAGCAATCTACCTAGCTACTTTAAACAGAAGAGGTCTAATATAGGATTGTGTGAATGAAGGACTGCAGGAACGTATTAGATATTAAGCATCCCAATCTGAAAAAGGCCCTGCCGTCTCTGTGAGTCTCAGGAATCTAGAGACTCAGGGACCTTTTTTCCCAACTGCTGCTTACGGAACACTACACCTCCATCGTGATGTGAGTACCAGGAAGTCACAACCCAGCTGTTGGTTTGGGGCCCATACATCTCACTCATGATCCATGCTAGAAAAATGAAGCCTCTTGCACCTCCAAAGTAAAACCTGGAGATCTCTACTGCCACTGCTGGTGAAAAAAAAAAAAATAGAAAATTCTTTTCACTCTAGCTTCCAGCAAAATCGTGTAACAAGAAGGCAGCTTCCACCTTGATTTTCCTTCCAAATACCTAGTGAAGGTACTCTATAGTAGAAACAAATGTAATGTGCAGAGCCCAAGCTATGGCTCAGTTGGAAAACCATCGTGTTTAGGCCTCCACTTCCACTTAGAAGTAAGGGATGCTACAAAGGCATTGGAAGTTGAGAAAACCATCATATGTCTGTCTCAGAAAACTTTTGCTTCTTAATATTGGACTCAAGTTGCCCAATAGTAGCGTTAGCTAACACTGGCAGGCTTTTTTTTTTTCTTTTAATGGGTCCTGGGGCTTGAACTCTCTGGGCTTGGGCACTGTCCCTCAGCTCTTCAGCTCAAGGCAAGCACTCTACCACTTGAGCCATAGCACCACTTCCGGTTTTCTGGTGGTTTTTTTGGAGATAAGAGTCTCATGGCAATTGGAATATGTTAATTGTGATATGAATTTCATTTCCATTTTCTTTTTGTTCCTGAAGCTGTCTCTAAACAAAACTACCATGACTCTGGACAGAATCCAGCAATGAAATAAACTTGCCTGACTGAGTTGAACTTGTTTCAACAATGTAAAGTTCAACATTCTACTTTGGTTTTTTTGGCAGTTGTGGGGCTTGAACTCAGGACCTGGGCACTGTCCCTGAGCTTTTGTGCTCAAGCCTAAGAATATACCACACTGAGTCACAGCTCCACTTCCAGTTTTTGAGTATTTAATTGGAGACGAGTCTCACAGGACTTTTCTGCCTGGGCTGGTTCAAACGCAATCTTAAGACCTGAGTCTCCTACGTAACCAGAAACTTTCCTGCCTGAGCTGGCTTTGAACCGCAATCCTCAGATCTCAGCCTCCTGAGTAGCTAGGATTACAGGCATGAGCCACCAGCGCCCAGATACTGGCAGGCTTTTGCCCAATGTAAATCCACTAGCTTCTCACAAAGGCCATGGCCTCTCCCCAAGAGAGAAATCTAAAGTCTTACCAGATACTTCATCCATTTTTAGGTGGTATTCATTTCTCTTTTGCTTCAGACACAATCCTACTTCATGTCCTATAAACTGTGAATGTTGTTAAAAAGTGAACCACCACTAATATGCACTACTTTAAAATGCAGACAAAAATTGATTGGTGTGCATAACTAAACATATCACAGCAAAGAAGGATGAACACAAGGCTGCCCACTATAATCTTTATTTCTACAATGATTCATGAAGTGGTAGTTGGTTTGAAGCTTCTTTCCTTCCTCAACTGCACCAGAATTTCCAGCACCAGAAATATTTTGCCTCATGGAGGAGACTTAAATCTTCTTTTCCTGAACATTGTGTATCTTTGAAAGATCTACTGTGCTATTTTTGCCGACACGCACTCCAGATAAATCCCTGGAACTGGGTTTGGTCTTTGTTAGAAATACTATTTCTCTTTCCCTCCACGCCCCTTAACTATGGTTGGAATATTTTCCTCTGTGTGTATGTGCACACACACATGCACACGTGTGCACACACATACACATACCAGTCCTGGAGCTCAAACTCAAGGTCAAGGTTTGTCCATGAATTTGAATCATAGCTCCACTTCCAGCTTCCTGGTGATGAATTGGAGCTAAGGCTCACAGATTTTCCTGTCTGGCTGACTTCAAACTATGAGCCTCAGATTTCAGTCTTCTGAGTTGCTAGGATCACAGGGGCCACCGGCACCTGGCTTTATTATTTTATGTTTGAGTTAACGTATATTTATAATATGATGGGGTTTCTTGATGATACTTCAATACTTGCATGCAGTAGAATCCATTCCCTACATTCCTATTTCTCTCTTCCCTCCTCCCCTGTTTCTAGGTTTCATTATGTTGTATCATATAGCCATTTTGTTGTTGGTGGTGGTGGTGGTGGTGATGGTGGTGGTGTTTGTTGGTCATGGGGCTTGAACTCTGGTCCCGGGTGCTATCTCTGAGCTCATTGCTCAAGACTAGCAATCTATCACTTTGACAGCTCCATTTACAGGTTTTTGGGGGGTTGTTTGTTTGTTTGTTGTTTTGTGTTTGTTTTTTTGAATGGTTAATTGAAGAGTCTCACAGAGACTTTTCTGCCAGCTCTGGCATCAAACCATTATCCTCACATCTCAGCCTCTTGATTAGCTAGGATTACAGGTGTGTAAGCCATCTAGCGAGCTATTTCATTTTTTACCTCGTTGGGTTCTGAATATGTACCTTCCTGCTTACATTACATAACAACAATCCTGTATCAATGAGATAATTGCCATCAGTCACTATCAACCCAACATGAGGTATCCTCTTTTTTGCTTATGTGTTCAGGGTTAGCCTTAATTTCTAATTCAATCAAACCATAATTTTCTTCCCCAAGAATTCATTCCTACTGTCTTGCTTAAGGTACAAACTAACTAATGTAACAAAGAGATATAATAATACAGTGGCTGAAGCTGGGCACAGTGGCTCACACCTGTAATCCTAGCTACTCACAAGGCTGAGATCTGAGAATCATAATTTAAAGCCAGCCAGGTAGGAAAGCTCATGAAACTTTTATCTTCAACTAAGCACTAATAGGAAAATGGTGCCCAGACCATCTTTCTTCAAGCAGAGTAGACTCTGTTTACTATCAAACTTTTACTTATTGGGAATTATTCTCTTTTCTCTATTATTTCTTAGGGGCACCCCTTACTGGAATTGTAATTCCACAAAAAAAATCCATCTCTAATTAGCTACAGCAGATTTTGCAGCGTTTTCTGTAGGTTGGACTCAAATATCTTTCCTCTTCCATCAACCAGTCATAAAGGCAGTGCTGAAAGATCAGCTTCTCAGATAATCTAGGAATGGGTATTTGTTGTGGTTGTGGTTGTTGTTATTGTTTTTTAGTTGGTTGTAAAGCTTGAACTCAGGGTCTGGGCATTGTTCCTAAGCTTTTTTGCTCAATGCTAGCGCTCTACCATTTTAAGCCACAGCCCCTCTTCAGGTCTTCTAGTGTTTAATTGTGGATAAGAGTCACAGAGACTTTCCTGCCTGAGCTGGATTTGAAACATGATCTTCAGATCTCAACCTCCTGAGTAGCTGGGATTACGGGCGTGACCCGCCATCACTCAGCTAGGAACAACACTGCAGATCAAATCTGCCAAGCAATCTGCTACCACTGCCAAGAGGACGAAAGTAGAGCGTCAGGAAACTGCTGGCTCCAAAAACCATACCATTTCTAGCTCTACCCAGGCCAGGCAAAGGGTACCCCAACCCTGCCTCTTCACATCCACTGGGCTGACATCTCAGCTACCACTGCCCCTAACAAACCACAACCAAACTTGTGGGGAGAATCAGCAGAATCATAAAAAGCACAGCCTCCGCTTTGCTTCTTCTGGCTTTCATGTGCCCTGCAGATACTTCAGCTCAGCAGAAGCTAGATCATAAGTATGACCTGAACTGTTAAGGGGGTCGGGGAATGTAATCTTTCTTGACTACAGAATAGAAAAGCATACATTCCCTTCCCCTTCCTGCCTCCTTCTCACCTCCCTTCCCCCCCCCCCCCCCCCCGCCCACCCCATTTGAATGAGCAGTCAAAAAATAAAAATAAAAAGGGTAGGCTGGGAAGGTGGCTCCCATGCAGGAGGCCCTGAGTTTGATTCCTCCGGACCACATAAGCAGAAAAAGCTGGAAGTGGCACTGTGGCTCAAGTGGTAGAGCTCTAGCCTTGAGCTGAAGAGCTGAGGGACAGCGCTCAGGCCCAGAGTTCAGGCCCCACACCGACCAAAAAAAAAATGGTCTAAAGCACCTTGTCTAAGCTATGTCAGTCATTTTTAAGCTCTAAGGCAATAGCTATGGGCAAAGCAAGGTCTCTGCCTCCCCCTTTTAGCAGAGGAGACCTGCACTGCACACCCAAATAAGCAAAATACATCATTTTGATGGAAACAAATACGATAGAGAATATGAAGTAGGGTACCTTATCTTATTTAGGACTATTCAATAAGGAAGGTCTTTCTAGAGAGGTAAAATTTGAGCTAAGACCTCATTAGAAGTCTCCAGGGAAAGTCTAGGGTAAGAAATTCTAGCCAGAGGGGATGATATGCAAAAAGAACTTGAAGGGTGTTTTGGGAAGAGAAGAGCTGATTTGGCTTTGGCAGAGCACACAACAATGGGGTGTTATTAATGTAGGTATGATTATTCAGATCTGGTAAGGACAACAGATCAGAAGAAAATTGCCACCGAAAAAAAAAAAATAATCTATTGTTCATGATTCCCAAGAGCCTCTCAGTACCTGACCCTGATGATTGGAGGAGTGGAATTCTGGCCCAGAGCATCAGGACACCAATAATAGAGGCAGCTTAGAGTGTGGATTCTGTATTGGCTCATTTGCCTATGAAAATCATTCTTGCCAGAATGTGATGACCTGAGAATTAACTGACCTTGGGAGAGCCAGTCTCCCTAGTGTCACTGAGGTCTTAGATGTCAAAACATCAGAATAAAAACATTTACTGGTGGATCCTGGTGGCACACGCCTGTAATCCTAGCTACTGAGGAGGCAGAGATCTGAGGATTGTGGTCAGAGCCATCCCAGGCAGGAAAGTCCAGGAGACTCTTATCTCCAGTAAACCACAAGAAAACCAGAAGTGGCGCTGTGGCTCAAGTGGTAGAGTGCTCACCTTGAGCTGAAGAGCTCAGGGACAGCACCCAGGCCCAGAGTTCAGACCCCAGAACCAGCAACCCCCCCAAAAAAAATGCATCTAATATACAGAGATAAAAGTATTAGGACCTTACAAATCAAAGAAAAGAATTTGTATTATATTCTATTTATAATGAGAAGCTATTGAGCTACTGGAAGGGGTGGGGGGTGGGGGGGTGGGTGGGTTGGTTAGTTGGTTGGTTGGTTGGTTGGATGGTTGGTTGGTTGGTTTGATCTCTGAGATTAGATCTCACTGTGTGGCCCACTTTGGCCTCAAATTTACAATCCTCCTGCCTCGGCCTCCCTACTTCTAGGAATACCAGAATATTCCATCATCAGATGGAGATTCTCTCAAATGGTGATTTTATCAAATAGTGATCTCAGTAAAAAAAAATAATACAACTAGAAGCATGGCTCAATAGTAACAGCACCTGCCTGGCAAGTGCAAGGATCTGAATTTAAATCTAAGTACTGAAAAATGAGTAAGAGATAACTATGGAATGGCAGAAGTAATGAAGAAAATGGAAGGCAGAATGTGGAGACACCAACTATCAAGTAAAGGTTACAACGGATTGAGGCAAAGATCCAAGGGATTTCAGGTAAGACCTTCCTTCTACCCCCAGACTTTTCCACCCTCGACCATCCATCTACCCAACCCTCCCAGACTGACCACATTTGAAAGCTTCACACTTTACCTCTGCAGTGACATGAGAAACAACAGAGATTGACAGAAAAACTAGGACAGAGCAAGGGGAGAAGTGACATTGCCCAAAAAGAAATGTTCTCATTGTCTGACGTGTGTAACTATAACCTTTCTGTACATCATCTTAGTTAACTTAACTAAAGAAGTGAAGGACCTTTACGATGAAAACTTTAAAAACCTAAAAAAGGAAATTAAAGCAGAACTTAGTGGGAAAACTTCCCATGGTCCTGGATTGGGAGGATTAACATTGTGTAAATGGCAATACTTCCAATGGCTATCTACAGATTCAATGCAATACCTATCAATATTCCAACCTCATTCTTCAATGAAATAGAAGAAGCAACCCAAAATTTCATATGGAAAAGAAAAGACCCCGAATAGCAAAAACAATCCTTAGCAGAAAAAAAACAATGCTGGAGGAATATCAATACCAAATTTCAAACTCTACTACAAAGCCACATTAATCAAAAGAGCTTGTACTGGCACAAGAACAGACCTGAGAAACAATGGAATAGAACTGAAGAACCAGAAATAAACCCATAGACCTATAGCCACCTAATCTTCACTAAGGAAGCTAAAAAAAAATAAAATGAAAGAAAGCCTCTTCAGTAAATAGTACTGGCAAAATTGGTTAAACACCTGTAGAAAACTAAAGTTATATCCTTATATATCACCCTGCATCAGAATCAACTCCAAAAAGATCAAAGACCTCATAGTCAAAGTAGACACCCTGAAAACATTACAGGAAGAAATAGGAGAAACTCTAGGGCTCCTTGGCACAGACCAAAATTTTCTTAATAAAGACCCAGCCAGACACCGATGGCTCACACCTGTAAATCCTAGCTACTCAGGAGGCTGAGATCTGAGGATCACAGTTCAAAGCCAGGCAGGGCAGAAAAGTCCATGAAATTCTGATCTCCAATAAACCACTAGTAAACCGGAAGTGACACTGTGGTTCAAGACGTAGAGTTCTCGCCTTGAACTGAGGAGTGCAGGGACAGTACCCAGGCCCAGAGTTCAAGCCCATGACCTACAAAAAAAAAAAAAAAAGACCCAGAAACACAACAAATCAAAGACTGGTTGAACAAATGGGATTCCATGAAACTGTAGAGTTTCTGCATGTCAAAGGACATAGCTAGCAAGATCAATAGAAAGCCTACCGCTTGGGAGAAGATCTTCACTAGACATACAACGCACATGGGTCTTATATCTAAAATATACTCAGAACTCAAAAAACTAAATCCCCCAACAACAAATCTTCAACAAAACAACTGCCGGATAAATAAGTGGGCTGAAGACTTAAAGAGAAACTTCTCTGAATAGGAAATAAAAATCTCCAATGGACACGTTAAGAAATGCTCAACTTCTCTAACCATAAAAGAAATCCAAATCAAAACAACATTGAGATTCCACCTCACCCCAGTCAGAATGGCTATAATCAAGAAATCTAACAACAACAGATGCTGGAGTGATGTGGCCAAAAGGGAACCCTACTGCATTGTTGGTGAGAGTGTAAACTTGTTCAACCACTTTGGAAAGTAGTATGGAGGTTCCTCAAAAGACTCCACATAGAGCTCCCCTATGACCCAGCAATCCCACTTTTGGGCATTTATCCAAACAATCACAAACAAGGCTATACTAAAGCTACCAGCACAACCATGCTTATCACAGCATTGCTTACCATAGCTAAGATATGGAACCAACCCAGATGCCCCTCAGTAGATGAATGGATCAAGAAAATGTGGAATATTTATACAATGGAATTCTATGCCTCTATCAGAAAGAATGACATTGCCCCATTTGTTAGGAAATGGAAAGACTTGGAAAAAATTATATTGAGTAAACTAAGCCAGGCCCAGAAAAACATAGGTCCCATGGTTTCCATTATTTGCAATAACTAAAGTCTATGTCTAGGAAAAGGTCAAAAGCTATGTACATATGACCATATAAGATGATGTTAGGCCAGGAAGGTGGCTCAGTGGTAGTGCTTGCCTAGCATGCATGAAGCCATGGGTTCAATTCTTCAGCACCACATAAGCAGAAAAGGCCAGAAATGGTGCTGTGGCTCAAGTGGTAGAGCACTAGCCTTGAGGTGAAGGGGCTGAGGGACAGTGCCCAGGCCCAGAGTTCAGGCCCCACAACCGACAAAAAAAAATTTTTTTAAGATTATGTTAAGTGAGGGCTGGGAAGGTGGCTCAGTGGTAGAGCGCTTGCCTTGCATGCATGAGGCCCTGGGTTCGAGTCCTCAGCACCACATAAGCAAAAAGAAAAAAGCTGGAAGTGGTGCTGTGGCTCAAATGGTAGAGTGCTAGCCTTGAGCTGAAGAGCTGAGGGACAGCTCCCAGGCCCAGAGTTCAGGCCCCATGACTAGACCCAAAAAAAAAAAAAAAGATTATGTTAAGTGAACCTCAAGATAGGGACACAAGCGTTTTTTTTTTTTCTTGCTTGCTATTGTTTTTAACATATTTAAAATGTACTATGTGATTTTTTTTTGTTTCTTTTATATGCTTCCCCCATGATATAACCCCTGTTTCAACTGTATTTGATGCTGGTGCCCTGCATCTTGTATATATTTTTTTCTAATTTGGGGAGGAGAAGGGAAATAACAAAATGCTGAAATAAGGATACAGGTTGACCCATTGTAACAATGAGATGTACAAGACAGTATGTTGAAAATGAACTTTACAACTTGGGGAGGAGGAGGAGTTGGGGAGATGGGGAGAGAAGGGAAGGTAGGGGAAAAACAAAAGAGGAGTATACTCATTACCTTACTCATGTAACTGTAACCCCTCTGTACAGTATTTTTACAATTAAAAACATATTTTAAAAAATTTAAGCTTAGAAGGTGGCTCAGTGGTAGAGTGCTTGCCTTGCATGTAGGAGGCCCTGGGTTCAATCCTCAGCACCTCATAAGCAGAAAAAGCCGGAAGTGGCACTATGGCTCAAATGGTAGAGTGCTAGCCTTGAAGAGCTGAAGGACAGTGCCCAGGCCCAGAGTTCAGGCCCCAAGACCAACAAAATAAAATAAAACTAATAAAAATAAAAAATAAATAGACAGAAACCAAACCCTTATGAGTCCACATGCAGCCTGACAAGCCAGGCCCTCACTAGAACACTTTCTCCAAAGCAAACTCTGAATCCATCCATACCCCCTTAGTGCACCAGATCTCATTAGAAAGCAACTGAGCAGGGCACACAAAGTGACTAAAGTGTACTTCACTGAGATGAACTACAAGAATTGGACAGGAGATCCACATTTACCAAGCAGGCAGAATTCCACAATCAGGGATAAACGTCTCAGGAGAGAGTCTACACATGGAGGGAGAGAGACCTCAGGCCTCATGCCATCTGTAACCAAAGAGACCCTTCCCTGCCTCTTGGGAGACAATGGCTACCCAGGAGGGGAAAGAAAGAAGGACACAGAGTGGCCATGGCTTAAGATGAAGAGGAAGAACACGTCTGGCATTAGGGACTGAAACAGAATTATCTGGTCCATAATACTTCCTCAGCTCATGGTTCCCAGGGAAACCCCAAGAGTCAAGGCCTTTCAAATCCCCAGGGGACAGAGGCTCTATACCAGCTAGAGAATAACTGTGGGCACCACGGAGGCTGAGACTTACAGAGGAGGAGGAGGGAGCAGCAGAGACTCGCAAATGACCCATCCCTCTTGTCCTGACTGGGTGACCATTTCCATCTCCTCTGGGTGGGTAAGTGTCCCCCACAGTGCTGCTTGTCTTTTCTCTGACAAGACTAGACCCTTCCAGGCACAGGACAGGAAGAAAAGCCCTGGGTAGAACAGGACCCGCTCAGGCCCTTAGAACCTCTTTGTGTGTAAGGATCTAGTATCTGTCCCCAGTCATGGAAAGAAAGGATCAAGGAGAGACATTCCAAATCCCTACTATTCAATTGTAGAAGTATGGCTCAGGTGCCTATAGCCTCGCTGGTTAGAGAGAAGGGCTGGGGAGAAGAGAAGGAGCATTAGATAATTTCTGCCAAGTAAACAGCATGTAATAGAGCAAGGCAATACAAACTTTTGTATTGTATGTGACACCAATTTTTGATGTGTGGGCTAAGTAGATATTCTGGAGGTAAAGAAGCATGTCATGTGGTGAGTGTGGTGATGATATGATGTGTGATGGAGGATGGAAGATGGAGGATGGAGTGAGTGGGGGAGGCAATAGGTAGTAATTGTAACACTGTCTTAAACAAAGACAGTCAGAGCCGCCATAATGTCTGTGGTAAGGTCACTTAGATTATTGGTCACCATCTCAGTGCCCACAGAAGAGCTGCCTGTATCCTCCTGTGAGGACCCACACCCTTTCCAACACCCCTGTGCATGCACACATGCACACACACATGCATACACACACACAAGCACTCATGCACATACACCCACACATACATATACACTTCCTTTCACACACAGTTCCCATTAATACTGTAGGCAAGAAAAGAAAGACATCTGGGCTGGGCGCTGGTGGCTTACGACTGTAATCCCAGTACTCAGAGGCTGAGATCTGAGGATTGTGGTTCGAAACCAGCCCAGGCAGAAAAATCTATGAGGCTCTAATCTCTTTTTTTAAAAAGCCAGAAGTGGTTCTGTGGTTCAAATGGTAGAGCACTAGCCTTGAGCACAAAGAGGCTCAGGGACAGCACCAGGCCCTGAGTTCAAGCCCCAGAACTGGCACAAAAAAAAAGAAAGAAAGAAACTCAAGTGCTATTGTCTCTGTGTAGACTGTCTCAAATGTGTCAGGGCATTAGGAAATAAGAGAATGTGAAGAAGGAAATGAACATATTAGGAACTGGGAAGTGAGGCTCTGGGAAGCAGGGTGGGGAAGCACAGATGACCCAGGAGAAACTTGCCTCTCCACACTCATGAATGACCTCTGAAGACAGAATTCAACCAGATGCTTTTGGTGTGGCAAAGACGGGGTACACCAGGCGAGGTGAGCCTTGGGGAGAAGAGCCAGGATGCAGGAGCATCCCAACCTCACTCATGGAAGGAAGTCAGCAATTATCACTCACATGTACCAGAAGAGGAACCCCAGTATATATGATGAAAAGACATATTCAGTGACTATCCATATTCGGTGACAAATTCCACTCCTGGTTATTGATCCTAAGAGAGTACATTAACAAAAGCAAATCAAGATATGCACAACGACATCATTTGCACCAGTCTTTACAATGCCAAAACATGGGGCACTTAAATTTGAAGGGGGATCTTGAGACCTCCAACTCAAGCTTGCTCTTTCCCTTAATGGTGGTCTTGCTCTCACTCTCTCACTCTCTCTCGCTCTTCCACTTCAATTTGTTTTCAAAGGTATGAGAAGTGTTTGCAAAATGTTAGTAGAAAATTCAACGGACTGAATTATTACAAGACCTTTTTAAATTTGTAGCAGTACTAAGGTTTGAACTCATGCCTTTCTACTTACTAGGCAGGCACTGAGCCATACTTTTAAGCCTGTTTTTTTAAGAAGCTCATTCAGAATACTATGTAAGTTTATAGCAAAATACCTACAACAAACTCTGGGAGAGTAAGAAGGCTAAATACTAACTATACTGTGATTACAAATATGTAAAATAGATTTGTAGGGGGACAAAGATGTAATGGCAATTTACAAGAAATGAGAAGTCAACTAAGGTGATAAAATCACAACTTTATTCCAAATGTTACTACATTTTCTTTTGTCAGTCACAGGGCTTGAACTCAGGACCTGTGCACTGTCCCTGAGCTTTTATGCTCAAGGTTAGTGCTCTGACACTTTGCACCACAGGTCAACTTTTGGCTTTCTGATGATTGATTGGAGATAAGAGTCTCACTCAAGCCAGGTGCCAGTGGCTCATGCCTGTAATCCTAGCTACTCAGGAGGCTGAGATCTGAGGATCACAGTTCAAAGCCAGCCCAGGCAGGAAAGTCCGGGAGACTCTTATCTCCAATAAAAACCACTAGAAAACCGGAAGTCAGGGGCTGGGAAAGGTGGCTCAGTGGTAGAGAGCTTGCCTTGCATGCATGAGGCCCTGGGTTCGATTCCTCAGCACCACATAAGAAAAAAGCCGGAAGTGGCGCTGGGACTCAAGTGGTAGAGCACTAGCCTTGAGCTGAAGAGCTGAGGGACAGCGCCCAGACCCAGAGTTCAGGCCCACAACCGGACCCAAAAAAAAGAAAAAAGAAAAGAAAACCAGAAGTGGCGCTGTAGCTCAAGTGGTAGAGTGCTCGCCTTGAGCTGAAGAACGCAGGGACAGCACCCAAGCCCAGAGTTCAAGCCCCAGGAGCAACAAAAAAAAAAAAAAAGAGTCTCACACAGACTTTCCTGCTTGGGCTGACTTCAAACCATAGTCCTGAGTAGCTAGGATTACAGGTGTGAACAACTGGCAACCAACTTAGATGTTTTAATTTTTAAAAAGTAATATTCTAAGGAGTCATTACTCCTATTCCTACATAGAGAGAAACTCTCTCTCTCCCTCTCTTTCTCTCTCTCTCTCTCTTTCTCTCTCTCCCTCCCTTCCTTCCTCCCTTCTTCCCTTTCCTGTCTCTCTCCCTCCCTCTTTCTCTCCTCTCTATTAAACCTGCTTTATCATTTTCTTTTTTGTTTGTGCTTTGTTGGAGGTTTTCTTCCAGTCCTGAGGCTTGAACTTAGGTCCTGGGCACTGTCCCTGAGCTTCTTTTGCTCAAGGCTTAGCACTCACAGTATTTTTCTAAACAGCTGTCAGTAAGATGTGAGCCCTGTTACATGGAAATATATGACCCTAAATGCCACAGGTTATATAATTTCTGAGCATTGGGAATGTGCAATACTGCCATGGGGCAGTGGAACTCCATAGATGAGTGAGATATTAACATTAACATAATAAATAGGGGGACTGGGAAGGTGGCTAAGTGATAGAGCACTTGCCTTGCACGCATGAGGCCCTGGGTTCGATTCCTCAGCACCACATAAGCAAAAAGACAAAAGCCAGAAGTGGCACTGTGGCTCAAGTGGTAGAGTGCTAGCCTTGAGCTGAAGAGCTGAGGGACAGCGCCCAGGCCCAGAGTTCAGGCCTCACGACCGGACCCAAAAAATAAATAAATAGGAATGGTCTGGGGGGAGGGGCCACTGGCAGTGCACGGAGGCCTACCAGAACAGAAAATGCTGGGACACACAGCAGGTATAGCTGATCACTGGGACCCAGACAAGGGGAAGAGAAAGAAACCAGAGCCAGTGCCAGAATCCCCAAGCACAATGCAATTGGACAGTATTATCACTGTCAATTACTGTGATGCATTACAAGCCACACACACACACAGGTGATCTTTCAACATCTTAAACATCTCACTTGCCTTGGCCTCCTGTGCCTAAGATAGTCTTGGGTGACCTCATTTGTTGGGGTGTGAGCTTCGTCTGGAAAGTTCAAAGGGCACAGCAACTCTCTCCAAAGTGCAGAGCTGGGGTCTCTCCACATGGGAGCCAGGCCTCAGACACAGGACCAGCACTTGGGGAAGTAGGGAAAACATACTGTATAGGCAGACTTTGGAGTCAAGAGGTCTGGATTCAAATCCCAGCTGTTGTGGATCCCTGGATATTCATTCCAATGAGTTGTTTAATCTCTGAGCCCCAGAGTTTATCCAAGGTGATAATACTCTCGATTGATTTAGAGAAAGACCGGATGGAGAGCACTTTACTGGATAACCGAAGCGCTGGTTATTTCTAAACCAATAACATCTTGGCTGTGCTACAGCTTCTGGCCTAACGTGATGGCTGAGGAAAACAATACTACAGTGCCCGAATTCATCCTCCTGGGATTCTCTGACCTCAGGGTTCTGCAGGGCCCCCTGTTCGGGGTGGTGCTTCTGGTCTATCTGGTCACCTTGCTGGGCAACTCCTTGATCATCCTCCTCACCCAGGCCAGCCCCGCCCTGCATTCCCCCATGTACTTCTTCCTCCGCCACCTCTCCATCGTGGAGATCCTCTACACCAGCGACATCGTGCCCAGGATCCTGGCTGATCTGACCTCCCCACTCCCCCAGGCCATCTCTTTCCAGGGCTGTGTGGCCCAGATGTATATCTTCATCGTCCTGGGCATCTCAGAGTGCTGCCTGCTTACAGCCATGGCCTACGACCGCTACGCAGCCATCTGCCGGCCCCTGCACTACTCCATCCTCATGAGCCGGCGGGCCTGCAAGGCCATGGTGGGCACCTCCTGGCTCATGGGCATCATCACAGCCACCACCCACTGCTCCCTCATCTTCACCCTGCCTTTCCCCAGCCACCCGGTCATCCCCCACTTCCTCTGTGACATCCTGCCGGTGCTGAGGCTGGCGAGCGACGGGAAGCACAGGAGCGAAATCTCCGTGATGACGGCCACTGTGGTCTTCATCATGGTCCCCTTCTCCCTGATTGTCACCTCTTACGTGCGCATCCTGGGGGCCATCCTGGCCATGGCTTCCACCCAGAGCCGCCGCAAGGTCTTCTCTACCTGCTCCTCTCATCTGCTCGTGGTATCCCTCTTCTTTGGGACAGCCAGCATCACCTACATTAGGCCCCGGGCAGGCTCTTCAGTCACCACAGATCGCATCCTCAGTCTCTTCTACACAGTGGTCACACCCATGCTCAACCCCATCATCTACACCCTCCGGAACAAGGAGGTAACAGGAGCCCTGCCACACATGATGAAGAGACTCGTGCCCTCCCCCTAAGGAGATCCCAGGGTGTCTACTCACGCACCAACTACTGCTTATCAGGGCCAGCACAAAACCCCAGGCTAAAGAATACAGTGACTCAGATGGGTAGGCTGCCAGTGTCCCATGACTGTAATCCAAGCAACTCAGGATGCTGAGATCTGAGGATTGCAGTTCAAAGCCAGCATAGGCAGGAAAGTGTATAAGACTCTTATTTCCAATTAAGCACACACACACACACACACACACACACACACACCAGAAAAAGCCAGAAGCAAAGTCCTCAAAAGCCTCCGCCATGGCTTGTGCACCAGCCTTACAACAGAGCTCCCCATCTGTTTCCTGGGGTGTCCTCTATTGAGGGAGCCGCAGAAGGCTGATGGAAAAGGACAGGAGGTTCCAGGCCTTGCCTCCCCTCAGCCCCACACACCATTACCACTTCCACATCCTCCATACTCTCAGTGAAAAGCCATCGCTACAACAAGTCATCAGTAATACTGCTCAGAGAGCGGTGGGAATGCTGACTCCCTCACCCTCCCATCTCACCTCGCGGGAGGCCTCACAAGGACTGCCTCCAGGCACGGTTCCTGTGCTCATCTCAGCCTCCTCTTTAAGCTCATTTCCACAGAGTCTTCCCTACCCAGGAAGCTTTCTAATGTCTCTATGACTTTCCACGAGCTTTTCTCTGATGTTCCCAGTGTACATCTTACCTGCCAGGTTCATCTGGAAAACTCCTATTCTCCTCTAAGACTCAACTCAAGAAATTTATCCTTGAGTTTGGTTGCCAGAACCTCACACTTGTAATCCTTGTTACTCAGGAGGCTGAGATCTGAGGATCAAGGTTCAAAAGCCAACCCAAGAAGGAAAATCCCTGAGACTGTTATCTCCAACTAACCAGCAAAAAGCCAGAAGTGAAGCTGTGGTTCAAGTAGTAGAGTCCCAGCCTTGAGCCAAAAAGCTAAAGGAGAACACCCAGGTCATTCAAGCCCCAGGTCAGGTAACAAAAAAGAAAGGAAGGAAGGAAGGGAGAAATTTATCCCTGAAATTTTGCCCAAAATATATTTCATTATTCTCTGCTTCATGTCACTACTATTGTAAGTTTCTGGGTAATAATTAGAATTCTCTCCTATATTTTCATCTGGTTTTAAGCTATTAACAACCTGAATATAAGAAAAGAGGACTCAGTCCCTAATATTCTCTAAATGACCCAATGGATATTGACCACCATAATGAACCTCTCAAGTCTGATTTTGTTTCTAGAATCATTTCATCAACTCTGAAGCATTAGATAAAATTCTGTTTATTAACTGATTAAAACCCTGTGTTCTCATTGGCTCCTAGTAATATCCAAACATTGTTAACCCCACCAGATTCTCCTAAATCATTGCACTGTTCCTCCTTGAAGGATTCCACAAGAATCCACTTCCCTGGCCCCACCCTGGACTTCTGACTTCCCCATGACAGTAATAATCTGTTCTACACTGGAGGATCTGCAGGCCCCACTAGGCCAACTGCTTGGTCCCGTAGGCCTTCACCAGCTCCTGGGCTGAGTAGGGCACTAAAGCTATGCTGACCTGGAAAGTAGACATCTGACACTCATTCAGCCACCCAATCTGTGGCCCTCTTTCAGCAAGTTGCCTGCCTAGAAGCAGCATCTGGTTCCTGGTAACAGCAGTTGACTAGTTTGGATTTAAGAGTCACTGCTAGAAACTTGGACTGTGACCTGGTCTCTAGTCCTCTCCCAGTCTTTTTTAACTGCTTTCTATTTTATTGATACATTATTTTCTGCTTTATCATCTAAGCAGCCAAGGTTTAGGGGATGGCAGCAGCAGAGGGAAACGTTAACCCTGATGTACCAGGCATGAAGTGGTCCTGACCCTCTAGAGAAAGACGCTAAAGAGAATCTGGGCTCAGGAAATATTCTTGGTCAAACAGACACAGGACCAGGAAGCCCAATCATGAACAGCATTCTGATATTCAGAAACTAACCTACAGTCTCTGGGTCCAAAGGACTCCTAATCTAATGCAGGTTGGGTAGAAGCATGGAGTGGAGAGAAAACAAACTAGCAGAAACTTATAATTATGAAGTATGCAGATGTGTGGGTTGGAAGGTTGATGATTCATGGCAGGATGGTGCATTCCAGAAAAACTTCCTAAAAGGAGTGGCTCTGAGCAGTTCCTCCAGCCTCCCTTGATTCACAGGTAACACTGGAATAACACAGCAGGCAAACTGAAGGGATCTGGAGACATATGGAAAGGGATTGATGCAACAACAAAAAATTATCACAGACTTTTCACTATGCGATTATAAAAAATTAAAATAAGGGGGCTGGGAAGGTGGCTCAGTGGTAGAGCACTTGCTTTGCATGCATGAGGCCCTGGGTTCAATTCCTCAGCACCATATAAGCAAGAAGAAAAAAGCCAGAAGTGGCGCTGTGGCTCAAGTGGTAGAGCGCTAGCCTTGAGTTGAAGAGCTGAGGGACAGCACCCAGGCCCAGAGTTCAGGCCCCACAACCGGACCCAAAAAATAAAAATAAAAATAAAAGCCAGGAGCCGGTGGCTCACACCTGTAATCCTAGCTACTCAGGAGGCTGAGATCTGAGGATCACGGTTCAAAGCTAGCCCAGGCAGGAAAGTCCGTGAGACTCTTATCTCCAATAAACCACTAGAAAACCAGAAGTGGCGCTGTGGTTCAAGCGGTAAAGCTTGAGCTGAAGAGCACAGAACAGTGCCCAAGCCCAGAGTTCAAACCCCACGACAGACCAAAAAATAATAAATTAAAAAATAAAAATAATAAAAATAAAATACCCAGTGGGTTGTCAGTGGCTCACACCTGTAAATCCTAACTACTCAGGAGGCTGAGACCTGAAGATTGTAGTTCAAAGCCAGCCCAAATCTGAGAAAGCCAGAAGTGGAGCTATGGGTCAAATGAAAGAGCAGGAGCCTTGAGTGGAAAAAGCAGAAGGCCCAGACTTCAAGCCCTAGTAGCAATACAAAGATAAATAAATAAACAAATAACATAAAACACATAAGGAAATCTTAAAAACTGACTTTATATAAAAATTTCCCTAATCCAGTTGGCTTCTATGAAGCAAACACAGTTATGTGTTTATAGAAGATGTCGTGTTTGAAAATGGTTAATCTCCTCCTTCATGAGGATGCTCACCATAGAAGAAGATGGCCACTCGCAGAAGTAGTTAACTTTTAAAATGTAAAACTTCTTCAAAGCCATTTAGCGTTTCCCAGGAGTTGGAATTATAAATAATTTACTTTCTTTTCTGTCGCTGAAAATATATATTAATGCTGAAAAGTGTTGTATTGCTGAGAAGTGAATTTCATATCCAACCCTAATTTTTCAGTGTCTTTCAGAATGTAATATTGATGGGGCTCTAAATGTTCAGAATGTTCATGCGTTCAGGCCTGCCATCATGTGGCCTGTTAAGTACCTTGATAGCACACATCAGTAGAAAATGGGCAGAAGTATCTTATATATGTTGGAACCTACATAAGAGTCTGGGGCTAGGAAGGTGGCCCAGTGGTAGAGTGCTTGCCTTGCATGCATGAGGCCCTGGGTTCGATTCCTCAGCACCACATAAGCAGAAAAAGCTGGAAGTGGTGCTATAGCTCACGTGGTAGAGCACTAGCCTTGAGCTGAAGAGCTGAGGGACAGCGCCCAGACCCAGAGTTCAGGTCAATAAAGAGAGAGAAACCCTCAGGAGACCCTTAGGAGACCCTGGGAGCTTCCCATCCTCCAACTCCTCCACTCTTCAGGCTGCTCCGTGTGCCTCAAGCCTGTGGGAAAGCCTGTGGGCCCCGCGTGCACAGTGGGCACAGTGGCCTACACAGGCCAAGCAGTGAGCATTGCTCATTTTTTCCCACCTGTGAGAACTTCAGGGAACATCACCAACCTCCACTCCTGAATGGCTTTTTCTTAAGAAGTTCCAGGCAAGGCCATTCATGGCCACTTGCATCAGAACGGGGGGGCAGGGGGTGGTCTGTCTATTCCAAGACCCTCATATGAAGAAACTAGAAGCTAGGAGACCATTCCAAATACACGTGACCCACAAGCAGGCCACGCTGTACCCTTTGGGAAGATGGTGTTTGTTATTCAGACAGAAAATGACTTGTCAGACTGCATGCCGAGGCATTACTAGACAGCAAAACATCACCCTTATTACTCATAAAGCTAAATTGCAGGATATGGCTTGAACCTTAAGGCCAAATGAACTTCCTACACCCCACATTTACCACTCACCCCAAGTTACAAATCACGGGTCATTCCAAATGAGAGTGATTTGAAGGAGAAAACAGTATGTGAAGTCAAAGGCAAGTTAGCCTGCAGAAAAAACGCCAAAGGATAAAAAACATGCCCTGGACAGTCTCATCAGTAAGTCACGTCCCTCTTCAGCCCATGAAGAAGTGGGAAGATCCATAGAGAAAGACAGGAAGTGTTTTTTCCCCTTGTTCCTCCTGGAAGGGGAATGAAGCAGCCTTCACCTTGCAGTAAAGACTCATCCTGAGTAGCTGACAGAAGCACAAAAGAGATAGAGGCTTTGTACAGCTTTCCTCAGCTAGCAAGCTGGGAAACAGGTAACTAACTTGTTTCCAATTTCTAGGGCGACATTTTTAACCCTCTAACCTAGAATCTTCCTCTGACAAGTTGAATTGAGAGCAAGGAGAGAGATAAGAGTAAATAAAAAGCTAAGGAGAATAAACACAGGAACAGGAAGAAAAAAGGGAGATTAGCAACAGAGAAATAATGGCAAGGCCTTCCTCCATCTTGGCTTCCCAGCTACCTCCGCTAATGGCATCTACTTTGGTTTGGTGATGAAGAGGTTTGTGAAGGACAAGCTCTGAGCCCTTCCTCACCAATACCTACAGTCCCTGCCTGACAGGCCCTGACCTTCCCAAAGTCCTAGAGATGACCCCTGCCCTACACCTGGATTCAGATGCAAGCCATACAGAGCAGAAGAAAGGGTGCAGTTGGTGTTGGTGAGCTCCGTGGGGAGCTCCAGGCCCAGGAGCGCCAGCACCAGCACCAGCACAGCACCAAGGGGAAGTCTGCAGTGACTGGAGTTGGCAGCCCCAGCAGCATCCTAACCAGGCCACCCCTGTGGTTTGACCTTGGCTGAGGTTCTGGTTCTCAGTGTCTCTCAGTTCCCAACCATCTCTAAGCCTGGTGGTCTAAAAATTCCTTTCCACCCTGTGAGCCACCAGAGTCTGTTTTTCTCCCAGAATTGCTCCTTCCCCTTGCCTTCTTTCTCAGCACCCCAGGGCACAGGCCCTCTGATCCTTTCTGAACCATTCCCTCCTGCCTTGTACCAGGAGCTCCTGTTCCCCAAGACCTTCTCCTCCAAACCCCACACAGCTCTCTGCTACCTCTCCACCATGACACGTTTTATACTTGCCAGCAACTTTAGACAGGGAGTTGTTGGTTTTGTTTGTTTTTTTTTTTTTAAGTGGAAATAGTCCAGGGTTTTTTAAACATCTAGAAATCTTGAAGAATGTTATCATTGAGGCTTATGGGACTACAAATGACAGGAGCAGCAATCATAGTACTAACTGAAATGCATCACCACTTTCTTATATCTATTTATTTATATATTAACAAGTGTTTTGAGTTTTTTTATTGTGAAAATACCGTACAGAGGGCTTACAATAACATGGGCAACGTAACAAGTGTTTTGTTTTGTTTTTTTTAACAATCTCCTGTATGCCAGACACTCTGCCTGGTCCCAGAGAAACATGAAAAGCAACAACAGTGGCAACACAGCCAGTCTGCATGCTAGCAACAATAGAGAAATCACAAATGAGGAAGTTCAGCCCGGGAAATGCAAAGTGACTAAGTGGGAGGAAATGACAGGGTAAGGCCACATCTAACCCTCACTACAGCTGTGATAATCACAGAGACTCTTATATTCATGATTTAGCTAAGGAGGACCAGTGCTCACGTAGGAACAAAGAATTGAGGCTCTGGTCAAAGAGTTCATATAGAAAAAAACTACTTCTGGGTGGACTTCCTTCTTTCTGAATAGGGGTCATCCCAAGCTCTTTTCTTCCATCCTCACCTCTAGCCACTGTTCCAACATTGGCTTGGTTAGCACCTTGGAAAAGGGTTGTCAGATTTACAAGTAAAATTGCAGGATATCTGGTTAAAATGAGCTTCTGATTAACAATGAATTCTTTTTTATTCTAAGTCTTCCCAAATATTTCTCTCCTCAGAAAGGTAAAACAGACTGAGTCATTTCTTGATAGATATTTCAAGGGAAATGCTAATATTAAAAACTTATGCGTTGCCAGGCACTGATGGCTCACACCTGTAATCCTAGCTACTCAGGAAGTTGAAATCTAAGGATCAAGGTACGAAGCCAGCCCTGCAAGAAAGTCCATGAAGAGTTTTATCTCCAGTTAACTATCAGAAAACCAGAAGTAGAGCTGTGGCTCAAGGTGACAGAGCACTAGTCTTGAGCAAAAAGAGCTCAGGGACAGCATGCAGGCCCTGAGTTCAAAAGGAAAAAAATCTTATTGACCTGACATTCAAATTTAACTGGTCATCCTTTATTTTCAGTACCTACCTGAGAACAGTCGAAAGGACCTCAGCCCAAGATGGTAAGGTAAGAGTCATCTGAGGGCTGAACCAAGACATCCTTTTGCCTTCAATCTCAGCTCAGAACATGCATGGGGGGAAAAGACAAAACTTCTTCTTGTCTGTTCAGATATTCACTCTACTGGAAAGTGCTTCCTTGAGCCCAACTTTGGTGCATCATAGCGTATTTCCAGTTCACCTATGTCTCACTCTGTTCTCAGTAAACTGAGGGAGTGTGAGTTTACTTCTTTTTTCTCAGATCTTTTGTGCCTCATGAGACTATGAATATAGTATTCTGTTCTTTCCCCCTCCTTTTCTTCCATGATATGTCTAATCCCACCTCATTCCTAGCTTTTACTCCATTGTATTGCCCTGAAAATTAAGTGGAAAGTCATTCAAATGGGCCGTAGAAAAAAAAAATTTTGTTAGTCATGGGGCTTGAACATCTAGGCCTGGGCGCTGTCCCTGAGCGCTTCAGCTCAAGGTTAGTGCTCTACCACTTGGGCCACAGCACCACTTCTGGTTTCCTGGTGGTTTATTGGAGATATGAGTCTCATGGACTTTCCTGCCACAGCTGGCTTTGAACTGAGATCCTCGGATCTCAGCCTCCTGAGTAGCTAGGATTACAGGCGTAAGCCACCAGCGCCCAGCAGACAATAAAATTTCTTAAGGAAGAAAATTGTCAGAATGGTTCAATTACATTTTATTTCAGTCCAACAACTTCTAGAATTTTGTGTTAGAGAAACCATAAGGCAAATATACAAAGTTATAATTGTACACCATCTGTCTCAGCAATATTTGTGAAGAAAAAATATTAATCCTAAATATGAAAATTGCATTAAATTGTAGCGTATCCATAAAAGCACAGTACTACATGGATGTTAAAATCGTGCTCTAACAGTCTCCTGCAATGGTACAGTGTTAAAATACAGTTCAAAATATAGAAAATAACTTTTACAAAGCAATCAGTCCACAAAAATCTCATTGTTAATTTTTAAATATTATAAATAAGATATATAGATATATAGAATGTGTGCGTGTGTTTGTGTGTGTGTGTGTGTGTGTGTGTGTGTGTATACAGAGAGAGAGAAAAAACAATATATGTTGTAGTGATTTCCCAAGGACTTTAACACCAAAACATGAAAAGTTATTTTCTTTTCTTTTGGGTGCAAAATTCACTATAATTACCAGTGTTAGTTTTGCAAGCTGGGAAAGAAAATCAATACTATTTTTCATTAATCTTTATTTGCATATATCAATTGTACAAAAGTAATGGGTTTACTATGACTTCTTCAAACATGTGTATTATGTTTAACCATATTTGCATCTCCATTACCCTCTTGTGTCTCTCCTCTCCCCTCCCAAAGGACTCATTCCTCTCTCCAGTCTCCCTTCTATTTTGTTAACTATTTTAATCTAGGTTCTTCATAAAAATAAAATCTCTTTAAAAGTCCTTATCTCTTGTGCATGGAGAGTGGTTTTTCCACCCATATCATTCTTTCCTGTGGCATAAAGCTGAGAAACACTTCATGAACTAGCAAGCCCTTGATACCCAACAAAAGCTAATGCGCTGCTTAACTGTTGCCTACAAATCAAAGTGGACGCTCATTAGAAATAATGGACAGTTGGTTGCAAGAAACCCAAGTACTGTTGTAAAGGCCTTAGTCCACATTAGTCCTTTGATCCTAGGAGCAGATGAGAAAATGGAAAGCAGTCCATCAAGGGAAAGAGGGAAGAAGCTGAGAAAGAATACCAACATCTCATGGAGACAAGTAACTAGACAGAAGCCTCCTGACCTAAAGCAACACCAAGCAGGAATGACACCTGAATGCCCAAAGCCAAACCAATGAATGACTCCCTGCCCATACTTCCTCCTGTCACTGAAGGCACAGACCAGACATCACACCTGGAGTAAAGGAGCTTAGGTTGAAGCAGAAGTGGCTGGCATCAGAGAAAGGTTTGTAAGAGGGAGTCACTGGGAGAAGGGAAAGCACGAGGATCTCAAGAACTATAGCCCCAGGAAGTCCTGGGGGCCTCAGCAAAGACCAGGAACTGAGAGATCCTCACACCAGGTCAGCAGAGTTTCCTTCCTCCACCAACCTCCCTGGGCTGTGAGTTGGCTCAGCAATGCTCTCGGGATGAAGCTGGGTCAAGGTCACATGCACAGCCCTCAGAAGCAGAGCTCTACAAACATTTCTGGATCTTGTGCTCTCTCACTGGGCAGGACGAGGAACTCTACATGACACCACTGCACAGCAGGCCAGGTTCCTGTGAAATGTGCTCAGTACAGCTCCTCCTTCCTCCTTGAAAATGTCCAGGGATCCAGGCCTGAGCTCCAAGACCTCAGGAAGGGGTGGGGATCAAGAACAACAAAGGTACTTCTTCATGACCCTCCTCATGGCTCCTGTGACCTCCTTGTTCCTCAGGGAGTAGACAAAAGGGTTGCACATGGGGGTGACAACTGTATAGAACAGAGCAAGAACCTGGTCTGTGTCCCGAGAGGAGCTTGCCTGAGGCTTCATGTATGCAACTGTCGCAGTCCCATAAAACAGGATGACCACAAAGAGATGGGAGGAGCAGGTAGAGAAGATCTTTCTCCGCCCCTGGGCTGTTGAGACTCCAAGGATGGTTGCAAGAATGCAGACATAAGAGGCCATGATCAGCAAGAAGGGGGTCAGGATAAAAGCTATGGTGTTTCCAAGAATGCCTACTTCCCCCCAAAAGATGCTTGCACTAGCCAGTTTCAGCACCGGCAGAATGTCACATAGAAAGTGGTGGATGATGTTGTCACCTTGGAAGGGCAAGGTGAAGATGAGGAGGGAGTGAGAGGTGCCAGTAATGACACCCATGAGGTAGGAGGCACCCACCATACCCACACATGCACCCCGGTTCATCAGGGTGGCGTAATGCAGAGGCCGGCAGATGGCCGCATAGCGGTCATAGGCCATGGCAGCCAGCAGGCAACATTCAGCGATGCCAAAGAGGGCGAAGAAGTAGAGCTGGGTGAAGCAGCTGGCAAGCGGGATGGTGGGGCGGGAGGACAGGAGGTCCCTCAGCATCCGGGGCACAATGGTGGTGGTGTAGAGGATCTCGGCCAGGGAGAAGTGGCCCAGGAAGAAGTACATGGGGGAGTGCAGGGCAGAGTCTGCCAGCGTGAGGAAGATGATCAGAGAGTTCCCCAGCAGGGTGACCATGTACATGCAGAGAACACCCCAAAACAGAGGGCCCCGCAGGGAGCCAAACTCTGAGAACCCTAACAGAACAAATTCAGTTACTGCTGTGCCATTGTCCACCCCCATGTCCCCTGAGTGGAGGGAGGAGGCAGAGGGGGCGTCCTGCAGCAGCGGGAGGCAGCTGGGGGAAGACAGGGGCTACAGCAGGAAAGATGTGGGCAAGCACAAGGTACATCCCAGCTCTCAGAGGAAGAGGGTGGATGCCACCCAGAAACCGGCTCAGGGCAGAAGGAAGCAAAATCCAGGGAGCTGAAGGACCGTGGCAGACATTCCTGAGGGCTGGGGACTTGATAGACAGCAGGGTGGTTTGTTCCACTCACCCAGGTTCCATCATTTAGAGGCAAAGATCTGGCAATGGGGGTGGCTCCCCTTGAGAAAGCAGTGAAGACAAGCGGGGGAACCGACAGGATAATCATGCATCGATAGAAATGGATGGAGGCTGGAGCAGAGGGTGAGTGGAGAAGAGCAAAAGCAAGAGAGGAAAATAGGAGACGCAGGCTCGAAGGTCTGAGCTGGAAGGCCTGTGGGCTTTTACCTGCAAAGGGGTCCCCAGGGCCTCAGAGCACCCCTCCCAGCAGCTCCTCACAGCAGCTCCATTCCCCCTTGAGTCTGATTCCCAGCAGTGGGTAGGGAGCGGACCAGCATCCCCCAGTGGCTGCCATCGGCACAATGTTCTCTCAGAATCTCCCAGCCTTCTTCCTACCACCCGGAAAGCATTTTTCAAAGCCCTTTGAAGAGGTGGTCGTAATCCTCATAGTGAACAACTGTCCAAATAGTGACAGGTCTGACGTTGGAAACTTCCAACCCAACCTAGGAGTTTATCTCAACCTACCACAGCTGCTGACAGAAGATGCACCTTCCTCTGACCTTCACAAACAGGAAGCAATCTTGTAGACCTTAGCTGGGAAGATGGTGTCCTCAGCCACAGGGGATCACAGAGGGGACCCAGGAAGACGGCCCAGGTGCTAATGTTCAGTGAATAATTGCCCATGAACGACTGGAAGTCCTTTGAATTGTGTGTTTCACTTAAATGAGAAAGAATTTTCTTCATTGCCATAGGTTCATGTCCACTGGCGCGGACTAGGGAGGTAGTCCAATTCAAGGCTATCTGTTTTGTTTGGGTTGTTTTCTTTTTCAGATTGTGAAAGTTTATTAGGAATTCTAAATCATTTCCAGAAGCTGGTGGTGTGTGCCTATAATCCTAGCTACTCCAGAGCCTGAGCTCTGAGGATCACAGTTGGAAACCAGCCCAGGCAGAAAAAATCCTAGACTTCTATCTACAAATAATCACCAAAAGTCTAGAAGGAGAGATGTGGCTCAAGTACATGATAGAGTGCCAGCCTTGAATAAATGAGCAAGAGAACCTGAGCTCAAACACCAGTACCAAAAAAGAAAGAAAGAAAGAAAATAAAAGAAGGAAGGAAGGAAGGAAGAGGAAGGAAGGAAGGAAGAGGAAGGAAGGAAGGAGGAAAGAAAGAAAGAAAGAAAGAAAGAAAGAAAGAAAGAAAGAAAGAAAGAAAGAAAGAAAGAAAGAAAGAAAGAAAGAAAGAAAGAAAGGAAGGAAGAAAGAAAGAGAAAGGAAGGGAGGGAGGAAAGAAAGAAACTGTCAAGTCATAAAAATAAGAAAATTCTGAAGAAATAAGGCAAATTTATTCTGATAGATGATAGATAAGTAGCCAGATAAATAGCAAGGTATTAATGATAACAGATTCTAAATGAGATGGAGATGGATTTTGGAATTTTAGTTCTTTTGGTTCATGCATTTTTAATATATTTTAGGTGTATAATATAATAAAGACCATAGCATAACACATTAAAATAAAATGATGGAATTTGGGCTGGGAATGTGGCTTAGTGATAGAGTGCTTACCTAGCAGGCATGAAGCCCTAAGTTTGATTCCTCAGAACCACATTAACAGAAAAAGCCAGAACAGCACTGTGGCTCAAGTGGTAGAGTGCTAGCCATGAGCAAAAGAAGCTCAGGGACAATGCCCAGACCTTGAGTTCAAGCACCAGGACTGGAAAGAAAAGAAGAAATTTATGTTAATAATTTGAATGTCTAATTTATTTTCACCCAATTATGCCTACTTTATATCCTTGGGATTATTTTTTAACTTTATTTTTTAATAATTTTAATGGCTATTTTTTCTTTTAGTAATCTTATGTGATACCAAGAAATCAAACCTAGGGCCTCATGCATGCTAGCCAAACATTTTACCACTAAGTCACTCCTGCCCAAAAGCCAGCATATGGTTGGTTGGTTGGTTGGTTGGTTTTTGCCAGTCCTAGAACTTGAACTCAGGGCCTGGGCACTGTCCCTGAGCTTCTCTTGCTCAAAGCTAACACTCAACCACTTGAGCCACAATGTCACTTCCAGCTTTTTCTGTTTATGTGGTACTGAGGAATGGAACCCAGGACTTCATGCATACTAGGCAAGCACTCTACCACTAAGCTACATTCCTACATTCCCAGCCCAGAACTATTTTATCAATAGTTTGGTTTTGTAATTTTGTCAACAGTCTATGTTTTGTTTTGTTCTGTTCTGTTTTACTGAGAGCCTTGCATGTTTTCCCAGCCAGCTTGCTCACAGCTGGTGCCCTGTCATGTCAGCAATGCCTCCAGCCCAAATAGCCAATGTTTCTAATTGGCACTGTACTATTCCAAATGCATGCCTGACAGAAAGGCTACAAAGAGAACAATGTTGTTTCCAGCTTATGATGTCCAACATTTCTGTAATTTCCAATTAAAATGAGTTAAAAATATAAACAGGTGGGGTAGATTATGAAAATAGGCCCAAAATGGAAGTGTTTTAGTTTTCATTTGTGGGTTATTGGTGTTTTTCCCTAATTTAAAAAAACAAAAAACAAGCACTGGTGACTCTTACCTGTAATCCTAGCTACTCTAGAGGCTGAGAGCTGAGGATTGCAGTTGAAAGACAGCCCAGACAGGAAAATCTGTTGGACTTACCTTCAATTAACCACAGAGAAGCTGGAAGTGGAGCTGTGACTCAAGAGGCAGATCATCAGCCTTCATCAGAAAAGGGAAAGGACAGCACTTGGACCCTGAGTTCAAGTCCCAGTAGTGGCACGCACACACACACACATACACACACACACAACTGCACAATTATGAAGGAGATGAAGGAGTACAATTCTAGAATTGGTGCAAATGGGCTCATATCGCCCTCGTGTGGTAATCTCTGACTAGCCACTCTGAGCATCGCCCCTTTCTCCCTGAGCTCTGTCTGGGATGTAGAGAAAAGCACACTTGAATATCAATTTGTCCAAACTCTTCAGTCTGCACAGGGGAAATTTGCACTTTTTTTAGGTTCTACTATGAACCAGACAATGTTAATGTTTTTTCTATTGTGGATTTTTATTTTCGACCCAGAAATTCACTTTAATTGACATATGTCGACTTAAGTTTCTCAATGAAGGGAGGAAAAATCTACAAAACAACATCAGGCAATGAATGCGTGGCAGAGCTAAGACTGGTAATAATATAAACCATGTATGTTAGCCATGCTGCATAAATCACTTCACTCAGTGAGGTTTAAATAATCCACTGGATAAATCAGAGGCGAAGCATCTTGTCCGGGTTCACACAACCCGACAGCAGTCTAGCCTAAATTCAAACTAAGTCCATCTTCCCCCAACACCAGTGTTACTGAATGCCACAAATTCCATCCACCCCCAAATGTGTCTGTAATGCTTCTGCATTTAGAGCACAGAAAGATATCTGCTCTCAATCCATCTCTTTGCAGGAGAGGAAACAAAGGTGGATGGGGGGAAATGTTTATTACAGGCACCAAGGGGTCAAGGATGGGGCTAGAACCCATGTCTTCAGGCTCCTGGTCTAACATTCTCTATAGGCCTTCTCTCTTTCCTACCTATTCCTTGGCTGCAACTCTGTGTGTGTGTGTCCCTTGTGTGTGCACATCTGTCAACATATTTCTATCAGCATACATGTGTGGACTCATGTGTGTGTCCTTGTGTGCTAAGACAAATCTACCCAAAGAAAGAATAACCAGAAAACCCCCACATCAATCCCTACCAGCTTCTCCAATCAGCACCTGACCCATCACAGAGCTTGAGGTGAGAGTCAGGGATGGGCAATTATGGGAAGGGAAGGGCCACTGATTGATGGTCTAGGGCACCACACTGCAGCTCTATAGGCTAAAGGATGCTCCCTGCCATCCAGAGTACAAGGCTCAGAGGGCCACATGATGCCACCAGGGTATCAGACATCACACAAATAAGCCAAGTTCAAGCCACAGACCCCGCCTTTCCCAGGACAGAAGTGTCTTCCACACTCCTACCTCAGCTGAGCAGACACACTAAGGAAGAAGCAAGGAAGGTGTAAGACGTATCACAGACAGAAGGGAAAGGATGGCCAGAGACAACGGGACTTCCCTGATGTTCCCAAGGAGCCAACATACCAATAGCCAAATGGCAGTGAGCTCCTACAAGAGAGCTAAGGGCTAGATCTGAGCTAGCCCAGGACAGAGAGTGCAGGTGCTGTGAAAAGGGTTACCCATATCCAAATGGGATATGTCCCTACAGACACACTGTGCGGGGGGGCGGGGGGGGGAAGGGGGCAAGGGGTGCTGCAGTATCTTGGGTGTGCTTTGGTAGAAGGATGTAGAAAGATGAACTATAGAGTCATGGAAAATGAGAGAAAGCGAATCTAGGACTTCTGGCCAACAAAGGTTAGAGGAGGAAACTGGCTTCCAGTTTTGGCTGAACACATTGAGATGCACTCAAGAAACAGAGACCTTTTCCCTTGAGACCATGAAACAACACATAAGCTTGGGAAAGCCTTTTACCCTGAGTCCCAGACCTTCTGGCTTCTCCTGGGCTGAGCTTTGTTTGTTTGTTTTGTTTTTGTGCCAATACTGGGCACTGTCTTTTCGTTTTTTCACTCAAGGCTGGTGCTCTACCACATGAGCCACAGCTCCACTTCCAGCTTTTTATGCTGGCCAATTAGAGATCAGAGTCTCATGAACTTTTGTCTGCTTGAGTGGGCTTTGAACCACAATCCTCAGACCTCAGCCTCCCGAAGCCTCCTGAGTAACCAGGATTACAGGTAGCCAGCTTTGGACTTTTTCTTTTCTTTCCTTTTTTCTTTTTTTTTTTTTTGTGCTGGTCCTTGGGCACTGTCCCTGATTTTTTGTGCTCAAGGCTAGTGCTCTACCACTTAAGCCACAGCTCTACTTCCAGCTTTTTGGAGGTTAAGTGGGGATAAAATTCTCACAGACTTTCCCACCTGGACTGGCTTCAAATGACAAAATGCACATCTCAGCTTCCATAGGTATAAGCCACTGGCTTCCTTTTTATATGAAAATGGGGGTGCTGTAACCTCTTGAGAGGAAGAACTTGGGGCCTGGAGATTCCTCACACTCTACAAATGTGAGCAGTTGCTTGCTTCCATCCAGATATTACAACTTCATAATTAACAGATCCCTTCTCCCTGTGGTTACTGGGAAAGTTTTAATTAATTCCTTGGGGTCAGGCCTGCTCCCCAGCCCCCAGCCCCCAGTGGCTGTAGAGCAGCAATCAGACCAGCTCATAGAACATAACAGCAATTACAACCACAATCACTCCACAATTATTTTTGTCCCTTAACATTAAAAAAGAAGAAGAAGAAGAAAAAAGGAAGAAAAGTTTGCAGCTTAGCAATGAGTAGAGCACATGAGCCATTTCCCTGAATTATCCCATTGGGTTCTCTCATCAGCCCTAGAGACAAACCAAGCAGGGATTCATTACTGACTTCTTGTAGTGACAGGAAAACAAAGCAGCCAGTGACTACAGAGCACCTGTATGGAACTGGGACTTGAAACTGGTTCCAAGTGCAGGACACTCAAACATGGTACCCCAGGACTGCCCATCTTGGGGCTCCCTCTCTTGCCAGCTGTATGCCCTCCCCCAATCTGTTACCATAGGAAGCAAAGAAAACCAGGTCTTTTTAACACCAAGAGGCTGCAGAGTCCTGCACCAGTGACTCCACCCACAGGCCACCTTCTCACACCCTGCCCCTGCCACCTACCTAGCCAGGCCTGATGCAGGAGAGAGAGTCACTGGTCCCCATCCCAGTCCTCTGGGATTATACCTTTGTCATAGCACTTACAATCTGCCTCATTCTACCCCCACCTCCATCCCACATCTGAGATCCTTGATGATAGGCTGGCTCTGATGGTAGAGTCTTTTGCAAGCATAAAGCTCTGAATTAAAATCCCAGCAACATCTAGTATAGGTATGAGTCAAGCGGAAAAAGTCAAATAATGTGATGTTAGGAAAACGAAACCTCAAATATGTATTTTAATGTTTTTGTTTCTTTCATGCATATGTTTCTAACGCATTTATAATATTATCTCTTTGTTGCTTTGTATGTCCCTCCCCCACAGTGTAACCCCCGCTTTCACTATATTTGATGTCAGTATAACATGTGGAGGAGATGGGGACAAACAAGTCGTTTAAGGATTCAGGTGGACCTGTTGCAACAATGAGAAGTACAAAATGTCATGTCAAAACCAGCTTTACAATGTCGGGGGGGGGGGGGGGGGGGTATGATTGGGTGGGAGGGAGGGGGGAGGCTGGGAAGGGAGGTGAAGGGTAAACAAAGGAGGAGGCTGCAATGCTTGGTAAGAAATGTATGCATTATCCTGCCCATGTAATTGTAACCCCTCTGTACAGTATGTTCTCAAATAAAATAAAATAAAATTAAAAAAAAAAAAAAAAATCCCAGCAACAAACACATGCACACATCCCTTCTGCCTGGCACCAATGGTTCACACCTATAATCCTAACTACTCAGGAGGCTGAGATCTGAGAGTAGAAGTTAAAAGCCAAGCCCAGGCAGACAAATCCACCAGACTTTTTTCCAGTTAAGTAGCAAAAAGCCAGAAGTGAAGGTATGGCTCAAGTGGTGAAGGGCCAGCCTTGAGCAAAAAAGCCAAGAGAAAATGGGAGGTCCTGAATTCAAAGCTCCAGTATTGACACAATAAAAGAAAAAAAATGTAGCTATTTTTTTTATTGTGAAAATACTGTACAGAGGGGTTACAATTACATGGGCAAGATAATGAGTACATTTCTTTTTTTTTTTTTTTTGTTGGTTGTGGCGGAACTCTGGGCCTGGGCGCTGACCTTCAGCTCTTCAGCTCAAGGCTAGCACTCTACCACTTGAGCCACAGCTCCACTTCTAGCTTTTTCTCCTTATGTGGTGCTGAAGAATCGAACCCAGGGCCTCATGCATGCAAGGCAAGCGCTCTACCACTGAGCCACCTTCCCAGCCCCAGTGTACATTTCTTATCAAGCATGGTAGCCTCCTCCTTCCCTTCCCATCCCTTCCCATCCTCCCCACCTCCCTACCCTAACTATTTATTTACTCGTTCCTGTTGCACAGCACAAATGGCTTACCATAACATACAAAACACCTCAATATGGCAAAGATTAATAGTAGGAACAAAGGAAAGAAAGAGAAAGAAAATATATGCATATATATATTATTTTTTGCTAGTCATGGAGCTTGAACTCAGGGTCTGGGCACTGAGATTCTTTTGCTTGAGGCTAGCACTCTACCACTTGAGCCACAATGCCATTTCTGGCTTTTTCTGTTTATCCACATTGAAAAATCGCACCCAGGGCTTCACACATGCTAGGCAAGCACTCTACCACTAAGTCACATGCCCAGCCTAGAAAATAAATTTTTAAAAACAAAAAAGAGGAATATAAAATGCAGGAATAAAGCTGAAATATCTAAAGTAAGACTTATGTCCTTTCTAGGGCTGAACCACAAATTTGGCTCAAAACTGTTCACAGCCAACCCCAAAAGGACAGTCTGGTCCATTCTAGAGTTAACAGTGTCCATGAGATAAAGCAGAGACAGATTACATAGGAAAGAACTATTCTTGGAACGAAGACCAGACAGAAGTTTCTTCCAAGGACACGTAGAGGGAGATGGCTGGCTGGTTCATGGCCTTGACTTTGAGTTTGCTAGGATGGATCTTATCAGCTCCCTCAGCAAAGGGGATGCACCTGTCACATTCTTCCCTGATGGAGGAGACTTGAATGCCCTTAACCTTAGCATCACTGACATCGGAGGCAAGAGAGCCCTTTGTTATGGGCCTGGTTCCACACATTGTTAAAAGTTTAAGAGCATATCTGGTCTCTTCCCATAGGATGCCAGTAGCACCCTTCCCTCTGATATCAAACCGTCCTCAGACATTTCAAGTGTCTTCTGTTGACAATGAATGATCCAAGGACGGAAATCACTGCTTTTCTTTTTTTAATGTAGAAAAGTAAAAAAAAAAAATCAGTCATCACCAGGCAACAAATAGAGTAAGAGAAAATTACTACTACACGTAAAAAACATTTTTAAATGATAAGAGTCTCAACCTATCACAAAGGAAATAAAGAGTAAAGTATAAATAAATGAAAATAGATCATGGAAGAAAAATAAGAGAAACTGAGCAAGTAAAAAGTTAGGTCTTTGAAAAGATCAGTTGACAAACTAAAAAAAAAAATCTTAAAGAGTCAAGATTACTAAAATCAGGAGTGAAAAATAGGCCATCCCAAGCTGGGAACAGGTAGCTCACACCTGTAATCCTGGCTACTCAGGAGGTTGAGAGCTGAGGATCGTGGTTCAAAGCCAGCCCAGGCAGAAAAGTCTCTGTGATACTATTATCTCCAATTAACCATTCAAAAGCCAATGCTCAAAGTCATGGAGCAATAGCCTTGAATCAAGAGACTGTGCGGGGGCGGGGGCGGTTTATCCCTACTGGCCTTACAGAAATAATGAAGAATAATACGTAAATAAGCTCAATCTCTTAAGTCAAACATCTGGATTTGTGAAATGAAGCAATTCCATTGATTGTGTCTCACACCCCATGCCTGGCCCATATCCTCCAGGTTTTTTTGCATCTCTCATAATTTCAATTGAAAATTGAGTGTTTTCAACAATTTAATGTATAAGTTCTAAAAATCATATTTCCACACCCTCGGGGCTTTTCTCTGCTTCTGTTGTTTATTTGTTTTATAACATCTGTTGCCTCTGTTTGTTTTTGTTGACTTCCTGGGACTAATCTATAATTCTTTGTCTTCTTGGTTTTTTTTGGGTCTGGTAGTGGGGCCTGAACTCTGGGCCTGGGCGCTGTTCCTCAACTCTTCAGCTCAAGGCTAGCGCTCTACCACTTCAGCCACAGCATCACTTCTGGCTTTTTTTTTTCCTTTTTGCTTATGTGGTGCTGAGAAATCGAACCCAGGGCCTCATGCATGCAAGGCAAGCGCTCTACCACTGAGCCACCTTCCCAGCCCCATTCTTTGTCTTCTTGTAATTCTTAGTCATATGTGACTACAGAAATCTTGGGCTAGATTAGCTCAGCTAATAATGGAAGAGATTTCCTTCAATGTCTGTTACCATTAAACCTCCCACCCTTTGCTGAATCTGTGTGTGTGTGTGTGTGTGTGTGTGTGTGTGTGTGTGTGTATGTATCCTTCAGTACCTCAGCAGTTTACAACTTTAACCTGTATTTCCTGCTTGCTCAGAACCTCCAGGTGAGCCAGAGTAGAGAGATACACAACATCGCTCAAGGTGTATGATCTTCTAGGCCATCAGAGTAATTAATATAAGTAAGAGCTGTTCAAAGCTCCTTACAGACATCCCATGATTCTCTTGGTAAAATAATAGCCACTGAGTTTTGTTTGTTTGTTTATTTTATGACTTTCACTACCTCAGGCAACAGCAATTTTAAAACCCGTCCCTGAAGCGAAGGAGAAAGGAGTGGCATTATCCAAAAAAGAAATGTCTGCATTTACCTGACTTATGAGATGGTAACCCTTCTTCTATACAGCACCTTAACAATAACGATAAAATTATATTTTTGTAAGCCTGTCATTGGTTAGTAGATGTGACTAAATGAAGTCCTGTGAATGAGGCCTTCCCAGGGATCTCTCACACTGTACCATCTCTCTCTGAAGGTCAGCTTTGAAGCAAAGCCCATTCTCCCCCTCCAATGGCTGCTAGCATGATGGTTCTCACCATTATAGTGGTTCTGAGGTTTCAAGATTACCACGGAGTTGAGAAGAAGCATCAATTAGGGTAGTTAAAATAGCACAACATTCATCATTCACCATTTTTAAAAACAATCATTTTTCTTTAGGAGGAAAAATAAAAATCACTCCTTGGACAGTTTCCAAGGAGTAGAAATGGACTAAATCTTAAGAAACTTTATTTTCATGTGTGTGTGTGTGTGTGTGTGTGTGTGTGTGTGTGTGTGTGTGTGTGTGTGTGTTGATACTAGAGCTTGAACTCAAGGTTTGTATGCAATCCCTTGTGTGTGTTTTTGTTTCATTTTGTTTTGTTGTCAGTCCTGGAGCTTGAACTCAGGACCTGGGTACTGTCCCTGAGCCTCTTTTTCTCAAGGGCAGCATTCTACCACTTGAGCCACAGTGCCACTTCTGGCTTTTTCTGTATATGTAGTACTGAGGAATCAAACCCAGGGCTTCATGAATGCAAAGCAAGCACTCTACCACTGAACCACATTTCCAGCACTCCCTTGGCTTTTTTGCAAGAATGACATTCCACCACTTGAGCCACACCTCCACTTCCAGTTTTTTGGCAGTTAACTTAAGAGCTCATGGACTTCCCTGACCTTACTGGATTGGAATGGAATGGAGATCCTCAGATCTCAGCCTCTAGCTATCTAGGATTACAGGCATGACTATTTTTATCAGGACTATTTCTTGTTACTTATGAAGAAGAGCACATTTTCCAAGTTCTTTGCTCCACCATTCCAGAAGTGCTTCCTCCTTCTCTGATGTTTTTAATCACATTTTCTTAATAATACTCTGGGGCTTTGGGAGAAAAACCAACCAACATGGATAGTGGCTTCTAAGGAAATCTAAAACAGAACTAACATAGGACCCAGAAATACCACTTCTGGGCAAATACCTAAAGGAAATGAAATGCTACCACAAAAAGACATTTGCGCTACCATGTTCATGGCCCTCTTGTTCCCAAATAGCCCAGATATGAAAAGAACCAAAGGGTCCATGAAGAGATCTAGAGTCCAGCAGCTGTGGCTCATGTCTATAATCCTAGCTATTCAAGAGGCTAAGATATGAAGACTACAATTTGAAGCCAGTCCCGGCAAGAAAATCCATGAGACTCCAATTAACCAGCAAAAAGTCGGAAGTGGAGTTGTGACTCAAGTAGTGGAGCCCCAGTCTTTTGCACAAAAGCTAACAAACAGAGCCCAGGCTCTGGCTTCAAGCCCCAGTAATCACACACACACACACACACACACACACACACACACACACACACACACACACACACACACGATTTTCACCCTATTCCTTACAAAATGATAACCCTAACAAGATCAAACTAAGGAACCTCTGACATCATCCTGAGCTCCTGCCTGAGCCTGCATTCACTCTGTCACTAGGTCATGGGTACAAGTTCTGACCCACAGCTCTCTTCCAGACAGAAGGAAAGTGAGGGTGGAGGAGCAGGTCTTCCTACCTCTTAACACACACGTAATTCAGGCTGTAATTCACATCTGGTGGCTTCAATTGTTTTCACTGTGAAACATAAAAACGTCGTTTGGGAACACAAGCGAGCAGCTTGCAGGAGTCACACTAGAAGGACACACTGGGCGGCCTGAAGGCACAGCTTTCTGGTCACTTTTCCTCTGCTCCTCATGAGTTGTCCTCAGGACCAGAGGAGACCTAAAATCCAGCACCATAAAGCAGGCAGTGGCACGGCCACCCCTTCAAAATACGGAAATAGTTCTTTGGATTACAAGAATGAGGTTTGCACTAGATGTTTGCATATCCTGACCCTTACCCCAATCCTGACCCTACCCAACCCTGACCCTTACACAGTCTTACCATTATCCCAACCCTGACCTAAGCTTACCTCATTCCTGACCCTACCCCAACCTTGACCCTCCCTGACCCTATCCCCCTTTTGACCCTTACCTTAATCCTGACCCTTATCCCAGCTCTGAGCATCACCCCATTCTTGTTGCTCACCCTCTCCCTGAGCCTCTGAGGTGAAGGCCCACCCTCAATCCCTTCCTAGTCCCTGGAATTACCTTATCTGACTCTTCAACTCTGACTCTGCTCACTTACCTTTTCCTCAAGAGTCTACGACTTACCTCCGTGCACACTCAGACACACCCTTGATCTTGGATGAGACTCTCATTGGACCCTGAGGCTAGAAAAAGTAAGAGTATGAGGAACTGAAAGAAGATTTTATCTCAGGGACCACCTAGGTGAGGGAGGGAAGCTGGATTGCTGGGCAGAGGCCGCCTTCAACAGAGCTTTATAAACAGTGCTTGATTTGTACTAAATTTAAGAGGAATCCACTAAAGAGCTTTTAAAGAGTTGAGTGGAAGTAGAAAGACCCTTTATAAGGCTATGGAACAGACAGGGGAGTCTCATGTTCTGCTCTAGGTTCTTACCAGTGGAGATTAAAGAAATGCATGAAATTTAAAAAATGAACACTGGAAGTAGCACTGTGGCTCAAGTGGTAGCACACTAGCCTTGAGCACAAAGAAGCTCAAGGACAGCACCCTGGCCCTGAGTTCAAGCCCCAGGACAGGCAAAAAAAATAAAAATTGAAAACTAGAATTGAAGTCTGCGCATGATGATACACATCTGTAATCTCAGCACTTGGGAGACAGATGCAGAATGATCTCCAGTTTAATTAAGGCCAATGTTGGCTAAATCATGAGATCCTGTTTAAATTTAAAAAAAAAATAGAAGTCTTGCATGGGCTCACACCTTTTATCCTAGCTACTCAGTCAACTGAGATCTGAGGATTGTGGTTCAAAGCCAGCCCAGGCAGGAAAGACCATGAGACTCTTAGCTCCAATAAACCATCTAAAAACTAGAAGTAGAGCTGTGGCTTAAAGTGATTGAGTGCTACCCTTGAGCAAAAGAGCTCAGGGACAGCATCCAGGCCCTGAGTTCAAGTCCCATGACTGACAAAAAAAAGTCTTAGGAAATATGTTAGATTTTTTTAGGTATGATAAAAAAAATGGTCATATTTATTTTTAATTCATGGCCTGGAGCTCTACCACTTAAGTCATATCCTCAGCATATAATAGATGGATAAATTAAGGCCAAATCTATCCAATGACACATTATTTGATGATAAAGTACTGATCCAGGCCACCTATTGTAGAACCATGGATGAAAGAACCAGATCACAAAAGCCAAATGTCAAATGATTCCACTATATAGGTGAACTCACAAAGCAATTTTTGTTTTCAGGGATGCCTGGGCAGGGGGCATTAAAGTGACTAACAGCACTGGGTTTCTTCTTGGGGTGATCCAAATATTCTAAACCTGCTTATGGCAATGTTTCACAGCTCTGCAACTATGCTAACAACCCATGCATTGGGTCATTTAAGTGGGCGGGTTTTATGGTGCATGAATTGTATCTCAATAAAGTTCTACAGTGAAATAAAATTTTTAAAAAAACCAACTAGTTGGGTGCTGGTGGCTCACGCCTGTAATCCTAGCTACTCAGTAGGCTGAGAGCTGAGGATCACTGTTCAAAGCCAGCCCAGGCAGGAAAGTCCGTGAGACTCTTATCTCCAATAAACTACTAGGAAACCGGAAGTGGCCCTGTGGCTCAAGCGGTGGTAGAGCCTTAGCCTTGAGCTGAAGAGCTGAGGGACAGCATTCAGGTCCATAGTTCAAGCCCCTCTACAAACCGAGGGGGAAAAAAAAAAAAACTAAAGTAAAAACCCCTGAGAAGGCAAGAAAGGATATACTACATGAACAGAGACGCTGACCCTTGAGAGGAATGACACCAGCCTCAAACGTCATACAAGGAAAGATAGAAGATACAAATAATTTGTAGGTAGATCTCATGGTAGAAAAGAAAAATAATTATATCTACTAGCTCATAAAGTAAATCCATCAACTGAGAGTATAAATAGAAGAAAGTTCTTTTTTATTATTTTGATTTTTTTTTGGGGGGGGGGGGGGGTTCTGGCCGTGGGGCCTGAACTCTGGGCGCTGTCCCTCAGCTTTTCAAAGCTCAAGGCTAGCGCTCTACCACTTGAGCCACAGCACCACTTCCGGCTTTTTTCTTTTTGCTCATGTGGTGCTGAGGAATCGAACCCAGGGCCTCAGGCATGCAAGGCAAGTGCTCTACCACTGAGCCACTTTCCCAGCTCCTTTGATATTATTTTTAATAAGGTGCTAGGGACAGAACTCCGAGTCTCGCACAGTGTTCCACCACAGTGCAAGAACCTAGAACTACAGTGTTCTATTGTGTTCTGCCACTGAGCCGCATCCCCAACCTAGAAGAGATGTTTTAAGATTTTTGAGCTGAGGGCTGGGAAGGTGGCTCAGTGGTAGAGCACTTGCCTTGCATGCATGAGGCCCTGGGTT